>NC_143132.1:82572500-83197500 GCF_059928025.1 Delphinapterus leucas
AGTTGTGGCGCAGGGGCTTAGTTGCTCTGCGCCATGTGGGATCTTCCTGGACCAGGGCTCGAACCCGTGTCCCCTGCATTGGCTGGCAGATTCTTAACCACTGCGCCACCAGGGAAGTCCCTAGTATCTGCCTTATATCCTTCATGAAGTCTTCCACATCCTCTTTAGTCTGTACAAATCTCTTCATACTCTGAACTTATAGCGATTTTTAAATTCTCATCACACACTTGAATCCTTAAACTGTTCTCACTAGTAGTAATGAACATACTGGTTTTGCCTTTCAAAACATATCTTAAACTATGTGAAAGAAGGAGTTAAGTTTTACACTGCTTTCAACTGCCTCATGTCCATTACAGTGTAGATAACATAGTATGTGCTCAATGATAACTTGCTGTCTAATAAATACACTATATGTAGATAGGTAAGCCATTAATACAGACCTATGTACATTTATATATGTATACGTACACATAAACCATCAATTATTTATTAGTCAAAGGAGATGGAACTGAGAAATATACCATGAAGAGGCATGGAGCTGAGGGTGATCATCTGTTTTCCATGTTAACCACTAAAGCCTCGAATAAACATTAAATAGGTCACTCTCTCTCCAAAGAATTATGATAGCATATTTCTTTGACACAATATTAAATTACTGGTGAATCAAAAAAATAATCTTATGATAAAGGACTTTACCACAGATCTAGCATCATATTAGGACTTACCAGTAGAAAATGAACAACATCTCCTCTGCAGAAGGCAAGCATGGGATTCACATAATTATGCACTGCCACGAAGTGCCAGGCCAGCAATGGAACACTGGAAGGATCCATCTAAGTGAGGAGAAGGGAAAAAAAAAGTCATCACTGTTAACACACAGAAAAACAAAGGGAAAACTCTGGTTTACAACAGCATCTGACTGGTGTTCCTTGATAAAACTTCTCCTAATTTCTTATTAAAATTCCTAAAGGAGGGACTTCCCCTGGTGGCGCAGTGGTTAAGAATCTGCCTGCCAATGCAGGGGACACGGGTTCAAGCCCTGGTCCGGGAAAATCCCACATGCCGCGGAGCAACTAAGCCTGTGCGCCGCAACTACTGAGCCTGCGCTCTAGAGCCCGCGAGCCACAACTACTGAAGCCCATGCGCCACAACTACTGAAGCCCGTGCGTCTATAGAGCCCATGCTCTGCAACAAGAGAAGCCACCGCAATGAGACGCACATGCACCACAATGAAGAGTAGCCCCCGCTCACTGCAACTAGAGAAAAGACGGCAAGCAGCAACAAAGACCCAATGCAGCCAATCAATCAATCAATCAATCAATTCCAAAGGAGCAGGGACTGACTGGGAAGTGTCATGAGGGAACTTTCTGTGTGGATGGTAATGTTCCACATCTTGACAGAGGTCTGGATTACAAAAGTACATACATCTTGTCAAAGTTCAGCAAATGTACACTCAAGATCTGTACATTTGTTGTATGTAAATTGTTACACCAAAGGAAAAACTTCAACAAATACTGAACTGTACTTAATCATATGCATGTTGAATATTTAGGAAAAAAGAGTACTAATTTCTGTAATTTACTTGGAAATACATTTAAAAAGAACATAATTTGATGGGTGCACAAACAGGTATATAATAAAATACAATAAAATGCTAACGGTAGAGTTTTACAATGGTAAGTATATAGATGTTCAATGTAAAATTCTTTCAACTTCTCTATTTGTTTGAAAATGTTCATAATAAAATGTTGGAAAAAACACCAATAAAAACATACAAAAAGATGTAAACACATACTACCATGGTAAATCTCAATTAGCCAATGAAGCTCACCTAAGAACTGTTAATGGCAATATAAGCCAGCTTTGCCAGCTGAAAGGGCAGACCTGCTTCCCCTGGGGTCCAAAGATACACCGAGTACCAACAAGAAAACAGAAGAGTGAGCTCCCTCATTACAGAGGCTACTTTCTGAACCAGTCTTCGTTCTGCACCATCATTCTCCATCCCATCCCATCCCATCAATGCCTCTCCTCATATACACACTGGAAGAATACAACTCTTTGAAAACAACCAATCAGGAAAAAGAAAAGGGAAATTGAGGTGTGCGTAATACATTCTGAGAAGTATCATCCCCCAAAGTAAAATATCAGAGGCAGAAGAAGCCAAGGAAAGCGTATGCAGCAGCAATTCATGCTGGGTATCACGGTGGGGTGTTCTCTATCAGCAGTTCATTATCAAAGCGGCAGCTGTTCGTGAGAGAAAAACTTAACAGAATAAAGGTAGAAAAGTACAGATCTTGTGATCCCCAGGTTACTGCTGTAGTCACCAGCTTATGCTGCTTTGGTCACATCAAGGTAATCAGACAGTGACCTTTGCAGCACTGATTTCCATTCTACCTAGTTTTCTGACAACCTCACAGAATGTGCCACTTGCAAGTCATTCTCCCCAATCTCCTGACATGGTCTTTTTACCAATAAGACGGAGAGGCTTACTTACCCGTCCATAAGGAAAAGTCATCCACACTTTCAAGGATGGCTTCAATCCAATGACCAGTATCTTTAGGGGAAAAAATACATTTTAATATTTACCCTGCAATTTTCAAATTTTTGGTATTCAAAGCCTCTAGAGTTATGAGCTTCATCTTCTAAATATACCTACCTTTGTTAAGGATGCCATGGCCAGTAAGGAAAACTGTGTGATGGGATGATCTTTCAACTCGGGCTTAGAATGGAGAGGCTCAATACAGCAAACTTCACCCTTGGAACCACTAAACAGGCATCTAGATTCACATGTCCTCACTCCCATCACTCTCCTGAAAATGTAACCAAAAAATGTCAGATCAACTTAGCAATGCTCCAAGGCGCTATAGCCCTAGCGTGGCCTACTACAAAAGCCTCCTAACAATCCAACAATTGTTACTCCTGCCCCCAACAATCCAAACTCCACATGACATCAGCATGTCATTTTTAATGTGTGGGTCAGATTTATCACCCTTCTCCTAAAAAATCTCCAATGGCTTGCCACTGTACATAAAATAAAATCCACTCTTCACCATGTTTAAAAGGTCCTATGTGATCTGGCTCGTGCCTTCACTCCTCTCCCACTACTGTTGCTCCTGACAAACGCATGCTCCAGCCACACCTGCTTTCTCTCCACTGCTCCAGCATGCCATGCTGTGCCCACCTCAAAGGCTCTGTGCTTGAACGTCCCTCTGCCTGGAACACTTCTCCTATATCTTTCCACTTGTTGACCAGATTGTTATTCAGGTCTTTGCTCAAATGTCACCTTCGGAGAGAAGCCTTACTAAATTATACTCAAATGTACTCCAGCACACTGACCTGTTTTATTTTTTTCACAGTACTCATAACTATCTACAGTTATTTCATTTACGCATTGGTTTATTGTGTCTCCCTACCCCCGACCCAACTAGAATGTAAGTTCTATTGGAGTAGCAACCTTGCCTGGTTCATAGCTGTAACTCTGGTGTCTAGAACAATGCCTACACATAGGAGATGCTCAATAAACGTTAGCTAAATAAATCTACAGTATTTTTTAAGCAATTACTTTGGGCTCAACATTGTTAGAAGGTATGAGAAATACAAGAAACATAGTCCTTACTTTGAAGAGCATATGGAAATATAATACACATTGAATTTTTTGTTCTACTTTTTTTTAAACTCAGGTTTGTAAATGTTCTTCCATGTATCTAAATAGTCTTTCCTCTTATTTAAAGAGTAAACAGGGCAATGCCAAGGCAATAAAAACCTTTCTACACCTGGCCATTATGGTTATAATCAACTGGGCCTGGGGCCTAAACGGAAATTAGTGAGATACTCCAGAATAATGGTTCCCAAGATTGACAGAGCTTATGAATACTCTGGGGAGTAGGAGTCTAGAATCCTATCTCGGACCTACTGCAATAGAATTGTGGGGGGGGGGGGGAGGCCTGGTGCTCTGTATGTTCTATAAGCCCCCCCAGGTTAAGTGTAATACACAGCCACAAGCTATTTCCAATCACATGGGTTTTCCAGACCTCTTCATATTCAACTTCAAGTCATTAAACTGGAGCTAATCTTTTCATTTGTCTACAAATGTCCATTAGTCTCTTACTTAAATGTCAATTCAAAAACAGAGCCTCCGCTGTCGTTGCAAACTGCAAGAGTTGGATCATCTGTAAACTAAACAGAGAAGGAATTTATTTTCTTATACATTTTCAGACAACTAATCAAGTATTAAAAAGGTAAGGGGAAAAATTACAAAATCTAAGACAAACACATTTAATAGCATTTGAAATCACCTAAACTATATCTACCTCAGTACTCTAAACATACAAACTTACCCATATTTGGAATAAAAATGGCTCAATATCTTTAAAAAAATGAGGCTTTAAAAAAAGCAAAAACCACCTTTCATCAGGATAAAAGAAAAATACAAACTATGACTCATAAAAGCCCTAAAGTTCTCTACTTAGGTTCTTACATTAATTTTTTCTAACTTGCTATTAAGCTAAATAGGATACTCTGGATACATTTGCAGTTGCCTAGCTTTCAAGAATAAAGACACAGTGAAAGATATTTTGTGTCTTTGGGAAATAAACTTATTGGAATATGTTTTCCAATAACTGAAGAGTTAATCCACTACATGTAAAACAGTTTAACTTTTTGTGTAACTCTTCCTAAAACGTGCTGCCCCCTCAATCTTCTTCGACAGAGTATACCTTCAGTTATTATTATCTACCCTGGAAAACTCAAATAATAAATAATGTTCAGAATGACAGATGGTCCTAAGGGCTTATGCGGTATGGTAGATATGAGTGTTGTAAGATACAAAATTGAATAACTTAATTTGTATCACTTACAGTGACTAGTCTCCCTAACCACAGAGGTTTGTAAAACCATCCTAAATCTCATGCCTTTGTGCTCTTCAGGGATGGTTGAGGTACAGGAGGCTATTGTGAAATTATTCTTCCTCAACCCCACACACGGGTAAAGAAGTCCTACACCTTTGTTCTCAAGGCCTAGATGAGTAGTTGCCAAAGTGGAGTGTAGGGAAAATAATAGCACTCATGATTTTATTTATTAATTTTCTACTTCTTGTGTATGTGTTTTATAATGTACTTAAATATAGTACACTAATATATTTAAATAATTTTTAAATAAATATATATACACACACACACACACACACACACACACACACACACATATGTATATATAAATGAATTAAAGCCCAAAGTGTTATTGATGGGATGTGTAGGGTTAAGTCTGGAGAACAACGAGTAAGAGGTTTGAAGCACAAGTAGCCGTTGTCAATGGAAGACCTCAGAAGTAAAGTCAGTGTCTGCACTTATCACCATTCCCAAGAAACACAACGTCCACTACTAGTCTGCTTTTAACGTTAGCTGCATTCTTCTGCCTTTTTCTCTCTGCCTTTATCTCTTGTTTCCTATTGCTTCTCCCAAAGATTTTGCATTTTTCTGCAAATGGACTAGACTTTTATAAACAACCAACCAAACATTTATTGAGCACTGTTTATTGTAATGTGCTACTACATGTAACACACAAAAATTAAAGAGAAATAGATCCTGGTTTCAAAGATCTCAATCTACTAAAGGAGATAAGACATAACACAAACAACTACAACATACTAGAGGTTGGCTCATGCCATATGAAAAGAGGTCAAAATAAACTGCCACGATGTTCAGAAAGAGGAGAAATTCTCTCTACTTTTACTTGTCTTGGTTGTTTTCATTGTAACTAAAAGCTTCAATGCTGCTTTGTCACAAAAGACTTTTATGTAACTAACCGAGATGCAGACACATAGACTCCAGATGCTACCAGATTTTAAAAAGAATGTGTATGGATAAGAGAGGTCTGCACAGCTAAGTAACCAAATGTGTACATGGTTAAAATCCAGAAGATCTGATTTTAGACTTCCTTAGTTATAGTCCTGTACATTTTATACTTCTGAACATGGGCTTGACAGCATACAAAAACCAAGGTTCGCATTGCATTTATAAATGAAATCTGTTACCTAAGTTGGTTTATTATTTTCAGGCATGTAAGGAGAAAGCCAAGATTCAAATCTTGATGCTTTTCCTTTGGAGGCCTGAAAGAAAATAAACCAACAGATTTGTTTCTAAACATAATGCAAAGCTTGGTTCTTTCACAATTGGTGCCTTGAACTTCAGGTAATTCCCAACAAAGTGTGACAGAGCACACCGCCTCAGCAATAAAATCCTGGCGGACTAAACAAAGTAAAAAGACCTTTTAAAATCTGCACATGGGTTTTCAGTAGGGTACTGCCTGTCTTTGCTGCCAGGCTTTCATCCAGGATCACATCAATTTACTCTCTTTCCTGCTATATCTACTAGACTTCAATACAACTTATAGCTGAATGTTACCATGCCAGCCCATCTCTGGTTTTAACTTGGGAAAACATCTTGTTGGGCCAGTCAAATAAAAGACAGTTCACTTTCAAGGATTCTGTTTATAAAGAAATCTACTTAAAAATGGATACAAAGGCATAATAATAAAGATTATTAGAAAAAGAAAATAAGGACTTTACCTTAATATGCAATATTGCTGTTCCTGGAGGATGAGCATCTGTTATTGATCTTAGAAGTTTTCCACTGGCCAAATCCCACATAGTGATCTATAAGACAACTAAATGCTTTAAAAACAAATTTATTGCTCTTTTTTGGACTTAAGTATCCTGGCTTTTGGCTGAAATAATCTATTCCTGGTCTATAAACATTGCAGACAAAGAACTATAAAGTTAAAACATAACTAAAGGTTGCAGATCCACTAAAGCATGGGGCCTTTATTTCATCTTCATCCTCCCCTCATCCTGCCCAACCTACTTTTCCCTTCAGATTTTAAATCTTGTTGTTTTACTGAGAGGTAAAAGAAATTTCTTTAATGAGTCAATCTCTTTAGCACTGGTAAAAATTATAGAAAGGCTTACTGCCAAACCAATTAATATGTCAGAAGAAGAGAAGAAACAAAAGTTACTGCCAGTTTCAGAAGGAAAAGAAATACCAAAATAGTTATCTAGGAACACAGTAATAAGAATACTCAAAGCAGAATACAGTGTACTTAAAAATCAACAATTATCCTCACTACAGTAAGAAAGTAAATTTTGTATAACAGCCTGGTTGGTTTATAAAACCTATGTACTTACATGGACATATGAATTAAGATATTAAAAATCACAGACTCTGGCTCAGTCAATATTTAAAAATTTGGACAAAAGTCAGACTAAGCAAACTCAGGTTAGCTCTACAGACATGTCACTTTATAACACGTTTTAGTCTTCGAGATACTGATCTAGAGATAATACATTTTTTAAAATTGATTTTACATTGTCTTACGGGTAAAATAAAGTTCCTATTTACCTGTCCTTTAGCAAAGCCACAGAGAAGTCGTGAGCAGTCATTGTTGATACTGAGGGCAGAGATGGCTCCATATTGACCTCCAACACTAGTGCTACCCAGACAGAGTCGCAAAGCTTGATTCTGATCTAAAGAAAGCAATTGATAAAATCAAGTGAAAGAAATGAAGGTGTGGATAAATATATACTTAGTATAGGCTTGTTTTCAAACACTTTGAGGTAGCAAGTATCAAAAGAATCAAACGATGAAGTTACATTCATCTTAAAATATATTTATTGAGCATCTACTAGACACTGGGCATTGAATTAGACACTAAGAAAGCAGAAAAAAACAATAACTACAAGGAAGCATAATGCAAAACTTGCTAGTAAGTTAAAAAAATCCTTCGAAAGCTCTTTGAACAAACTCACTTTCATTCTAGAATTGTATTTCTTGCTATTTTTAGGATGCAAGGTTACATGAAATACCATCTTTTAAAGTAGCTTTAAAACTTCAAAAATCAAAATTTATTAATTTAGAGTTGGCTGAAATTTACATTATATTAGCCATGAAGAAAAGGTTTACCAGGCAAATGAACAATATAAATAAAATCACAGGGTATGTTTAAACTGCTTAAGAAAATTCTTTTCAAGCATCAACATTTGATATGCTAAAAGCAAATAATTCAAATCTCTACTAGATTAAGTTACTTAAGGGCAAGGATTTTGCCCGAAATCACCTCTGATTTCTCCAGGAGGCACTCAGATATTATTAAACCTTATTATCTAATAATTAAATTCCTCTAGGGCTTCTCCTAGGCAATGCTTATTTTATATTATATAGAGTTCATTATTGTACCCACTTGAAAACAATGAAATAAAAAATTTAAACATAAGAAGGCATGCCTACAAAATTTAACTGTTTAAGGGGGAAAAAAACTACCATACTTGCACAGTCAGGAGGTCTCTTAACTCCCCCCAGCAATTCTTTGTGCTTCCCTTCACTATCTTATGTGCTAATTTTTGGAGGTAAATACATCTTACTCTCACTCTTAGACTATGACCTCCCTAAAGGCTGAGATCATGAGTGAATTAACATCCCCAGAATACCTAGCCTGCTGCCTTGCACACAGAAGCCATCTGACAATCATCTGAATAGCTGCCACATTTGCAAATCTTCCTCCTATAAAGGTAAATCTAGTTATCAGAAAGAGCCTAAAGACATTCATTCTCAAATGTAGGGAATAATACTAGGTAAGTCCTTTTGCCCATCCAAAGTGACTACTGTAAGAATATTTTTCTGTGTTCATAAGCAGGCTCAAATAGCAATCCCCACCTCCCCAGGAGTTCTGACACAATTAATGGCTGTATTCTATCTAGCACATAGGAAATATTTGATGTTTTCTGAAATCATTTTAGATCTTAGCCTTCCGAGACGAATATCAGAAAAGGAATAAAATTCATAAATATACAAGGTCTGATGTATTTTAAAAGTCCTGTTTACTCAAATCTAAAATGATTACAATTACAGATTTTTTTCCTTACGTACACTTTCCTCCCTCCTCCAGTTTAATCCAAGTTATTAAAATTTCCTTTTTCCTGACTCTAAAAATGACATCACATTTTATTTTGCTTTATTAAATTGCATGCGTAAAATAGTGTTTTCCATGATTCTTATTTTGTCAGAGCCACCTTTACAGTTAGTGGATTATCCATATACCTTATTCTGCAAATTGTCAAGATCCAGTGGTTGGGCAACAATTTTCTATATATGCTACCACTTTGGGTCATGCGAGTAGTCCAACGAATGGGCTGAAAGTACGAGGACAAAGACAGAAATTCCACACCAGCCTCAAAAAGAAGTCCCTTTAGCCCGGGCTACCTGCCTTCTAGGAGAGTAGTGTTTGAATAGCATCCTGCTGAGATCCTTTGTAATCCCGGTTTTGAGATCCAAACTCTATACAGCTCTGATCCACCAATACTTAAAGACACTAACTAATGCTTCCTGCTTTACCTAAGTTCATACTTTAAATTGGACTATTTGGGCTTCCCCGGTGGCACAGTGGTTAAGAATCCGCCTGCCAATGCAGGGGACACAGGTTCGAGCCCTGGTGCGGGAAGATCCCACATGCCGCAGAGCAACTAAGCCTGTGCACCACAGCTACTGAGCCTGCGCTCTAGAGCCCGCAAGCCACAATTACTGAGCCCACATGCCACAACTACTGAAGCCCGCATGCCTAGAGCCTGTGTTCCGCAACAAGAGAAGCCACCGCCATGAGAAGCCCATGCACCGCAGTGAAGAGTAGCCCCCCCGCTCACCGCAAATAGAGGAAGCCCGCGTGCATCAACGAAGACCCGATGCAGCCATAAATAAATAAATAAATAAATGTATTTTTAAAATTATACTATTTAAGTACTCTTATAACTCAGGGAAAGTAAGCACAGGAGAATTAAGGCGTATGACAAAATAGAGAATAAGGGTACCATTAAGAAAAAGGAAATAGAGAAAAAAAGAGGGAAGGAAAAAGACACATCTAACTTCTACATTAAAAACCCAAACCTGACTCTGCTTTCCTGACTGTGGGTCCTGTGTACTAAAAAACTAGCTAAGACAAGGACCAAATTATCAGCCTTGGTCACTCCTGAAATATGTATTAAATTTACATCCCACAGGACTATGTTAATGAAAACATTGTCAATTTTTGTCCTTAACTTTTACAATGTATTCATTATATTTATAATGTCTCTTTATAAGGTAGAGTGGCTGTGAGGTAATAGTACATAAAATGTAACATAGTTTAACTCCACAAAGATACTTATCAATTCTTATTGCTGTCATTATACATTCTATATTTATGGTGCCATATTAACAAACTTGCTATACAATTTAGACTAAAATCAGAAAAGGTAGAATTTCTGTGGAAAGAAGAAAGCAGAGTCTTATTGAAGAGGTTTCTTCTACTAGAAGAACATTCTGTAGTCCAGATTTTTCTAGACAATTCTGGGGAAAGGTATTTGGTGAAGACAAACTTAAAACCTCTTCCAAAAACTTAATTTCTAAAGCTACATGGAAAGAACAAAAGGACCTGGACAGAAGCAAGAAAGGTGAAAATCAGAGCTCTCCACATTCTCCTCCTCCAATGGGGCTCTTGATCTGGGCAAGAAATATGAAATGAGACTATCATTTTTCCTATAAACTTCAGAGTTGGCATAGAGCTTAAATTTTGTAAATGCCTATGAAAACTATCCAATGGCACACATGCAAAGAATTTTTTTTTTAAGATTTTTTTTTTTTTGGCCGAGTTGGGTCTTAGTTTCGGCATGCGGGATCTTCGTTGAGGCATGCGGGCTCTTCCTTGTGGTCCTTGTGGTGCATAGGCGTCTCTCTAGTTGTGGCGTTCGGGTTTTCTCTTTTCTAGTTGTGGCACACAGGCTCCAGGGCTCATGGGCTCTGTTGTGTGCGGCACGCGGGCTCTAGTTGAGGCGCTCGAGCTCAGTAGTTGTGGCGTGCGGGCTTAGTTGCCCCGCGGCATGTGGGATCTTAGTTCCCTGACCAGGGATTGAACCCGCATCCCCTGCATTGTAAGGTGGATTCTTTACCACTGGTCCACCAAGAAAGTCCTACGAAGAATTATTATTAATGATAATAAATAGCTTACCAATTAATTAAGAGAACTCGAAGCACAGATACCACAAAAAGCACATCCATTTGGTAGTGCAATGAATTGTATCTATTTCTTTATTAGTATACCTTTCGCAGTACACTTTACTTAGGGTAGATCTCAGCATATGTCTAGGCTTAAGAGTAATGTGCTAAGTAGCAAAGAAAAGCCATAAATAACATATAAAGTCTATAATAGCCATAAAATCTAAATTTGTACATACTTCAAGAATTTCTGCTCTCCATATACCAAAATTAATCTAATCCTCTATTTATTCACCCCTAATTTGTTTTAACTACATCCCAAAAACCATCAGAGAAGGAAATACCTAGATCCTAGAAGGAATCAAAATCTAATTATGTGTGTAGAGCTCTACTTTTATTGCCAGTATTCACCATTCTTCAATACTACTCCTTTGTGCATTATTAAAATATTCTCTAAGACCAAAGGAGAAGAAAAGAGTTATTAGGAAACATTTTTCATCAATGATCATAAAACAGCAGAAGCACTTTACCTGACCGCCATCTAACAAACACACAGAATTAAAGTTCTCCATTCTCTCTATAAAACTTACTGAGTAAAGCCCACGATACACTGACTCCCCACAGCTAACTGGCTATTTTCTAGAACTCAGATGCTTACGAAAAGTCAGTTGTGTTCATTTCCAAACCTGTTCATGCCACTGGAATACTACTGTACTTTAAAAATGTAATTAAACAATATTGTCAACTGATGAAATACAGTGGAAAAGAAAGAGCTGTTGTTTCTATGAAAGTTAAATGAATGTTTTAGAAAAACTTTGTAAAGATGAGTTGCTTTAAATTAACTGTCATGAAGTAACGTATGGACAAGACAACTGCAGAAAACTGAAAAGAAGTTTTATGAAAATCTAAAATTTTGCACACCTCGACTGATTCACAGGTGCCTAAGCTTTTACCTCTTTTTTTAATTAAAAGTACAAATTTTGCATGACCCATCACTGATGCAGCTTATGCCAAAAAAGATGCTGCAGACGTCCAACTGGCAGATACAAACTCAAAGAAACAGTTTTGGTCTACGCCAAAAGATTAAGAACAATATTCACTAATTTATTTTCATTTAAAATAAAACATTAAAGGTATGCATACATTTATAATTTTTAACAATTTTTAACAATTCCCTACTTTAACTAATTTCAAAACTTTTCAATAAGCATTTCATAAGAGGACATCGACTATAACTAGTAACATTCTTTTTCAACATTAAAAAGAGTCACTCATGCAAACCAAAATTACTATACCTTTTCCTTTGAATCCATGGAGAAAAGATCAAAAAAAAGAGAAAAGCAAGAAATCAGTTCAAAAGTTCAGAGAAAAGACAGGTAAAATTTCAAGAGTATAAGTGATAAACTTTAGTTATCTGTGGGAATGATACTAAATGTGATTAAATGATACATCTAGCATTTATATTTAGGTATTGGTATGGAAATAAAGAAAATGCATAATATCCAAATTTTAGCACAGTAAATCCAAGTCCATTAAGCTTGATAAAAACAAAAACAATTTCCAAAAGATAATCTACTAAAGTATACTAACAACCCCAAAAATGGAAAACTAAGGGCCTTAGGATAGGGAGATATCTTTATTAAGATTTGAATTCTTGAGATCCTATATTTAGGTAAGAACCAAGATACATAATAAATACCATATACCTATAATTCCATAAGAAAAGGCAATTTACATGACATTTAAGAAGCTTATAATGATTACTATTCTAATGACCCAGGCCTCTATTCCAAAGAGAATCTAATGGTACTTAAGCAAGTACAGTTCTGCACTTTTTCCTATGATCAACAAAGATGTTTAAAAGATCAGATTTAACCCAGATCTCTACTTCATAGTATTATTACTCTGCCATTTTTTTCCTGGCTTTCAAGCAAATTTAAATCCATTTATTAAAACTCATTGTCTAAATACCTGATTCCCACAAAAATGAGTAAAATTTATTAACTGCATGATTAAAAATCCAAAGCCTAACTAGAATATTATGATCCTTTCTCAAAATGTTCATTATGGCATACTTTCTTTTTCATGAGACTGTAATGAAAGATTATTATTTCATCAAATCTACAAGAAAGTTGCTGGGGTCTAAAAAAATTAGAAAGCAGGTCCAAGAAAATTAAGAAGACAGTAATGAAAGACAATAAACTCTTCTTCTCTGTTAGTTTTTATTTTAAAAGGCTTCATTTTTTTTTTTTTTTTTTTTTTTGCGGTATGCGGGCCTCTCACTGTTGTGGCCTCCCGTTGCGGAGCACAGGCTCCGGACACGCGGGCTCAGCAGCCATGGCTCACGGGCCTAGCCGCTCCGCGGCATGTGGGATCTTCCCGGACCGGGGCACGAACCCATGTCCCCTGCATCAGCAGGTGGACTCTCAACCACTGCGCCACCAAGGAAGCCCAAAAAGACTTCATTTTAATTTGTTGCAGTAAGCTCTGCATGGATTTGATTATAAGCAGGCACATATTCTTATAACCTTGCGGTAAGGAAGGGATATTAAAGCAGATAGAGTTGAAGAAAAGTGAGTACTGGTAAGTGGGAACAAAAATAAACACGTATTCTGCTGACAGATAAACACGTACATTATATTTTATCCTCATTCATCTTAGTTCTTCCATTCTTTCCTTTATATATCTTGCAATTTGCCTCCTTTTCTCTCAGAACTGGAGAACTGCTTGGAAGTGTGGAAATGTACTGATCTTAGGATTCAGTATTCCTTGATTCTGAATTTGGCTCTGTACATGTCACTTAACCTCTCTGGTTCTCAATCACCTCATATGTAAATAAGGGGATTGAACTAAAAGTCCTATGAAGATCCTTTCCCAGAATTCTATCAATCTGATACCAACTATGCCCTCATAGGAAAACAAGCATTCCTACACGTGATAGGAGAGCAAGCTGGTAAAACTTTCTAGAAGACAATTAGGCAGTATACATCAGAAGTGTTTAAAATGTTCATACCCTGACCTCCGCAAGCCCACTTTTAGGAATTTGTCCTAAGCAAATAATCATGTGCACAAAAATGCAGTTACAAAGATGTTCATCACTCTACTTTTTGGTTAGAAACAACCTAAATGTCTTATAGTAGGAAACGATTAAGTAAAACGTGGCCATTAAAAATGATGTTACACAGAAACAGAATCACAGACATAGAAAACAAACTCACGGTTACCAAAGGAGAGGGGGAGGGGTAAATTAGAAGTTTGCGATTAGCAGATACAAACCACCATATATAACATAGATAAACAACAAGGTTCTACTGTATAGCATAGGGAACTATATTCAATATCCTGTAATAAACCATAATGGAAAAGAATATGAAAAAGAATATGTAAATATATATATAAACTGAATCGCTTTGATGTACACCAGAAACACAACACTGTAAATCGATCATACTTCAATTTAAAAAAAAAAGCTAATAATACAGAAAAAATTATGTTACAGATGACTAATAATCACATGGAAAGATGTTCATTATAATGAAAATGCAGGTTACAAATTAACATGATCACATTTGGGGGTGTGTACATATATATACACACATGTACAGGAAAAAAGATTAGAAGGCCATACAGAAATGTTAGGAATTATTCCTGGATGGCAGAATTTGGTGTATCTTCAACCTTTTGCTCATCTAAATATTTTATTATGAACACATATTATGGAATAAGAAAAAATTATTGTTTAAAGAATCAATTCTGAAGTTCTCTCAAGAGAATTATATTTTTGTTTCCATTCTTCTCATCCCCAGACAAAAAAAACTTTATTATTTATATCAATCGCCTTTGAAAAGACTAGTTGTTAAAAACACAGATAAATAAGGCTTTTGGCATAATGGAAAATTTATAAATAGGAAGTCAAATTGTTCAAAAACAAGGGAAAATAACTAGCTATTCACTCATACGATAAATAAAAATGCAAGGCCCACAGAGATCAAACTGTGGTTCTGCTATTAAGGTCTTCCCAGGTAATCCTTACACAATATCCTGTAGAGTCCTTACCAAAATACAGTGTCATCAGGAATTCCATTTAAGAAAGTTGCAAAAGACTTAAGATCCATAGAGAACACTAAAAATGACAGGAAAATATTATCTAGTAGTTTTTAAGTAAACAGAACAAAATGTTCTGCTCATAGTATTGAATGCAAAAGCAAAGAAAGATTAAAACTAGGTTTATTTAGTCTCACGTAGGAAAAGAAAATGAGAAAATAGGACTATCACCTACCATACAAATAAAACTAGCTAAGTTCTCTTCTCAACCAAAAAAAGAAAGTGATTATGGGCTAAAAATTTTTCTGTTTAGAGGGATTTACAATGTAAATGAAAAAAAACACTGTCAATAAGAGTTACTGAAAATTACTGAGAAAGCCTGGGAATCTCTTTCCCTGAAGATCTTTTCAAATACCTACTACTCAGATATGATTTAGAATAAAACATTAGCACCACCACAAACCAGAGGAAGACAAAAATGACAACCTCTCAACTTTATATCCTTTTTGTCTAGGTCTGCAGAGAGTCAAAAGATATGATATGATAGCTTATAAATTCATAAAGAAGAAAATAAACTTGCAATGAGCAACAAAATGAAGCTGAGTCAAGTAATTTTTAACTATAAAAATGCTGACTGCTACTTTTCAAGTTTTTCTGGCTTTTTTCAAAAAAATTAAGTTTACTATATAAACTGTGATTTAAAAGACATTATTAAAAAAAACCCAAATACTTAATATTTAAAATAAGGAAAGTAGTTAGAAAATTTACCAAATATTAAAGCCAATCCATGAGATGTACCCACTGCTATCAGACTCGACACTGCCTGAGAACAAAAGAGAAGATTACATTTTAAGACATTACAAGGATCTTGAAATAATCAGAATTGAATTTGCTGGTTTTCTTTCCTCTAGGCACCAGATAACATACCAACTATTATAAATAAGGAAAATTTCATCTAGGAGGCAAAACAGGAAATGAAACTCAGAACATCTTATTTCTGGGAATCCCTCTAAATTTACTCTAAGGGTAACAATATTAAAATATCATATGTTCAACATTATAGGCAAAAACATGCCACTTAACTTCCTCTAAAGCAATTTTTTGAAAAATTCAGGGGTCCACACAAAGTAAGAGGCACTTATGCTACCCAACCAAGAGCCTCCTACGAGTGTGGGAAAGGGACAAGAAAGCCCTTCTGCAGCTTATTCACAAGAGCCAAAAGGCACCAGAAATACTCAAAACCCAGCCCACTTCCTCACCAATTGACTATCTAATAAGAAAGCTACAGGAGGCAGCTGGAACTAGTTGAAAATAGAAAAGAGCGCACTAGTGTGCTTTCAATATCCCCCAGTTCTCTATAATCACTCCACAGATTTACTATTTGGCAGGCTTGGCAATGGAGTTCAGAGCTGTTAAGTGTACTATTTACCACAAAGTGATTTTACCAAACACTGTTTTCCACTCCCTATAACCAAAGCGAGGCCAAGTCACAGAAGGAGCAAATATACTTGGGCAGGGTAGCACCACATACAAATAAATTGGGAAAAGGCTAATCATTATTTTTCTTAAAAAACAAAACAAAAAAAGAAAACTGAAAATAGAAAGAATGAGAACATTCAACACGGACAAATTTTAAACCTGATTACTGGCAGTAAATGACATGAATTAATTATCACAAAATTTATGTAATAACTTTGAATATCGGAAAAATAAATCTAAGAAAACCTGATCAAATAGAAAGCTTACCTTTAAAGGATTTAAAGTATACTTACAATTGCTGTAGGCAAGCCAGCATCTACTTTGTCCTAAATAAAATTTTAAAAAAAAGTATTTGAAAAGACATTCCCATTTTTAAGCAGAAAATGGTATAAGGCCCTCTCTTTACATATACAATTCAGGCAAGAGGTAGAACCGTCATTTTTGCCCCCAAATAAGAGAAACTACAAAAGTTGTATATACCAACAAAATATAAAGAGCACAAGAGTAGATCGTTTTCTTTTACCATTTCCGGAAGGGTACTGATTATAAATGAAAATGTAAAGGGAAAGAGAGAGGAAAGAGATTCTATTTTCAATAATGTGAATAAACTCTAAGTACTATGGGTCACAATGGTAAGAGTACATAAAGATTTTAAAAACGGAAACATATACTAAAGACATTCTTCCTCTAAGTAGGAGCTTCCTACCCAGCAGATTATAAAATAACCCCTAAATAAAAACCATCAGCCATAAAAAGAAACGAAATTGAGTTATCTGTAGTGAGGTGGATGGACCTACAGTCTGTCATACAGAGTGAAGTCAGAAAGAGAAAAACAAATACCATATGCTAACACATATATATGGAATCTAAAAGAAAATAAAATGGTTCTGATGAACCTAGGGGCAGGACAGGAATAAAGACGCAGACGTAGAGAATGGACTTGAGGAGGGGGGAGGGGGAACGGTAAGCTGGGATGAAGTGAAAGAGTGGCATGGACATATATACACTACCAAACGTAAAATAGATAGCTAGTAGGAAGCAGCCGCACAGCACAGGGAGATCAGCTCCGTGCTTTATGACCACCTAGAGGGGTGGGATAGGGAGGGTGGGAGGGAGGGAGACGCAAGAGAGAGGAGATATGGGGATACATGTATATGTATAGCTGATTCACTTTGTTATACAGCAGAAACTAACACACCATTGTAAAGCAATTATACTCCAATAAAGATGTTAAAAAAAATTTAAAATGAAAGGCAAAAAGAAATAAAATAATTTTTAAAATAAAAATAAATAAATAAAAGCTAGAGCAGGGTATATTCAGTCAAAATAAGAAAATCAAAACTTAAGTGCTAGTGCCAGCTCCTTACCAGTGACTGTGTGACCTCGGCACAGCCACCTAACCCTTCTGAGTATTAGTCCCCTTACCTGTTTGTGGAAAAGGCAAACACTGCCCTAGCTACCGCCATGAGTTGTCCTGAGGATCAAATTAAATGTAAAATATCCTAAAAATGTAAGGGTGTCTACTAATATTTGGTACTTCTGTAGCTTTCAATAATAACAAGGGCTTTCAATGATTAGAACTGTAGTAGCAAAGAGCTTTCAAATGTATTTATCACATTATTTGATACTCAAACCAGGATAGATGGATCAAACAAGTAGTAGTATTCTGATTTTCCAGATTAAGATTCTTAAGATTCAGATTAAGTTTCAAAGAGCTTAAATTGACTTGCCCACAGTTATTCAGGAAGTGGTAGACTATGTCTAAAACTCAGGGTTTCCATTCCCAGACCAGGCTCTTTGGATCACTTCTGTATTTCTTTTCTGTCTGTCCCTGTCAGTGTGCTCAATTCATTATTATAATCTCTCAGAAGGCAGAATCTATTATATCCAACTTTACAGAGCTTCCCAGGAACTAACCTAAAATACTTACACCAGGGCATGGAACTATGAGGAAGAACAATCACCAACGCTGCTATGTACAACGTTCTGGAGGGTAGGATATACTCAACTGTGTGTGGATGTGTGTGTGTAAAGGATGCCTAACATAATGCTGAACAATAAAGAAACATGCAACAGATATTTGATAAATGATTGATTTGTGTCCTGGACAGGGAAAAAGAATGAGCCAGCAGATGAAGAACATAAACTATATTCAAAATGGAACCTGAAAAATGCAATCAGAAGTCAGCTAACTTTCAAAGCTAAAACCCACAGATATGGGAAGCAATTTAGAGGATCTATGAATAGAATTTTAGTGCTGGTGTTACGGCATCTTAGGATAGTGATTCTCAAAAGCCACGCGCGTTAGAATCACCTGGGATACCCGTTAAAATGCAAATCCCTAGCTACACTGCTAGAACTAGATTCCAATTCAGTAGGTCTGGGATGGTGCCCAGGAATCTGTATTTTCATAAGTATCCTAGGAGATTCTTATACAATGGACACATTTTGCAAAAACACTATGCCAAGGTATCCCCGTTATCTTCAGTGATCATAAAATGATAAATATGCTTTAAAATTAATTTGAATCCATTTTTAACATCTTTATTGGAGTATAATTGCTTTACAATGGTGTGTTTCTGCTTTATAGCAAAGTGAATCAGTTATACATATTCATATGTTCCCATATCTCTTCTCTCTTGCATCTCCCTCCCTCCCACCCTCCCTATCCCACCCCTCTAGCTGGTCACAAAGCACCGAGCTGATCTCCCTGTGCTATGCGGCTGCTTCCCACTAGCTATCTATTTTACGTTTGGTAGTGTATTTTAAATATAGTCACACGTCATATTACTTTGAGGAGGATTCCAAAATTAAACAATGAGGTTCACAACTCCAAAAGTTTCATCTCTCCTAAGTGTTCTCCAGGCACAGACTACAAGGCCATGATGATCAACGCCTTAGGCAGCCCTAAATAACATCACTATCCACATGGCTGAAAGCATTACTGAACAGCCATTCAGGAGAGAAACCCCAAAATATAACTAGCTTTACATGTTAATAAACCAACCATCACAGAAAAGCATACAATTTAAATTGAGCTGGTAATCCAAAATTAGGAAAGCAGAGTATGAAGACTGTCACAAGAAAAGCAGTTTTCATTTTAACATACCAAAGGAGCTCAGCCATGGCAATGAAATAAGAACAGAATGCAAACACTCTGGGATTTATTACAATTTTTCCCTCCTCTTCAAGAGAAAGGAGAAACCCTTTTAAATAACAGATTTATCTAATCATTGTTCAATGTCTGAGTTTTAGTTCAGTCTCCATTATTCAAAATATTTTTAAAACTGCACAGGTGGGTCAAATGACTGTTCTGGTTCATCTTGATTTTGAAAGGAATGAATTTCATCACCTACATCAGGATTAAATTCAGAAAACGTCATGGAAATGTAATCCTCAACAGGTGGTTCCCATTCTAGAAAATATGAGCTACTCTCCACCTACAAGAGGAAGGACAATTGCCCAGGTTTCCTCCATTGCTTGACTATCTCTCTATTTAAATTGACTTCATGATATATGAGCTGGGTCAGGGTATACCAACTGCCCGCAGAGAACACTTTTTCTTTCCTTCTTTTTTATTGTTTCTTTGGGGGGTTTTTTGGTTGTTGTTTTCGGGGGGGGGTTTGTGTGTGTTTTTTGTTTGGTTTGGTTTGGTTTCTGCAATAAGAGCTTTCTCTAATAAACCTGAAGATTACAATGTGGTTATGGTGTCATAAGGCCACTTCTGTATCAATCTCTTACCCTTGTGAAAAATCAAAACTTTGTCCAAACTGAATATGCAAAATACCAATTAAACTCCAGGAAAAGAACATAAAAACATATCAAAGTTCCTGGGGTATGAATCTGTCATCATCATCATTATTATTACTATTATTATTTACAGAACCTATATACTGAATTCAGAAAACCAAAACTGAAAGTCTGCATAAAACTACAGGCCTTGAGGCCAAAGGAAAATTTGATAAAACATACCCGAATCAGCATCTATTGTCTTGATGGACTATTAAATATTTCTGCACTTAACACAGTACGCTAAATCATTTTCAAAAAAGACACAGATATTCTGTTCCAGCTATTATACACTGGCCACATTCACCAATACCACCCTCATTTCACAACAAAGAAGCACTAGACTTGGGAGCCAAAAACCCCAATTTTGAGTAACTGCTCTGCTATCTCCTAACCCAATGATGTAACACAAGTTAATGTCACCTCTCTGAGCCTGTCTTCTCATTTGTAAAATAGGATACGGCTCTCCCTACTTTCAAAGTTGTAAGAGTATATGAAATAAGGTACATGAAAAGACTTTTGTGAATTATAGAAAAATCACTCAGCTGTAAAAGATTCTGATCAATCATTTCTCCATATGAAAAGACTAAAAAAAACAAGCACTCTACCTCAACCAAATACACAAGACGGCAACTAAACTGAAAAGGAATTTAAAGAAAAAGCAGACAGTGT
This sequence comes from Delphinapterus leucas, assembly GCF_059928025.1. NCBI lineage: Eukaryota > Metazoa > Chordata > Mammalia > Artiodactyla > Monodontidae > Delphinapterus > Delphinapterus leucas. The sequence goes on from NC_143132.1 coordinate 82,593,500, forward strand.
TTCTCTTAGGCTTGCTGCCATATTTCATTTAGGCACACCCGAGACTCTGGGCAGACCTTCATTTCATGGCTGCACTAATTTCTATGTCAAGATGTGTAGCTATGTCTTATGAGTCAAAAATAATCACACAAAACCCATGAAAGCCAGATTCTATTTTTCTTAAGCCTCGGGCCAAGAGAAGTGCTATGCTTTGTTTTATGCTCATTCCTACTTCATTATGCCATTGCAGGTTATAAAGTTGGGGGAAGAGAACAAAATACTTACAGCTGCAGACACTATTTGGGCAGAAATTCCCTTCAAAAGTGAATGTCGCATAACTGATCCATGCAGTGAAAAAGAATCAGGTAATTTCTTCTTTCTTAAAAAGAAAAAAAAAAGGAAAATGTTTAAGAATTGGAAAAAAAAATTGAAGAGGCAGGGTCTTTAAAACTTTGAAAGAAGAAAAAATAAAAACGAGAAAAGCATAAAACACTGTATTACTTTGTTAGCTCTGGTTTGCAAAGAGGTATAAAGTCTAACAGTCTCACGTTAAAATGTACTGAATCCACCCTGAGCCTCAGAGAAGCACAAGCAGGAAAATGAATAAAGCCACCATTTCTTTTTCACTGATTCAACCTGTTTCTTGCCCACCTTAAGAAATACAGCAAGAGGTTCTGCTACTCATCAGAAGGTTGCCTATAGAGCACCCCTGCTCACATGTCTACATTACCTCTACCTGCCTTCCACCTTTGCCACCTTTCTTGCCCTCCTGTTGTCTATAACGACCCTCTCATTCTCCAACCAACTGCCTCAAATTCCCTACTCATTACTCATTCTCTGATGCTCCTTTCACTTAACCTACTCATCACTGTACAAAAAATAATTTAACTTTTACCAAACATTGAACACCTACCCTATGTGACTAAACGTATGCTCTGGGGATACAAAAATAAGAAGGTCAAAGCTCCTACTCTCAAGGACCTCATATCCTAGCTAGAGGGACTAATGAGTAACTCTCTCTTAAATTAAAGGATAAATGTTAGAAAAGAAAAATAAATAAAGCACTACAGAAATGAAATGAAGAGTTTAATCCTGTTTATTAGGGAGCTATTAGGGAGAGCTTTAGAAAAGAAAAGGCATCTGAGCTGGCCTTGATAGATAACTAGGAGTCTGTCAGACAACAAAAAAGCACAAGTAATAATGTGAAGATGTAATGGTGCACAGTGTGTGGAGAATGTAAGTACACAAAAGGCATGGACCAGGAGGACAGGAGTGGGAGTGCTCAGAGATTATGTCAAAATGGTAAGCAGGGTTCAGACTGATGCCATGCAAAGCAGTTCTGACATTACTATGCAGGCAAAAAGAAGACACCACAGCTTTTAAGCAGGTAGTGACCAAATCATCCAAAACATTTACATTATAATGGTTCCATACAAATTTTAGGATTTTTTTTCTGTGAAAAAATTTGTTATTGAAATTTTGATAGGGATTGCACTGAATCTATACATGACTGTGGGTAGTATGAACATTTTAATTAATCCATGAACATGGGATATCTTTCCATTTGTGTTTTTTAATTTCATTCATCAATTCTTATAATTTTCTGTGTACAGCTCATTCACCTCCTTGTTCCTAAACTTATTCCTAAGTATTTTATTGCTTTTGATGCCATTGTAAATGAGATTTTTATTACTTTTTTATATATTTCATTGTTAGTTTCTAGAAACACAACTGATCCAAATCAAAGTAACCTTGAGAAAGAAGACCAAAGCTGGAGGCATCACACTTTCTGATTTCAAACTCTATTTCAAGCTACAGTAATCAAAACAGGATGGTACTGGCATTATAAAAGACACATAGATCAACGAACAAAACAGAGAGCCCCGAAATAACCACTTGCATATACTGTCAACTAATATTTGACAAAGGAGCCAAGAGCACTCAATAAGGAAAGAATATTCTCTCCAATAAATGGTGCTAGGAAAACTAGGTAATCACATGCAGAAGAATGAAACTGTACCCTTACCTTATACCACTCACAAAGATTAAACAGATTAAATACTTAAACATAAGACCTGAAACCACAAAGCTCTTAGAAAAAAACAAAGGGAAAAACCTCCTTGACAGTGGTACTGGCAGCAATTTTTTGGTTATGTATGGAACCAAAAACACAAGCAACAAAAGCAGATATACATATAATATATATAAATATATATAAATGGGACTACATCAAACTAAAAACCTTCTGCACAGCTAAAGAAACAATCAAAACATGAAAAGGCAACCTATGGAATAGGAAAAAGTATCTGCAAACCATTAACCCCATAAGGGGTGAATAACCAAAATATATAAAGAACACTTATAACTCAACAGCAAAAAACGATCTGAGTAAAAAAATGCGCAGAGGACCTAAATAGGCATTTTTCCAAGGAACACAACAGATGGCCAACAGGTACATGAAAATGTGCTCAACATCACTAATCATCAGAGAAATGCATATGAAAACCACAATGAGATATCATCTCATATCCATTAGTATGGCTATTATCAAAAAACCAAAAGATAAGCATTTGTGAGGATACAGAGAAAAAGGAATCCCCAGACACTGTTGGTGGGAATGTAAATTGGTGCAGTCACTATGGAAAATAGCATGGAGGTCCCTCAAAAAATTAAAACTAGAACTACCATGTGATCCAGCAATCCCACTTCTGGGTTGTATATTCAAAGGAAACAAAATCACTATCTCAAAGAGATACCTGCACTCGTATGTTCACTGCAGCATTATGCAAAACAGCCAAGATACGGAAACAACCTAAGTTAAATGTCCATCTACAGATGAATGGATACAGATGTGTATGCACATACATACACACACACACACACACACACACACACACACACACACAATGGAATATTATTCAGCCATGAGAAAGAAGGAAATCCTGCCATGTGTGACAACACTGATGGACCTTGAGGGCATTATGCTACAAGAAATAAGTCAGACAGAGCAGGACAAATACTGTATGATCTCACTTATAGTGGAATTTTAAAAAGCCAAACTCACAAAAAGACAGACTAAAATAGTGACATCCAGGGGCAGAGGGAAATACAGAGATGCTGGTCAAAGGGTATAAACTTCCAGTTTTAATATGAGTAAGTTCTGGGGATCTAATATACAGCATGGTGACTATAACAACACTGTGTTATATACTTGAAAGTTGCTAAGAGAGTAGATCTTAGATGTTCTCACTGCAAAAACAAAAAACAGGCGAATTATGTGAGGTGATAAGTAACCCTTCTGTGGTAATCATTTCACAATATATACATATATCAAAGAATCACGCAGAGGGAAGACAGCAGAAACAAGAAGAATTACAATCCTGCAGCCTGTGGAACAAAAACCACATTCACAGAAAGATAGACAAGATGAAAAGGCAGAGGGCTATGTACCAGATGAAGGAACAAGATAAAACCCCAGAAAAACAACTAAATGAAGTGGAGATAGGCAACCTTCCAGAAAAAGAATTCAGAATAATGATAGTGAAGATGATCCAGGACCTCAGAAAAAGAATGGAGGCAAAGATCGAGAAGATGCAAGAAATGTTTAACAAAGACCTAGAAGAATTAAAGAACAAACAAACAGAGATGAACAATACAATAACTGAAATGAAAACTACACTAGAAGGAATAGCAGAATAACTGAGGCAGAAGAACAGATAAGTGACCTGGAAGACAGAATGGTGGAATTCACTGCTGTGGAACAGAATAAAGAAAAAAGATGAAAAGAAATGAAGACAGCCTAAGAGACCTCTGGGACAACATTAAACGCAACAACATTCACATTATAGGGGTCCCAGAAGGAGAAGAGAGAGAGAAAGGACCAGAGAAAGTATTTGAAGAGATTATAGTCGAAAACTTCCCTAACATGGGAAAGGAAATGGCCACCCAAGTCCAGGAAGCGCAGAGAGTCCCATACAGGATAAACCCAAGGAGAAAAATGCCAAGACACACAGTAATCAAACTGGCAAAAATTAAGGACAAAAAAAATTATTGAAAGCAGCAAGGGAAAAATGAAAAATAACATACAAGGGAACTCCCATAAGGTTAACAGCTGATTTCTCAGCAGAAAATCTACAAACCAGAAGGGAGTGGCATGATATACTTAAAGTGATGAAAGGGAAGAACCTACAACCAAGATTACTCTACCCGGCAAGGATCTCATTCAGATTCGATGGAGAAATCAAAAGCTTTAAAGACAAGCAAAAGCTAAGAGAATTCAGCACCACCAAACCAGCTCTACAACAAATGCTAAAGGAACTTCTCTAAGTGGGAAGCACAAGAGAAGAAAAGTACCTACAATAACAAACCCAAAACAATTAAGAAAATGGTCATAGGAACATACATATCGATAATTACCTTAAATGTGAATGGATTAAATGCTCCAACCAAAAGACACAGGCTTGCTGAATGGATACAAAAACAAGACCCATATATATACTGTCTACAAGAGACCCACTTCAGATGCAGGGACACTCAGGCCGAAAGTGAGGGGATGGAAGAAGATATTTCATGTAAACGGAAATCAAAAGAAAGCTGGAGTAGCAATACTCATATCAGATAAAATAGACTTTAAAATAAAGAATGTTAAAAGAGACAAGGAAGGACACTACATAATGATCAGGGGATCAATCCAAGAATATATAACAATTATAAATATATATATGCACCCAACATAGGAGCACCTCAATACATAAGGCAACTGCTAACAGCTATAAAAGAGGAAATTGACAGTAACACAATAATAGTGGGACAGTTTAACACCTCACTTACACCAATGGACAGATCATCCAAAATGAAAATAAATAAGGAAACACAAGCTTTAAATGACACAATGGACCAGACAGATTTAATTGATATTTACAGGACATTCCATCCAAAAACAGCAGATTACACTTTCTTCTCAAGTGCGCACAGAACATTCTACGGGATAGATCACATCTTGGGTCACAAATCAAGCCTCAGTAAATTTAATAAAATTAAAATCATATCAGGCATCTTTTCTGGCCACAACATTATGAGATTAGAAATGAATTACAGGGAAAAAAACGTAAAAAACACAAACACATGGAGGCTAAACAATACATTACTAAATAACCAAGAGATCACTGAAGAAATCAAAGAGGAAATCAAAAAACACCTAGAGACAAATGACAATGAAAACATGATGATCCAAAACCTATGGGATGCAGCGAAAGCAGTTCTAAGAGGGAAGTGTATAGCTATACAAGTCTACCTCAAGAAACAAGAAAAATCTGAAATAAACAATCTAACCTTACACCTAAGGGAACTAGAGAAAGAAAAACAAACAAAACCCAAAGTTAGCAGAAGGAAAGAAATCATACAGATCAGAGGAGAAGTAAATGAAATAGAAACAAAGAAAACAACAGCAAAGATCAATAACCCTAAAAGCTGGTTCTTTGAGAAGATAAAAAAAATTGATAAACCATTAGCCAGACTCATCAAGAAAAAGAGGGCGAGTACTCAAATCAATAAAATTAGAAATGAAAAAGGAGAAGTTACAGATACTGCAGAAATACAAAGCATCCTAAGAGACTACTACAAGCAACTCTAGGCCAATAAAATGAACAACCTGGAAGAAATGGACACATCCTTAGAAAGGTATAACGCTCCAGGGCTGAACCAGGAAAAAATAGAAAATATGAACAGACCAATCACAAGTAATGAAATTGAAGCTGATTTTAAATCTTCCAACAAACAAAAGTCCAGGACCAGATGGTTTCACAGGTGAATTCTATCAAACATTTAGGTAAGAGCTAACACCCATCCTTCTCAAACTCTTCCAAAGAATTGCAGAGGAAGGAACACTCCCAAACTCATTCCATGAGGCCACCATCACCCTGATACCAAAACCAGACAAAGATGTCTCAAAGAAAGAAAACTACAGGCCAATATCACTGTTGAACATAGATGCAAAAATCCTCAACAAAATACTAGCAAAGAGAATCCAACAACACATTAAAAGGATCATACACCATGTTCAAGTGGGATTTATCCCAGGGATGCAAGGATTCTTCAATATATGCAAATCAATCGATGTGATACATCATATTAACAAATTGAAGAATAAAAACCATATGATCATCTCAATAGATGCAGAAAAAGCTTTTGACAAAATTCAACACCCATTTATGATAAAAACTCTCCAGAAAGTGGGCATATAGGGAACCTACTTCAACATAATAAAGGCCATATACAACAAACCCAGAGCAAACATCATTCTCAATGGTGAAAAACTGAAAGCATTTCCTCTAAGATCAGGAACAAGACAAGGATGTCAACTCTCACCACTATTATTCAACATAGTTTTGGAAGTTCTAGCCACAGCAATCAGAGAAGAAAAAGAAATAGAAGGAATACAAATTGGAAAAGAATAAGTACAACTATCACTCTTTGCAGATGACATGATACTGTACATAGAGAATCCTAAAGATGCCACCAGAAAACTACTGGAGCTAATCAATGAAGTTGGTAAAGTAGCAGGGTACAAAATTGATGCACAGAAATCTCTTGCATTCCTATACACTAATGATGAAAAATCTGAAAGAGAAATTAAGGAAACACTCCCATATACCATTACAACAAAAAGAATAAAACACCTAGGAATAAACCTACCTAGGGAGACAAAAGAGCTGTATGCAGAAAACTATAAGACAGTGATGAAAGAAATTAAAGATGATACCAACAGATGGAGAGATATACCATGTTCTTGGATTGGAAGAATCAATATTTTGAAAATGACTATACTACCCAAAGCAATCTACAGATTCAATGCAATCCCTATCAAATTACCAATGCCATATTTTACAGAACTAGAACAAAAAATCTTAAAATTTGTATGGAGACACAAAAGTCCCCGAATAGACAAAGCAGTCTTGAGGGAAAAAAACGGAGCTGAAGGAATCAGGCTCCCTGACCTCAGACTATACTACAAAGCTACAGTAATCAAGACAATATGGTACTGGCACAAAAACAGAAACATAGATCCATGGAACAAGATAGAAGGCCCAGAGATAAACCCACACACCTACAGTCAACTAATCTATGACAAAGGAGGCAAGGATATACAATCGAGAAAAGACAGTCTCTTCAATAAGTGGTGCTGGGAAAACTGGACAGCTACATGTAAAAGAATGAAATTAGAACACTCCCTAACACCATACACAAAAATAAACTCAAAATGGAATAGAGACCTAAATGTAAGACCGGACACTATAAAACTCTTAGAGGAAAACATAGGAAGAACACTCTTTGACATAAATCACAGCAAGATCTTTTTTGATCCACCTCCTAGAGTAATGGAAATAAAAACAAAAATAAACAAATGGGACCTAACGAAACTTTAAAGCTTTTGCACAGCAAAGGAAACCATAAATAAGACGAAAAGACAACCCTCAGAATGGGAGAAAATATTTGCAAATGAAGCAACTGACAAAGGATTAATCCCCAAAATATATAAATAGCTCATGCAGTTCAATAGTAAAAAAATGAACAACCCAATCCAAAAATGGGCAGAAGACCTAAATAGACATTTCTCCAAAGAAGACCTACAGATGGCCAAGAAGCACATGAAGAGCTGCTCAACATCACTAATTATTAGAGAAATGCAAATCAAAACTACAATGAGGTATCACCTCACACCAGTTAGAATGGGCATCATCAGAAAATCTACAAACAACAAATGGGTGTGGAGAAAAGGGAACCCTCTTGCACTGTTGGTGGGAATGTAAATTGATACAGCCACTATGGAGGTTCCTTAGAAAACCAAAAATAGAACTACCATATGATCCAGCAATCCCACTACTGGGCATATACCCAGAAAAAAACATAATTCAAAAAGACACATGCACCCCAATGTTCACTGCAGCACCATTTACAATAGCCAGGTCATGAAAGCAACCTAAATGCCCATCGACAGACAAATGGATAAAGAAGATGTGGTGCATATATACAATGGAGTATTACTCAGCCATAAAAAGGAAGGAAATTGGGTCATTTGTTGAGACGTGGATGGATCTAGAGACTGTCATACAGAGTGAAGTAAGTCAGAAAGAGAAAAACAAATATCGTATATTAACGCATGTATGTGGAGCCTAGAAATATGGTACAGATGAACCGGTTTGCAGGGCAGAAATCGAGACACAGATGTAGAGAACAAATGTATGGACACCAAGCGGGGAAAGCCACGGTGGGTGGGGGTGGTGGTGTGATGAATTCGGCAATTGAGATTGATACGTATACACTTAAGTGCATAAAGTTGCTGACTAATAAGAACCTGCTGTATAAAAAGATAAATAAAATTCAAAAATTAAAAAAAAAGAATCAAATTGTATACCTTAAATCTACACAGTACTGCATGTCAATTATATCTCAATAAAGCTGAAAAAATTTAAGTTATTTATTTGTAGAAGAAAGTGATGAACAGGTTAATATATCCAGCCATGGCCCCTATCCCACAAGAGTTGACAACCTAAAGAAGACAGCACTGACACAGGCAAAATTTAAGAAGTCGAGGAAAAATACACCAACAACTTAGCCACATTAAAGTTACACATGAATTCAATAAAGTATTTACATTATGCTTCCTCCACTTCTCTTTCCTTTTCATGTGCTCTCCAAGAATTTGGAAGGTGAAAAGCAGCCAAAATGAAGTTATATAGGGTTAGAAGTCCTTTTCCCACATCTTTAATCATCTTTGTGACTCTCCTCTGAACCCATTTCCAGGGAATGCAGAAACACTGGAGCTGTCCTTAGAGAGCAGGAGGAAGGTGGTGGAGGGAGGAGTGAGGGACAGAAAGGTGGTGAGGTAAACCAAGCCTCACATTTCCACCACAGACACTGTACCAGGTGTGACGTGTGCACCCTCTAAGGGCTCTCCTGCTTCTGGGTGTCCCTGGCTATTATTATAGCTTCCTACTGGGTGTACAGAAGACAGTCGTCATGTCATCCACCTTTTTATCCTCTCCCCTCAACAGTGCCTAAATATTCAGGATCTAGCAAGCATTTTATTTCCACCTGAGTGGGCCTTCTACTTCCTATGCAGAGCTTCAGCAGGCCATACTGTATGCAAGTGTGATTTAAATGAATGCTTAACCAGAGAGCCCAGAAATAAACCCACACACCTACGGTCAATTAATTTTCGACAAAGGAGGCAAGAATATAAAACAGGAAAAAGACAGTCTCTTCAGCTATTGGTGCTGACAAAGTTGGACAGGTGCATGTAAATCAACGAAGTTAGAACACACCCTCTCATCATGCACAAAAATAAACTCAAAATGCCTTAAAGACTTAAACATAAGACATGACACCATAAAACTCCTAGAAGAGAATATAGGCAAAACATTCTCTGACATAAATCATACCAGTGTTTTCTTAGGTCAGTCTCCCAAGGCAACAGAAATAAAAACAAAAGTAAACAAATGGGACCTAATCAAACTTACAAGCTTTTGCACAGCAAAGGAAACCATAAACAAAATGAAAAGAATGGGAGAAAATATTTGCAAATGATGCACCCAACAAGGGCTTAATTTCCAAAATATACAAACAACTCATACAACACAACAACAAAAAAACAAACAACCCAATTGAAAAACGGGCAGAAGACCTAAATAGACATTTCTCCAAAGGAGACTTAAAGATGGCCAGTAGGCACATGAAATGATGCTCAACATTGCTAATTATTAGAGAAATGCAAGTCAAAACCACAATGAGATACCAACCCACACTGGTCAAAATGGCCATCATTAAAAAGTCTACAAATAACAAATACTGGAGAGGGTATGGAGAAAAGGGAACCCTCCTACACTGTTAGTGGGAATGTAAGCTGGTGCAGCCACTATGGAAAACAGTATGGAGGTTCCTCAGGAAACTAAAAACAGAATTACCATATGATCTAGCAATCCCACTCCTGGGCATATATCTGAACAAAAGTATAATTCAAAAAGATATATGCACCCCTATGTTCATAGCAGCACTATTCACAATAGCCAAGACATGGAAACAACCTAAATGTCCATCGACAGATGAATGGATAAAGAAGATGTGGTACATATATACAATGGAATACTACTCAACCATAAAAAAGAATGAAATAATGCCATTTGCAGCAACATGGGTGTAACCAGAGATTATCAATACTAAGTAAGTCAGAAAGAGAAAGACAAATACCATATGATATCACCTTTATGTGGAATCTAAAATATGGCACAAATGAACCTATCTATGAAACAGAAAGAGACGCAGACATAGAGAACAGACCTGTGGTTGCTTGGCAGGGGCGGGGAATGAACTGGGAGTTTGGGGTTAGTAGATGGAAACTATTACATATAGAATGGATAAACAGGTCCTACTGTAGAGCACAGGGAACTATATTCAATATCCTGGGATAAACCATAATGGAAAAGAATATGAAAAAGAATGTCTATATATGTATAACTGAGTCACTTTGCTGTACACCAGAAATTAACACAACATTGTAAATCAACTATATTTCAATTAAAAAAAGAAGAAAAAAATAAAAGGATATTTACCTTTTTAAGTTGGTCCTGTCGCCACTATCTGAGCTTGCCACAGACGAAGTATCATAGGAGTGAGAATCAATAGTATCAATATTTAACAATGTAGGATCTTCAAGAACAAAAGAATCATCTTCATCATCAGTCTAAATTAGAAGAACATGGATAAATAAATTCAAAATTCCAAATACTCTATCAGTCAAATAGGCGTTAATGGGTTTCTCCAAAACACTCATATGCTTATTCTGTTTTTCACCCATTTTTCACGCATTGTTGTTGACCAGAGAGGCATAGTACAGAATTAAATTTCAACTCTAGTTATCTCTCCCTACAAAGAGTTCACTCCAAAAATTTCTTTCTTGTAGCTGGAAGAAGTAGGAGCAGTTATGCAGATTATTGTTAGTTGCCAAATATTTCTTAAAATTCAAACGTGTATAGATGCTTTACTAGTTAACTAACAGCCAATGGCTAATTGAAGAAAATAAATACCACCTGACTATAGATAGTTTACCTTAAGAAATATGACAAGCAGGCAGAAGAAAGGCATTCTGGGTTGGAAACAGCATGTGCAAACACAGTGATTTCATAATATGAATTTTGCCCATGAAAAAGGAAGTAGTCTAAAATGAATGGAGTATTTGAGTAGGAGTTGGAGGTGATCCTAGAAAGATAAGCTGGGATCCAAATTGTAAAAGTCTTATATTCCATTAAGCTAGGTGATAGGAGGGCCCTATCTGTCCACCACTGTAACCCTAGTGCCTAGTACAATGCCTGACACATAATCAGTACTCATTTACTTAATAAATTAATGTACTATATACAGTAGGCAGTGGGAAGGCAACTGAGATCTTTAAAAAATGTACACATGATGGGAACCATGCTTTAGAAAGATAAATGGGGCAGTATGAAGATGGATGAGGGTAGAGGAGGAGACAGGCAGGGAGACTAATAAGAACCAGCAAGATGGCTATTGCAATGTCAAGGAAAGACAGGAGAGTTCAGTCTAGGAATGCAGCAGAAGGGGTCAAGAGAAGGAATAAGGAAAGAGACATTACTGAGGTAAAATCCAAAATTCCTGGTTACCATTTAAACAGTGTGTTTTGAGGGGTTGGGGGGGTTAAGAAAGAAGTCAAAGAAGATTCCAAGGTTTCCAGCTTGAGCAACTAGCAAAAGGTGACACTACTAACTGAGATAAGAAAGCAAAAAGAATAGCAGATAAAGCAGAATGAGTTTAGCTTTGAACAAGCTGATTCTGGGCAACAGACATTAAAGAAAAAAGTTCTGATCTTACCTCCTCTTTCAGCTGGACTACCTTCTGCCTTATCATTTCCATTCATATTCTTAAGAGAGCAGAGCAGTCCATACTCATTAACTCCACTTTCTCCACCCATTACCAGCTACTGACTACTACTCTTGCTGAAGTTACTAGTCAAATCCACCAGCCTATTTTCCGTTAGCATGCTCTTGTCCTGTACGCATCACTTAACACTACTGGCCATGCCCCACTTCTTGAAACTTTCTCTTCCCTTTGTTTCCAATACATCTCTTTGCTACTCCTTCAACTTATGTGGCCTCTTCTATCAGTCATGTTCTCTACTTGTCCTCAGCCCAACCTTTAAGTGATGTTGTTCCCCAGGATTATATTCTTGTCTCTTCCTACTTCACACACTTCCTACGTGAACAAGCTAATCCATACTTATAGTTTCAAGTATAATGTCATGCTAATGACTCCATGCTAATGTCATGCTAATGTATCTTTAGTACCAACATTTCTCTTGCAGTTTAGGCCATATTTCTGACTGTTTTTCAGATATCTTCACACACAAGATTGCTAAGAACAGGATGAGGGTTAGCAAGGAGCTACTGTGTTACTTGAGAGCTGTACAAGAATGGAAGGACTCCCATAAGGAAAGGTAACAGAAACAATTCATAAATAAGAACTGCAGCACCAAGGTCTTAAGCAAGAGAATCAATCAGGATCTTATCTGATTTTCTTAAGCAGCCAGAGACATAATTAAAGAAAACATATTAGCTAAATTAAGCCAGGGTTGAGGCTTACAGGATAAGTGGGGGGAAAAAAATGAGGAAGAGAATTGAGGGTATCAGTAAGGCTGAATTTAAAATTACTAGCTACACAGTAGAGCTATCAATTCTCACAAATTGATGTGTAAAATCTACATAAGCCTATCAAACTTCAGCTGGGGTGTATGTGTGTGTGTGTAAACTAGTAAAGTGATTCTCAAACTTACGTGGAAATGAAAAAGACCAAGAATAAGCAAGGCAATCTTGAAGAACAACAACAAAGCTGGAAGATTTGAAACTGCTAGATATCAAGACCTATTATAAAGGTTCAGACATCAGAGTGTGCTATTGGGGCAAGTATAGAAAGACCCATGAAATCACACCAACACATATGATCACCTGATTTAAAACAGAAGTGACACCGCAGAAAAGAACGGTGCTCAGTAAGTGCTGCTGCCTCATACCGCACACCATCACACACAAAAATTTCAGATTAATTGCAGATCTAATGTGAAAGGCAGAACAATGAAGATTTTAAAACAAAATAAGATAGCATCATCATGACTTTGGAATCGGCAAAATTTTCTTCAACTGGACGCACCAAAAAACTAATCATAATGGAAAAATTTAATAAGCTGAACTACTACTAAGAACTTCTGCTCATCAAAAGAAACCATTGAGAGTGAAAAAGTAACCCACAGAATGGAAGAAGATATTTGCAATACATATATCTAATAAAAACTTATATCCATCAAATATAAAGAACTCTTATAAATAAGTTTTTTAAAAATCAATTGAATAGAAAAGTGGGCGAAAGACATGAAAAAGCAATTCACAAAAGAGATATCCAAGTGGCCAGAACATACGAAGGTACCCCAATTTCATCAGTCTTCTGGGAAATTCAGATTAAAACTATGATGTGATATCACTACACACCTACAACTATGGATGGCTAAAGTGAAAAAGAGAGAAAAATTCAGAAGTTGATGAGGATATGGTAACCAGAACTTCCATATATTGCTGTAGGAAGTATGTATTACCACAACCACTTTGAGGAACCTGTGGCAGTATCAACCAAAGCTGAACATGCCCATACCTGGTGACCTAGCAATTCTACTCTTAGGTACATACCCAGCAGAAATGTGTGTGTGAGTGCGTGTGTATGTATGTGTACACATGTGTGTATGTATCTAAAGATATGAATAAGAATATTCACAGCAGCACTCTTCATAGCAGCCAGAAACCAGATATTATAAAACTGCCCATAAACAGTTGAATGAATAAATAATGGTATATAACAAAGAATTTTATACAACAATGGGAATGGATGAACAATTGCATGCAGCAAAAATATGAATAAATCTAAAAACACAATATCGAGGGAAGTAAGTCAGATGCACAAAAGCACAAACTGTATAATTCCATTTATATGAAGTTCAAAGCAGCCAAGGCAGTCAATGCCGGTAGAAGTCAGGATAGTGATTATCCTGGTTGGGTACTGAAGGAGCACAAGAGGAGCTTCTGGGGTGCTAGTAATGTTTCATTTCTTCATCTGGACTCTGGTTACACAGAGCATTCTGTTTGTGAAAATTCACCAAGCAGTACACTTACGACCTGTGCACTTTTTCTATATGTATGTTGTACCTCAATTAAAAGTTCAAAAGAAATTTCTGGCTGCACAAGCCAACAGTAGAACTGAAGTGAAGCCAGGGCTACTCTCAGACACTGGGAGACTAAGAAGGATCAAGAGACTTGGTCCTGAAGAGGTCAAAGAGCATGTTTAATGGAGGTAAGAGAACGTGGGGGTAGGGGGAGGATTGTTAGGATTAGAGAACAAAATTTCAAAATTAAAAACCTCAGAAGTAGCATAGTTTCAAAGGATGACAAGGCCTAGTAACATTATTTCATGCCCTAAATTCTGAGATTTAGGATGTCTCAGTCATCTCTTTCTGTAAAATATCTTGGATGTACACTTCTTCCTAGCACCTCGTCAGGTTGATATTAACGAACTTCATAGAATATATGCACCCACGTATCCTGAAGTAAGTGCTTATTTATTTACACTTTCTACTTCTGTCTTTTTTTTCTTTCTTAAAATCATTTTCTTTCATACTTCTTCCCCCTTTTTCTCTTCATAACATTCTACAACTTAAATTATTTTTACTTTCACTTATTCCCTTGCCTCGCTCCCTGGTGGTATGAAAGCTGGCCAATTTCCAGTCCTATTTCTCTCTCAAAGTCAGAGACTGTCATGCAGCACTTTATAATCCCAGCATCTAACACTATGACCCAAATACACAAGGCACCCAAATTACTATTGAGGATGATAACAGTATTATCCTCTCAGTAAACCACTAATGACTATACTTGCTGTTACTAGTAGATAAGTAAATATTGCAAAGACAGTTTTCCTTCATTATGAACTACAGTCTCATTCATGAGCATTATTTTCTTTGCCATTATTATATAAAGATGTACAAATAGGGCTTTGTACACAGTCCTCTAAGATTATTTTTATTCTTCACTTAGTAACTGAAATAATATGTGATTAAGACCATGTTATCAAAACTGACTAAAATTAATGTCTTCATTGCAAATGAAAGATTTCCTCTATATTAGGAAGCAATAAATAACCATCACTGTAACAGGATATTCTTTCATTGACCAAAGACTTCTTTGTCAAAATTAAAAACGCTTAAGTCTTACTAACACAGATCATACATAACAGTTCTGAAGTTAAAATACATTCAAAGAAACAGCGACATCAAGCTGATATTTTTAAAAAAAGAAATAAAAGAAAAATAAAAGATACAATTCACTGAGAAAGTAGTTTGCAAGTATAGATAAAGAAGTAATAAAGACCAGGGCCCAACCCACTCAGACGTATGGGGTCAGTGGGCATTTCTATTGAGGAAGCTTTGCATCATTATCTTTTAGAAAACACAACTATGTATCTGAAATAGATTTTTAAAAATCTTTCTGAGGGCTTCCCTCGTGGCGCAGTGGTTAAGAGTCCGCCTGCCGATGCAGGGGACACAGGTTCGTGCCATGGTCTGGGAAGATCCCACATGCCGCGGAGCTGCTGGGCCCGTGAGCCATGGCCACTGAGCCTGCGCGTCCGGAGCCTGTGCTCCGCAACGAGAGAGGCCACAACAGTGAGAGGCCCAGTGAGAGGCCCACGTACTGCAAAAAAAAAAAAAAAAAATCTTTCTCAAATTAGAAGCTAAAGCCTCCAATGGGAGTCTTAAGCAAGTTTTTAAAGATCAAGAAGACTGAGCTGAAGAATTGTCAGCAGATGCAGGGTACAAAAAAACTGGCACACTTCACCAACATGTACTTCCACAGAGCTCCTTTATAAAGCCTTTATGATCTGCTAATTCAGAAAGGAACATCATTTCATAACTCTAAAAACCTTTTTAATAGAGATGGTATTCACAAGATAAACTATGGAGGCTTCGTTTTCTTTATACAGAACAGTGATGAAGTGCATTACAAGGCTGCAGATGCTCTTTTGTATCAGAGGATGAGCTATTTGAATATCACTGGTAGAGATAACATTATCAAAACATAACACAAATCTCAAAAGTGTCATGAATTTAGTATTTCAACTCACTTACTAAAACATTTCTTTAATCTACCAAGTATAAGGCATTGTACTGGGCACAGAGATGAACAAGACATAGCTTCTGCCCTTGAGAAGCTCACAACCTAGATCAGCATGTCCAACAGAACTTTTTGCAATAATGGAAATATTCTGTATCTATGCTGTTTACTACAGTAGCCACTAGCCACATGTGACAACTGAGCACTTGAAGTGTGCCCTGTATAACTGAGTAAATGAAGTTTTAATTTTTATTTAACTGTAATCAATTTAAATTTAAATTGTCACATGTGACTATTGGCTCCCATATTCGACAATGCAGGTCTAGAGACATACACCATAACCCAGAAGTATTCAAATCAATGCCATAAAATGGTAGCGATCATTAGGATATACTTACTTCATTTAGTATGCTTTCCAGTGTTGGAGGAGTATCAACTTGAGGAATATCAAACTCCTTATCGTCAATCTAAATAGAGAAAAGAAATTAATGCTCACATAATAATGCTTTCCCTCTTATAATTGTGAGGGCGTTTTAACTGATTAGAACCATTATCAATTAAGAGACAAACATACCACCAAACTCTTCACACAGACAGCCAACTCAATAATCTATGGTAGAAAGGGTCAGGTCAAAAGACTACAGACTATCTGCATATTCAGTGATCATCGAGGACAAATATGCACTGATGCCACCATCCTGACAGCCCTTTCCAGAAAGCTTCTGTTGAAGGGCTTTGGCATCTGCTTTCTTAAACAAAACAGCATTTCTTACGACAAGCCCTAATTCTCTAAGTTTAGACATAAGCCATAAGCAATACACAAAGGACTGACACTGCATTTCTTAGTATTTCATAAGTTATGGTGGTGGATGATTAGGTCAAACAACTTGTCATTAAATAGTCTCATGGCCACAAAAACCTATTAATATCAAACCAATGAGGAAAAAAATCACTGCACAAGAATTCTAAACCTACCACTAGCTCTATGATATTGAGACATCATTCAACATAGCTGCACTTCAGTTTCTTCCCCCACAAAATGGAGTATCAGTGTTGTGAAGCTCAAATGAGAAGATGTATTAAAGTGTTTCATAAACTGTAATGAGCTATACAAATGAAGAGTAATATTATTGCATAAAACTGTATACAGATGCCTATTAATCTATGCAAAAAATGATATATTTAGAGTCTTTGGATCATAAAGTACACTCTAACCAACATTTTGGTTAAACCTCAAACCTGACAAAAGCTGAATTTTTACCAGATCATTTTTGAACTCCAGTTCCTTGTCCAGATCTATGTAGGAGAATTTTGAAAGTGAAGCTTCCAGATTGAGAGACTTATTCAGTTCTTCATCAGTAGTCTTGGCACAGAGGCTCTGTTCCACATTTTCATGGTCTGGTTCATTGTCCATGTTTACTTTTAATAACTGTATTCGGTCAATCCAAGCAAGTTTTTGTTTGTTTTGTTCTGTTTTTTGGGCTTAGATCATGATGAACTGAATGACGATCTCTTTTCAAAAAAGAAAAAATATTTATCATTTAGATTTCCTCAACTGGACATTCCAAAGACTTACTGGGTCAGACTTCTGTGGAAACTGATTCTTCACTCAATCATCTGACTACAGGCAAACAGAAATCAATCCTAGGGTATGGGTTATGATATGCAGGGAGGGTTTCTATGGCAGCACAAAGGAGGAACATCTGACTCAGGAGTCTAGGAAGTGGTCCACCACCCGAAATCCTAAGTCTGGTGATAGTGACAGACTTGGGGCAAGCTCAGCCACTAGACCTGGTACCAACTAGATTTATGTACCTAAGAATAAGAGGGTAACTGGTGCCAAAAGCTGCAATTAACCCCTTCTTCACACTCCCAAACCTGAGCATATCTCCAGTTCTCCTTGAAGATAAGCATATAGTCCAGTTTTGTCACTGTCATCCATACAGGGCCACAGACCTCTAAGGGAACTTAGTGCAGACACAGAGGGCGCAGAATGGATAGCTAGTCACTTAACAGGACACTAGCAAATCTAAAGGTTCAGATCTATTAGGGGAGACAACAATGATGCCAGGATAAAATAATTCCACAGGGCTTCCCTGGTGGCGCAGTGGTTGAGAGTCCGCCTGCCGATGCAGGGGACACAGGTTCGAGCCCTGGTCCAGGAAGATCCCACATGCCGCAGAGCAACTAAGCCCATGCGCCACAACTACTGAGCCTGTGCTCTACAGCCCACGAGCCACAACTACTGAGCCCACGCACCACAACTGCTGAAGCCCATGAGCTCTAGGGCCTGTGCTTCACAACAAGAGAAGACACCACAATGAGAAGCACGTGCACCGCAATGAAGAGTAGCTCCTGCTCGCCACAACTAGAGAAAGCCCACGTGCAACGAAGGCCCAACACAGCCTAAAATAAATTAATTTATTTTAAAAAAAAAACATGCACTCATGATACAATCTGAGTGTGGGAAGAGTGCCTGCTCACATTTGTATGCTGGTGAGTTTAAGGAACATTTAAAAATAATAAGTTAAAAAATAAAATAACATGCCCAAAACTCACTAACAATTTTATCTGGTTATGGTCATTTTTTTAGTACACTTAAAATGAATTTCACTTCCTTCAATATTTCTTTTTATCATATTTTAAAAAATGAATATCTACTATGCATAAGAAAGACATGCAGACTCATGAAGACTGATTTTTCAAGAGCTGAAACCAACTTTTCTAGCTAGTACATTTGGTACATTACCAAACAGACTAATTCCTTTCACATGTTGCAGAAGATAGACTCTAACGCTCTGTCCTACAAACACATGCTATCAACTACATTCCTAGAAGACATAACTGAGGGCACTCTGTAACTGGCAACATTTGAAAGCATCTTTCCAATCTCGGGTACTAAATGTACTTCTCCTTTTGCAATGAGCCAAAGGCAGGAGCAGTATTAGCGTTTACAAGCCCTTCTTCAAAGAAGACTGAATTGGCTCATGACAAATTACTTCTTAATAAAGTTCACTCTTGTTTGTACCACTTAGCAAAAATGAATTCAATTAGTCAAGGAATGTTTGCAAGCATGCACAAATTCACATTCAGTGTTTCCTGAGTACAGTTAAGTTTTATTCTTACACATTTTTTTAAATAGTGGAAAAGACCACATAACAAGAACAAAAACTTTAAATGATTCAATAACCTAAAATGTTTCATTCTTCACATTTGTGTCCCCAAAATAACTCAGAAAGGAAAACAATTTTTTCCTGGCTCTTTTTAAATCTTCTATCTGGAGTTAATGAAAGGTTCTCAGAACAGCTCAGCATCTGTGAACACCAATACCGCACTGAAGAAGTTTCAAGAAATCAAGCATTCTCTGAAAAAATAACATCATCCTGCCATGCTACCCTACTTCATTTCCAACCTTCACTTCACCGAGCTCCTGTTAGTGTGATGTGGCGGCAAACTGGAAAGAACATAAACCAAAGAGTCCATTAAAACCATATTTGAATCGGGGTTTACCAATTCCTATCTATGACCTTGGTCAATTTGTCTACCCTTTCTGAGCCCCTCTATTTCTACATCTGTAAGATGAAATATTGTGGCCAATTGTGCTGTTTGCCCAGAGCATCACCTCTTGTTCTGGGAAAGCCTCCTTCAAACCATGTGGTTCTTGTAGAGGCTGCCAATCAAAAAGCCCCTGGTAACAGAGGTTGCACAATATAGCCAGGGTCCTTCACCAGGATTCACTAAAATGGAACTGGTAAGGAAGAGCCATTTCCACTGTTCTTTAAACAATAAGGCTGAGCAATATTCCCCACCCTCCACCCCATCCTGTTCTGCAGAAAAGGAGGTCATTTATTCAACACGTATCAACTAAACATCTACTATGCATCTGTCACTGGAGATCTGCCTCTATCAACAGAATTTATACTCTAGGTACAAATTCTCTAGCAAGAATGAAAGCAATCTATAAACAGAAGTGGAGACGAGGAGGAACGAGTGTCCTGATATCACTCAGGCTCCAGGTTCCAGTCTTTTATGATGTTAGCTCCGGCCACAGCTTTCTGGCATTTTGGCTACATAAGCCAACACACTCTCCCAATTTTTCTTTTTTTCGGGTGGGGGTGGGGGGAGGTGGGGGTCACTTACAATTGAGAGTCCTGACTCTTAGGAATGCAACTACCTATTTTGCAGAGTTACTGTGAAGAATAAATGATATAATGACTGTAAAGCACTTAGAATAATGCCTGGACACAGTTTAGGTTTTCAAGAAATTTAAAATTTCCTCAAGATTTCCAAATTCTTCTAAAGTTAAAGACCCTGAAACAAGAATGTGTTAGAATGTGACCTATATTAGGCCAGGTAAATGAGGAACTCTTCCACCAGTTTTTTTAACCTTGGCAGACATTCCCAACTGTTCTCAAGTTCCAGGATCCTATTTATTCACTGACATTCTCTTCCTCCCAAAAGTGTTATATGAGACAGTTTTCAAATTACACTGAAATCAAATCAAGTTTGTTTTTTTTTAAATATACTATATCCCCCAAAAGATATCACAAAATCATGATATGAAAGCAATTTTACACATCAACTTTGTTTCTGGTCATCCCAATCCAAGTATTTCTCTTCTTCCATTTCTTTGTTTTGTTTTATCTTCTTGTGGTTTGTTTTGTGAAGAAAAATGTAATACAGAATTAACTTCTATTTGTTTTCTATTATCTTTCTCTGGTAAATGGACTCTTTTTTAACAGCTCCCCAATGCCTACAGGATAAAATTCCAAATTCTAAGCCATTCCAGGCAGAATAACAGCTCCTTTATGACTAAACTTATTATTTGTATTCAGAGTCCTTCAAGAATAACTTCGAGGACTTCCCTGGTGGCTCAGTGGTTGAGAATCCACCTGCCAATGCAAGGGACACACACAACTACTGAGCCTGCGCTCTAGAACCCACGTGCCGCAACTACTGAAGCCTGTGCACCTAGAGCCCGTGCTCCGCAAGAGAAGCCACCGTGATGAGCAGCCCCCACTCGCGGCAACTAGAGAAAGCCCGCACGCAGCAACGAAGACACAGCACAGCCCAAAAAAAAGAATAGCTACCACTTTCCCTCCATGTCTGCTCACACTAATTCACCTTCCCTTTCCTTTTCCTTCCATTTATCTAAATTCCTTCTTTCCATCCTTCCTTCTGGGAACCTTCCTTCCCTAAACATCCTCTGAATCCAGAATGCATGTCTTCTTTAGAACAGCAGCTTGGCGCTTTCCTTATATTGGTTCATTAGTTAACTTACCATGTGACTACTTCTTTTCTCCCCAGCTGCACAACAGAAATGGGGCCAGGTGTTTTTGTATACTCCACATCACTGGGCTCACTGGCTTGCATAGCTAGGCAGACATTCAATAAATATCTGCCGATCAACACAAGAGCTGGAATATGAGAATAACACCTGGGTTGCAAATTAAATATACCTGTTTTTTGGGTTTTTTTGTTTTTGCGGTACGTGGGCCTCTCACTGTTGTGGCCTCTCCCGTTGCGGAGCACAGGCTCTGGATGCACAGGCTCAGCGGCCATGGCTCACGGGCCCAGCCGCTCCGCGGCATGTGGGATCTTCCCAGACTGAGGCACGAACCCGTGTCCCCTGCATCGGCAGGCGGACTCTCAACCACTGTGCCACCAGGGAAGCCCTAAATATACCAGTTTTATTACCTGTAATTGTTAAGCTTCAGATGATATTATTTGACTTATAGCATGCAGGAATCTATGCCATAATAAGCCAAGTTATAATTGAGCTCTACCTTTATGTAATGAGGCCTGTCAACTACAGATGATCATCTTCATCCTTCAGATAGCAGCTAAAACTCTGCTTCCTCAAAAAAGCTTCTTTTTGTCCTGCTCAACTAAACTAGGTTCCTGGTTAATAAGCACCTATAACATTGTTCTCCTTTTATCACACTTACCACATTGCAATAATTTTTCCACGTCTGAACCTCCATTCCCTTCCCTCAACTGGAATGTAGGTTCCAGGAAAATGAAGACCATATCTCCCTTTTTTCATCACTGTATTCCCAGTGCCTAATTACATAGTAGCTATTCACCCCACCAATCCATCCACCTAACCACCTCCCCCCGACCCTCCCTCCCTAGGTAAGCAGCCAAGCAACACTGCATCACTGGCTTCCAGAGCCTTAAACAGCAGTTCTGGTCATTCAAAATAAGATATGGTTAGTCATTCTGCCCACAAAAGCCTCCCACCTTGCAAGTTCCCCTCTTTGCATCTAAGTGAGTTTTTTTTTAATCCCTAACATTGATTTTTTTAAATGATCATTTCGCTCGTGTATGACATGACACAAACTCCAGAATTTCAAATATTTTGTTTTTCTTACATTAATTCAGCCTATAGGCCAAGATGAAAACAGTGAAAATGTATCATATGTTCATTCAGTTTATAGGAATTCAACCATTATCTACAGCAAATGGAAAGAGAAGAAAAGAAACGATTCACACAGAGCCAGGGACTCTGCATACCGCTCCACTCAATAACTACAAGCTTCAGAGTATGCATGGGGGGAGGGGGTGGGTATCCACTGGCTTTTTGGTCAGTCTCACTTCTCGCATGCCTCATACACGGCAATCCGTTTCACCTGTCCCAACATCGAGCAAAAACTGGCCGTGCTGGACTTCCTGGGAGATCAGTCTCCAACATGACTCCTTCCCCAGGTACTCAATCTTCAAGGTACTTTTTGAGGGTGATCAAGTTTCACCCTTACTCATCAACTTCAGAAACAGACCCATCTTTCCTTTGGAAGACCACTCCTCCTCCACTTCAACCATGTAATTTTGGTGGTGCTGCCAATCAAATACCCTCTCTGCTTGGCCAGAAGAATAAGCTCATGACATTCTTGTATCCAATCTGGCCAACCAGTGTCCTTCCCTGAAACTTATAAATATTGGAGGTAGGAGATTTCTCTCTAGGGTGCTTAAGCTTGGATGACATAACACAAAGGCTGTTATACAGAATGAAGATAATTCACACATTAATTCAAAATTCACTTAAGAATAGAACAGTTTGTTCTTACAAATATATACAGATGACACCCGAAGCTGTAGGTTAAGAGAAGATGTTATCTAAACTCTGTGAAAACTATAAACAAAAGTTAAACATACTTAAGTTCAAAAGGCCTTACTTTTCATTCACATACATAACTGACATTTGGTGTCACAATGGTTGATATGTCTATGAAAGGGTGGGAAAGAGTTGAAAAATCACCAAGAGGTCCCAATATTCTGGAAGACAGAAAACATCCATCTGCTGATGCTGGTCCAGGTACAAAGGAAATGTATAAAGGATAATCAACATACTATTCCCTTGACCTCTGGAAAAAATTTCCTCACATATGTCTCTTTGACATACAAAGCCAATAGTTCAACCAGAATTTTTTCTCCCACTTATCGTTATTCTGCATTCTATGGAACACACCAGCTATTGACAGAGATATCAACAGCTACTCTTCTTAAATTTAACCATGAGCAAACCCATATCTTACACAAACATATGTAGAGCCTCCATCCCCATTTATATTAGAGATACTTGAAACGCACACCTGATACTTAATTTATCTCCTAATCGCAGACATCTGGAGTAAAGTTGGCACCACAAGTTACCGACCACGTTTGGCTTGTTTGCTGTGGGTCGGGGAGTATGGTAGAGGACACAGCCTTCCTGACCATTCTAGTATCAATCTAACATTAGCAGGGTATGAAGGAGGCATGCCTGTTTGGAGAAGGCTCTCCAGCAGTTCCTGACCACCCGTAGCCATGAAACCTTTCTCACTGATACTACTTCATCCCACCTTTCCTCCTTTGAAACACACCCAAACATTTTAGGCAGCTCTGTTTCCATCTGCCCCACCACTCCTTCCCCAAGTACCACACTTGGAGAACTAACCAGGACACAGGAATGGCCTCGAACATCAGAGACCCACGTGTCCCCTGCTGCCCTCACTCTGGGGCACACGTTGCAAGCAGAGAGAAACCGGACCGAGCCTCACAGGGTGCGCACCAATCCTTAGATGGACACCCCATCTAAGCTTCTGCCTCACACTCGGGAAGCACACTTATCCCAGGCCTCGAGGGATGGAGGAGCATACACCTGCGCCCCAGACCCCAAAGGCGGGCTACACACCTGTTCCGCTGCGGGAGGGAAGTGATTACCGGCCTCCAAGTCTCACAATCTGGAGAAGCGGGTGCACCTGCACCTCAGCTTCACATTCTTTGGAACCAACAAGTAGAAGCTGTCTAACCCAAGTTCCAGGCCAAACACAGGACACTCTCCTCCGCCCCAGAGTCAACCCCGCCCGGACGGTGGGCCCTGGTCCTGTTAGCCCATCAGGGGCCGCTCGGTCAGCCACTCCAAGGCCGCCCCGCTGTCGCGCGGGGGAAAGGGCCGAGGCTCAAGGACCCGGCACGCGTTCTCCTCCCGCCCCGCGTACAGCCCCCCACCACTGCCCCCACCCCGTTGGCCCGCTCTCCGAAGATTCGTTACCTGAGCTCTCAGCCTTTCCAGCCCAGGACCCCCAGCCCGCGCGACCCGACCCCTGCTCTAGCCCCACGCACGCGCAGTATCTACCCGGTGGCCATGCTTCCGCTTTCCTCTTCTCACCCGGGTCTCTCCTGGGCGGTCCGCCCCTCTACACCACGCCCCCATTTAAAGGGCCAGAGATACACTGTCTCACCCCAGGGACTTCTGGCGTGATTAACATCGTTAGGAACCGGAGAGTGGAAACGTCAGAGGAGGAGAGTAGACCAATAAATAGTAGTCCGTTAGATGAGAAGAGAAACCCTCCTCTAGCCCAATGTCAGTGAATTTATCTAGCATTTAAGAAAGTGAACCTATCTTCAGCCAGCCCAGAAAGGGTAGTTGATTCCCAACCAGTAATTTTTAATTTTAATCTTTTTAAATACGAATATAGAATTACCAGCTTTTTATTTTGCCAAATAAAGACAATTAGCACACACACACTAGAAATCAACTATTATTTTCTAATTTACCGTCAACATTGCTCCATAAAAATACATCTTAACAGCAAAAGTATAGGAGAGATACGCTCTCAAATAAAGGAGAGATCTTTAAAATGGATAGAAATATGTTTATTTCTCTTATTCCTCCTCAAGAAAGATGAACACTTTCAGGACAGACTGGTTTTTAGAGGCACCACTCTAGATAACCTGGGCCCCAGGACACAGATCTTATGCCTACTGGGGCCTATGGTCAAGGAAATAGAAGGAGGAAGCACACCAGAAAATGTTCCTGGAAGGAGATAGAGAAAATATTCAGTTGGGGAGACATTTATTGAGCATCAATCCAGTTCACTATACTTCTGGGTCTTTGAAGGACCCAAAGGTGGGTAAGACACAGCCCTGCCCTCCAGGTACTCTAAGAACTCAGTGTACAGACAAAGCTACAGTGCAAGGCAGGCTGTTTTGAGTGCTATAAGAAAGGTATGAGATCATCATTTCAGGATCACACATGAGGGAAAATGGGGAACACTTCAGGGAGGATGTCTTATTAGGATGCTGAAGGATTTCAGTAGGCAGAAAGCAGGGAGAATTCCTAGCTGAGGGAACAGTGGGATTAAAGGCAGTACAAAGCAAGATTGGAGACAAGCTGCTGGCCTGATGTGGCTCTGACATGGGCAGTGGCTTTCAAATTTTTTGATCATCACTCACAGTAAGAAATACATTTCAGCTATGACCTAGTAACCTAGCGTGTGTGTGTGTGTGCGTGCATGTGTGTACACCCTGTGACATTGTCTTTAGTATGTGCAATGCAACTTGGTATTTTCTATTTTTTTTTTTGATGCTGGTTAAAAAATTGATTTCATGACACTAATACATAGCAACCCATAGCTTGAAAGCACTGGTGTAGAGTGTGTTAGAGGTACAAAAGGCTCGAACCAGATCCAGGAGGGCATTAATGCCAAGCTGGTGGGTCTGATCTTCTGGTAAGAGCCTTTGGAAGTTCTTAAGCAGAGGAGTGGCATAACTGTAGGTGTACTTTAGAACTCTGGAGACCTGTCTTTAGTTCTGAATATCACATTTTTAGAGGAAACTGATTAAACAGGAGCCTGTCTGGAGCAAGGTAAGCAGGCTGGTGAAATCGGAGACCCTGACAGAGAACAGCTGAAAGTGTTAGGCAGAGAGGAAATTGACAGAAGTAGGGGGAGCTGGGTTATGGAGGTGGGAGGTGGGGAAGGTTGCTAACTGACCTTCTTGAAACATCTCTGCACCAGTTGTAAACTTACTCTGTGTAACTCTAGAAAGTAGACCTGGGACCTGTGGATAGATGTTGTAGGGAAGCAATTCCAACTCACAGTCAGGAGTGTTTTAGCATGGTCCAACTGACATGCTGTCCTTTATAGGGCTGTTTACATTAATTAAAAAAATGAAACTGTTGTATACTTATTATTGAAAACTTGAAAGAATCAGGAAATATAAAAAGTAAAGCATAAATTACCCACATTTCAGGAAAAAAAGCACTCATGGTTTTGACTTATTTTCGTTGGGTCTTTTACTTTGCATATTTATATTTTTTATATAATAGAACTATATAGAAAATATAGTACTGTACTCTGCTTTTTATTTTGTCCTCAATGTTATATCTTTTGGGGTTTTTTTTAATTTTATAGAAATACAGTTGATTTACAATGTTGTGTTAATTTCTGGTGTACAGCAAAGTGATTCAGTTATATATATATTCTTTTTCATACTCTTTTCCATTATGGTTTATCACAGGATATTGAATATAGTTCCCTGTGCTATACAGCAGGACCTTGTTGTTTATCCATTCTGTATATAGTAGTTTGAGTCTGCTAATCCCAAACTCCCAATCCTTCCCTTCCCCACGGCAACTACAAGTCTGTTCTCTATGTCTGTGAGTTTGTTTTTGTTTCATAGATATGTTCATTGGTGTCATATTTTAGATTATACATATAAGTGATATCATATGGTATTTGTCTTTCCCTTTCTGACTTACTTCGCTTAGTATAATAGTCTCCAGGTCCATATGCGTTGCTGCAAATGGCATTATTTCTCAATGTTAGATCTTGAAAATTATATACTGTTATTCAAATTGTTCACAAATATTTGTAATGCCTACATAATTGTTGATAATATAGTTGATGTCATTATTTTTGGACATTAGGGGGGGTTCCTATTTTTCACTGTTAACAGGAACAGGGCCATGAATATCTTTATACAGAAATCTTTGCCCACATTTCAAAATTATTCCCCTAGTATAAAAACCTGTAAGTGAAATTACTGATTCAAATGCTTTGAAAGCTCTTAAGTCTGTGAATACCTACTGCCAAATTTCTTTCCAGAAAATTCAGGCCAGTTTTCATTCTCACCAAAAGTGTTCAAGGGTGCCCATCACACATACCCACCAGCATTTATTTTATCCTTTTAAAAAGCTTTGCCAGTTTGATAGTGGAAGTGGCTCTAATTTTAATTTGTATTGGATTACTAGTGCGGTGGAATCTCTTTATGAATTTATCAACCCTTTATAGTTATTCTGTGACTGCAATTTCACCGCCTCTGTTTGGACTTGTGATTGGCAAATAGCACTAAGTGAATTGTTGCAGACGTATGAGAAAAAAAACACAAAGGGACTTAAAAAACAAATGATGTGGTCACACCAAGTTATAGCCAAATTATATTGTGGTGTACCATACAAACAAAGGTTAGTGGGAGAACTGAGTCATCACAAAGTATGTGGTTAAACAGGTCCGTGCTATTGCAGTCAGTAAAATATTTATGTTGTGAGGGGCAATTTGGTTTCAGCAAAACACCATTCCTTATATTAAGTCAACATTGTAAATTTTAATTTCCCCATTTGGTAGTTCTGTTTGTATTTACTTTATAAATTTGTTTTGGATTTATAGATGCATAAAATTTATAAAAATGAATCTTTTCCTTAGTTTTGTGTTTACATATATACACATATACATATATGTGTATGCAACATCATAAAAAATAATTTAAGCCAACTCTAGAGATCCATGAGACTCTTTTTCCCTTACAAGGAACCTGAACATTATTTAAGTTTGAGAAACGTTGGTATTAGAGTTTTCTTAAAACTTCATTTGTCATTATGTAAATATAGGCATTGGGATTTTAAAAAAAGAAGAAAAAGGTAAAAGTGGCGTCAGCTTATATATTGGATTTTTCTACACTGAATATTGTTATGATTTGCTTGCCTTTGGAAAGAGCACCAAAAGCTATACTATGTTTAGGGTTCAGAGAGTATGTTTTGGCTTAAAATGTACCATTCGTCAAAGTTAACTTTGCACAGGTCATTAAGACCTAGACAGAAGAATTTTGGGCTTTATTAAACTTGTCTTTTTAAGTAAGACAAAGCAGTTGAGCAGTTAGCAATTAAAATGGAACCTCTGTGAAGTGGTCTTAAGAGAAATTAAACCCATGAGAAAAAGGCCCCACATGCAATGTAGGAGCCTTGGGGCGTGGGAATCAGTGAGGGCGGGCCGATGGCCAGGAGCTAGAAGGGCAGCACCACTGAAGGAATGCTGCAGAAGGATGATGTCCTGATACCCAACACAACTCTTCCAGCTTTCCCCAAGGCAGGAGGGATGGAGAGCATGGTCCAGACATTGCTATTACATTGTATCCAGAGTAAGCCACATTTATCCTGAAGGAAAAAATGTCTGGGGCCTGAGAATGAGAGAAAGAGACTAGGAGGTGAATAGTTGTGCCATTTCTTTCTTTGTTCACAATCACAAAATAAATTGGCCTCTTTTCCTTTTTAAAAAAGGAACCTGATGTACAGGGTTCTTAGTGGGTCAGAGCACCCAAGACAGCTGGAGAGAAGTGAAATTGGTTATCTGTAAGTTACTCAAGCTGGTCCAGATGTCATTCTCAGGTTCCCTCTGCCTGGAATGCTCTTTCCCCAAGGTAACTACATGGCTCACACCCTCAGCTTCTTTGGGACTTTGTTCAAATGCCACTGTGTTAGTCAGGGCAACAAATGCAAAGCAGATGGGGGTGAAGTACTCTCCTCCATCCAGGACACAGGGACCAAGGTTCTTCCCATCTGGTGACACTCTTTGTTGAACTCATGGCCTCTAAGTTCTCTGAGGCAGGAAGATGGAAAAGGCTTACTAGCTCTAAACCGCCTTGGCCTGAAAATATGTACCACTTCTGCTCTCAGTCCATTGGCCAACAGCAGCCACCTGGCCCTGCTTTACCACAATGGAAGCCAGGAAGTGTAGGGGAATACTCAGGATATCTGGGAAGCACACGTGACTCTCCCACAGACCACCCCTCTTTCCCCCAGGACTCACTCATCACCCTTTCAGGCTTTATTGTCTTCCATAGTACTTACCATCCTCCAAAATGCTGTATATTTTACTTATTTATCTCTTAAGTTTCTGCCTTCCCCACTAGTACATAAGCACCATGAGAGTGGAGATTTTCATCTGTTTCATTTATGTTTTTATCCTTAACATCTAGAACAGTACTTGGCATATGGTAAGAGCTCCATAATTTTTTATTAAATAAATGAATGAATTCTGCAATAACAGTTTATATTTGTGTGTGGTGGGGTATCACATACACTGACCTGAGGATGCTTCCCAAGAAATAAAGAGCCCCCCCTTATGCATACACAAGCATGTATTGAGTGCCTACTATGTGCCAAGCACCATGCTTGGTGCCAGAAACACAGGTATGAGAAATACTCCCTGATCCCTAGCTAGGAAGAAACAATTAAAAATGCAATATTTATTAAGACCCATAATAGAAATAAATTATGAGAGCTCAAAAGGCCAAATTCTTCTGAGCTTTAGTGGGAATCAAATTTTACATCCAAGTATTACTAGAATGGCAATGAAAAAAGAATGAGGGTGGGGGACTGGTAGGGGACTCAGGAATCATAAATTGCTCCCCAAAGTCACCAAGGAAATAAGATCTATATTCTCTACCATTTTGTATTCTTGACAAAAGTTTGCCTTTCACTTTTCATTCACCCATTCATCCTAGTGCCTTCGCACATTCTCTTTCCCTGCAGCCTTAGAGTACAGAGCAGCCCATGTGCACTTGGTTGAGAGAAAGATCTCACTATTTAAAAATATCTTTCTGATAATTTCACGATTCCAGAAATGCCATCATTTGAAATCTACTTAGAGTATTTTGTCTTCCAGCCCCACCCCTGCCACTCCTCCTATACTCCTGCAAGCAAATAAGCACGCATTTATCAGTCTTTTGAAGGGAGAAGTGGCATCATGGGAACCCTGCCGGAACTTAATAGCAAAAAGAGGGTGGAGAGGGAGGTCGGGGGTTGGGATCTGGCGTATAAAGGGGACACTAAGCAGTCACTGAAGACTTGGACTGGGTATCAGACAAGGGAAAGAGCAAGAAAAGAGCAGATGGGCTCCCCTGGTGGCGCAATGGTTGAGAGTCCGCCTGCCGACTCAGGGGACACGGGTTCGTGCCCCGGTCCGGGAAGATCCCACATGTCGCGGAGCGGCTGGGCCTGGGAGCCATGGCCGCTGAGCCTGCGGGAGCCTGTGCTCCCCAATAGGAGAGGCCACAACAGTGAGAGGCCCGCGTACCGCAAAAAAAAAAAAAAAAAAAAAAAAAAAAATAGTAGAGAAGATGCAGAAACAACGAGGGCATCAAATGCAAATTTCACCTATTTCACCATTTTGCCTGGGGATAGCCTTGCTTACACAAAATGACACATACCTCTGTAACACAGAAAGGGAAGCGTTGGGTTCTGCTGAAAATGAAAGAAAATTCAAAACAATAGTAATGTTCCACTGTGTCAGGCCCCAGACTCCTTCTTTCTCATTTTTCCTCCATGGCAGGGTGGGGGCGGGGGGGGGGCCTCAATTCCCAAGTCTATCTCCTGGTCCAAGTAGTCTGCTCCAACCATCACATCCACCTTCCAACTAGCAAGGAAGAGAAAAGGAAGGAAGAAGGTATGTAAGCTATTTATTGTTTGTGTAACTACTCCAAAAATTAGAGGCCTAAAACAGCAACATATATTATCTAACAGTTTCAGGAATCCAGGCATGGCTTAGCCAGGCCATTTGGCTCAGGGTCTGTCACAAGTCTGCCACCAAGGTGTTGGCTCAGGCTGTGACATCTCAAGCCTCAAATTGGGAAGGATCTGCTTCCAAGCTCACTCACATGGTTATTGGCAGGATTTGCTTCCCTGCAGGCTGTTGGACCAAGGGCCTTAGTTCCTTGTCACATGGGCTTCTCCAAAAGGCCACCCACAACATGGCAACTTGTTTCATCCGAGCAGGCAAGAAGAGACATCAAGAATGTGAGCAAGACAGAAGTCACGGTCTTTTTGTAAGCTGATCTTGGAAGTGACTTCCCATCATTTTTTGCTACAGTCTATTTGTTAGAAGCACTAGCTCCAGCCCACACGAAAGGGGAGAGAATTACACAAGAGGGTGACTTCCAGGAAGTGGGATCACTGGCAGCCACTTTAGAAACTGCCAGCAAAGAAGGTTATGCCCACCCCCTTCAGAGACTCTTTCTTAAAATTGACTACATCAGTTCTGCCCACATCTAGCTGCAAGGGAGGCTGGGTAATGTAGTCTCTATTCTGGGTGACTGTCAGCCCAGCTAAAACTTAGGGACTCAGTTCTGAAGAGGAATTACAGGATTCTGGAGAGTAGAAGACTTGGTTGTTCTGTGTGCCAGCCCCAGGCATTGAGGGCAAGGAGGAGAAATATCTTTGGGTAGAGTTGTAGAATCTGAGTTCAAATCCTACCTTTGCTATACCCTATGCTGAGTGAATTATTTAACTTCACGGAGTATCATTGATAGTATCAGACTAAATGAAATGTGAAGCATCTTGCACTTGGTTCGTTCTCAATAATACCTACTAGAACTGTTTCAGAGGTAGCTTAATATCTCAGAAACTTTTAAACCAGGCTCTGACACCCAACCAGCTTGCCATGACTCCATGCCTTTCACCTAACCTCTTTGCACACCAGTTTCTTGTTGGTAAAAGGGAGTACAAACACCTGCCCTACCTATCTTATCAGGTTGTTATAAAGATAACGTGTATGAGTGTATCAGAGTTTTTTGTTTTTTGTGTTTTAATTCGAAATGCCATGCAAACTTATCGTGGCATTAGTGGTCACCGGGTGGCAGTGGGAAGAATGGGCTTGGGTTATGGCCCACGGCCGCCAGATGGTGCTGGCCTTCAGCAGATAATACCCTGGCTTTGCTGGGAAACTGCAAGAGAGCCAAAAGGCTCTTGGAGATGGCCAGTGCAACCCCTCATCTACAGATGAGAGAAATAAGACCAGGGGAGGGTGTGGGGAGGATGTCACACAGCAGTGAGTGCTGAAGCCCTGCTTTCCTGACTTTAGTGCGATCAAGGCTAAGGATGGCTCTTCTTTCTACACAGAATGATGCTCTCACTTTCTCTCCTCACTTGCACTGGAGACCAAAGTTGTTCACTGTCTTCTTGTTCATGGATTTACCAAATTTTAAAAGCCTGAAAAATGTCCACAAATAGCATCTGTCTCTCTGGCTCTGTAGCACAGTGGTTAAAAACATGATTTTAGCATCAAACAGACCTCAATTTATATCTGTACAGCAGGCTCCTTACTGTAAAGTTAAGATAATTTCTACCTGCTAGGGTCGGTGTGAAGTTAAGTGAGATAAAGCACGTGAAAATAAGAGGTAACCTTAATTAGTGCACACTCATTTAAGCAGTTTATGTGTATTTAATTCATCTAATTCTCACCATAACCTTAGGTAACTTTTATTATGTTCATTTTACAGAGGAAGAAACTGAAGCATAGATAGGTTGTGACTTGCCCACACTCAAAGCTGTAGGTGGAGGAGTCTGGATTTAAACCTGTTTTCAGAGCCCATGCCCTTAACCATATGTATTACTAATTGTTTGGCAGAGAGTAAATGTCCAATAAATAACAGATATAGATCCACAGGGGCCAAGCTGAAGATTCCAGCTTGAGGGACAAGGGTTTGGAATGAATGGCATAACCATAATGCACCTACACTTTCAGAGTGGAGAGACTAGCACACAGTTGGATGAAAAGTGTTAAGTATCCAAGTTAATAAAACAAAGGTAACTAACAAAAACTTTTCTAAAAAATAAGTGAAGCACAGCAACTGGGCTTTAGACTTTAGAGGCAGTGAGGATAGGATTTGACTTCTGATCCTGCCTCTGGCTAGACCTTAGGCAAGTTGTTTAACATCTTTGAGCATCAGTTCCCTCACCTAAAAATTGAAGCTAAAACTCTACCTTGCAGAATTACTGTGAGTATTAAAGCCACTGTGGTTAAAATGCACATTTTTTAAATGTACACAGTAGAGCAGACATTTGATTATTACAATTCTTATTATTCCACAAATATATATTGAGCAGATTGAAAGGGATTTAAGATGTTAAGATATTGTTCTTTCCCTCAAGGAACTTATATAGGGGAGGTGATGGATGTACATACCATTTGGTAGAAGGTCTCTTAGGAGAGCTGAAACATGTCGTGGGAATTAGAGGAGGGCAAGGTATTTTTCTAGCAGTGACAATTGGAGAAGGATTCATGTATATGATATTTAAGATTAGTCTTCAAGGACACAAAGAAGGTGAGAAGAATATTCCATAAACTTTATTAGCAAAGGTAAAGGGGCCAGAAAGAGCCTGTTTGTTTGGGGAATAGTAGGCAGTCCACATTAGAAATGTGAGTCAGGCTTGAGAGTATGGCAGCAGAACAGGAAGGGAATTTCTGGTTAGACTTGGCACGTTAAACATATGCATTTGATCCTGTTCCTAAAATGACAGTAAAGTAATAACATACAAACCCATGAGGACTCCAGGAACAAGAGAAGAGACAATAGCTGATGGAAGATATCCCAAAACATTTGGAAGATGGAAAGTAGTTAGATGAGTATTAACTGACTAAGTAAAGACAATAAAGCTGCCTGAAAGGCAGGCACGGGGTGAAGAAGCCTTCAAGAAGGAAGCCAGTTTGATATGAAAACCAAAACAAACAACAACAACAACAAAAAAAACCCACCAAACCTAGAAACGTTTAGAAAATAGAGGCACCAGGTAACTCTGAAGCTAAAAGGATGGAGTTGGGCTGAAAACACAAGGAAGAGCTGAAAGTCTGATTCTTCTCTCCAGTCCTTGTAGCCAGATGACTTTTCCACCCCACCCAGCAAAATACAGGAGGTTCACTCTCTGGAGAGGCCAAAGGAGAGAGACTGTGGACTTGGGGAAGACACCAGGCAAAGCAAATGGAAGAGGTAAGGCACCATACTGAAAACAGGGGGATTAAGTAAAAGTCTCCATTCTTAACTTTTACCTTAAGTAAAAGTCTCCTCCACCTCTTTCCTTGTTAGGCTCCCACAATGCTGGAAGCCTGGCTTACACTCTAGAGGAAAGAGGTTGGGGAAGTGTCTGCTGGGTAAACCGAGATGTGGTCCACCACTCAACCAGCCCAGTGCACACACAAAGAGATTTCAATGAGCTCAGGAGAAACAGTCAACTCAAGGAAAAGAAAAAAATTTTAACAGCATTATTTATATCCTCAGAGGGAAAGGAAACTATTGCACCCATGAAACAAGATTGGGTCTATAGAAAAAAGAACCTTCAGAGATAAGAAAGGGCTTTTGGAAATAAAGATAGTTAAATTTTTTTATTGTATATGTTTGGAAGAAAATATTTTAGAAAATCTCTCAAAAGTAAAACAATAAAAGATTTTTTAAAAATAATAAGAGAAAAAAGACAAGAGCACTAGAGAATTATTCTAAAAGGCTCAATACTAGAACAGGAGTTCCAGAAAGAGGACACTGAGAAAAGTTTGGAACTGATTGCTAAAGAAATCATTTAAAAATTTTCCAGAACGGTATAAAAAATTATATTAATACACATCATTGTAATATTTCAGACATCAGAAATAAAACGCAGATCCTTAAAGCTTCTAGAGAGAAAAATTGGGCCCCATATAAAGGATTGGGGTTCAGAATGTATCAGACTTCTCAAAAACAATGCTGAATGGGCAGGAGGGATTTTACTGGGCTGATGAAAATTTTCTAAAACTGGTTTGTGGTGATGATTTTTCAACTTGGTATATTTAGTGAAAAATCATTAAACTGTACATTTGAAATGGGTGAATTTTATAAATCCAATAATATATCTCAATAATGTGAAATTTTTCATAAAATAAAAAACTGTGGAATTAATATATAAAGCATTTCAAATACAAAAATGTATAAGCATATTACAGAACAGCTAATTATAAAATCCATGTATAAATGTTAATCATATCATTCAAATAAATTAGGAAGCAAAACAAGAACAAATAAAAGCACTGCTGAATGGAAGCTAGAAGATCATCAAGCAATTTCTTTTCCAAATTCTGAAAGAAAATTATATCTACAATTCTCTAGCCAGTCTAACTGTTAATAAAACATGAACGAAGTTACTTGCAGACATGCCAAGTTTCAAAAAATGCATCTCTGTCGTACCCATTCTCATAAAGCTACTAAAGGATATTATGAGGAATAAACCAAGAAGGAAGACATGGGACCCAAGGAAAGAGGAGAATCTAATATGGGAGAAAGACTAAAGAATTTTCCAGAAAGATGATGAAGGAGGCCCCAGGATGACAGTTGTGCAGCAACCCAGGAGAGCAACCAATCCAGACTAGAGCAGGAAAACCCCATGCCTCAGGCGTGAAGTTTTGAAGAAATTAATGGAATATATGTATGGATAACCTGATTTATTTGAGTATTATAGAGAGAGTTCTAGCCTATAAGAGAGTTTAGGGATGAATTAGCAATAAGTACATAGAAAACTAAGCACAGGGGGAAAAAGAAGTAATTATTAACTTAAGGGGGGAAATGTTATTTTAAAAAAGAAATGTACCAGAATCACACCAAAAAATAAAAATAAATAAAAAAGAAATGTAATCATATATAGTTTATTATGTCAGTCAGCTGTGAGCAATATTTACATAGTCATAATCATGTAAATGCTGAATGTTGATTTAACTAAAAACCCCATGCTTCAACAATATTGAGGGAATGTGGGGTTTTGTGTGTGTGTGCATGTGCGTGTGTGTGTGTGTGTGTGTGTGTGTGTGTGTTCAGGGAAAGGACCTGTAAGAAAGATGTATCCTCATCTTCCTACAGAAGTTGTCTTAGTTTGGATTTCCCCTGAGGCAGACCCTGAGACAAGGATCTGCCAGCAAGTCATTTATTTGGAAGCGCTGGGGACACTCATAGAGAAGTGGGAAAGTGACATAGGGAAGGGAAAACAAACAATAAAGAATGAGTGATTAGAACTTACTCCCACGAAAACTCTGGGAAATGGGGCAAAACACAGTCTCAGAATTATTCTGCCTGAGGGGCAGGGAGCTGAGGTATTCATACACCAATTCCTGAAGGTCACTGGTTGAGGACCGCTGAAGGAAGGGGGGATGGCATAGTCATTTCCTGGAACGTCAGCCTGTACATGTGAGGGCAGAGCCCCAAAGTCTTCAGGTACAGTGATGCAACCCTGGCAGTTAGAAGGGAGGAACGATGCTTCATGGGAAGGTCTAAGGGGCACAGGTGGGACACCAACAGCATCTGAGATAGAAGTCAATAAATAATGTCTAAAATAGAAAACTCTAAAATTACAACATAAGCATTTATTTCCATTAGAAAATCGAGGTAAACACTTGAAGAAATAGCAAGAAATGCTGAAAGCAATTAACTCTGAGAAGTAGAAATCAGAGGTGGGGAGACATGAAGCAGGGAGCAATTTGTTTTATACCTAGTAGGACTATTTGGCTTTTTAAACACTGTATTATGTATTAGTTTAATGAAAATGAAAATTATATTTACCAAAAAAAGTGAACAGGCAGTGCAAAGGAAGAGAAGGTCATCGTCTCAGGGTGGGACAACGGCTATGGAAGACCAGACCTGGCCTCAGGCTGGACTTCAGAACTGATCTTCTTTGGGGTTTCCGAGAGCATCAGGTGCTGGCGGAAGGCTGGCCGTCTGTCATGGGGCACTTGTGGGTGGTCTGTGGAGGACTCCTGTCTGGTCTAGGGACCTGGGAGAATGGTGCTGCCATTTACAGGCACTGCGAGAGCAGGCTGGGAGGAGAAGGTGGTGAGGTCACTTTGGAGCGTGTGGAGGTGGGGTACCTAGGAGCACACCTGAGGGAGAGGCCCAGTGGCAGCTCAGGAGAGGGATGAGGGTCTCAGGGAATTTCTGGAAATTGTTCCCAGACAAATAATAGGAGAAGAGATGGGACTCGGTGGAGAGCGTTAGTGAGACAGTCAAGTGAGGGAATTCAGGGGCAGAATCATGACACATGTGAGGGGGAGACAGAGGAGACAATGAGAAGATAAAAAGACTTGGCGATAGAAGTGTGAAGGGAAGTGGGAGGTCGGGGACTGTATTTCAGGAGCAGCAGTCGCCAGTGTTCCAGGCTGCTGTGCTGTCACCGTGGAGGGTGAGATGCAGACAAAAGCCCTTGCCTTTAGCCTGCACTCTGAGATGGCAGAGAAATCTCTGCCTGAGAAGTCAGGGGACCTAACTTCTGGACTTCTTTTCACCTCCAACCCTGTGCGAATCACTTACCTCCCTGGACCTCAATTCCCACAACAGCGCAATTGGCCTGACAATCAGTCAGTTGTGTGTACTGGTACAGTTATACATGCTTGAGAAACAGAAATGTTTCCAGACTGCTTGATAAAAAGCCATTTCCCTGAGTCCTTCAAATCTGCCCCCCCACCCCCTCCTTCCTGGTCCCCACTCTGGGACCACTCCCTTCCCCAACCCTCCTCCACTAACTAAGGGAGGACGCCTCTAGCCCTCTCTCAGCTGTATGGCCTGCACCCATTCCAATCGGTGGGCCCCTAGGATATTGGTTGTTAAATATTTTGACTATCACCCCTGCTAATAATACCTTCCCTGCCTACCTGACAATGACCTGGTAAGGATCAAATGAAATAACAGATGTGAAAGGCCTTTGCAAATGCTCCAAGTGCTGTCATATATTGGGTAAAATATTGTTTAAACATCAAAATGCAAAAGTAGTGCTGCCGAGAGACACGGTCACAGAGGGCATGGACACAGAGCTGTGATGAATTGCAGGGCTGGAGATGGAGTGAGGGGGAGGGAAAGTGAGAGAGCGGCAGGGCAGAGAAGGGAGAGAAGAAAGGACAGGCTGAAACCAGGCTGATTGCGCAGCCTCCCTCCCTAAGTATGGGGATGCTGTAGGCAAGACGCAGGAAACCAGATCCAGCTCAGACCACGTGCTGGGTTTTTGCCCTTGCACCAGACTTCGTGTGTGTGTGTGTGTGTGTGTGTGTGTGTGTGTGGTGTGTGTGTGTGTGTGTGTGTGTGTGTGTGTTGGGGATTGGAGAGAGGCAGGTGATATAAGTCCTTATGCATATGTTC
The DNA here is from genome assembly GCF_059928025.1 of Delphinapterus leucas. Classification (NCBI taxonomy): domain Eukaryota; kingdom Metazoa; phylum Chordata; class Mammalia; order Artiodactyla; family Monodontidae; genus Delphinapterus; species Delphinapterus leucas. The sequence goes on from NC_143132.1 coordinate 82,632,151, forward strand.
TTGCTTATGCAGCTTGATGTGGCCTGACATTGGTAAAAGCCCCAGGATGGCAGAAACCTCAGATACTTTGGGGTTTGTGCCACCTCTAGATGTCTGGCATTCCCAGAACCAAGCCCCACAGGTGGGGTCTTCCTATAAAATCAATCCCAGTAATCCTCTACACCCCCTAGGATCTCTACAGTCTACAAACATGCTCAAACACCTTTCTTCATTCAATGTTCACAACTACTCTGCAAATTAGGTAATGTTCTTCCTGGTTGATAGCTGAGGAAACTGAGGCTCAGAGAAGTTAACTGACTTGTCAGAAATACGCAGAGAGCAAATGGCAAAGTCGGGACTTTGACCCAGGTTTGTGCTTGTTTCCTTCTTCAGACAGGACTTGCTGGAGGTCTTGTCTGAAAGGAGAACCTTCTTTTAAATTTCAGGTCCTCTGGGCTTCCCTGGTGGTGCAGTGGTTAAGAATCTGCCTGCCAATGCAGGGGACACGGGTTCGACTCCTGGTCCAGGAAGATCCCACATGCCGCCCGTATGCAGCAACCAAGGCCCAGCGCAGCCAAAAATAATAAAATAAACAAATTTTTAAAAAAATTTTAAAATTCAGGTCCTCTGACTCCAAGTCCAGTGCACATGGCAGTGACCCTCCTGGAACAACTACTGCTTCAGCTGGAGGAAGAACTCTCCAGGACGGTCCATGGGTAATTTTGTGCCTAACAATTTCAACATTGCCTTCATCTCTCTCCCATCGTCCTGTCTTTTGTACTCATATGATCATGTGCTCCTCTGTTTAATAACCTTCATAGACTCCTGACTGCTTTCAGGATAAAATTTAAAGTCCTGCCATGGCCCTTCAAAACTCAGCCTGAGCATCTAGCCCAAAGGCTGCATACTCAAAAGCCCGTAGGAGCCAGGCAGGTTTGTTAAATAAATGGGAGTAGCAGGCAGGTACTGGGAGCAAGAGGGAGTGCTAGGGAACACGTGTCCACCCGGAGGAGGAAGCAACTTCTCAGCAAAGTTGGCCACACAGGGGCACAAGCCTAGGGTGACTTCAGCTGACCGTATGGCTTTTCAAGAAAAGCCAGAAGTCCAGAATTTTATGTGAAATCACTCAATTTTTAAAAGTTGGGCCCATTAAAAATACGTTTATATTATACAGTTTACGAGTACATACTTTACTCGTGTCTTCAGGTTGAATTTGGAGGGTGGACTGCCATTTTGTGATCTCTATTTTGAGAAATCTGGTCCACACATTATCCCCCAAACATGCCATATATTGTTCAAGTCTCAGGACCTTTGCCCAAGCTGGTCCCTCCACCATTTCCTCACTCCCTTAATCTTGTGCCTTGGACAAATTCCTTCTTGTCTTTCAAGACCCATGTCAACTGTCACCTTCTTTCTGTGACTGTTCATGTCTCCCTCTGCCCCCCACCCCAACTCCAGGCAAAATTAACGGCTCACTCATCTGGTTCCCAGCACACTTGGTGCTAATGTCTAACAGTGTGTCTTATGCCCTCAACACGTGGGGGCTTCCGCGGCACGGGAGGGGTGTATGTGTCCTCATTCCTTGGTCTCACTTTGGGACAAACTGCCTGCTTTAAATCCTGGCTCTACCCTAGGTCAAGTACTTAACCTTTCAAAGTCTGTATTTTCTCATTGGGTAAAATGGAAATAAAAGTAGTGCCTACCTCATAGGATTATAGTGAGGAGGTGTATGCAAAGTGCCTTCTCTAGTCTCTGCAAAATAGTAAGTGCTTGCTTGTATTTTAGCCATTAAAAAAAAAAATCCCCGAAGACTTGCTGAGTACCTACTGTATTGTGCGCTAGGTTTGGGGTGGGGGACAGGGCACCCTCATTTCCGTACTCCTGTGGAAGAAGTACTTTATCTGACAGCAATTTTGGGAGAAAGACCTGAGTATGCCAAGCCCACCCCTTCCTCTCTCTTTTTCTCTCTCTCTCTTTTTTAATAAACTTATATATTTATTTTTGGCTGCATTGAGTCTTCGTCGCTGTGCGCAGGCTTCTCTAGCTGCAGAGAGCGGGGGCTACTCTTTGTTGCAGTGCGCGGGCTTCTCATTGCAGTGGTTTCTCTTGTTGCGGAGCACGGGCTCTAGGCGCACGGGCTTCAGTAGTTGTGGCATGCAGGCTCAGTAGTTGTGGCTCGAGGACTCTAGAGCGCAGGCTCATTCGTTGTGGCACACGGGCTTAGTTGCTCCGCAGCATGTGGGATCTTCCCAGACCAGGGCTCGAATCCGTGTCCCCTGCGTTGGCAGGCGGATTCTTAACCACTGCACCACAAGGACAGGACACCTCCTCCAAGAGAAGGTTGCCGGAAGTGGCCCGCGGCAGCATCCAAGCTCTGGAGGGTGGGGGGCAACATCAAGAAGCCCACTGTGGCCACCCAGTCAAGCCTCATCTTCCATCCCAAGCTTGTCAAAGATAAAGCTGGTTTTTCTATCTGCATGACTCGAGTTGCAAGGAGGAGCATTGTTTACTAGGTCCTCCAACCAAATCCTGACGCTAGGGATACAGAGGTGAAAGAGATACAGCGTTGGCTCTCATGCAGCTCATGGTGTAGTCTCTGTCTGGCCGACAGTGGTGAAGGAATTCTGTGAGATAATGTGGTATGGGGCAAAGAGCATGGGTGTTGGAGTCACACACATCTGTTTGAATCCTAGTTCTGTCACTTATTAGCAGGACAAGAGTCAAACAAGTTATTCTGGCTCTGGGTTTTGTCCTTGGTAATTTGGGGTCATTGCAAGGGTCAGGGCCTATTACAGGAAGGGTGGCTTTGCACATTCGCATGAGTACTCAAATTAAAATGTTGACGTTATGCCCAATCATGTTGCCTCCCGCAGCTTTCTCTTTCTCAATAAATGGCAATCTGTTTTTCCATTGCTCAGGTCAGAAACCTTAGAGTCATTCTTTGCTCCCACCCCATATCCTATCCATCAGCAAATTCTGTTGGCTTTACAGAGTATATCTGGAATCTGACCACTTCTCACCTCCCCTGCCACCTCTCCCATCTGAGCTGCCATCGCCTCCCATCGTGGTCATAGTGGTAGCTTCCTCAATGCTCCTCTGCTTCCACTCTTCCCTCCTGTATTGTATTTTTAGCCCAGATGGAGCTCATTAAAAAGTAAGTCAAGTCATGCCCCTCCCCTGCTCGAAATCCTTCAAAGGCTTCCCCTGTCACTCAGAGGGAAAGCCAAAGTCCTTCCAGTGTCTGGCCCCCAGCTGCCTTTCTGATCCATCTCCTACTCTTTTCTATCCTGCACTCCCTGCTCCAGCCACCTCCACGTTCCAGCCATACTGGCCCCTTGGCTGTTCCTGAGATATGTCAGGCAGGCTCCTGTCTCAAGTTTTTGCACTGTCTGTTCCCTCTACCTATGCTTCCCCCAGAGAGCCACGCAGCTTGCATACTCATCCCCTTCGAGTCTTTGTTCAAATGTCTTTTTTTTCACTGAGGCTTTCTTATGTTTTTAATTGCAACACCCCTTCCCCTTCACCACCTTCCTCCCTTATCTTGTTTTATTTTTCTCCGTCGTTCAACTGGCATTCTTTCTAGGGCTGCCATGAAAGTTGTGTGGGTTGGATGCCTGGCCAAAGGACCAAGCGCAGACCCAGGCTCTGCTCACCAAGCTGTGTGCCCAGCCACCGGGTAGCCTCCGCCCAGGGGAGTGACCTTCTCCTAATTTGCGTGAAGATGCTCTATAAGTAAGTTGATACCCAAATATTATGTGTTTCATTTCTTTTTTGTTTACCATTTGTCTACCTACCCTCCCTCATCAGAAGGGAAGCTCCACGAGGCAGAGATTTTTGTCTGTTTCCTTCACTGCTATATCCCCAGCTCGTATAAAGGTGCATGGCACACAGTAGGTGTTTAATAAATGTTGACTCAATGACTATGATGACTGTTCAACAAATTTCATTGTACTGAATTAAAAGTTGACACTAAAAATAAAAGACAGCCATGCCTTTATCGAACTCTGTCTTCAAATCACTTCAGGATTCCCCCTGTCTAGAGGAGTGAGTGTTCTGAGCATCCATTACCACCTTTTATCCCATCCTCTTGGATCACTTTCTGCTGTGTCTAACAGAGTCCGGGTTTGTTGCCATCCAATGCTGACTTCATTTCTTCTGCCTTCATCACACTCGGCCTTGCCAACTCCAGATTCCATTGTCTTGTGTTTCCTGTCATTTGCTCCCAGGGAAGAACTGTCTGAAGGACAGGGCAGAGAAGATGGAACAGTGGCCAACAGCCATCCAGATCCGTGTATCCAACTGCCCACTGCTTTCTACGTACCTGGAAGTCCCTCAGGCACCCCCAAAGCAGCAAGTCCAAAATTGAACTCATTGGCTCTCTACCTTCACCCTCCCATAAACCTGCTCTTCCCACTTCAACTGGTGGCCATAGCAGTTCCCACGCCAGAAACCTAGGACTCCCCCTCACTACCTCTCACTCTTTTACCCCCACATGCAATCAATCTTCTAAATTTTTTTTCAAAAAGATACCCCCTTTCAGGACTTCCCTGGTGGTCCAATGGTTAAGACTTCACCTTCCAATGCAAGGGGTGCGGGTTCAGTCCCTGGTTGGGGAGCTAAGATCCCACATGCCCCCCGGCCAAAAAACCGAAACACATAAAACAGAAGCAATATTGTAACAAATTCAATAAAGACCAAAAAAAATGGTCCTCATTAAAAAAAAAAAAATACCCCCTTTCACTGCTTTAGTTCAGTTCCTCATTGTCTCACTTGTTCTCTATCACAGCAGCCTCCCAACCCTTTCTCCACTGCCATCACTCCAGTTCACCCTGCAGCCAGAGTGGTCTTTCTTAAAAGTATATCTGACTCTGTGACTCCCTCTGAGAACCCTTCAAGGGTCCCTCGTGACAAGAGGGTGCTATCTAAGCTTTCAGACCCCACATGGTCCAGCCCCACCTGCCCCTCCAACCTCAAAGTCCACTCCTTCCTGCTCGTATACTTTTTCCTCCTGTAAACATGATCTACATGTCATTCCCAGGACATGCCGTGTGATCTCACGCCTCCATGCTCTGTAGATGTGCTTCCCTCTGCCCATAATGCTTTCCTCCACCATCTCTCCCAGGCAAGCGCCTCTTTCATCTACCATCTTAGAAAGTCATTTGTATGTAGTAGCATCAAATCCTGATTTCTTGCTTACTAGTTATGTAAATTTAGGTCACTTTTAAAAACCCTCTGTGCCTCTGTTTTCTCTCCTGTAAAATGAGAATAATGACAGAGCCCACCTCATTGAGTTTTCCTAGTCATTAAGGGAGTTAATTGATGGAAGGCTCTAGCAATGTGTCTGGAACATGGTAAACAATAAATGTTTGCTGGTTTTTAATTATCTAATCAATCCTCAAATAAATCACCTCTTCTCTCTTCGATGCCATTTCTGCACCTTGTTCAAATGTCTGTCATGCACTTACCTCAGTATGAGATGACTGGTTTACTTGTCTGTCCCTCAGACTGGACTCACGGGACTGGGGGCTCTTTGAGGGCCAGTCTTTAAATGAGGGCTCAGTAAATATTGATTCCATTTAATTGACCAAATGAAATAAAGACCAACCTTCAGGAAGATGTTCAGAAGGGCTACGCCAAGAGGGAATGCTGCAAACGCTTTTCTTCCGGTTCGTGGCTCTGGAGCAGTTTGTGTTCCAAGGTGGCCCGGCAGCCCCTCTGCCTTCATGGCCAATGCCCCTTCTCCGGCTTCCACACTGCCGCTGTCTTGCCCAGGGGAGCCTGGACGGGGGCCACCCTTGCATGCTCATGGTGGACAGGCAACATTCCAGAGCCTGGTGCTGACATCCCAGCTCACCGTCTACCGCTCTCTAGCACTAATAGGGGAGCTATGATGAACCTGCTTAGGAAGCGGAGGCGGGGCTGCGAGGGGGTCCTAGCGGGCAGCACACAGACAGCTACATGCCCCTGCAGCTTGATGTTCCCTTATCTCCGGGCTTGTCTGCCAGCCTCCCCAAAGACTTCCTTCAGTCATTCTCACTCCCGTGGCACACGCCGCCACTGAACACCAGTCAGGTGCCTCCTACCTCAGTGGTGAAGATCAGAGTGTTTTCAGGTTTTCACAGCCATTGGGAAATGTGGGCTGCATCTCTCTCTCTGAGTTCTTATATGAACCACTGCCTTCCTCAACCACATCTGGAATTTCCACAGTCACTGCTGAATATCTGTAAGAAACTCACTCCTAAACATTTGCTGACAGTTCTTCCCTTTGCAAGAGAAGCTCCCAGCACTGTGGCCCAGCCACTCCCATCTATGTCAGTCCCTCCCTCAGAAGCCATCCTGGTCAGGGCCACTGTCACGTCTCACTGGGTGTGCTGAATGGGCTGCCCAGGGCACCAAAAGCCCATTTTTGAGACACAAAGAACCCACCACTTTGTTAGCATTTGCAGACCCTATGAGTCCCCATCTGTCTCGTATTTCTAATTAAGCATCAAAAACACCCTCTTCGGCCTGGCTGTTGAAGTGAAGGAGAGGGGCATACCCCGAACAACACTGGGTGGGGAAGGAAGTGAGCAGTTTGAGTTTGCCAAGTACTTTACAGACAGTAATGCAATAAAGAAATCAGAAACTACCCATACGTGTGTGTGTGTGCATGTCCTGCTTTATACAGAGAGAAGCAGATTTGGGATTAGAACAGGTGACAACTCAGTTAAATTACCCTTAGCTGGGTTCATTAGAACGGCTCGGGAAGGAGGCTGCTTCCCATCTTCTTCCTGGAGCTCTTTCTCTGGTTGACCTCTTCCCATGTCCCTCTTTTCTGGCTCCTGTTTCTTTCTGAGAGCCCTAATTCTTTCTCCAAAACTTCATCCTCAGCCCTGGCTGTTCCCTGCCCACCTCACCTTCCACCTTAGCCTGCCTTTCCCCAGGGCTCGTTTCTTTCCTCGGGCTTGATTCTTTCATCCACCACCTCCTGGCTAGCTCTCCCCCTCTTCTTTCTGTGCTGTCTCTCCCCTGTGTCTCTCAGCAATGCCTTAGTTTGCCCTCCTCTTCCTGTGGTTTCTAGCACTACCCCGCCGGATTTAAGTTCCACAGACAGCAGAATCTACGAGAGAAATGGTCCCTGCTCAAGAACCTTCTACTCACAGAGCTCTGTGCCCTTTTGGGGAGACTGCCTGAGGACGGTAAAGCAAATCCCCCATTGTTCAGGACAATTAGCTGCCATGGACTAGAGCCATTGAACCGCTGCCCATGTGTGGGAAGCTCCTGGCTACAAAAGCCCCATTCATGATAATACATTTTACAGACACCCCAGAGGGCTATGAGAACCTCTACCCAGACATCCCACTCCACAGGAGACAGAATCCCTGTCAGCTCAAAAGAAACAGATTTCATTCCCTCAGATGAACCATAAATTGGGAGTATCTCTTATGCAAATGAGCTTTCTGAAGCCTCTCTAGAACAGACCTCCTTCTTCCGTGAGGGCCAGAAGGGGTAACCTCAGGAAAAGTATGTTCCAGCTTCCTCCTGTGCCTAATTACTGAGCTCTTTTCTTTCTAATCATCTTTATTTTAATGTAAGAGTATGGTAAATGTCAGAATGTCATGAGATGAATGAATGACCAAATTTATTTTTGCAGGGATAAAAAATGGGACCTGAAATACTTATTTCAGTCAGGTGTTCTGAAAATGATTAACTAAGAGGAATAAGAGGAGGATCTAATGTAAAATACAGCTCAAGAGGCCTAGTGCCACACATTCAACGTGCTTATTACACTGTATGATATGAATAATTTATCACGTATTACCCTGCATTAAGTACTGTTGAGGATTCATCTGCGTTTATCTGCAGACCACATTAACCTCTACCTGCCTCAATCTGTGTTTCCTTGTGGAAAATCTCTGCTGCTCTAGGACACACATTAGCAAGGGCTGGACAGCAGTAACTAGCCTAATTAACTAGCCCCCTCTGGGGAATTTGGGAATATAAAGTACCCATGTCACCTGCTTCTGGGGCGTTTTTCTCCTCCTAACTTTCAAGTCCTCCCACTCTTGGGCTGTCCCCCTCCTACTGTCGTGTCCTTTCCATTTCACTTATTATGTACCCTTTCATTCCTATGACATACACGCTAGTCCAGGCCCTTGCTTCTCGTGCTGGACTCAGAGCCAAGGCCTCCCTACCGACCTCCATGGCCAGCCCCACCCTCCAGGCTATCCTACATCTGACCAATGTTCCTAAAATCCGATTTTCACCCCAGCTTTTCTGGGCTTAGAAGTCTTCAGTGGAGAGTCCTGCTCAAGGACACAGACCTGCCTCCTTCACCCAGCACCCAAGGCCTTCTTGGGCCTGGCACCACCATCTTTCCAACCTCATCTCCTCCTTCTCCTTTCCAGACACCCACCTTTTTGACAGACCAACCCTTACATCTCTCAGAGAAGCCAGACTCTCTCCCACCTCCATCTTTGCCCTGCCCTCCTCCCCAGAGGAGATGCACCCCCTGCATCCAGCCCACCTGAAATCTCTACTGGGCCACAAGCTCATCCCTCATGGCTCCAGACCGCTCTAGGCTTCTGCTTTCAGCCGGCCCTCATGCAGGTACCTCATCGAGCACCCTTGGAATGGGGACTCTAGGCTTTCTGCCTGGAGAGACTCGGAAACTGCAATCTGCTTGGAAGCAAGAACTGAGGACTTGTCTCCAAGGTGTGGTGGGCATTCAGCTGTTTCTTTACAGATCAATTAACATAGCAAGTTTTCTAAAGGGGCTTGAATTAACACTTTGCAGAAGTTGATTTACATCAACGGCCCATGTCAAAACGGTATTTTTATTTAGTGTTTTTTGGGGGACTGACAGATAAAGAGAAGAAGAGCAAAATATACCTCTCCAAGCCACACTCCTTGACACTGTACTGCCCTTGAGCTATTAAAGGAAGTGTAAGAGGCAAACCCACAAACAAATCTTTTGTATAGAAAAACACAATTTACAAAGTGTACCTAGTAGGTGTCAGAATTATTCACAAAATGGTATGACCCCAACTTTTGGAACCATTTATTTGCCTCATTTTCTGCCATCTTATTTGGTTTTCCAGATGTCTTAGAAGGTGTTTCCTGCTCGTTCCCAATGCAGGAACCCTCTGGGACAGGAAGGCAAGCTCACAAGGAACGCACAACCTGTCTGCTCCTTCCATGTCCCCTGATGAGCCTGCTCCAGGGCCTCTAGGGCCTCCACCTCTGTATTCTCCCTACTCAGCTGACTTTACAGGGCCACCCTCCTGTTTGCTTCCTTTACTCCCACTGGAGACAATTACAGACTTATCTTATACTTAAGGATCTCAACAGCATTTTTCCTTTCTCCATTTTCCCGCTGGGTCTCTTATCTCAAATCCCTTACAGAAGGAGATAAGCAATGAACAACTGGGAGAGTGAAGTCCCTTGCACATCCTTGCCGGTGTAATAATATCAGTAAGGCCCATTATTAGCCCTTCATAAACCTTGTATCACATCAGCCCTGAGGTTCAGGGGGTAATGTGACCCACCCAGGTTATGCAGCTGTTGGTGTACCACCCTTTCTCCAGGACTTTTAGGTCACCTTGGAGGACCCCGTGTTTCTGACTGAGCCAGGCTCAAAGCTGAAGTTTACACAGTCCCACTGTAAGTGACTTTCACCAGTGCTGACCTACATACCTGCCTGAAGGACAGAACAGGGACAGGTTTGTGAGCCCAAACAGGATGGGTGGCGGCTTTCACGTAGTTCCTCTCCATGGTGAGTAGCTCATCTTCTATGCAGGGAATGCACTGGAGAACTGCTTTGCAGTCCTCCCCTCGCACGGAGGCCTCATCAACTTCCTAGTCACACGGGTTACTGCCCCATTCACTTCCTGCCCAGACTCATTTCCAGCTGCAGCCTCAGCCCACAGGCCCAGCAGGCACCTGGGAAACAGCTGCAGGTGACCCAGATAGTTTGTGTCAAGGCCAGCCCAGCCCAGCCTGCAAGGAGCAATTCATGGAACCCAAAGCTCTCACCAGGAGAAACAGTCCCAGGAGCTCTCACCAGCTGGTCAGGGAGGTAGAGGCATGTGGTCAGCTGCCCTAGGGCCACCCTTTGGGTCTAGGAGACAGTCAGTCCCAGGACTGCAGCAACCAGACAGACCCAGAGATGTGCCATCTCCAGGGTGGTGAATCAATCTGCACTTGGATGGGGCCACTAGTTCACATGTGGCACCCTGGCCTCACTGCTCAGCAACTTAATTCAGCATCTGAACGATCAGAATCATACACAGACTAAGAAGAATTATTCACCATCAAGGAAGCAAATTGGAGTAATCCAGAAATCTTAATGAATTCTCTGCACTGGAAGAAAGGATTAAAATCTAAGCAAGGTAGAGGACTGCAATAGGAAAAAACCCTCAAGTGTGGCAAGAGAAACTATACTTAAAATAGCAAATTGCAATTTTGAGGTGAGGAGAGGTTAGATGAGTGTAAAGACCAAGGGACATCCACTGAAACAACTGACAGAAATGATTCCCAGGGATGTTTTGGGGAGAAAAATCCATCTGGAACAGAGAAAAGGAAATGAAACAAGAATTTGCTGCATTATTTAAAGCTTTCCACGGTGGGGGTAGGGTAGGGGACATTCAGGAGAGAGGAGGTTAAGAGAGAAGAGAATGGAATTGCTCTACCAAAGGGAATTAAAAGAATCACAAGGGCTTTTTAAAATGGCTCAAGCAAAAAAAAAAAAAAAAAAAAAGGATGCAAATAATTCTAGGCTGTGAAATTAATGGCAGCCAAGATTCTTAGTTCATTCTTTTTTTTTTTTGGCTGCGTTGGGTCTCTTTTTTTGCTGAGCACAGACTTTCTCTAGTTGCGGAGAGCAGGAGCCACTCTTCATTGCGGTGCAAGGGCCCCTCATTGCAGTGGCTTCTCTTGTTGCAGAGCACGGGCTCTAGGCTGCATGGGCTTCAGTAGTTGTGGCTCGCGGGCTCTAGAGCGCAGGCTCAGTAGATGTGGTGCACAGGCTTAGTTGCTCTGCGGCATGTGGGATCTTCCCAGACCAGGGATGGAACCCGTGTCTCCTGCATTGGCAGGCGGATTTTTAGCCACTGCGCCACCAGGGAAGTCCTCTTAGTTCATTCTTTAAATCTGCTTAACAGGAAAAATGAAGGAGAGACATTTGTATGCTTGGGGAGTGATGGAGTCCTTGAAAATGCAGATCTATAGAGCACTGACAAAACCAAACGCATGACAGAGAATATGTGTCCTGGGATAGGACAGAGCTGGCAGGGAACTCAGACTCTGTGGCGGGGCAATCTGCTTACGTAAAAATACCTGACATTCCCTTGAATGTCAGGCTTGAATATTTGGCTTCCCAAATATGTGACTCCTTCATGGAAGTCTCATCCAGAAATTGGCAAAGTCTAAAGATACTCTTGTAACATATCACATTGGAATTAGGAGGCCTGGGTTTGAATCTTAGTGCCGTCATTTACCAGCTTTGTGACCTTGGGTCAGTCACTTAACCTCTCTGAGTTTCATCACTTTATAGGACTGTGGTGAGGACTAAATGGGATTAAATACGAGCAAGTACCTGTCATAGTGTTGGGTCCATGGTAGGCTCTCAGTGAAGGTTCATTGAATCTAAATCCTCCACCTCTTGTCAATTTCTTTGGTCCAAAGGACCTTCTTCATTGAGTCCTGTCCTTGGAACACACTGCTTCCATTTTAGAGCTCATTAGAAAACACATAGGCCTAGAATCCCGGGGGAGGTACAAGTCACTCCGAGCCCCAGCAAAGTCTTCACATCCTCTCTCATCTAAATGTCGACATGCACAGTAGTCTGCCCTGTTGGTCCAGCAGACCACTGCACACAGCCCCTCACACTCAAGCCCACCTCTGTGCTTTACCACACTGAGGCTCTCTCTTCAGCCCAGCTCTTTCCCCTCAGTCTTTTCCAGCTCCTTCCCAGAGGCAACCCCCCACCCTCGTGAGATGTCTGTACATCCTGGGGCCCAGATTCACCCTGAGGGAGCCCAGCAGGTGGTATTGATGCCCTGGTCCTTCCCTGTGAGAGAGGCTGTGGGGAGAAGAGAGAGGGAGAACAGTTGGGAAACAAACCAGATTTCTAAGCAGAGATGATGGGACTTAGGCCCTGGGGCAGCAGTGGGATTGTTGAGACAGTCTGGGGAGGGTGTCAGCAGGACCCCTTGATGAACTAGCTCTGGGTCAGGAGGATGAGAGGGGAGTCTAAATAGACCCACATACCCCCTTGGCCAGGGACACAAGGTCTCTCTCTCCAGGGCTGGCAGTGGTGGATGATATCCCAGGTACTACCTGGGCTGTGCCCTGCAGCTGTTGGCCACATTACCCTGCCTGTTTTTAAATAGCTGCACCGGGTTTTTCATTCTTCTTTAACAAGGACCTGAGACCTTCAGCTCGTGCTTGGCTGTGGAAGACGAGGCTCCTCCTGGGGTTGTGCTCCCCACCCTGAGGCTGGCCTACCTTACCGTGGCTCTAAGGATCACGTCCAGAGGGCCTTTTAGTGCTCACCCTGTGCTCCCGAGCTCGAAGCTAACTACATTCCTGGGGGCAGCAAAGAGGAAATTAAACATCCCTTGTTTTCATCACTTCCCAATGTGTGATGAGAATGGGATATAGTCACCAGGCCCAGGACTCTCCAGTTTGCATTTGCCCCATGAGGCCCACCCCGCATCACTGTGCAGCTCTGGAAGAAGAGAAGTCTGCTCCCTGGGGGATGGGACAGAATTGTTCAAACTTCTACCTTACCAACCCTTTGGTGGCAGAGGTGGACACCACCCATCACCGGTAACCCTTGCCTGATATACCCACCTCCCCCTGGCTGTCTGGTCCAGATGGAGTAGTTTGGAAACTGCACAAATCAAATGAGTCAATTACAAGACTGTGACTTGGAGCAAATCACTGATCATCTCTGAGCCTCAGTGTCTTCATCTGTAAAATAAGGACAATTATACATACCTCATGAGACTGTCAGTAGGATAAACTAGAATATGCAAGTGCAACCTTTTGGTAAACTATAAACCCCAAGTAAGAGAACCTTAATAATTGAGTGCTGATCTGGCTTTTAAAAATGCTTTGTCAAAACCCTTTGGGAAGCCCATGACTTTTTAGGGCATGAGCCACCCACCTCCTTGCAAGGTCTGCAATAAACCTTTTTCTACTCCAAAATAATAATAATAATAAATAATAATAACTGAGTACTTACACATAACCCAGGAAGCATGTCAGCCCATACCCCTTCAGGAGTCTTTCTTAGGCTCCTTGCCTAAGCCTACTTTGTACCCTAAGCTTACCTCTCTAATAGGCACTAACCAACCTGTATTATAATTCTTGCTTTGCATATCAATCTCCTACAGTCTACTGACCACTCAGTTTCCTGGCCCACAGCAGGGGGCTCAGTACAAATTTGCTGAAGGAATAGGCTGAGGCCCTGGAAAGCGGGGCGTGAAGGTATGGCCAGATACGGCCACCAGGGGGCAATCAAGTCCTTCCCAAGCAGGTCAACTTAAGTCATTGTGGAGGCCCTTCTCAGAGGAAGAGAGAGAGCTCTTTAAGAATTGCTCTCTTATGGGTAAAGGCCAGGGCCTAGCGCCTGGGCTACGAATTCTCTTTGTGTCTGACATCAGCTCTGTACAAAGACAGGACCATATATCTACCATGGTGTTCAGAGTCCCTGTGTCTGTCCAGAGCCTGAGTGTCCAAGATGACCCTGGAGGAACCAGACTCTGCTGGGGGTGCGGGAACTGATGAGCTCTGCTGACAGGGTCCGAGGGCCAGTGTATGTGTTGCGTGCATGCATACATGCTAGTCCCTGAATGATGTGTTTATGAGAGCTCTTGGCCCCTCCGTGGAGATCTGGCCACCCACCTACCCTCACAAGCAGCGTTGCAGAAAAGGACCAGACAGCACCGAGACCTGGGATGTAGGTCTGGTCCACCAACTGACCCACCCTCTGTGTGGCCTGAGCAAGTAGCTTCTCCTCACTGGGCCTCAGTTTCCTCACCTGAGAAATGACAGCACCAGGCTAGGTGCCTAAGGGCCTTTCTAGCTCTGACCTTCATTCCCTGCGTCTCTGAGGTGAGGGCTGGTTCAAGTTCAAGGGCTCCAGGTAACCTTGAGGATTCTCAGACTGGGTTAGAACCTGAATCCTCAGGATGGGCCTCTGCTACCTCTGGCTTCCTATCAGGAAAATACCCAGACTCACTTCAGTGGTCACATACTGAATGCTGCCCTGGGCTCAGAGAGGAAGGCTTTCAAATACCTGTGGGGATGCTGTCACTTGCCTTTCTGTCTGTGGAGGTTTCCCAGGTGGGACACTGGCAGCAGGCAGAGCCTAGGGCCTCAGTCTCTTGGGGCCTCTCCTCTCTGGGACCCCACCCTCGCCCCCTCCTTTCACCTTCAGGCAGAACAGGCCAGACAGATGAGAATCTACCCAAGCACAGGCTGCTGTTGAAATAAAGGCAGAGATGTTTCTTTATAATTTTCCCCTTGAAATAAACCCAGACTTAAGAACAACAGAAACACGCAAAATGTGTTTTTAGTGGAACCCAGATGGAGGGCTGGAAGCCCAGCGGGCTGTCTCCGTTGAGGGTTCTTGCCTCTGGAATTCTATCCTCTCCCCCCATCCCCCCTCAGGAACAGCCCCACCCCACCCCCAGCCCTCATCCTGGGGCTCTCCAGCCTAGGGCCCGCTCCCTCAGGCCATCTCCTTGAGGCTGTTTCCAGGTGGGCAGAGGGCTCCCGCCATCCACCATCACCCACTGGACAGAAGGCTGAGTCTGGCATCTAGAAAGATCTGTGGTTTTAGATATTTGGGGGAGGGGAGTGGGGACCAGGACCAACTCAATCCAAACACCTGGATCTGCCGAAATACAACAAAGAGAGTGAGTTAAGACATCTGAAAAAAATACTCTGAGGAATTCCGCTCACCCGCATGGCCCACTGCTTCTCATTAACTAGCTCCAGTTCTCCATATTAACATATGCAAATCCAGCCCTGGGCTGGGGGACTGAGGATACAAAGGCAAGTCCTGACAACCCCCTTCCACCCCCAAATTGGTCAAAGAGTCCCCTGTGGGATGAAGAAATCTCACCAGTTCCATTTTGGTTTTGCTGAAGCAACAGTCTTGAGAGTTGTAGCCACAGGATGGTCATTCCTTGAGGGGAAACAGGTGAGAGGAGTTACAAGGGAAAATTAGGGAAATTGACCCTGTAGAAGCTGCCTCTTTTATGAAGTGGTACTGGTCATTTTTCAACAAATATTCCTGGATGCCCACCATCTACCATGGACTGTACTGGGCTCTGGGGACATAGATATAAACCTATGTCAGGGGGGTGGGAGTGGTCCCTGACCCACAAAAGGGAAGTTTGGGCGAGAAATACAGACTTCGGAGTTATCAGCGTAGATGTGGTAGATGAGTTTCCTGGGGAGAGGAGTGGAGGACTGAGACCCATTTTGTAGGAAGGGGGGAAATTTGGGCTTCCCAAACCATTCATAGTTTCCTGTTTCACTACCTCTTAAGGGCACACCTGGCTACGCTCTCCCTCGAGCAACCTTCTTTCTCTTACAGCCCCCTCTTTCCCTGTCTGTTTTTTCTGTAGGGTGATTAGAATTGAATAGAAGTAGTGAGGGTGGCACGAGGACTGGGACAGTGACCCCCTAGTGCCCCAGCTCCTAGCTCCTTACCCAGTGCACCGTGGGCCCTCAGTAAGGAGGCCCTCGGTAGAGTTTGTTGCCGGAATAAAGGAAGGAAGGAAGGAGGAACCAGGCTAGGGTTCCATTTGTCGGCTGGCTTCAGGCCTGTGCTGGGCCTCACTCCTGCTTTGAAAGGGGAGGGAGCGCGGGAGAATGAACGGGGCCCTGCCAAGGCCCAGGGCCTGCGGGAAGGCTGGAGTCCTGTCTGAGCTTCGCCTCCCATTTCCAGCCGTGACTCTTGGACCGAGTGAGACCGTGTGCTCTCCCTAGGGACCTTCAGACCTGAGCCCTGCTCCATATGCATTGTGGAGCAGGCCAAGAGTGGAAGGAAGTGCCCAGACAGAGGGAGACAGAGTATTAAAATTCCACCGACAATACCACAGGAGGGAGCTTAGAGTTCCTAACTGACCGTAAGCGCTTTCTCCTGGCAGGTCTTGGAATACATCACTCTGGGCTCTCCCAGAGCAGCTGACACATCGCAGTAACGCTCTTACAGAGGTCAAGGTCTGCTGATTGCAGCGGGGTCGGGAAGGCACGCTGGGAGCAACTGAAATGGCCCCTGTCTCCTCTGACTTCGGAGACCCAGGGCAGGCGGCCGTGGAGGCCCATCGACAGGCTGTCAAGGGCAGCGCTGTGACTCCCAGCCGAGCCCTGAGCCCAGAAGGTGGTTTGTTAACTGTCGGCCTCTGGGTGGAAGTCTGTTCACCTGGTGAATAGAATAGAACTCGTTTTCTGTCAACTGAAAGCTCTGAGTGGCATGTTGCATGTGTGTCTTATTAATAAAAAGGAGAAAATGGAGTCATTATTACTGCATAATTGCAGTTCGTTTGCTAGGTCTAATCTTTCATGCCCAGGTATGGGAGGTGGGGCAGGGGGAGAAAATAAAAGGGGACCTTGACCTGAACCTCTCGGGAACCACCTGTGTAGGTGGCACCTCGGGAGAGACCGAACCGGTTCCTTAGGAGCCCCAGAGCAGCAAGTGTGGGCAGCAAAATGCACACCTCTTTGCCTACCAGACTGCACCACAGCCCTGGCGCCAGCTCCAGAAATCAGGTGACCGTAAGCAAGGCCCTTCCCTCCTGGAACTCTGTTTCTTTCTTTCTTTTTTTTTTTTTTTTTTTTCAGGAAATCAGTGCTCATATTCCTGCCTTGCTTGTCTCATAAGGTTGTCCTGAGAATTAAATGACAAATGACCTCCATCATGGATTCTTCCCTTCATTCATTCAGTCAACAGTCATCTGCCCAGGTATGTTTTGGGACAGACACTGTGCTGGGTAATGAGATGCAAAAAGGAATAAAATGCAAACGCTGCCTTCAAGGAGCCCACAGTCTAGTGGGGGCCACACACAGAAAAAGGTGAGATGTGGTATAATATGGAGGACCCTAGATGCATGTGGTGCTTTGGAAAGCCAGAGGAAGGGCATGCCACTCGCCTGGTATAGAGAGAGCTTTGGAACAGTGATGCTTACCTGTAAAAAGGCGAGCAGGGAAATTGGAACTATATCACACTGTTTCCAAAATGGACATGCTCATGGTGTGTGTGACCTTGAAGGCAGACCTTGATGCTCCAGTCTGAACATAATGATTGACGTGCATTTTATGACCACGATTGCCCAGGGAGGCTGTAAAATAAGGAGGACATGGGGTCAAGGGGACTTTTTGCCGGACTGCTTTGCCCCATGTGGAGAACAGCACCCCAACTGTCTCCTTGAGTCATTTACACTCCCCCAAGGCTGCTACGGATAAAACCTTCTTCTCAGACCAGAACCTCCACATGAGTAGGAGGCCCCAGGTGGGCCGTTAAAATGTGATCTCTTAGGCTTGTCAGAGAGGAGATTAAGAGGGGAGATTGACCAGTTTTAAGATGGCGGACCCCACATGGACACAGGCAGGAAGCCAGGCCAAGTGTATATAAATTGCTTCAGCCCTTAAACATAAAAGCAGACCTAAGAACAGCGCTAAGGCAGAAGACACCCATACTTAGGAAGCATGCCCATCCTTATGCTATTGACATTTTCTGTAATTATTTTCTTTTTGGTCTCCTTTAATAGTAAATAAGGTTATTTTTTATTTTTATTGAGGTATAATTGACACATAACAATATATTCGTTCCAGATGTACAACATAATGATTCAATATTTGTATATACTGTGAAATGATCACAATAAGTCTAGTTAACATCCATCACCTCATGGTTACAATTTTTTTTTCTTGTGATGAGAACTTTTAAGGTCTACTCTTAGCAAATTTCAAATATACAAATATAGTCACCATGCTGTATATACAAATATACAAATATACAAATATAGTCACCATGCTGTATATTACATCCCATGACTTATTTATTTTATAACTGAAAGTTTGTACCTTTTGATCCCCTTCACCCAGTTCAGTTTTATTTTGTTTTATTCTTTGTTCGCTTGTTTTTAGACTGTACATATATGTGAGATCATATAGTATTTATCTTTCTCTGTCTGACTTCACTTAGCATAATATCCTTACTTTTTCTTTTGGTGGCTGAATAATATTCCACGGTATATATGTACACCACATTTTCTTTTTTTTTTTATTTAACAAATGTATTTATTTACTTATTTTTATTTTTGGCTGTGTTGGGTCTTTGTTGCTGCGCGTGGGCTTTCTCTAGTTGAGATGAGCAGGGGCTACTCTTCCTTGTGGTGCACGGGCTTCTTACTGCGGTGGCTTCTCTTGTTGTGTAGCACAGGCTCTAGGTGTGCTGGCTTCAGTAGTTGTGGCACACAGGCTCAGTAGTTGTGGCTCATGGGCTTAGTTGCTCAGCGGCATATGGAATCTCCCCAGACCAGGGCTCAAACCCGTGTCCCCTGCATTGGCAGGTGGATTCTTAACCACTGTGCCACCAGGGAAGTCCCCACCACATTTTCTTTATCCATTCATCTATCAATGGACACTTAGGTTGTTTCTGTGTCTTGGCTATTATAAATAATGTTGCTATGAACATGGGGGTGCATTTATCCTTTTGAGTTAGTGTTTTTGTTTCCTTTGGGTAAATACCCAGAAGTGGAATTGCTGGATCATATGGTAGTTCTATTTTTAATTTTTTGAGAAACCGCCATACCATTTTCAAAGTAAGGTTATTTTTTTAAGATGCCAGCCTGTCTCAGCTCTAAACTTGAAAGGAGTCATCTTATGCTCTTGGAAGCCAGAATGGTGGTGATAACAAAAATCAGAGGGAGAAACCCCTTGTTCTATGCCAAGAAAGATGGTACTCAGGAGATCCAAGTTCACCCCACATTGTCAGCCACCCTCCTGGCTGGAGTTTCTCCTTCCAGGATTCTTCTGGGTCAAACTTTGGACGGTTTCTGTGTTTCTGTGTGTTTCTTTTCACAGAAAAGACATTTCACTTATAATGCCTGTAAGAAAATAGGACCAAGACTAAACACTGAGAGCTTCCCTCCTCCAACAGGAGGGAGAGGTCCCAGGAAAATGGGCTAGGACTCATGGCTGGTACTTTCATAACTTGCCGCTCTGTGGATGCTGGATCCTATTTATTGTCTGTCTTCCAGCACTGCGAGGGGTTCCCACACCAGCTGGTTATGCTGCCAGGGGTCTGCTGGAGAGCTGGGTGGGCGGGCAGGAGGAGACTCAGACAAGATGAGATCAGTTTCCCAGCTGAACTGGGGAGAAACGTTTATCCCTCACCTCTGGGCTTCTAATGAATTCCGATTCAAGCCACACATGCCTAGGAATCGATAGTTTTAATCATTTCAAAAACTAGCCCCACTCTGGGTAAAATTACAATGCACGAGAAGCTCAATGGAGCTTAAAGGCCACAACCTCATTATCATTTCATTAGACTCACATTTCAGCAAGATGGAAAGAAATGTTCTCACACACCACCCCTCCCACGGCTCCCCTCACCTCCCCGGGTCCTGTGGAATAGCTCGGGAGGACAGCGATGGTTTACAACAGCTGTCAGCTACGAGGGCCACTGGCCACTCCCATCATGCACTCTGCCCACGGAGGAAGCTCGGCGCAGTCGCTGGAGACCTCAGCGCAAATGCCTCCCAAATCAAGTTTGCAATCCTGGGAAGTTTAGTAAAAACAACCCTGCTGTCAGTTTGGCTTCTCACAGCTGGAGGGGTCAAGTCATCAACACAATATAAACCCAGGCCAGCAGAACCTTGTCCTGCCCAGGACCCCAGACACCCTCTGGGAAGCAAAGGATTTGAAAATGTCTTAATGTTTTCCAGTTTGTTTATTTTCCAGTGTTTAATGATATTGTCCATGCAAGGAGCAAAAACTCAGTTCCTGCTAACAATTAAAGAGGCTTTCTAATTTAGGAGAAAATGTGATTTTAAGAGAGAGAGAGAAAGAACTTGCACAGGAAGTAAAAGCACATAACTCACATTGTGAACGTGCACGCAGAAAAGCCTTGAGTTGAGAAGACCCTGATTGGATGTGAGCACACGGGGGAAAGCTGCTGGGGAGACTGATCCAGCCAGGGGGCCATTTCAGAGCAGGTCACAAACGTCTGCTCCTCTGCTTCACATCTGTCGTACCTTATCACATGCCACCACCACCAGAGTTTCAAGACTGTGGCTTGTATTTGTGACTCAAGTGTCCCCAGACCTCACCATCCCACAAGTCCACGTGGGTTCCCCTCAATGAAATGACCAGATTTCACTGCTGCTTGCTCTTGTCTGCCATAGGCTCACTCTGTGATTTGAGGGACCCCTTGGGAGTGTCCCACATGTGCTCGTGAGCAGGACTGTTATGGGGAGTGGACGCCATGTCTCACCAAAGCTTCTCTCTGCCGACCCTGTTTGCTCTCTGATGCCATGCAGACCACAGTCACGCCAGGGTGGGCCTTGCTGCCACCATGCCCACCTGGTGTCCTCTGTGCCCTGGAGCCTCATAGTATCCTTTGCCCCGCCCCCATGCTGTCACACCCTGTCACCTAGACCCCAAACAGGACTGATCTCCCTGAGACTCATAGGACCCTTTATGAAAATAGCCCCTTCGGCTTCCTTTGAGGCCTATCCTCCCACAGGACTCAGTGCTAGGTTATCGGGGCAGGGGTGGTGATGTGTACTTCCCTCCACTTCCCTTTATGTCTCCCATTGCTAAGAGAAATCTGTGCCCCACGCCTCCCCAAATCCAGCAGACACATCTGAATCCCACGGCTAGAAACGGTTTTAGCTGAGGTTGGGAGCCCTACTCCACATCCTCAGATCAGTTGTTCTCAACCTTGGCTGAATATTAAAATCACCTTGGGGAGCTTTTTCAAATCCTATTGCCAAGGCCACACCCTAAAGCAAGAAATCAGAATCTCTGGGCATCAGTAATTTTTAAGTCTCCCTAGGTGATTCCAACATGCAGTCAAGATTGAGAACCACTGCCTTGGAGGAAGAAAGAAATGGAGGAAGGGAGGGAGGGATTGTGGGAGGGAGGGCAAGGCCAAAACTGGGACCCCTCTCCCTATGAGGGAAGGGAGCTGAAGCAAGCAGACCTAGTGCCACGCCCCAGGACACACACCGAGAAAACCCAGTGATTCTTTCACCAAACCTGCCAGTGACTCGTGCTGCTGTTGTCAGTATCTCTTTCAGCTGAGTCAACGTATTAGGAAAGTCAAAGACAAGTGCAGCCCGGACCTGGTGGCATCGGAGGTATCTGCAGGGAGGAGGCCTTATCCATGGCCGTGGTGGAGACAGACTCCCGCAATTGACAGGACATTGGGAAAGCCCTGTGTCAATTTCCAAACTTCCCAGGATGGCTGGCCATCAGCTCCAAGAATGGTGTGGCCAGGGACTGGCCTATGTTAGCTAGGTACACAAAGAGTTCATTCACTCATTCATGGGTTCACTCATTCATTCGTTCATTTGTCCATCTGCTCACTCACATCCACACATGTCAGAGCTGTGTGTAAGGGACCTCAGATATCATATGCAGCCCGGTGGTTCCCAGGCTTTGTTTTTAGCTGAGGAATGCTGGTTTAAGTGAAACCGTATGGAAGCATAAACAAATACAAGAGGAGTTGCTCTGGGTAAAGCAGGATAGGAGGCCCTGGACCGGCCCACTCATCTCCCTTCTCCTAAGGGGGCTTCACCAGATTCTCCCGCTTCAAGGAGAAACAGGGTTTGGAAACCTCTCATCTTATAAACTAGGACACTGGGGCACAGAGCAGGGTGGGGTCTTGCCCAGGGTCATACAGATTTCATGTAACAAACTTTACTGTACCTGGTCTGGGGACATACAGAGCTGAGTAAGGCACTGTCCTTGCAAAAGGAGACGCTTACATCATAGATCACTAGCCTCAGATGCTGACGCAAATGACCAACTTAATCAAATGACCTGCCTCTGTCACCTCTGTTTTCTGAAGAAAGCCCTTCCCAGGTTCTTTCCCAGCACATGGCTCTTGGGGAGAGCTGCAGTCTTGTCCTCCGGAGCGCACCAGGTGTAATTCATGTTCAGCTGGGATGCATACTGCCAGCCCTCTGACTGTCCTGGGTGTTTTCCTCGTTGTGAAATATTTTGGATATCACACTGGTATTCCACTATCAAAGTTCCCAAAGTGTAAGGGTCGGAAAACATCATTAACTGATCAGCAATACCTGCCTTCTCACTGCTATTATTTGACACCAGATCTACTGAGATCTTCCAAAAAGCGGAAACCATCCTCTTCATGGGGTGACTTCCGCGGGGGATGTTCTGGGCACGGTCTTCCTGAAGGTGCCTTTTGGGTTCAGGGTGGCCAGGCTGAATTCTGAGATGCATTGAAAGCCACACGGTGCCTCAGAGCAAAGCGCAGGCCTGAGTTCAATCCCTAATCCTCCCACTCACTAGCAGTGCTGTGTGCGTGCAGGACAGGCATTTCTCAAGTCCAAAGTTGTACGTGCAGTGAGTGCCGTCCCTCCCCAGGAAATGCCCTCAGCTGCAGGGAGCGGCCTTGCCTAAGTTATGCCCCTTCCCAGGGGTGCAATGACCCAGCCCCATTCCCTGGATGCGGGAACATCTCTGAAGGGTCGTCTAAGCTTCAGTGTGCCCCACGGGTGCGACTGACGCCTCGTGGCAACTCCAATGCCATTCACCCTCTCCCTTCGCCCAGTCCTGTTTCTTTACAGGCCTTGCTCTGTGAACAGTCCCCAATTAACCTCCTGCACACAGTCTTCCTCTCAGAGTCTATTTCCTGAAGACCCTGACCCTCAATGGCACATATCCACAAAATGAGGGCAATAACCCCTACCTCTAAAAGCTATTGTGAGCCTTACGTGAGCTCATTGTTCACGTGAAGTTTCCTCTCTAACTCGGTGCCTGGAATATAGAGTGATCGATAAATACTGTTCACTTTCTCCCCCTCTCTGTTCTTTCTTCCTCCAAGTGTTTATGGATTTTACAGTGAGTGTTCTCTCTCCTCTGAGGGATACATCTGGCTCTCTGTTCATTGGCCGAGCAGAAGTGATTGACACATTCCAAACCCAGTAAATGTCCAATCCCTTCTTGTGTTGAGGTAGTCTACATAGCTGTGCTCACCTCTTATAAACACACCACACACACACACACACACACACACGGTATTAAAGAATTCTGCAATCTCTGAAGTTTTACAAACATCCAAGGCTTTATACCATTGCCACAACACACAAAGAATTGCTTGTGTAGAGACCCGCATGCCAAGTGAGACATCCCAGGAGGGAGGGATCATTTCCTGGTGGTATCATCAAGGAGGTCCTCATGAAGGAGATCACATTCATCATAGGTTTTGAAGGATGGATAGAAATTCAGCAGAGAGGGTGGGAGTGGCTTTCCGGACCAAGGGAATAATATCGCAGTCAACAGTGGAGTTGGGAAAACAAAGCATGTCTAGACAAGCCCTACAGTCTTGGCTGAAGACAGGGTTTTGTAGAGGAGGACGAGGCGGAGGATCCAAAACTGGGGAGACAGTTTGGGACCTGACTGGGTGGGTCTTGAAGGCCAAGCTGAGGCTGGAAGCAATGGGACTCCACTGACAATTTTTGAGAACGAGGGAGAGCTTTAGGAAGCTCCGCCATGGAGAGGATTGAATGGAATGATATTAGAGGTCAGGAAACCAGTATTGATGCTCTGGTAACCGACAGGGCTAGCGAAGACCCCTCACCTGACTGGGGCACTACTGGGCCAGGAGGGCTGGACTCCCAGGGCAAGAGCACTG
Organism: Delphinapterus leucas; assembly: GCF_059928025.1. Taxonomy (NCBI): domain Eukaryota; kingdom Metazoa; phylum Chordata; class Mammalia; order Artiodactyla; family Monodontidae; genus Delphinapterus; species Delphinapterus leucas. The sequence goes on from NC_143132.1 coordinate 82,656,017, forward strand.
GCCACTTTTTCAGAACACCACAACTATCAAACCCTTCAGGGGCGACTGTGCAAGTACCCTTCTGTGCAAGTACCCCTGTGCAAGTACCCTTCAAGGCACCTCATCTGAGAATAAACAACAAGTGAGCTCACTCCCCAACAATTGTTTGGAGAAGTGAAAGAGGAAACTGACCTCAATATAAGGGAGCCTGACTCACTGTTTCTCAGTGACCTTGTGCAGGAAAATTCTCTGAGCCTGCTGCCAGTCGCCTCCTCTGTCCACACCTTGCCTCATAGGAATGTGGACACCGAAAGGGAGTCCCACGAATAAAACACCTAGAGAAACTTCTAGAAACAGGACAGACTCAGTCCTACTTCCCCACTCCCTTGCTGTAAGGCCTTGGGCACATCACTTAACACCTTTCCAGGCCTCAGTTTCCTCATCTATAAAATGGTCATAATAACTATCACCACCCATCTGTGGGACTTTTATAAGATCAAGTAGCCTAATAAACCTGAAGGTGTTTAAAGCTCTTTGGAAGCAATGCTAAAGCAATGCAGGGTGTCGTGGTGATGCTGTTATGTAATTGTGTACTGCTATTGCAGCCGCCCCTGTAGCCTGTGCATCTCTTTTCTCTGAAGAGCCCAAATGCTGCTCATGGTGTCCTTTTTTCACAAATATTTCTCAAATGCTCGCTCTTGTTTAGATGTGGGCCTGAGACCAGAAGTCTCCACAGATACTGCCTACCTGAAACGGACCTTGAGTCAGATCCTACGAGAGCCTGGCTGAGAGCAACTTGGAGCTGATTCACCACCACTCAGCAGGAAGCTGATGGTGTCGTGGTCAGAGAAAAGCAGGTGACTCAAGGTGGAACTTCCTGAACACAGAGGAACTGTGATCAGTCATCTCTCCAATTCCATCTCCTTGGTTGCATTGATCCAGATCCCAGCCCCTCCCCTCCCAGACTACCTTCTGATCCCACTGCCTAGAAATATAACAGTGGGGCCAGCATGATTCACCAACCATGTGACCTCATTTTCCTCATCTGTAAAATGGGTCTAATAATCTCTGAGCTGCCTGCCTTATAGGGCTGATATGAGGAGGGCCCCACGGGCCAAGGATGCAAGAATGCTTGGTGACTCTAAGGTGTCGCACCAAGGTAAAGGGCTGTTTGAGAGGACCTTTCAAAGGTATGTTTCAAGATGGTTTCCTGCCCAGGGAAGGGGAGGGAGAGGATGGCTGGCGGCCAATCTGCCGTGGCTATAAGAGAAGTCATAGGGGGATCCCAGGATGCCGGTTCCCTCCAGACCCGAAGTTCCAAAGCTGGATAGAAAGCATTTCTTGAACATGGGTATTCGAGAGAACAGCTCTTAGTGTTCTGATACAAAGCATCCCCCTTCAAAAAGATCTAACAGCCCCCAAAACCACAAGACCAGGACAGTGGGGGAGTCATCATCTTCCCTCGGCCCATGGCTTGGCTGTTGCCCTCTTCCTAAGCGTCTCTGGATTCTCTGGACAGAGGCATGGGCTGGCCTGGGACAGTGACACCCACCCAGACCACAAAGGAACATGGCTGGAGAAGGCAGAAGGTTAGAGAGGTTAGAGCTGAGATACCAGGAGACTGCAAGTCCCCTTCCCAGGGGTCCTGGCCTGAATGGAAAGAAGGAAAAGGCCCCGTCCCCCAGGGCAGCAGGCATCCAGCAGGAAAAAGGGCAAGGCCAGGGGTGGGCCCACTTGCCACGTCTGGCTTGACTCCCCTGCTTAGGTGGGTAGAGAGGAAATAGAGTTCTCCAGGAGAAGTAGCCTAGAAATAACCCACAGCATCATAGCCCTCTGGGGTTTCCCTCATGGGGGCTGGGACAGGGGTGATGAACTCCAGAGTCCCCGAAGCAAGGACAAGGTCTCCACATGCACGGAGAAGGTTTAGATCATCAGAGACTCTGTCCCTGCCCCCCACTTTTAAGTGTTCCCCAGCCTGAAATGATGTCCTCACTCATCAGCCTGGGATTTGTGTCTTTCCTTTAACTTGACCTCTCCTATCCCTCCAACCAGATCCAGATCACACTCCCAGACCGTCTGCCAATGTGACTTAGAATGACCCTCCATGTTGAGGGACCTCCATAGCCCTGCTCACCTTCCTTGGTTCAGTGGCCATGAGCACAGACTCTGGAACCAAGCTGTCTGGGCTCAAGTCCCAGGTCTACCGTTAACTAGCCCTGTGACCTGGGGCAGCTTACTTAACCCTTCTGGGCCTCCACTCTCCCCAGTATTTGGGGATCATAGCAGGACCCACCTCAGAGCCTTGCTGGAAGAATTAAATATGTTAATATGTGCTCAGCATAGCATTTGCCACCCAATTAGCCCTAAATCCGTGTTGGCTCCTTTTGAAAATCCCCACCCATTGCCTTTTCAAAACTGGGCTTCAGATCTACTTTTGAAGGCCTTCCTGGACTGTTGTCTGCTCTGCTGCCTTCTCCACAGTTGCACTGTCCCTTGTCATGTTGGTTCTCTCCTTCCTTCCTGGACATAAAGTCGCTTATGTTAACTCATGGGACAAGCTAGCCAGCATTAATCCTTCCTGGGAAACCTCAGTCTTCCACCTGCCTGAGCTTGTGATCCTTCTCTACAAAGCCGTGCCCCTCTCATCTTTCAAAATTCTGCTCAAAACTCACATCCTTCGTGAACCATGGCACAGTGGGAGAAACATACGCTCTGGGTTTGAATCCCGGCTGAACCTGTACGGCTGTGTGACCCTGAGCAAGTTACCTAACCTCTCTTAGTTTCAATTTCCTGATATTTCAAACGAGGTAAGTATCCCCACACACAAGATGGAGAGGATAAAATGAAATAATGACCCCTAGATGCCTGGGGTAGTGCTGGTGCACAGTCAAGTGCTCAGTGAATGTTTCCCTTCTATCCTCCCATCCTGCTCTGATAGCACAATCTCCCCTCTGCACTCTAGCCCTTAACAATCTTTATAGCTACATTAGCCCCTCTATATATGTTCTTGGATTTTTATTTTATTTTACTTTTGTGGTACGCGGGCCTCTCACTGTTGTGGCCTCTCCTGTTGTGGAGCACAGGCTCTGGACGCGCAGGCCCAGTGGGCATGGCTCACGGGCCCAGCCGCTCTGCGGCATGTGGGATCTTCCTGGACCGGGGCACGAACCCATGTCCCCTGCATCGGCAGGCGGACTCTGAACCACTGCGCCACCAGGGAAGCCCTGTTCTTGGATTTTTTTATCATGCATTGGTTACTCTTTCATTCATTTGACATTTATTGGGCATTTACTATTTGTCTGATGTTGTGCGAGGCCCTGGGGATGACTACGACCAAATCCTTGTCCTGAGAAACTCACAGAAAATTAAGAGGGTCAAATATATGTGCAGATGACACTAGGGTCTTGTGGTAAGTGTCATAGCGGGGGCGTGTATGCTAAGCACTCTAGATCACAGCCTGTGGAGTGACTAACACTGATTTTGGCAGTCAAGGGTCTTAAATCCAACTGGGTAAGCCCTGGCTGAGCCCATGCTGGGTGCCAGCATGGTTCTAGGCATAGCGGATTCAGGATGAAGAAGACAGCACCTCTATCCTCAAGGAGTGCAGGGTCCAGCGGGGAAGACAGACAAGAGGACGTGAGGCTCATACCAGGTGGAGTGTGCCTGTGTGCCCAGGGTGCTGTCGTGCAAGGGGGGACAGCTAAGGATGGGGGCAAGGAAGGCTTCCTGGAGGAGGTGACATCTAAGACTTGAAGGACAAGTAGGAATTGGCTAAACAAAGGAGGGATGGAAGATCTGTCCAGGTTGAGGGAAACAGTGCAAGGTCCGGGAGGAGTTAGACCAGGTGGAGGGCTCTACCGGTAGTTCTGGATGGTTGGATGCATAGGCACGAGGCTCTGAGCTTCTAGCAAGCTCTCCTTTGCTCCTCTGTCTCCCTGCAACATCCTTTCTCCAGTCAGACCCCTCAGTTCCAGCTCTAGGGCTGCCTTATCCCAGAAGCTTCAGCGCCTCTGCTGTCTGCCCTAGCTCGGGAGCCACGTGGCTCGGGCTCTTCCTAAGGGCTGGGGAAGCTGTGGAAGGAGAACGGGGAGGTGGGTTCTTAGGCTGAGCTGGAAAAAGGAAAGAATTCCCCCACCCCTGGCTCCCCACGCAAGGACACTGAGTGATGGCCAGAGTTGGCCTTGGTTGTGGTCAGTCTGTGGTAACAGCTGCTAGATATCAGGAAAGAACCTGCTTCCTCAGCTAAAGCCTCCCCACGCCCAGGCCCTCGGCTTCTGCCAAATCAGTGCCCACTAATTTGGTCAAGGTGAAGTTCTCCTCCCCTTCCTGGTGTTTTGCCTCCCAGCCAGCAGGCGGCAGGGACGCCCAGCGCACCCCATATCCACTGGGGCACAGGCCTGCGGCCAGCACGCTGATTCCCACACCTGCACACTCACACACGCGTACACGTGAACTCAGAGTACCCACGCTCACACACGGACTCTCACAATACTTACTTACACATCTGCTCATCCACACACACGCTCGCATGCCCTCGCACACCCGAAGGGCCTGGCTTGCCTCTGTTCCTTAAGTTCCCTTTGAACAGGATCAGCCCCTTGGAAGGTTCTGGGCCTCCAGCCCAGGGATGTGAAGCCCTGGGCCAGAGAACCCCAGTATCTCTCACTGAGAGGGTACCAAAGGGTTAAGAGAGAACATTTCCAGGGAGTTTGCCTCTTAATCAACACAGTTAATTCTTTTCCTTTTACAAACATAAATTATTGGCAGTCAGTAACCAAGAAAGAAAGGGGTAAGAAAAAAATCTTAACCCAACATTAGTCAAATCTTTGCCTCTTCCTTTTTTTTTTTTTTTTTTCCCCTCAAGTTAAAACCCAGGGGAATTCAAAGCAATGAGAGAAATCCCAGCCCGGATGGAATGTTTTTGCTAATATATGTCTGCAAGTTATTTAAATGTATGTTTAAGTGTGCATGTATGTGAGTGTGTGTGTGTGTGTGTGTGTGAGAGAGAGAGAGAGAGAGAGAGAATATGAGAGCAAGCAAGGATGGCTGATGGTGTGTGTGTGTGTGTGTGTGTGTGTATGTGTGTGTATGTGTGTGTGTGTGTGTGTGACTAGAGCAGACAGCAGAACAGAGGAGTCACCAGAGGCTCTGCCTGAGTCCCAGCTGTCCTCCAGTCCCGACTCTCCCATCTAGACCTGATGCAGGACAAGGCCATTTCCTAGGACAGTCCTTGTCCTTCAACCTAGGGTCTCCTGGGACCATAGCCCCTGTCCCTGCCCCTCAGCCCCAGGATGCCCTGGGTGACACTTTCTGCCAGGAGTAGATAACCCATGCACCATACACTCTTGTCCCTTTTTGCTGCTTAGCCAGAGATTTGGGGCTGGAGTTTCCAGGCCTGGAGGAGAGGGACAGTTAAGAGGACCAAGCCCTGCCCCCATCACAAGAGCACCCCACACACATGCTGTGGTCCTGCCTGGACTGGAAATCTGGGCTGAGGCTCTGTTCCTGGCCTCTTGCTGTCTCCTCTCAGAGCTCTCCCATGATCTTCAGAACCCCCTGGTAGCTCCTCTCTGCTTTGACACTCACCTCCTCAGAATTCCCCTGGATGACAGGCCTGACCCTAGCCCACAGACTCCGCCTCAGCAAGGCTCCCTACCTCCACCCCCAGAAGCACTCCCAGCCAGGCTCAGGGTGCAGGGGCTTTGCGGACAACCCCTCGCCACCCACCCCCGACCTGCCCTCTCTCCTCTGCTCCCTCCTGAGCTGACTTAAATTCTCTTCATCTTTCCTCTGAAATCACTCCTCTGGCCCCGTATTCAGCTGTCTGGGTTCCAACTTCCTGATTTCCAGGGGGAGATTAAACAGCTTTCTCCATCTAAAGGCACTTTGGATGCCTGGGCCACCCCATGGGCTGGCCAGACCTCTCTCTGGCGAGGGGCCTGCTCTCACTCTTCTGAGCCCTGGCCCACCCTGAGTCCTAGGCCTTCCACAAGGAACTTCCCATGCCCCTAGCCTGCCCTGGCCCCCAGAGATTCCAGCCCTCCCATCGCTTCCCCTTCACACAGAGGCCCCTCAGCTTCTCCAGCCAGGCCCAGAGCCCAGAGTCCACAACCTCCTCTAGCACCAGCTTTTGGAAGAGGAGAGGTGGGGGTAGGGACGGGGCAGTGCTCAGGGTCTGGAATCTGCAGAGAGAGCCCTCACTCTGCTTACCCACCCCTCCCTTTCTCCTCTGGCTTCTCTGTTCTTCCCACCCACTCTTGCCCTCAGAAGCCCTTTTTCTGAGAACATGGACATCCGTGGTCTCCCCTAGCTGACAAAGGGACAAGACTGATCAGCTTTCAACTCCCTGAGAGTGTGTCACCTACCCTGTTCGTCTTCTGGAGCAACCTCAGGGTCTGGTGCTCAGCTGAGCCCTGGCTTGAGACAGAGCAAAACGGGGTTAGGGGCACGGCTGAGTGGGAGGGGCTGTTGGCGAGGAGGACAGAAAGAGAGTCCGAGGGAAAGTAAAATTGAGTTGTGAATTATGTACCATTTGAGCCTGCCTGATATGTAGCCAGGGGATAGTGGTAAAGCTTAGATCTGACTTTTCAGCAAGGAAGAAATAGTTGCCTAGAAAGGAATCCCTGAGACGGAAAGAGGGAAAGAAGACATTCTATGGGAAGTATCCAGGAACGCCACCTTGTCAGAGCTTCAGTTTTCTTCTGAAATGATTTGGGGCCTTGGGACCCTCGCTTCCTAAAGCCTGAGATGCCAAGAGGACTCTTGGGTCCATATTGGTCTGTGGGCTTCAGAGAGTCCACAAATTCCCTGACATCATATGAAAAGTCTCGTGGGCATGAACAGTACCATGAGGGGAGAACCTCCACGGCCTTAATCATGTCCTAAAAAGGGTATCTCACCCCCAAGAAGTTAACAACCACTGGATTAGAGGTTAACACGAAGGTGATACTTGAAGCCAGACAGAGTGACACAAAAGACAGGGTCAGCGTGGAGCTAGATGACCTCTGGCTGAACCAAGCGGAGAGTCAGGCCCAGGCAGTAACGTGAGTCTCAGGTGCTGACCGCAGGGAGGGGTTCCAGAGATGACCCGGGTGCCTGGAGACCCCATCTTAAAGCAGATCTCTGCCAGGTGAAATCCTACAGCTCACACGACACCTTCTCTGGACTCAGCTGTTTGCAGGCTTTATCTGCTGGGAACTGGCAAGTACTAGCTGGTGAGATGGTACAGGTGACCCAAAGAGTCCTAGGTCTTCATGGGAGCACCAGTGAAAAGTGCACAGAAGCATCTGAGCCCATAAGTTTCACAATGTGTACCAAGTTCATCTGTCTCAGAGTAAAACTAGAGTCCACTCTTCAAGGGGCTGTGTGTGTATCCAGCACCAAGTCAGAAGAATCAGAAAAAGAGAGGGGAAGGTCATCAATGCCAAGGAGACAATTTGGAGGTAACAACAGTTGTTTAGCAAAAACGTCCATTAGCCCAACCCCACGCTAGCCGGACTATGCACTAACCAAGCTGCTGGACCTCTCTGGGTCATGGGTCCCTCTTCTGTGAAATGATGAGGTTGGGCTGGAGGGCCTCTGAGGGTACCTTCAGTGCCGCCACCTCAGGTTTTAAGAAATGTCTCCTCTGTCCCCTCCCTGGAAGTCTCGTTGTGGGGAGCTGGAGATTATCCAAAAGCCAAGGGAGTTTTCCCACCCTGCCCCTGCCTGCTCTCCAAGATCACCCACCCAGGGCCTACACGTGGTGCCCTCCTCCCACAGTGTCACTTTCCCTACAAAAGAGGCTGTGGGAACAAGAGGGGGTCCCTCTTTGGTTTTTATTTCCTTGCCTGCTTGCCTTCTTGCTCAGATCGAGTGCATTTGGAGGACAGGAAGTGGGGAGGCTGGCTGGGACAGGTGAGCAAGGAACATCCTGGACCAGGGGGTGTCAGCTGCTCTCCAGCAGGAAGGTGGGGGTGGCAGGCTGTGAACTCTCCCTGGGCCCTGGGAGGACAGACACACTGCCAATGCCGCACTAGACAACCCCTCAAGCTCCCTTTCTAGAGCCTCATAGCTCTAGAATGCTTTCTTCTACCCAAGGCATGTCTGTGTGGTTTGTAAGTGTGTGTCTATAGCTGTGTGTGTAAACATAGCTAGGCGGATACGAATCAGGCTTTATGAGATGGTGGCACCGCTTCTGCCTGTGGCAGCCAAGCCGCTGCCAGGGCTTCCAAGAGGGCAGCTCCCCTGTCTCTCCCCACAGGTCTCCCCCATCACATCCGCCTGTGACTCCTTTTCCCCGACTCCCCAGCATCAAGCTGTCATTGCCAACTCCTCCCTCATTTTTCCTCCCCACAGCCAGGCTGTTGCTATATCCTCACTTCTTCCTCCACAGCAACTCTGAGATCTGTTTCTTTCTTGGTGTCCGCCCCCTCCATCAGCATCCCCCTCTTGTGTCCCCGACTCTCCTGCTTGATTTTTTTTTTTTTTTGCTTCTCACCCTCTCTGACTTTGTGCTTTGCCTGTTTTTTGTCCATCTGTCTATCCCTCTCCGTCCATGCTTGTTTTGTGTGCAGCCCTGTCTCCCCTGTCTGAATCCCTGCCTGCCTCTCTCTCAGTTGGCCTCATACTCTCTGGTTGGTTGTGTGTGTCTCTTTACCTTTCCACTCTGTCTCTCAACAAGTCACAGCCAGAAACTCCTTGGGAAGCAGTGTCTTGAGCCTCCTTCTTCTTTCTAACCTCACTGTCAAGTTGACTCCTTACCTGGCCTGGCCTCTGAGCAGAGCAGAGGCAACACAGTGAGGGGACGGACCTCCACAGCCTGCGAGAGCCAGTGGGCCATGGGGAGAGCAGGTGGGCCGGAGGAGCCAGTGATACAGCCCTGCCTGTTACTAAAACAAGTGGCAGGCCTGGCTCATTTGCATGTCGGGTCTCTTTTACATAAATCTGCATGTCAAACTGGAGGCCCGGGAGCCAGGTAATGCAAAATGATGCAAAATAAATTAATCAGTGTGCCCTTCTGCAGGTGCAAGCCAACCCTATCTTCCAACTGACAGAGCAAACCCAGAAGGGCTCGTGTCCTTACAGGGTAGGGGGAAGGGGGGGCAGGAGCAGGGCACTGGCCTGGAGTGGGCAAGCAGCTGCTCCAGCTCAGGCTGTGGAAGGCTCAAGGGGCAGCTTGCCCTCTAGCCTGGCTCCACGGTGGCCCTGAGAGACAAGATGGGCCCCCATGGCTGGAGAGAGCTGTGAAGCCAGTCAGCCTGGACCACAGCCTCATCCAGGCTCTGGAGACTCGGACTCTGGGGCTGGGAGAGGGGGAATTTAGGGATCTCCTCACCCAGTGGGGAAACTGAGGTACAGGGAGTAGGGGAGGGACCTTTCCAAGGTTACCCAGCTCTCTATGGCAGGGCCCAGCACAGAAGTCTGGCATTTGGGAGCACTGCCCCTGTGTTAACCTCCTTGGGGTGTTCTAATCACCTTGGGGTGCCCTCCAGGGCTCCCTGACCCAGACCTGGTGCCCTCCAGGGCTCCCTGACCCAGACCTGGGTCCTATTCCCCCTCCAGGAAAAGGCAGCGTGGGAAAGAAATAGTAGCCATTCTCCCTCTACAATCTCTAGCCTCTGCAAAGTGTGACTTCTCGGCTCCCCTCTGGATTGGGAAGTGGTTCCTGAAGCTCCAAGGATTCTGAGAGGCCCCTTCATGTGAGAGGGGAATGAGGAGGAGGGTCCTCAGCATCAGACCCTGCCCCAGGCCCAGCTCTGTTTCCCCTCTGACAGGCAAAGGCAAACTAGCTGTGGGACCCCAAACACTCCCAAAGATCTCACACCCTCTCCAAACACAACTCACAGTTTGTTTAAAGGGACCCACAGCAAATCACGTCTGTGCCAATTAGGACTGCTCTAGTTCTCCTCTGCTGCAGGAAGCTGCCTCACCCAGCTCCATTCCGCTCTGGAGAGTGCAGGCTAACGGTGGGGATGGCACCTCAGGGGGCAGGGCACCCAGTGGTTAAAAACAATGAGCCACATCTCTGCTTGGGTGGTCATGCTACCACTTACCAGCTGTGTGACCCAGGGCAAGACACCTGGCCTCTCTGATCCGAGCTCTCTCATCTATAAAATATGGGTGGTAAGCATTCCTACCCAGCAGGGTTACTGTGAGGCTTAAATGAGACAAAGCCCGCACAGCACCCAGCACAGGGCCTGGCACAGAGGAAGCATCTATAAATGGTAGCCATTATTATTACTCTTGCAAATATGGGTATCACAACCAGGCCAGCCTGGGTCAGAAGAAGGAGGTGGGAAGCAGAAATAAGTCCAGGTGGGGTCTCTCTCCCACTGCCCTTTCTCCTCCCATCACCTTCTTCTGTCCCCCGCCCTCCAATCTAGTCTCCACATTTGCACCAGAGGGAAAGTACTAAGACACACATATTGTCATGCCACTTCCTTGCTTTAACTCCTTTCTGGCTCCCTATTGCTCTTAGGATAAAGCCCACGCTCCTTGACATGGTCTTACAAGACCTTTTGTAATCTGGCTCCTGCTTATCTCTGAGCCTCATCTCTCAGCCTCTTGTAACCTAAGCTTCGGGACCACAGTGACTCAGACACACATGTTGGCGCTCACCTCCAGGCGTCTGCATGGGCTGCTTCCAGACCCCAGCTACTCACCTCCTCTATAGTTAGCTTAGAAGTTGCTTCATCCAGAACACTCCCCCACTCCTGGCTGAGGATGGATAGAAAAGGGCTTACAGAGATCCTCGTCCCAGGAGATTTTTCTGAGAGGTCCCAGAAGTAGGGATGTCTAAGATCACCTAGTCCAGCTTCTCCTTTGGCAGAAGAGAAACTCGGGCCCCAGAGGGAGGAGGCTTCCTCCAGGTTCCCCCCACCCCCTCTCCACACTAGCACAAGAGGAAACCAGTGACCCCTCCTCTGACACCAAGCATGACCTCTCATTCTAATTCCTTTGCATTTAATCATTTAATCACCTCTCCCAGGGATAATGAATTCCAAGCCCCAGGAGACCCCATGAGGCTGTGTGTATTTTGGGGCCAGGGCTGTTTTAGAGCACCCCTCAGCCATTCCCATGGTGTCACCATCTCCTCTTCCCTCTTTATCAGATTCTGGCCTGCCTCATCCGCCAGGTGAGCAGAGCTTGTGACCAGGGGACAGAGAGGCAAAGGGGGCTTCCTGGGGAGCTGTCAATTCAAAGGGTAGCCAAGTGAGAACAGGTCAAGGCCACCACTGGAGCGTGGAAAGCAAACAGGTTCTGGAATCAGAAAACCTGAGTTCAAGTCCCACTTGCTAGCCGTGTGAAAGGGCAAATTAGTTAACCTCTCTGTACCTCAGTCTCTTCAACTGTAAAATGGGGGTAACAATAGCTCTCTCACCAGGCTGTCGTGATGGTCAAGTGAGGTGACATATGGGAAAGTACCTCCTAAACAGTTCAACACTCAACATGCCTTCTTCTTAACGAGCCGAACGAACAAGCGCAGGAAGGTTCTGATCAGGAACCAGGCTCCAATGCCCAGAGTTGACTGCTAACTCAGCCCCCTGCTCCTGCCCCCGTTCTGTACCTAATCTATTATGGACTGAAGAGTGTTGGCCTTATAAGTATGTGTTCCTCATAGCCAGACTTTCCTGAGTGTTATCAGCCTGGCTGATAAGATAATCTTGCCCTGTAGGGCAAGCTCCGGCACCTGGCGTTCTGCATTGCAGGTGACCTCACAGACTTAACTTTTTAATACCTAGCAAGTCAAGACAGAGGCTCTCAGCTTACAGGCTGGAAGGGGAGGGGCCGGCTAAGGGGGCCTCCGAAATTAATTCTCTTTGTTCCTGAGTCTGATGTCTAGAATTGACCGAAGACTCCAAGTTAACACCTTTCATGCCAGATGGTGACTGGGTCTTTACTGGCTCCACTGAGCTCAGAACCAAAATGGTTTCGAAAAGACTTGAAGTGAGCGCCCTTCTCCTTTAGTTAAGTGCAAAATCTCCATATCTATTTCAGCCTTTGAAAAGTGAAACCCGGGAAGGCAGGTTCCCCAGGCAGAGAAGAGAGGTGTGCAGAATTAATAATCCATCTCGATTTTTCCTGTGTAATTTAATAAGTTGACCAAGCTTATCGGGGGGGCCTGGGCTGCATTTAGCCACTGTGCGAGCTGGGCTCACGCTGTTGCCTCACTTTTCCACATTAGAGCGGTTGACCAGCCAGGTGAGGTGAGTCAGGGTTAAGGTGAAGAGCTGGGACCCATCTCACCTTGTTTAGGCATCCGTTACCATTTGGCGACACATCCCTCCTCGCTCAAACGTTCTAGCCGGGTCCTCGGAGTCCTAGATGTAAGCCTGAACCACATCTGCCCTCCTGGGCTCTGAGCCTTGGGCCCCACAAGGCCCCCGCTGCCTTCCACCTCTCCCAGCCTCAGGGCGGATGCACCTGAGCAAGGTATTGTGATTGGCTGGTATTTAAAGAAGAAGGAGGAGGGAGGAGGGGAAGGGGAGGGGCTTTTCTGGGACGGCCCCAGCCCTGTACCTCCCAGAAGAAAGGCAACTGCTTGGACTGGCTGCATCCCGACCCCCAGCAGACCCTTCTCCCCACCCTCCCTTCCACCCCATTTCTCTCCCTCCGCTGCCGGCCAGAGGGCCACCCCAGGGCTGCTTCTCTCTTGAACTAAGGGTTCTCAGGAATCTGTCTCAGAAAAATAAAATTCTCATAGAAAACTTCAGAATCCCTGCAAAGAATTCCTTGGAACCCAGTGTGGGAAGCACTGCTCTGGGCGGTCATCTCGTTTTGGAGCTGCCACTCGTCTCCACAAGAAGCACTCGGGAGGGGGAGGATACCCGTATAGAATATTTTTTCCAAATAAGCAGGAGGGGATTCAGAGATCAATGAATCCATCCCCTCTTTTCCACAGATGGATAGACTGAGGTTCAAGGAGGGAAAGCGGTCTGTCCAATGAGCTCTCACCACTGAGGCAGGGCCAGTGGGCCTTCGCTGGGGTCTTGCTAGTGGGAGGTATGTATCACAGTCTAGGGGCTCTGGAGTCAGAGGGACCTGAGTTCAAATTTTGACTCAACTGTGAGACTTGGCCACATCATTTGTAGAATGGGATAACAGTAACCACCTCGCAGGGTCTATAAATGAGATAACAGATGTTACAGGCCTGATATGTATTACTCTACAACTTAAGCTCCTTGAAGGCAGGGGTTGGTTTCATTTACTGCTGTATCCTCAGAGCCTAAAACATGCCCTGCCCAGAGTAGCACTGAGTAAATGCATGTTGAATGGATGAATGCAGCATATGGCTCTTATTATCACTCTTATCCTCACTGTTATTGCCCAGAGTATTTTCTTGTTCAACTTCAGTCACCTTTTCTTTTCTTCTCCTGGACTCCTTTCTCTGTTTGCTCCTTGTATCGGTGTGTACAGGGTCACTCCTGCACACACGCACCTTCACACCTGCACGTCCCCAGGCTGCGCTGTCTCTCTGCCTCTTCTAACCTGCAGGGGGAGAGGGAGAACCGTGAGGCTGAATCCAAACCCTCGCTTTCCTACCCAACCCACCCCCCACTCAGCGTTCAAATTGCTGCTCCCCTGCATATATCTGAAACCTTGGCCACCCTCCTCTAAGATACTTAGTGCTGCTTAATAAGTCAGGGGCAGTGAAAAAAAAAAAAATCCCACCAGTATTTTTTCCTTTCCAAGGAAGGCTGCCCACTCGTTTTTGTTTTGTCTGATTCAAAACTGACTGATGCAATTCCCTTCTGCTCTGACAAATTGGGACCCTCAGCAAAGAAGGAAACAGAGCCAAAGTGAAAAGAGAAAGGGTCAGAGGCTTTCTGGAGATTTATGAAGCTCCCATTCGAGCACAGGCAGCTGGACAGTGCTCTCCTAGGTTCAGGCCTTGAGTTTCAGGAAAACAGAAAGACTCTGAGACGCGCCTTCATTTGAGTCATTTGGGTGGAGTTGATGTTTTTATCTTTGTTATCTTCCTATTTCCCTCTCCTTTGAGCTGAGAGCTGTGCTCAGTGAGTGAGAATGCCTGCTTTCTTCTGCCTTTGGGGTCCAGGACACTGGGGCAAAATACCAAGAGGTGATCCTTCTATTCTCAAATCCCATCTCACTCCTTTTATCCCACTCCTGAGTTTAGAGTTTTAATTCATTTCGAATTTGTGATCGTCTTGAGAGGAAAGCGTGTAGGAAATCGATAGACTAGACTAGATTGTAATATGACATAAATAACTCAACCCTACAAATTAACACAGGCCCACAAGCCTACACCTGAAAGAATCAGACCACAAGCAAATAAAAATTTGCCTAATAATAGAAAATAATCATAATAAGTAAGCCCTATGGCCTTTAACTGGATTGGCGTGACTGAAAGATAAATTGTGAGTGAAATACTCAATCCAGACCAACTCTGTAGGGGTTGGTTTGTTTATGTACTCCCTTAATGTATATGACTTAAAAAACAGATTCCATTTACTCTCATCTTCTTTTTAGTGACTTAACTGAACAAGGGTCTCAGTTACTAAAGTAATGGAAATGTTGGCTCTGTACAGATAAGTGGTTTCCATCCTTTTGAGGAGGGCCATCCCCGTTTGTCTGAGCTCCGCTCTTACTGGGCACAGGGCCCGATGCTGCGTGAGTGTCCAACTCCCTGCAACCTGGCCAAGCAGGGAGCCCAGGTGGGGTGGTCCACCTAGTGGGGCTCCAATGAGCTGAGGCAGGTAACAGGAGTGTCTCTTACATTGATTACAGGCCCTTTGAGTGGAAAGGATGTACCTCCTGAGTTGAGAGTGGGCCTTGTGCGTCAAGTCCAGTAGACAGACAAATCAGGTGTGTTATAGAATGGAGGTTCGTGTAAGCCGAAATGTGATGGTATCAGGAGGTGGGGTCTTTAGGAGGTGATTGGGTCACAAGGATGGAGCCTCATGAGTGGGATTCGTGCCCTTCTAAAAGAGACCCAGAGGAAAAAAAAAAAAGAGACACCCAGAGGGCTCTCTCACTCCTTCTGCCAGGTGGGGACACAGTGAGACAATGATGGTCTATGAATTAGGAAATGGGATTTCACCAGATGCCGAATCAGTTGGCACTTTGATCTTGGACTTTCCAGCCTCCAGAAGCGTGAGAAATAAACGTGTGCTGTTGAAGCCACACAGTCTATGGCACTTTTGTTATAGCCGCCTGAATGGACTTAGCAGTGCATTGTGGAAGCAAGAAAGAGTCTGAGGTGGGCATCAGGGCTGGAGTGTGGAGCAGGGAGGCATAGGGCTGAGGATGTTCTTGCCTAGCCTGGGCCCTTAGCCCCAAGAAGCATGCCTCTGCCTTGGCCACCAAAGACACATGAAAAACCCTGGCTGCCCATCAGTTCAGCGTCTACTGCTCTGTCTGCCCCAGACATTGGCTCCCACTTGGTCCCAGTTCAGCTTTACTGGCTTGTCCTAAGTGGACTTGGCAACCTGGTTCCATTTCTCCTTCATAACTGTTTTGGAAGTCCCAGAAGTCTCAGCCACCAATAATTACCCCCCAGGCACCAAAATCGACCTCCTCCCTGCATCTGCATCCAACTCAGGTGCCTGGGCCACCACAGCGCACCACACTCCTGAGGGGGGCGGGGCGCAGCATGTGGGGAAGAGGTGGGAACTAGAGAATACTGTGTCAAAATGGGCAAGGAGAAGAACAATTTGGGTGAATATTAGAAAGAGCTAAAAATATACTCCTGTGGTACGGGGTGTGAGTGGGCTGGGGAGCAAGACTGCGACATTAAATTGATTTCCAACACCCTTTGGCATAATCAGAGACCCCCCTTCTGTGAACCCCAATGAGGTGGCCTCAGTTTGATTCTTTTGGCTTTTAGGTGTGACCTCTAAGGAATGACAGAAGAGAATGGCTGTTCAAGCTGAGAAAAATTTATTCAAACTCCAGGCAGGGTGCTAAAGCTCTTTTTTTTTTTTTTTTTTTTTTTGTTAGCTCTGTCTTTGCTCCAAGAATGTCTTCTTTTTTACTTCTGGAGCTCTTAATGCTTACAGCAACCTCCTGGCTTTTTGTGGTCTGGGAGTCCTGTTTGTCTCCTCACAGTGGGCCTTGCTTCTATTTCACAACATCCTCCCTTTCAACACTCAGTACTGGTCGGCAAAGGGTATATAGGAAACAATCAGATCTATGAACCAAGCTATCAATATTTGCCTTCCTGCCTCATCATGGGTCACAGGCTCTGATGCAGCAATGATGCTGGATGAGTCTTTACCCAATTACCCAGATACTCACACTCCCAGAAAGTGTACAACACTAGTCACCCCTATTGATCCAAAACCAAAATGTATTTTTGGAATCACTCTAGCTTTACCTCATCTTCCTCCACAAACCTAACCTTGGAAATTTTCCTAGTTGGCTTAAAAAAAGTTAATGACCACCTGAATGGGAACACAGATAGCATATTTATCAAAATTTCAGATGATACAAAATTAGGTAGGGGATCACTAAATGGGTAAAAGAGTAAGGTTCCAAGTCAACCTTGATAGGTTGGACAAGGAACTGAATTTAACAAGCTGAAATTTACTACCCTTGGGCTCCAAACAAAACCAAACAAAAACCCAGCATGGCAGTACAATTTCAGAATTTGGAAGATGGAGCTAAAAGAGTCACACGTTGGTTGCAAGATCAGTATGAGTCAAGGGTATAATGTGACTCTCAAAGCACCTAAGGTGAGTTTAGGCTGCATCACTGGAAGGGTAGAGTGCAAAAGGAAGAGATGGAGGAAGTTGTCCTGCTCTTCTCAGAGATCCTGGACCACACCTGACGTGTGTTTCCTTCTGACACCACTCTAGGATGAACACTGACAAACGATTATGCATCTGAGGGGTGGAAACAGGAAGACAGAGAATCTGGAAATTATAACTAATGAGGACCACATAAGAACTAAGGAAGTTTAACCCCAAAGAGGAAAAAAGATTTAAGGGGGCATGAAAGCTGTTTTCAAGTACTTTAAGGCCTATCTCCTATACAAAAGGGAGACATCTTTTTTTTTTCTTCCCCAGTTCTAGAAGACTAAGGTAGCTTCATAAGAATAAGTTACAGGGAGCTAAATTTCAGTCCAGCGCGAGGAAAAACTTCCTTTTTTAAAAAATATTTATTTATTTATTTGGTTGCACCAGGTCTTAGTTGTGGCAGGTGGGCTCCTTTAGTTGCGTCTCAAGAGTTCCCTAGTTGCGGCTCACCAGCTCCTTAGTTGTGGCATGCGAACTCTTAGTTGCAGCATGCATGTGGGATCTAGTTCCCTGACCAGGAATTGAACCCGGGCCCCCTGCATCAGGAGCGCAGAGTCTTAATCACTGCGCCACCAGGGAAGTCCCAGTACTTTCTTTTGTAACAGTGAGAACTGTGCAAACCTAGAAAGATCTGCCTAATGAGGTAATGAGTTCCTTGTCACTAGAGATATTCAGGCAAAAGCTTGAGGATCACATATGAGGGATGTTGCAGAGAGAATTCTTGTATTCATCAGAGGATTAGATCAGATGACCTTTAAGGATGCTTTCAACTCACAGATATTCTGATTTTCAGGATTGCTATTATAATTTATTATACTATTACTTATATGAAAATATCTAATTCCCTTTGGTAAAGTAAAAAAGGTGCTGAATTTTAGAAATATTTCCCAGTTCTTTTCACACTCAGTTTCAATTTCAGATAAAGAGCACAGTGGAGACAACTGCCTAGGTTCAAACCTGGCTCTGTTACTTATTAGCTGTGTGACCTTGGGCAAGTCACTTAACCTCTCTGGGCCTCTATTTCCTCATCTATGAAATAGGAATAATAATAGTACCTGCTTCATAGGGATGTTATGAGGATTAAATAAATTAGTATTTGAGAAGCACTCAGAACACTGCCAGCATATAGTAAGTATTATAAATGTGTTTGTTAAATTAAAAATAATGTAAAATAGCTGAAAATAAAGAACAGGAATGGTCACAAATTTAACAAATGGTCAAGGATGTCCTCCTCCTTTACCAACTCATCACTAGCAACTCACCTTGACTGTAAAATAGCCAAGAACCCAGAGGAGGCAAAAAAAAAAAAAAAAAAAAGAATGCAAAAATCACCCAGGCTCCCTAAGCTCTCAAGGGGGAAGCAAAAGCTTCCTGCTATTGGTTTATCATAACCTCTGAAAAGGGTTATGTGTTTAATGACACCAGCTTATCCCTACCCACCCCCCCCACCCCCACCCCTCCTCTCTCTTCTTGGAGTTGCTCGGAGGCCAGGGGTGTGCTGCATTGAATAAAGCAGTGTCGGGGGAGGGCGGGGGCCAGAGCATGTTAGATATACAGGGCCTGTTCACGGGAGCTTAATATCCTCTTACTGGAATAAGTATTGTCCCAGCTTCTCAACAAATACCAACCATCATTAATAAAAGGACTAATAAAAGCATTTATTGCGCTCAGGCAATAGCCTCTCTTTTTCTAGCTCCAGGGCCTTGGCAGAGGGCAGCTGCTGAGGATAAGGGCTGGAAAAGTAAGACTCCCACTGCAACCCAGAGATCAGTCCCTGCCCCAGCCCCGATCCAGTACCCTCCCCAAGGGCTGGGCAGCCAGAGCAGTGGGAGACTGGGGCATGAAGATAATACATCACTGAGGCATCAGACCCCAGGGTGCTTTTTAATCATAAATAAGAAAAGATTGTCTTATTATGATGTTTTTTCAAGAAGCTTAAAGCACTTCACCTTGCAAGATTATTATTTCAATTTTACTGAGGGGAAAATGAAGACACAGAGGGATTTAGGGGCTCACTCAGCCATATGATGTCTGGCATCCTTGCCAGAACTAAGCCTAGAATCCAGTGTTCCTGACTCCCAAATCCAGGATCACTTTGAAATTTTAAAAAGGGCGAGGCTATATCTATCTCTGTCCAGCCTCTGATAGGGGATCAGTGAACGCTGTGGTCATCATGATTGCTTCTCTAAGTTATTATAGTTGTTATTATAATAACTAGTGGGTAGAGTTGAGTGGGTGGTAGATACTATATAATTACGACCCCAGAATTAAAGTGTTGAATCTTTACTTTTCCGCAGCTGCTCAGAGATGAAAATGAAAGCTGGCTTCCAGGGAACCCTGGGAAGAGTCCTAATCTTGAGATAGAGTGAATCCAGGAGGGGAAGGCAATAGAGAAAGGCCAGAAAAGGCCTAGGAAGCCAGCCTTGGAGATGCTGGGATTCCTGACTGTGGATGGCATAGCTGCGCAGGAGGCTGTGAAGGCACAGTCAATCCACCAGGTTCAAATCCTGGCTCTGCCACTCCTTTGTTGTGTGACCATGAAAAAGTTACCTAACCTGTCTGAACTTTAGGTTCCTCATCTGTAAAATGGAGCTAATAATCATCCCTGCCCCCTAAGGCTGTTGTAAGTAAGGATTAGAGGAAAGGCTGTGAGAACTCAAAAAAAAAAAAAAAACCTGAGCCTAGAGCTTGCCAGTAAGGAGGACCAGTAATTGTGGACCTGCATGACTCTCCTGACATCAGGATGACATTGGGAAACAGAGTCTTTTTCTCGGGACTACCCGGGTTCAGCAGAGAATAACTTTGGCCTCAGCTTCCCCCCATTTAAGACAGGACAACAAAATCTCTGCCCTCAGCAACTCCCTGCCCCTGAGGGTTGTTAGATAGATGGAGGAGAGATACCATCCTGGGAGGAAAGGTGGGCATTAATAACAGCACCTTGGGGCTTCCCTGGTGGCGTAGTGGTTGAGAGTCCGCCTGCCGATGCAGGGAACGCGGGTTCGTGCCCCGGTCCGGGAAGATCCCACATGCCGCGGAGTGGCTGGGCCTGTGAGCCATGGCCGCTGAGCCTGCGCGTCCGGAGCCTGTGCTCCGCAACGGGAGAGGCCACAACAGTGAGAGCCCCACGTACCGCAAAAAAAAAAAATAATAATAATAATAAATAAATAAATAAATAAAACAGCACCCTGGATCTCTATTATTATTGTCATTATCCTGGCTCTGTCCAGTAAGCAGCGGGGACCTAGGTGATTACTGTCTGCCTGCCACAGTCCTGGTCCACCTGTTGGGACTTGCCCGTCTGCCAGGATTCTTCCACCTAAGAGGCCTCCGCCTCTTTTCCAGCTCCTATTGGCAGCTTAGGGTCCTCCATCACTGGATGGGATGGGGGCTTGAGGAGGGCATTTGGGAACAGAGTGCCCAGCTCAGAGGGGCTGGGACTCCTGCACCATTGGCTGCAGCCCTGCCTCACATCAGCAGCCAGAGTAAGCCTAGGGTATGGGGGTGATGGAGCTAGGGCCCCTGGAGGTTATGAGGTTCAGACCAACCACTCCTAGAGGGATCGCCCAGTTCCTTCAGAGGAGCCCTGGGAGTGACAGGGACCAGGGAGAGAGGGGTTCAGGCCTGGGTCTGTCCCTGTGTCAGTCCTGCTGGGTGGGATGGGGTGGAGAAAACGGTGTGAGGGGCAAGTCCCTATCCACCTCTAGGTGGTCTGCTCTGAATGGCAGAGGCCTGGCATAAGGAACTGCCTGGAAGCTGGGTAGCATCAGAGGATGGTTCTTAAACTCTGTAACCCAAATGCCTGGGTCCTAAGGACTCAACAACTGCTGGGGCTAGGGAAAGGGAACTGGGGTGCTTCTGACAGCCACGAAGCACCCCCCACACACACACCCAGCGCCTTGCAAGCACTCTATAAATGTGATCTGAACATCTGTGACTCACCCGCACACAGCCCTGCAGTTTCGTGGTGAGGACACAGCTAATCATAGCTGGCGTTTGCGGAGGAAGAAGGATTTTGCCACAAGCTCCATGACAGACTCTCTCCCTCCTTCTCCAGGATGGCACAGCAGGTATGACTGGCAGCCAGTTTGGCAAGGAAGAGTTTCTGCCTCCCTGAGGATTGGTCCTGCCTGTGGGAAAAACACACCCCCAGAAGAACCATTTAGGTCAGGGTTGGTTCCCTGGTTTCTGATCAGGGGTCACACCAGGAAGATCATAGCTGGAATCCCTACGATCTATCAGTGATGTTTGTTTTGGTTCTGTTTTGGCTGGTTTACATTAGAGCTAGAAGGAACCCAATTATAGGACATATGGCTGTATCTGTCACTATAGATGAGGAAACTGAGGTCTAGAGAGGCTGATGTGACTTATCCAAAGTTATTTGGTGTCTTAGACGCAGAGCTGCAGCCCCGACTCCAGATTCAGTGTTCTTTCTATGGACTCTTCTAGGTCTATTTTGAGTCCCTGAGAAACAACAGCAACAACATCAGCTACCATTCTTCGAGCGTTTAACATGTGCCAGTTACTAGATTAGGTGGTATGTACATTACATCAGGCTGGAAATGTAGACGAGGTGGGACCACATCAGAGAGATGGTTCACTTAGATCAACTGTATGTTTTCTTTCAGGTCTGAGGCACAATGATTCCGTGGCAAACGTTTTCAAATTCTCAGCGGTTCAGGCTGTGCTGCTTTATCAATTGACTGAGCATTTTCTATATGCCAGCTCTCCACTGGGTCCTGGGAATCCAGAGACAAAATAGGACAGGGTTCCTCATGGTGCATAAGAATTAATGATTTACTAGAGTTACAGAAAAGGGGTCAGGAGCATAGTAAAAAAAAGAAAAAGGTATACTGGGAAGATTGAGAAGGCTTCCTGATACATTTAGGCAGGGTTTTGAAGGGTGAGTAGGAGTTTGTTAGTGAGGCTATGAATGGGAGAGATGAAGTACGTGCAGAGAAAATATCATGTGGAAGAGCTGTAGAGTAAGTGTTATGTGTGTTTGGAAACAACAAATAGTTTGAGACAGAAAATGGAGGGATGAAGGGCAAGGTGGGAGATTATACTACAGAGGTGAGTTGAGGCCAGCCTGAGGAAGAAGGTCTAATGCCAGGGTAAGGAGGGCACCACTCCGGATTTCTGGCTTTGGAGGTCTACTTTGGAAGGACTCTGAGATTCTCATTCCTAGCTCATATATATATATATATATATATATATATATTCTATCTCTGATTTGGCCTGTCTCCCCCCCACCTCCCTGTTAGCCGCGGCACCTGTGAGTGTGTTTGTCTACCTGGAGCGCTAATGAGGCCCTCTGGAGACTCTGACGCCAACCGCCAGCTGTGATCACAACCGCCAGCTCTTCGCTTCTGCACAGGAACTTTCTCGGCGCTCCTCTGCTGTTCCCCCCATTACTGGGTGTTAGTGGAGTCTTTACCACATGGCATTCTGCTTGGTCAGATGGTCCATTCAGCGGGGCATGTGAGGAATCCCTAGCTGGGCCATGGAACCACAACAACCCCTTCCCTGTCCCTGTTCTTGTCCCAGCTCCTGGCCCACCTCAAATGAGACTCTGCCCGCATCAGAACTACCTGCCCCCCAGCTCCCACCCCAGGTGTTTTCAGCCTTCCTTTCAGAACAGCATGCCTTCCCTGCTTCATCCTGGCTGGCTTTTCAGCCCATCCTGCCTGGAATACAGTGGCATTCTTAGTTCTTCCAAAGTTGAGAAAAGGAGATCCTCACCTCCATATGTATATTTATTTTTAAACTCAGATAATCATCCTGAAAGAGGTTTCCTGACAGAGGAAAGAAGATGCATTTTGGAGACTGACAGGCTCGAACCCTGCCTGTGTGACCTTTGGCAAGGCACTTCACTTCTGTGAGCTCCAGTTCCCTCATCTGTAAAATGGGGACATCAGCTCTCATTGCGCAGAGATTAAAAGAGCTAACATGCAGGATGCCAATCAAGGAAGGACTGAGTTCAGCTGAGAGACACAACAGGAAAGGACACATTCCTCTGCTTCCTCTTAGAACAAGTACCCTTAGCTTCTAGGACCTAAAAAAACATAAACCAAATGGAGTGTATTCAATCAGGGCTTCGAGCTGTTGCAGGTGACTCAGTAGTGACATGGGATAGAGCCCATCCTCCAGAAGGCCCCCCAGGCCTCTGCCAACCAGGGGAAGATGTGTCCTTCCTGTTCCAGAGGGAATGAAAGGCTCAAGCCAAAGCTGTCCTCCAAGGCCCTCAGACAGGTAGCTCCCAGGCCAACCTCTGACTGGCCCATAAGCTCCACAGTTTCATTGTTCCGCCCGGGCTGTGGGCTGCGGGGCTGGTTGGTGGAGTTGGCTTAGAGAAGGATATTTCGTATTTGGCTTTTGGAATGACTAATGAATGAGCTGTCTCCACGGCAGGAGAATTATGCCACTTAAGCAAAACCCAGCCGAGCTGGTCGGCTCAGAGATAGCTAATAGGAAATGCCTGTCAGAACACTGATGCTTCAAAGCCAAATATATTCTCACTGTGTTCTCTGTTTGCTAAGTTTACTTTATGCAAAATATAACTCAGCTGAAAATATGTAGATGGCTCACTCCTTCCCTCTGGAAGAAATGGAGACAACGAGGAGGAGGGCATCTCCCAGCTAACCCAGCTTGTCCTGCCAAGCCTAGGAAGAGTCAGGCCCTTGCTTGGCCAAAGAGCACAGACTCAGTAGAAAGTCTGTGCCACTAATGGGCCCATAGCAACCACAGTCCTCAAAATAGAGGCAACCGCCCTCCCACCAAGCTTCCAGACAATGGGAACAGAGGGAGCGTGGGCAACAGTGAGCACAAGTGGCCCAGCCTGCCATTTTGTGAAGTTACAGGGGCCAAAAAGGGCCCAGGTAGGCACCTGTGATTTTTGTCCTGTGGTGGTCTTACCCACCCATCCCCCCTCCTCCCAGGTGAGACACAAAGTCCTCCAACCAAGAAGCAACCAAGAAAAGTCAGTGACCTCCAGAACCCCAAACTGGGTGGGAGCACCTTGGTAATGGAGTTGATGCTGAAGCAATGTATCCTGTGGGAAGAGCACTGGATGAAGAGTCCGGGCGTTTCGAAATGCCTCTTCTCACCTGCAACCTTGCAGGAAACACTCATCTCTCTGAGTCTTGGCTTTGTCATTTATAAATGGAGAGATTGGACCAGCTCAGCAATATCTGGGGTCACAGTGACCTAACACTGTCTGTTATACATGATAGGACGTAGGCAGGAGTGTGGAAATAGGACCCACTTCTCAATTCCCTGGCCCTCTCCTCTCTCAAGGATTACCAGGGGTTGCCATGAGGAGCTGGATAAAAAGATGGGATCATCTTTCAAGAGATACCTGCGATTTCTCAATACCTGAAGTGGGAAAGATCCCTGAGGCCATGATCAGGGACGTTAGTGTGAGCAGATGCCCTGCCGAGGACAAGCAAAGAGATAGGGACTCCTACAGTGCCGAGGACAAGCAAAGAGATAGGGACTCCTACAGTGTTTGTCCTGGAAACGCCTCACTACCATACAGCCACAGTCACCAAGCCACTTGGCCACAGCTCAGCCCCTCTTCCCAAACACCCTGCCCAGATATGGGGTCTGGCCTTCCTCAAGAAAGGCATTTGGGTTTATTCCTTCAGGATCGCAGCAAGAGCTGGGCCTAAGAATCCTGGGGCTTCCTAGAAGGACCTGGAGAATAGGCAGCACCTACAGTGTGCCAGGCAGGATGGGATGCAGACAGGAACTAGACCCAGCTCTGCACTCAAAGTGCTCCCGTTTCATTGCAAGATGGGCACATAGGGAGGAAAAAAAGAATGCGGGAGGGTTCATCCCAGGCTGACTTTAAGCACATTGGAAGCTCAGAGAGGCAAAGCCCTCAGGCAAGCTGCTGAATGCCTCTGAGCTTTAGTCCTCATCTGTAAAATGGGGATAATGATTACCTGCCTTAGAGGACCAGCCAGACGGGTGCATCTAAATGCCTACCACACCACCTGGCACATTTTAATCATTTGATAAAAGGTATTACTGTTTATTGCCATGGCTCAATGGAGAGCTGCTCAGCAGAATGCGTTCCAGGTGAACAGAGACTCATCCACCCCTTTAGCGCTTGGGGCCAAGCCTGGGGTGTCTGGACCTCCTGGCAGGCTCTTACTTGGCCGCCAGCCATCACTCCATTTACCCCAGTTTGCCTTTTCTTTGTGTGCAATGAACATAGGAAAGCCCTGGCTTACAGTCCTCAGCGTTGGCTTCAGCGCATGGGAGGCCTTCGGTGAGATGGGAAGAGGGGAGGGGCCGGATGTCTTAGGAGGAATCAAGTGGAACAGCAAAACCAGGGACGAAGGGCGTGGTTGTGGGACAGTGGGTCTGGGAGCAGGGGCAGCTGGGACGTCTCAGTGCCCCCCAATATGTCTTACACATGGGCCCCCTCCTTTTATTCTTAGTTGAGTGATTGATTTTGCTCTAAGTGGAGCAGAGTCCGAGTTGGGAGATGCTGGGAAATAAAGGCTGGATAATGTTTCATCAAATGGGGTGAGAGGGGTGACTGGGCCAGGTTGCAAGACAGGACCTAGGGCTTGTGGGGAGCATGCGCTCTTTGGGTGTCAGAGGGAGACAAGGGGTAGGAGTCAGTTCAGATAGAATCAAGGCAGCCATCAAATGGCAGAACAGGGCAGAACCATTTAAGCAGGTCAACAGGGAGCAGGCAGCCAGCAAAAAGCCTCAGCCACAGTGCCAAGGAGGCCCTGAGGCAGGCTCGGTCAATCACAGGGACTGGCCCCAGAATGTGAGGGTCCCAGGGCCACAGAGAAGAGGTTATCACTGGTGGATAGAAGCAGGGGAGTTACATGATGCCCAGGAAGCCAGGCAGAGGAGCTGAGATTCACTTGGGCCACCTTAGAAAGCCATGTAGTTATAAGAGCAGAGTGCCATAGCCCGTCGAGCTCGCAGGGGGATGGCGGGCGGTGAGAATCACACAGGGACTTCCATGCACAGGAAAGAGCAGGGGTTGGGCTGTGGAGGAAGCTAGGACAAAGGAACTGACTTGGCTGCTAGGTGGCCAGACATGCTAAGCACAGCAACCAAAGGGGTAAGCAAATGTGGCTCAGTTCAGGTCAACCTGGAAGGTTGGTCCATCAGGCAGGTGAGGTAGGGCAGCAGGAGTCCAGAGGCCGGAAGGCAGAGGCAACCAGGTTCTTGGTGGCTGGACCTCCGCTAGAAGTGGGGTGCAGCAGGGGAGTAGAGGACTGTCAGGGTCTCATTCCCAGTCAGATGGCTTTGGCAAGAGTAATAAAGACTATGAGCTTTGGACTCAGACACACTTGCTTTGAATCCTAGCTTCCTCCCCTGAGTAGCTACTGGACATTGAAGGCAACACTATCTCTCAGTTTTCTTAGCTATAGAGATAATCATAGCA
Organism: Delphinapterus leucas; assembly: GCF_059928025.1. Classification (NCBI taxonomy): domain Eukaryota; kingdom Metazoa; phylum Chordata; class Mammalia; order Artiodactyla; family Monodontidae; genus Delphinapterus; species Delphinapterus leucas. The sequence continues at coordinate 82,682,150 of NC_143132.1, forward strand.
CCTGCTTCTTAGGAGTGGAGATTAAATAAGGTCATTTGTGGAGCTTCTGGCATATATAGATGCTCACAAAATTGCACCTGTTCTTACTATGATTATTAGCCCCTGAGATTGTCAGGTTCCCCGAAAATGAGGAGGGAATTCTAGGTTTGATGGGTAGAACATGGAAGAAGCCTGGCCCCTGTGAGGAAGGGCAGTCAAGGAAAAAATCACAAAGTCTCCTACTGCAGATAAGCCCCTGCTCAAATCCCTCTTCCACCGGTGTCTATCTGAGACATTTAGCAAGTGACTTAGTCTCTTCAAGCCTCAGTTTCCTCATCTGTAAAACGGAGACACCAATATCTGCCTTTTGAGGTTGCTGTGATAGTTAAATGAGACAATGTACATGGAATGCCCAACCCAGTAGGTGCTTTGTTAATAGCTACTCTATAGATGAGGCTGATATGTGAGGGAGCGGAGGAAAGATGGGACCCAGGGAGCTTTTGGGGGCCCAGGACTCACCCCCAGATCTTGGGTCTACTGCAGCAGAAATACTTTCTCCCTGCAGAAGCTGAAGCAGCCAGAGATACAGGAGCTCCACAGGCATGTATCCTATAACCACACAAGCATACTCTGATTGGATTCTACCTGCCTGTACAGGACTGGCTCAGGAGCTAGGTAAGCCATGTCTGATGGTAGAGGCCAGCAGTGGCTCCAGCTTGGAGGGACCCAAGAAGAGGGAATAAGGGAGGGGCTGGTGGAGGAAAGAGAACTTTTCATTGATTCAGTAAGTAAATAAGTAAGCACTGATTGTGCACTTTCTATGGGCTGAGTCCTACAGACACCATGGTGAACAAGACAGCCGTGTCTCTGTACCCCCAAAACTGAGCCTACTGGGGGAGCAATGAAAGGGAAACTTTGGGAAGATCATTCAGCTCGGGAAATAAAGTGCAGAGCCTGTGCAGGAGTGCTTGCCGAGGTCTAGTAAGAGAGGATGAAAGCTAGGTGGTGGTCGAGGCTCCAACTGTGTCCTGGAGGGAAGGGCAGCAGACAGACCCGGCTCTGCCCCTGATCAGCTCCTTGGCTCTGGACAAGTTAGTTTTGGGGTCTTCAGTTCCCTCCTCTGTAAGATGCGAAGAATGGTACCTGCCTCACAGTGTTTGGGTGACTATTAAATTAGGTGACACATAGAAATCTTGGCTCTCAGTAATGCTCAATAAGTGGGGACTGGTGGGCTTCCCTGGTGGTGCAGTGGTTAAGAATCCGCCTGCCAATGCAGGGGACGCAGGTTCAAGCCCTGGTCCAGGAAGATCCCACATGCCACGGAGCAACTAAGCCCGTGCACCACAACTACTGAGCCTGTGCTCTAGAGCCCGCTAGCCACAACTACTGAAGCCTGCGCGCCTAGAGCCCTTGCTCCGCAACAAGAGAAGCCACCGCAATGAGAAGACCGCGCACCGCAAAAAAGAGTGGCCCCCACGCACCGCAACTAGAGAAAGCCCGCGTGCTACAACGAAGACCCAAAGCAGCCAAAAATAAATAAATAAATAAAATAAATTTATTTTAAAAAATAATAAGTGGGGGCTATTGTTAATAAGAACATTAATAAGTAGGTGAGGGACTTCCCTGGTGGTACAGTGGTTAAGACTCCGCACTCCCAGTGCAGAGGGCCCAGGTTCGATCCCTGGTCTGGAAACTAGATCTCACATTCATGTCGCAACTAAGGAGCCCGACTGCCGCAACTAAGACCCAACACAACCAAATAAATAAATATTTTTTAAAAATTACTAGGTGAATCTAGAAGTCTCGTTGAAGGAATAAATGACAAGACTTGGTGACTGAGAGTGGGAAATATTTTAATTGAAACCCCAGGCAATTGTAAGGTGATTGAGTATCATTTGTAGGTCTGAGTTGGAATTTCCTGCTGGGAAAGAAGGTATGGACTGGGGTGGAGTGGGGAGGCTGGTCCCAGCTGAAGGAGAATTCTAAAGTCACGTCAAGCGAGGATTTACAGTTCAGTTTAGGGAAAAAAAGAATTAAGTTCAGCCTCTGGGTTAAACACTTCCACATTTATTTTCTCCTAGATTCCCACAGACAGCAGGTGGAAGACATCCCCCAGAGCCAGAGTCAGCACTGGACGCCCCTAGCCCTTGGCCCAGGTCAAAATGGGAGAAGGATCCTGGACCAAAAGCATAGTGTGGAGTGAAATGGCTGCTCAGCTAACATCTTTCCTTCCACAGACTGAACAAAACCTCAATAAGCACACCTTTTTTTTTTTTCCTTTTAAGTGGCAGTCCTATTGTAAGTAAGGGGCTTACAGGACAAGGCCCCGGAGAGAACAAAGGAAACACTCCCACCAACTCTCTTGCCAGGAATGAGCTGAAATTTTCGGAGAAGTGCACGAGCCAAAATTCTCAGGGAGAAATCCCAGAAGACTGTCCATCAGGTGAGAAAATGTAGGCAAAATGTAAAGTGTAAAATGATGAACCAGAAAATCATCCAGCAAGCCTGCGCCCAGCTATGTCTTAATGAGGCAAACTCCAAAGAAGCTTTTCCTTTAATCAGGCATTTGAAACAAAATGCTGCTAAGAAGCCCCCCCACCCCACCCCCACCACCCCTCCCACCCTTATGTGTTGCCATGACGACCCAAGTTCTTAGGACTTGAAAGAACTACCTCAGCATTTCCCTCTAAAACAAAAGAAAATTATTCCAGGTTTCAGGGCAGAGAACTCCAAGGAGTGGGACTTGTTACTGGATAGCAGGTTCCTCAGAGTTGCGAGTGATGAAATATGAGCCTATGGGGACCTGTGCCTTCAGAAAAGCTGGGGAAGGAAACCGGGGATGACAGGACCCCAGCGCTCGCCCCAGCTTGCTGAGCCCGTGCTCTGCCTCATTGCTGGCTCTCTCCCCTCAGCTGGGCCTCATTTGCCCCTGCAGTGAAGCACGTTAAAAGAAAACACATCCTCTCTCCATATGGAAAGGGGCAGGGGTTGGAGGGGAGCAGGTTCTGGCTCAGGAGATCCCAGGGGGGAGAGCAGAAGATGTCTCTCCTTCTCTCTAGTTTGATTTGCTCATGGAACAGCCAAGATGGGGCCAACCTGCTGCATGACTAAGAAGCCCCTCCAAAGCCCCCTTGAAAGCTTAAGGTCCCGCTAACGAGGGCCAATCTATGTCTTCTGAATCCAGAAATCAAAACCCGGGAGGCAACCGCCGGAAGACCAACTTGCTCCCGTGAAGTTCCCTCCCCTGTCCGAGCTTCAAGCCAAAAACCAGGGCCTTGACATCTCCCTATCCAAACCTGGATCACATTTTGAGTCTATGTCCTAAAAATTCCTCAAATCCATCCACTTCTTTCTCCACAGCCACTGTCCTAATTCAGGCCTCATTATCTCTAGTCTGAAATGGTACTTCCAGGTCATCTGCACACCAGGGCTAGAGGGGCCATTTAAAAACACAAATCTAATCATGTCACCTCCTGACTAAAATCCTTTAGTGCTCTCCCTGCCTTCAGGACAAATTTTCAAATTCCTCAGAAAGACATGCATGGCCTTTCATAATGGACGGATCTCAGCCCAGTTTACTCCACACTCCAGCCATAAAGTATACGTTTCCCCAGTTTACATGCTCTCCCCCACCTCCAGGCCTTCCCTAACCCAGTGTGCTGGATAGACCTGCTGGATCCTCCAGACCCACTTTCTGCCCTGCTCTGTGCCCCAGAGGCTGCCCTGTATGGATCACATAAACGAACTCTAGAGCCCTATGGCTTCCGGTTGGATTTAGCCAATGGGGAAAATCAGGAGCAATGGGAGGATAAGAGAAAGTGAAGCCAGCGTAATTATTCCCTCCCTGTCGAGTCTATCAGGCTGCCTGCTCCCAGATGGAGGGTCGCTCCTTCTATCAAGGCAGCCTGTTCTACAGGACTTTCTCTCCTTCCAGAGTACAGTAGCCCCCCTCCTGGCCTAGGGCCTGCCGCTAGCCTGGGTTTCTGTGATATCTCATAACATTCTCCCACCCCCTACCCACACCTTTGCAAATAACCCCTTTGTACATAAACCCTCCTCAAATCATCCTAACTTAGTGTGTCATCATTCTCTGTTGCGACCCTGACTTATAGAGTCATCCTTTGCCTTTGCTAAATCATAAGCTTTCCTTTGGATTAAGCTCAGGCAACACCTCCTCCAGGAAGGCTTCCCTCCTCTTCCCAGTCTGGGTCAGCTGCCCCACTCCTTGGGCTCCCAGATCCTCTGTATATTCCACTGTCACAGCTCTTTCCATACTTTATTGCAAAAGTCAGTCCTCTGTCCTAAATCTGAGTCTTTGGAGGGTAGGGACCATGTGTTATTGCTTATCCCTGCACCCCAGTATCTGGCACAAAGCAAGCCCTCAGAAAACATTTGCTGAATGAAGGAAAGAAGCAGGAGCTCAGAATGAGACCTGCCAAAGACACATAGGAAACGCAGTGCAGCATCTCTTTGTGGTACCCACTATAGGAGCTGGCATCTCCCAGGCCAGCATCAGTTAGATCACAGGCAAGGGTCTGAAGAAAGGCTATTATTTAAAGAATACCCCACATCCAGGGCCTGAGGCCCACATCAGTGAACATGGTGAAAGAATGAGGGAGATATGCTGGTTCCTGTTTCAACAGCAGTGCTTCCTGGGAAAAAAGAATGGCCAGCTTTTCTCAGCCCCAGGGAGACAATGGAAGTCTCCATCCTTGAGGTGGGAGACCTGCGAACCTGGTGTCAATGGCTGGGAAACTCACATCAACTTACTGAAATAAATTATTAAAAATCTAGGGGCTGGGCTTCCCTGGTGGCACAGTGGTTAAGAATCCCCCTGGGGCTTCCCTGGTGGCACAGTGGTTGAGAGTCCACCTGCCGATGCAGGGGACGCGGGTTCGTGCCCCGGTCTGGGAGGATCCCACATGCCGTGGAGCGGCTGGGCCCGTGAGGCATGGCCACTGGGCCTGCGCGTCCAGAGCCTGTGCTCCGCAGCGGGAGGGACCACAGCAGTGAGAGGCCCATGTACAGCAAAAAAAAAAAAAAAGAATCCCCCTGCCAATGCAGGGGACACGGGTTCGAGCCCTGGTCCGGGAAGATCCCACATGCCGCGGAGCAACTAAGCCCGTGAGCCACAACTACCAAGCCTGAGCTCTAGAGCCCCCGTGCCACAACTACTGAGCCCACGCACCTAGAGCCCATGCTCCACAACAAGAGAAGCCACTGCAATGAGAAGCCCGTGCACCACAACGAAGAGTAGCCCCCGCTCACCACAGCTAGAGAAAAGCCCGCGTGCAGCAACGAAGACCCAACACAGCCAAAGATAAAATAAATAAATGTTTTAAATGCTATAAAAAAAAAATCTAAGGGCTGTTCCAAAGGACCCAGTACCACTCTACCAAATCATTCACTCATTCTTTCAGCAAAGTTTATTGGGGATCTGCTCTATGCAAAGCATTTCCCTTTGATTTACTCTATTGAAATGTTATCCAAAAGGGAAAAGTAATTTTTTCTTCCAGTCTGAGTCCCTGCTGGGCCCTGTAAAAGGCCTAACAAGGCCAGAGGATGGGCTTCTGGTAGACACCTGGGCCAATCACGGGAGATGGGCCAAACATGATGGGTGGAAGGCAGAATAGTGACCTGGTATTGTGAAAGTCCTCTAGAATCCTGGCTCCCCTTTTCCAGATATGTGACCTTGGGCAAAGTACCACATGTCTCTGTGACTCAGTTTCCTCTGGTGCAAAATGGTGGTCATAATAGGACCTAGCTCATACAGCTGTTGTGAAAATTAAATAAAACATCCTCCAGGAGGTTACCGAGAGCAGTGCATCCCAACTCTATCAGATCCAACGCTCCCTTTTTATAGCAAGTATTTTGTAAGACCACTTTTACTATTCTGAAATGAAATTTATAGATAGCATGACCCACCTACGCACATAATTTTTTAAAGAATCAACATATAGCCCTAACTATAAGATAAAGAACTAAAAGGGAATAATTTAGAATAAAATAATATGCATTTAAATTTATAAATGTTTGAGCATAACTACATAAGAAGATATAAGACAATTAGACCTACTTATAATGAATAAGTTTGAATTTAAGATCAGTAAAACATTGACTTCAACATTATGGGTACTTCTTTATATTTGATGTTCTGAAACAAGATTAAACAAGTACTATATATTCATACAGATATGAACGAATGCAGATGAATAGAGGTGTGTTATTTTGGCAATTCAAATATGGCAAGGATTTTGCTATTCGTATTGTGGTTTTCTGAAATGGTGAACAACTTCTGGTAAAGATAAAATACAGTATTCTCTCGATTTATATGATAGTAGCATTCATGAAAAATTCAGTGTATATTAAAACTATGCAAAAAGTACTTTGTGGGACTTCCCTGGTGGTGCAGTGGTTAAGAATCCGCCTGCCAATGCAGGGGACACGGGTTCGAGCCCTGGTCCGGGAAGATCCCACATGCCGCAGAGCAACTAAGCTCATGCACCACAACTACTGAGCCCGCGAGCCACAACTACTGAAGCCTGCGCACCTAGACCCGTTCTCCACAACAAGAGAAGCCACCGCAATGAGAAGCTCGCGCACCGCAGTGAGTAACCCCCACTCGCTGCTACTAGAGAAAAGCCCGCGCGCAGCAGCAAAGACCCAACACAGCTAAATATAAATAATTTTTTTTTAAAAAAGTACTTTGTGTTTATATACAAAATGGAATTAGGTTCTAAGCTCAGACCAATATAGAGATTTTCTACCTATATATGAATGTTGGGTGGGGCATTCAAATGTCACATGAAGTGCAGGACAAATCGTTGGATAAAACTGCATCACCTAAGGCAAGGAGTCTGGCCCCCTCAATCTCCCCTAAGTAGTGCCTCAGCAACCAATGCAACAAACATAAATACACTACGTATTCCTAAAATGCCTCTAGGGGGCAGCAATGCCTCCATTGAAGATCAGTGGGCCACAGTTTATGGGGTTACTCAACCCATAAGGAATGCAGGATGATGGCCATACAACCTCCAGGAACACAGACCAGACAGACAGCATTAGGGAAATCTATCAGCATTTCGCACTCAGACCCCATTGATTTGCTGTGTCCTGCTACATTCTTGTTTGGCTGGGGCCATAGGGTAAGGCCATTCCCCCATGAATAGGGAATGAGGCCTGTCTTGATGAGTATGAAGAAGAAACCACCATATTAGGCAGAGCTATGCCACATAGACTTCCAGGTACAGCAAAAGTCTCAGCAGACTGATTGACAGACCCTTGCATTTTTTCTCCCCCTGGACAACCATTGGGACCTCTTTGAAAAGCACATCAACAGCAGTCTATAAATAACCCTCAGTTTGCTCACCTATGGCTCCATCATGAATCAACACTAGAGAATTTCACAACGTTGTGTGTCTCTCAACTGAATGTATCTAAAGAAAAAACATTGTCGAAAAAAAGAAAAACCATTGTCTTGTGGATATAAACTGTACCTCTGGCAAAACCAGTCAAGTCATTGAGGTGAGCTGGTGTGTGCGCACCCCCTTCCTTGCTGTATGAGCCTTAATGAGCATCAAAACCTTACTTGAATCTGAGTTCTATTTCCCATAAAAAGGAGCCATCATTTCAATCATCCCAGGAAAAGGCAGATCCTCAGACAAGTAACTGGAATTCAGATGGTGGCACCAGACAGAAGCGGAACTCTCATCTCCTTCTTGGCTTCATTATTTTGGTGGATCCGCCTGAACTTTCAAGAAAGCATCTGTCCAGGCTTCCCCGGGCTGCTGGGATGGTTTTGACTACAAAGGGGCAGCCCCGCACTAGGATAAGTGGGCCCTGAGCCCTCCTGATCAAGTTATATCTTGCAAATGACAAGTCACGACTTATATGAAGTCATGTTATTCTTCTCTGTTTATTTCTCTTTTTATCCCCAACGTGTAGTAAAGGCTGCTCTGAAGGATCCAGCCTTGTCTCAGCTGCCCAGTGTATGTGTGTGTGTTGGAGGGTAGAGCCACTGACTAGTGTCAGTGATGAGTGAGAAATCCCAAGGGAAAATTCCAGTCACCTCTCTCCACAGAGATTCTCCCTTCATCAGTAAGCTTGGAGGAGTTTTCATTCATTAGTAAAGGCGATAACTTTTCCCCACAGAGTCTGGTGGAACCAGAGGTGCCCTAGTCTTAGATAAACCAGGTGAGACACCTAGAAGGGGGCTTGAGTGCATGGGCTACGCCCACAGTCAGTTTATCAAAACTTGAGAATAAGAAGAAGGCTGATCTTGTAGCAAAGAGACTTGTTGGGACTCATCCTGTGGGCTTTATCTATTTTTCCAGGTGACAAAGTGAGTCCAATTGTTGGTGGAGGTGAGCCTGACTTTGGGAGAGAGCAGCTCCATCACAGATAGGATGGATTCACCAAAGCTGGGGACCAAGCGTGGCTTGACATGTATCACCTACATGTGTTTGGGAGGACAGAGAAGGGGCCAAGAGAACAAGAGAATACACAAATAGATGAGATAGAAATAACTAAAGCTATTTTCTCAATGTTTGTTTCTCATCACCTCTCGCACTCCTCAGGAGAGCCCCCAGAGGCGGGAGGAACTGCATCAGGGAGACTAGGATGGCTCTACTTTTCTGAAAAGAAACTGCCAACACCATTTCCAAATTCCAGAGGTATGTGACCTCCAGGGTGACAGAGGCCTGAGAGTTGGCGCTGCCCTCTCCAGCAAGCGCACAGCCTCCAGAAAATCCCTGACATCTCTGCCATCTGGCCTTCTGTTCTGTAGGGCGACCCTCACAACTTGGGGCACATTTTAGAAGGGAACCAGAGGGGGAGACCACTGAGTGTAAATACTGATCTCACAAAGCCAGGGCACTCAACCAATGGTTCCCCACCCTGCATGCACATTAGAATCACCTGCAGAGGGCTTCCCTGGTGGCGCAGTGGTTGAGAGTCCGCCTGCCGATGCAGGGCACACAGGTTTGTGCCCCGGTCCGGGAGGATCCCACATGCCCCGGAGCGGCTGGGCCCGTGAGCCATGGCCGCTGGGCCTGCGCGTCCGGAGCCTGTGCTCCGCAACGGGAGAGGCCACAACAGTGAGAGGCCCGCGTACCGCAAAATAAATAAATAAATAAATAAAAAAACAGGAATAGAATCACCTGCAGAGCTTCATCACACACCCAGGCCTGGGGCCAACCACCAGAGATTCTGATTTAATTGGCCTGGGTCCCCAGGCGTGGATATGCTTTAAAATCTCCCCAGGTGATTCTAATGTGCAGCCAGGGTTGAGAACCACTACATTACACAACAGGAGAGGCCCTCAAGCCCTCACTCAGATCCCAGTTACTCTTAATTTATATACACTTCTAACAATCCAGTTGTCTGGTTTCCTAGCTGGTATATGATTAAAAACCACATATTCAGACGGGAGAGAAAAGCTGCTAATGAAAAGACACTAAAACCAGCAAGACGTAACAAATGAGAGTCTGAGCACAAGTGTAAAGATAGAAAGCCTATAAAAAGCAAACACAGCACTCAACCCCTCCCCTCTCCCGCACATCCTATTTACAGTCAGGGCCTGAGGCGATTACTAGATGGCGGAGCCGGGAGGGAGGGCTTCAGTCCGAAGGGAATGTACCCCATTTCACAGATGAAAAAAACAAGACTCAAGGAGAATCATGGATGGTCTCCCTCAAAGTTGCACCAGCATTGAGCTGCAATGCTGGGATTTGAATATCAAATGTCAGTCGGTCCTTAAAAGCCCATGTATGCTGGAAAGTGTCACATCTGCCTGTTTAGTATGACTGATGTTTCTAATGATGACCCAGAGTGTAGAACTCAATTACCCTCAGTATCCAGCTATTCAAGATGTTCATTCTAGAAAGAGTCACACACACACACACACACACAAATATATGCTTTTTAACAGTGATGAAAGAACGGGTTATCCATTTGGGAAATAAATAAATAAATAATACAAGTTCTTTCCCAGCTCACACCATTCATCAAAATGAATACCAGATGGATAAAGATGGAAATGAAACCATAAAGGTACTAGAAGAAAATATAAGTGGATATTTTATAATCTTACGATGGGAGGGACTTTCTAAACATGTCAACAAAAGCAGAAACCATAGAGGAAAAGATTGATAGATTTGACTACATTAAAAATTAAAAACTTCTGTACATCAAAAACCACCATAAATTGAAAAAATGTTCAACCTCACTAGCATTCAAAGAAAGGCAAATTAAAACAGCAATGAGAGGCCCTTTTTTTTTTTCCTGATCAGATTGGCAATGATTAAAAAGAATGATAATACTGAGAGTTGGTGTGGGTGAGGGGAAATCAGCACTCATACACTGTTGGAGGGAGTGTAACTGGTACAATCTTTCTGGAAGGCATTTTGGCAATATGTATGAAAAAAGCCTAAGAAAGCACAAAACTTTTGACCCAGTAATTCCATGTATAAAAATTTATCCAAAGGAAAAAATGGATCTACTACACACACATGCACACATAAAACGTATATAAGGATTTTATTCACTGAGGCATTCTTTGGACTGTTGAAAAATTGGAAGCAACCTAGATTTTTAACAAAAATGAATTAGTCAAATAAATTATGTTATATACATAAGAAGCAATATTATGCAGCTACCAAAAATGATGCTGTATAGACATACAGGCCAATGGAATAGAATAAAGCCCAGAAACAGATCCAAATATATATGAGAATTTGGTATAAGATAAATACCAAATCGGTGAGGCAAAGACAGGCTTTTTTTTTTTTAAATAAATTTATTTATTTTTGGCTGTGTTGGGTCTTCATTGCTGTGCACGGGCTTTTCTCTAGTTGTGGCGAGCAGGGGCTACTCTTTTTTGGGGGGGGGCTACTCTTCGTTGCGGTGCGCGGGCTTCTCATTGCGGTGGCTTCTCTTGTTGTGGAGCACGGGCTCTAGGCGCGCGGGCTCCAGTAGTTGCGGAGCACAGGCTCTAGAGTGCAGGCTCAGAGTGCAGGCTCAGTAGTTGTGACGCACGGACTTAGTTGCTCCGCGGCATATGGGATCTTCCCGGACCCGGGCTCAAACCCGTGTCCCCTGCATTGGCGGGCGGATTCTCAACCACTGTGCCACCAGGGAATCCCCAGACTTTTTAATAAATGGTGTTTGACTATGTGGAAAAAGATAGATGCTAGACCAGTGTTTCACACAGCACACCACGATAAGCATCAACTGGATCAAAGATTTAAATGCACAAAATAAAACCATAAAATTACCAGAAGAATAAGAGAACTCCTTTATAATCCTGGAGTAATGACGGTCTTTCTAACTGATTCAAAAATCCAGAAGTCGTGAAATAAAAGACTGATAAATACATCTATATAAAAATCTTAAAACTCCTGCATGGCAAAAGCACCATAAGCAAAACAAACAAAAGACTAACTGGAAAAAAAACTGCAACTCACTTCACAAAGGGTCAAGCACTCTAATACATAATTTGTTTCTATAAATCAAGGAGACCAATAACCCAATAGAAAAAAATGCCCTTTTTCAGAAAAAAGAAATACAGATGGCTTTTTAGCGTATAAAAGAACGTTCGACTTCATTAGTAATAATGAGTACAAATTATAGTTGCAATGATATACCCATTTTTTACCCATCAGATTTTTACATATCCAAAATACACTTGACTGGGGGAAGTTGTAGGGAAATAGGCACCCTCATACATTGCTGGTAGGAACAGAAAATGATACACACCTATGAAGGGCAATATGGCATTTTCTATTAATGTTACTAATGTATTTACCTATTGGCTCATCAATCCCACTCTCTGAATTTTTCGGGCAAATATATTTGCACACATACAGAAATGATATATGTCTGTATTATAACATTGCTTTTAATAGTAAAAGATTGGAAATAACCCAAATGTCCAATTATATGGAATTGGTTAGATATTATTGTCCATCCAAACCATAATATGCCAGGAAGCTATGTGCTGATATGCAAAAGTCTCCACTACATACTATTAAGTTTTTTTGTTTTAAGCACAGTGCCTAGTAATGAACATAGTGTGCTAACTTCTTTGTAAAAAGGGGCAAGGTATATATAATTGCATTTGCTTATATTTTCAAAAAGGGGCACTGTAACTATTAAAAGCAGTGACCTATGGGAGGGGAAATCAGGAAACCAGGTAAAGAGGGACATGGGTGCAAGCAAAAATTCTCAATTTTATGAAATTGAGAATTTCATAAAAAATTTTATAAAATTTTATAAAAATTCTTTTTTATGTCGTTTTGATTTTTGAACTACATGAAAGTACTATTTTTTAAATGAATACATAATTGTGCAGATTCACTTTTGTAGACATGAAAGATTTTCAAAATGGATTTAGTGTATAAATTAGGTCATAGAAATAAATATAGAATAGTCCCAATTTTGTCTTTCAAAAAATCACGTATCTATATGGTCATATTCTTATATAATAATTTCCATAATGTGAAATAGGAAAGATTTAGCCACTAACAAGTTTATCACATTGTATTTAATAATGAAAATCTGAAAACATCCTAAATATACAATAGGCATTAAAGGTGACATGGGGTCTGTGGAATATTTTCAATCACAAATAATTACATCATAGAAAAATATTAGTGTGAGAGATTCACAGTATGTGAATATATATATACATATACATAGTGTATATAAAGCAGAGTATACAAGATAACTGTTAAAAAAACAAAGTACATGCCGGGGTTTCCCTGGTGGCGCAGTGGTTAAGAATCTGCCTGCCAATGCAGGGGACACGGGTTTGAGCCCTGGTCCAGGAAGATCCCACATGCTGCGGAGCAACTAAGCCCATGCGCCACAACGACTGAGCCTGCATGCCACAACTACTGAAGCCCTCGTGTCTAGAGCCTGTGCTCCACAGCAAGAGAAGCCACTGCAATGAGAAGCCTGCACACGCAACAAGGAGTAGCCCCCTCTCGCCACAACTAGAGAAAGCCCGCGCGCAGCAATGAAGACCCAACGCAGCCTAAATCAATCAAGCTATCAATCAATCAATAAAAGTAAATGCTTAGAAAAATTGGGAGAGGATACACACCAGGGTATTTGTTAACTGCGGTTACCCCTGGGTAGTGGAATTATAGGTGCTTTTTGGTTTTTTCTTTTAAATGGTCGGGATTTTCTCATTGCTGTACAACAAACAATCTCTTCTAAAATGAGAAAAAAATAAAGTACTAAGGAATTTTTTTAATGCTTTTTAAAAAATGATGCTTCAAAGTTCATTTCTAAGCTACCTAAAAAAGTCACCCACCTGAAAGGAGAGTTTGGCTAAGTAAGGTGGGCTATCTCCATCTACTGATGATAAGGAGAAGTAGAGTGAGGTCTTGGTCCTAAGCTGAGATGTCTTATTCCCTCCTTCCTCCCTTTGAGTCTTTCTTGACCACAGGGTGTTGGCCACCATGCTGGGTCCAATAGCACTGCCCACCAGTATAGGACATCAGACACTGCAACAAGACAGGACCTGCTCTCACCACCACTGCAGAGAATCCACTGGTCCAACCACTTGCCTTCCGGTACCTTCCAGCAGGTGAGCTAATAAAGCTGCTGGGCTGGAAAGTGGTCGGCAGGCAACATGGTAGGTGAGGTGGCCGGGGCACAAAGTTTCTCTGGGAGGACCAGTTCCTGGCCCAGGCCCAGGCTCTCCCTTAACTGCTTCTGCTTCAGCCTCCCTGGCCAGCCATCCCAGTCTAATCGCTGAGCCCCTTAAAAGGAAGGAGTGGTTTCGGGGTGGGGCATCTCTTAGGCAGGCTGCCTCCAAAAAGGCTCGGGTGAAGAGGTGGGGTCCGAGGCCCAGGCAGCCCCCTAGACCCTTCATGTCTCCTAGGAGTTTATTGTAACCATCTCTTATCTGGACTCCTGCTCTTTGTCCCTGCCCTGTCCCACCTGTCTTCCAAGCCCCTGCCTTCCTTCTTGAAATACACCTGATTATTTTATTCCTGGGATCAAAACATTTTCTCCAAAATCAGTCTTTCTCAAACTCTCCCGCTAAAGGACACCAACAGCAGACAAAAGAAACGCCTCCAGTTCCCCCAGCAGACCGCACAGCCTGAAGCTCCTGCCGGCACACCCAAGCTCTCTTTGAAGTCTTCTGTTTTCTCTTAAAGATTCATGAGAATTCTGCATTCTATTCCATGATCTATCTGAATTTCTTTTAATAGGAAGATGTCTAAAATTATTCACCTCAAGGAAAACTGATGCTCCTGAAAGAAATAATGTGTTTATCCAGAGGCTCAAATATCCTCACTGGAACAGTACCTACAGCGTGAAATCCAAACTCCTGTCAGGCAAGGATCTACAAAATTTGGCCCCCACAAACCTTACCGCCTTCCTCCTGCTACTGCTCGCTCTCCAGTCGCTGGGCCACCGGGACTCCTGTCATGTCCTGATTTAGGTTCTTCCCAGCACTTCTGCTCAGGCTCTTCCTTCCTGACCCCACTCTACCTGCTGACGACCCACCACCCCGAAAGGCCTCAAGGGAGATCAAATGCCACCTTCCACATTACACCTCCTCTGTTGGCCCTGACAGATGCAACGTGAGAGGCAGCAGTCTCCTGCGAAAACAGCCTGTGCTTTGGGATCAGAAGGCCAGCGTTCAAGTCCTGACTCCCAACTCTGGACACTGGACAAATTATCTAACTTGTCTACTTCTCGCTTGTAAAATGGGAAATAACTGTGCTTCCCTCACAGGGCTGTTACAGGGATTAAAGAAGACTCAAGCAACAGTGTAGTGCCCAGCACATGCTCCCCTCCACTCCTCCAAACTCCTATAGCAGTCTTTATACCACTCGTGTAAAGAGCAGGTGTTCACATAGCCATGCTTTTTTAGAATGGCTTATTTCACCCCAATAGATCAGTGTTCCCAACGTCCCAAGGAAGCTTCTTGTATTACCCCCATGATCCCATGGTTTGAAAGATTTTGGTGATTAAATCAAACACATTGATTGAAGTGTATCCCGCTTTTCTAAGTTCTCTGTCCCATGAAGCTTTCTGAACACTGAGAGCTGTTCCCAGTCTCCCCTCTCCTGCGTCACTTGAGGAACTCAGAGCAGGCAGCCACCCACGGAGACCGTAAACACCTCGAGACTGCAGCTCCGTCTCCACACTTCCCACAGCACCTTAGTCAGCGCCTGCTCTAAGAACACACCTAGTCACTGCTCGCGCATAAACAAAAAGTTCCACCCAGATGACACTGGGGGAAGAGCCCTGCCTAAATCAGCCAGTCAGTGTGGAGAAAGGGGGCATTCTTACGGGAGGCAGGCAGTGCTGGAGACCAGCCCTTCTCCTCCCACCCACCCCACCCCCACCCCCCGGCCCCGAGCGGCACCCCCAGGCCTACCAGCTGGCCTCCGACTTCAGTGTGTGAGCCGATTAAAAAGCACCCTCTCTTCAGTGTCTGGAAACTCCTGCAAGGAAAGTTTGCTGCCCAAAGTTGGCTTTTGACTAGAGTCTTAATAAGAGGCCTCAGCAGGCTGTGGCTGGAGAGACAATGTCACTTAGAGAAGCAGCTTGAAGCGGCAGTTAGGAGAAGAATTATTTTAATGAATACATTTCCTTTCAATTGTATGGGAATATCAAGATCCCATTAGAATAGGGAAGCAATTAGAACTAATAAAGATGAATGCACAGTGCTCGGTATGTGCAGAATAACAAGCTGCCAACAAAGGGACTCCGGAGAGCCTGCTCTAATCCAAGGGAACTGGCGGCCAGCAGAGGGGAAACAGCTCTGTTCAGCTGCTCAAAGGCCAGCGTCCCATGCATTCTGGTCACGGCCAGCAAATGGTGCGAGCGGGGCCTCGAAGGTGGGGGTAGATGGGCTCCCGCCCTGGCCCTGGCCCGGCCTCTGGGGGATAGAGATGGGCCTTTGGCAGCCCCTTGGCGACGGCCATTCAGACCAGGGCCCTGGCTCCCCGCCAGCCTTGCGCCTGCCCCTCGCACTGGGCCTCATTGTGTCCAGGTGGCAAATGCCTTCTCGCCAACTTTCCTTCAAGGTTTACAGAGCGGGTGGGACAGTGGAGGAGGGAGGGAGAAGGGGGCCCTGTGCCCCCTGCATCTCTCCCCTCCCCTGCCGGCCAGGGTCTGTTCCTCCTCTGGGTCGGGTGTTATGTTACAGACACTGGTGGGTCACAGGCAGCCAAACACAGGAGTACTGTTGCTTACACAATTGCTCTTCAAACAGTAACAAACAATTTTCATTACCCAAGTCAGATCGAATCATCCGCCTGGCCATCCTGCTTCAATACCAGCCACACATACAGAACCCAGGGCTTCACACTCTGCCCATTCTGCTGTGACAAAACTGGGCTCCATTTTGCCCCTGGCCCGGGGATGTGGGACAAAGCTCTTCCTCTGATCCCTTCTTTGAGCCGGATCAGCTGCACGGCTATCAAAACTGTCAGGAGAAACAGAGAAGACACAAGCACCTATGCAGTTTGGGGCTCACTCAGATCTGGAGTGAGACATTACTCAGCATCTGTGTGAAGAAGGCACTCAGGAGCTCAGAGGAATCCACTGACAAATTTAGAAGGAATCCAACAAGATAGCTCTGGCTTCCCACCAAAGCATTCACTAGCCTTAGATGGAGTGTCAGGACATGACATTTCTTTATTTAATCTTTTTTGGCCAGACAGTTTTTTCAACCAGGAATGTGTAAGCTCATTCCAAAATGTCTGCATGAGAGGCCAGTGACATTCATTACTGAGATTTTTCTACCAGGTCTCTTAGAGAAAAAAAAAAAAAAAAATCTGTAACATTTTATAATTGTTTCTCAACAGCAGAGCATTTTAAAAGTATGTTTACATTTATAATCCTACTTGAACCTCAAAACAACTATAGGGACTGGCAAAGCTAAGGTTGTCAGGCCTAAAGATGAGGAAACAGTGGCCCAGAGAGGTTAAGTATGCCGTGCAAGGTCACAGAATGAATGAAGGGGTTGGGACACCAGAACTCAGGTCTGCTGACCTGGTTCAGTGCTTTGTTCTAGGACACACCTTTTCTACACCCACAGAGTGCCAGACATTTCCAGGATAATTCATCCTGCAGTTCTGCTTTTCCAGTGTAACTCCCTTAACCTTTTCCTCATACTGAACTGTGGTAAGCACTGTAGGCTTTTAAACACTGTAGTCTAGGCTACAAAGGAGCATCCTTCAGAAAGGTTTCCATCGAACAGTCATCAAATTTTGTTTTGCTGCCACCCCGCACCCCCTACCAAAGAGATATACATTTCCTCCCTTTTAACAGCTTAGGTAAGGATTGTTTTAAAAGTCTGCCTGTCCAGTGTGAGGTCGGCACAATCAAAACTGGCAAATGATTGTCTAGGTCCCTTTCAGTACAAAACATTGTAGCATCCAGGGGTTGGCAAGTGGCAAAGCAAAGCCATTCACCTTTCATACCCTCATCACCTCCTATACCTAAAGGCCTATTCATTTAATTTTTGGAAACTTTTCTACATGGTGACTATAGTTAATTATATTGTATTGCATGTTTGAAAGCTGCTAAGAGAATAGATCTTAACAGTTCTCATCACAAGAAAAAAAAATCTAGTAACTATGTATGGTGACAGATATCCACTAGACTTATTGTGGCGATCATTTCACAATATACATGAATATCAAATCACTGTGTTGTACACCTGAAACTAATGTTATCTGTCAATTATACCTCAATTTTAAAGCTTTATTTTTATAATTTTTAAGGTATTTATATACCATGAGATACACAGACATTAAGGGTACAGTTTGAAAAGTTTTGACAAATGTATATCTACACCCAAACCAAGATACATAACATTGCCATCACCCCCAGAAAGTTCATGCATATCCCTTTCCAGTCAACCCCACTCCAGGCCTCCACTGTTCTCATTTCTGTCACCACAGATTAGCTAAACCTGTCTTGGACGTCAGATTAACTGGAATCATATTGTATATAATCTTTTGTACCTTTCTTCTTTCACTCAACATAATGTCAGCCAGACTCATCCATGTTGTATCAGTAGTTTGTTCCTTTTTTTTTTTTGATGAGTAGCATTACATTATTGATTCAGTTTTCAAAATCCAGTCATATTACTGCTAATTTGCCCCTCAAAATTCTTTCCATTCAATGTATCTCCTGCATGCTCCTTTCCATGCATCTATCTCCTCTGTCTCTCCTCAGCAATACTTGAACTGAGAAAGATATGTAAGTAGACTATTTTACCTCCAGTGATGCCCTTTTAGGTAGGAGTGGTTCTACCTTCAGGAGAAACTGACAACAAGGCAGTCCAGCATGGTGGTCATGAGTACAGTTTTCAGAATAGACAGATCTAGGTCCTCATTTCCAGTCTAGCACTTAACAGATGGGTGGTTGGGGACAGGTGGTTTAACCTCTCAGGGACTATTTTCCCATTTGTAAAATGAGAATAATAATACCTTCCTAATAGGGATTTGTGAGGACTAAATTATATTGTACATAAAATGTTTCTGTTTCTATTCTACACAATAGAAACCAATAACAGCCTCAAGTTAAACTATAATAAACATCCTCCTGCTTCATTCACACACTTTCAGCTTCTCTAAGTCATAAAGTATAAATGGGTATATATTTTCAGAAGTTTTTAAAAATGAAGAGTTCACGATTACATCTAGAAAAGTCTAGGGACTTCCCTGGTGATCCAGTGGTTAAGACTCCTAGCTTCCATTGCAGGGGGCACGGGTTCTATCTCCGGTCAGGGAGCTAAAGATCCCGCATGCCGTGGCCAAAAAAAAAGAGTCTAACTGTCATATATTTACTTAACATAAATGCTATTTCCTCTGGAAAAAAGTAAAGCCTTTCATCATTTGTTCAGTGACAATTACACACTGAGTGCTGACGCTGAGGGGCTCTTCAAAAGAGTTAAGGACATAGCCCTAGCTTTTAGGATGTTTGGTTTTGGAGGGTAATAAGCACAAAAATAACTATTATACAGAGTATGATCAATAATAATGATAATAATTAACATCTATTAATATAGTGGTTAAGAGCATGGTCTCTGGAGTCATACTATATGATTGAAATAGTGGCTCAGTCATGTGATGCTGGGGAAGTTACTTACCCTCTTTTTGTGTTATTTCACTTGTAAAATGGGGATAATAATACCACTTATCTGGCAGGGCTGTTATGAGTAGATGAGTTCATACATGTAAAAAATTAGTACATTATCAGCACATTAAAAGTATGCAATAAATAATAGCTAACAATTATTGAACACCATGTGCCAAGCACTGTGTTAAATGGTTTACATGCATTACTTCACATGATCTCCACAATGTTCTCTCTACTATTATGCCCATTTCACTCATAAGGCAACCGAGGGAAGGAGAGTTCAGGTAACTTGCCCAAGGTTACATAGCTAGTAAATAGCAAATTCCATAGGAAAGACACATCTATAAAATGGGGATAGTGATAATAGTACTTACCTTAATGAGAATTAAACAAATTAATATTTGAACAACAGAACAGAGCCTAGTGCACAATAAGGTCTATACAAGTGGGTGTTAAACAAATACAAATTGCTATGGTGATTCAGAAATGGCAGTAAATAACTTCCATGCATGGAGACTAAGGCTTTGGAAAGGTGACATTTAAGCTGAGCCTTGAAAGGAGGGAGAGAAGAGGAGAGGAGTGGAGAGGAGGGAAGAGGGAGAGGGGAGGGGGAGAAGGGAGGGGGAGAGGGGAGGAGAGGAGAGGAGAAAAGGAGACGGGAGGGGAGGGGAGGGGAGGAGGTAGTAGAGGAAGGAGGAGGAGAAAGAGGAGGAGGAGTTGGAGAGGGAGGGAGAGAGGGAGAGAGACAGACTGGTAGTGGGAGAAAGCTCAGAGTAGAGTAAGCAAAAAGTAATGGGACTAGTTAAGTTTGATTAGGTAAAAAGAAAAACAAAACTCCCCTTTCCTCCAATCAGTTACTATTTCTGCCAGCTGCACCTCAGTATATTTTTTATCATCTTCTTTGACACCCCCCCCCCCAGAATCTGCTATCCTTACCCCCTCGTCATCCATTTTACAATATTTATGGAGTGCCTCTATGTGCCAGGCACTGCTCTGGGCACTGAGGATTTAACAATGAACAAGACAGGCCGAGTCTCAGTTCCTATTCTGCACTATAATAATACCAATACTCCAAGCTGGATTCCCAGCTTTTGGTCAGCCCTACTCCAATCCATCCTCCACACTGCCACCAGAGAGACTGGAAAGATACAGATCTGGTCCGGACACTCCCTTGCTTAAATCCCCCTGTAGTATGAATTCCCATCGTGTTCAGAATAGATTTCAATCTCCGTAGCATCCTGTTCAAGGCCCGTCACTAACTGTCCCGCACAGCCTTATATCTCAGCCTTCACCTTCATGCACTCACTCCGCACTAAGCTACAGTAAATTACTCAAAATCTTAGATACACACATAGAAATAAGAACCTGCTGAAAGTACGTGGCTGGAACTCCATCCCTATTTCATCCCTGTACACTGAAACCTCAGAAAAGCCCTGGTTACCCCCCTCCAGCCTTCAAGTCTAAAGAACAGCGCTGGCGACACACTCCTCCACAGCCCTGGCATCCTGCGAAGGCTGTGCTCACTCCCACCCCAGCGGGAGCAGTAGAAGGAGGGGCTTCGCGGGGCCTCGGGGCCGCCATCTTGGCTGAGTTGGCCGGAAGTGGTCCGGCAAGTCGGCTTGCCGGCGCGCACTGAGGCTGCGCGGTGGCCTCGCCGCGCTTCTTTGGCGCCGGCGGCGTTGCGGCCGTCCCGAACCCTCTGCGGTGCAGCCCGGAAGCCACTAAGTCCCCTCTGTCATCTCTCCTAGTCCTACTCCAGCCGTCCCAGCCGCTGTCCAACCCCTCCGCCGGGGTTTGTGCAGCGGCTTGCACACCCCTCGGCCAGTGTACGCGCTTTGCACCTGCCTGCCCGAAAACATGTTGCAGAAACCAGAGAACGGGGGTCTGTCTCCCTATCCCTCGGGCGGAGGGGGAGATGGATGGTGGCCACGACAGTGAGACCCAGGCCCCGACCGCCTCGCAGGAGGTGGCCCCGAGCCCCCTCCTGCAAGAGAGCCTCGAGGAGGATCTTGGTGCTGTAAGGGAGGAGGAGGCTGCGGAGCCCTCCATCACCCTGAAAGGTGCGAGGGCTTTGACAGCCAAAACCTTGGCCCGGCGCAGGGCCCGTCTCCGTCCGGATCAGACGGTGGCCGAGTTGGTGCAGTTTCTGCTGTTGAAGGACAGGAAGAAGAGTCCTATCACCCTCTCCGAGATGGTGAAATACATTATCAGAGACTTAAAGGATCTGTTCCCTGAGATCATCGCAAGGGCCGCAGAGCATCTGCGGTATGTCTTTGGTTTCAAGCTGCAACAGCTTGACGGCAAGCACCACACTTATATCCTGATCAACAAACTAAAACCTCTTGAGGAGGAGGAGGAGGAGATGGCCCCAGACTGGGTCTTTTAATGATGATGTTGGGCTTTATCTACATGAAAGGTAATAGCGCCAGGGAGGCACAGGTCTGGGAGATGCTGCGTCGGTTGGAGGTGCGTCCCTCAAAGTATCACCCCCTCTTTGGGTGCCCGAGGAGGCTTATTATGGAAGATTTCGTGCAGCTGAGATACCTCAATTACCAGCTTGTTTCTCACACCAATCCACCGGCATGTGAATTCTCTTGGGGTCCCCGAAGCGACCTGGAAACCAGCAAGATGAAAGTCCTGGGGTTCGTGGCCAAGCTCCATAAGAAAGAACCCCAACGCTGGCCAGTGCAGTACTGTGAGGCCCTGGCAGACGAGGGTGACAGGGGCAGTGTGAGGGCTAGGGCCAGGGCTAATGCTAATGCTGGGGCCGGCATCCACCCCTGGTGAGGGCCAGCCAGAGGTGGGGTGGGGGGAAGTTGGGTATAAAAGCTACTGTCTGAGTCATAAGTAGACTAGGTGGGGAGAAGGTCGTTATTTCTATAGCAGTTGTATTTGTGTAACTAGGATTTAGGTTTTGTATCTTGGTAAGTTTTGTTACGTTTAATACACTTAAATTCATGTTTATAAATGAGATTGGTCTACTTTTTCCTGTAGGGTTTTGTTGTAGAGTTTTGCTGCTTTTGTAAAATTAATTGAAAAACTTTACATTTTATTCTGTGATCTTGAACAAATTATGCAGCACTGAATGCTATACTTAAATGGTTTGAAGGAACTCACCAGTATGATGATCTGGTACCAGGGAAAAATATAGCTGATTGGTATCTAGCTTTCCAACAGTTTTTGTCTACTGTGCAAAGAAAAAAGACTGACATTTAACTCTGTTTGCTTAGTTATTGTAGTAGCTGGGGGGGGGGGGAATGCAATAAATTAGAAGTATAACTTGGTACACTTAATAAACATTTGTTAAGCATCTTCTTTTGTGCGATGCACTGTTGGGGGTATTTGGAGATTAAATGCTGAACAAGATAAAGGCCCTACTTTTCAGAACTGGACAGTAAATAAATAAACCAGAAATTACAGTGCGATGAGTTGAAGGCTACAGAGGGACACCCAACCCAGCTGGGGTGATTGGGTGAGGCTTGCCTGAGGTTACCTTTAGTCGGACTTCAGGGTAGGGAGGGAGAAACGATGGGGTGGGTGGAGAAGAGGGGAAGGAAAAAAGGAAGAAGAGTTGTGGGTGGGAGATGGTATTAAAAATTACTTAAGATCATAGATGCTCCTCAGTAAGATGGGAAGACATGATACATGGCAGATCTGGAAAACATCCAACCTTTGCCAGTGCCCTTGGTCCAGGGCAGTTTATCACAGTGCACACGTAATGACGGTGACTGTTAGCATTTTGGTCTTCTCCATTTCCCTTCTCTCAATCTCTACAAGCTTTCCTCTTCTACCAAAGCCCTCAGAGACCAAATACTTTTTTTTTTTTTTTTGCGGTACACGGGCCTCTCACTGTTGTGGCCTCTCCCGCTCCGAACGCACAGGCTCAGCGGCCATGGCTCACGGGCCCAGCCGCGCAGCATGTGGGATCTTCCCGGACCGGGGCACGAACCCATGTCCCCTGCATTGGCAGGCGGACTCTCAACCACTGCGCCACCGGGGAAGCCCAGAGACCAAATACTTTAACGATTCTGGAACGGTATGTAGTGTGGAGGGCACGTGTGATGTCCTCTGCTGCCAGGAAGCCTTCAAGGGCTCTCCCTTGGCACCAGGAAGCCCAGCACTCTCATCCATGTTTCTGCTTGCCACTTGCCACCTGCCATCTCCCATTAGGAGGAGAACTGTAAGGCATCTTTCACATTCTTAACTACCCATGAAGAGTCATCTTCGAAAGCAGCTTGAGCCTCTGCAGTGGCTACCACCTTCACTCTGGGGATGAATTCTGTAGAATGGGTACATAGAGTAATAAGGAATCTAGAGGAGTGGTAACCAAACCAAAACTGGGTGTAGGATTATGAAACCGTCCCCTTACAGCTGCCATATACAGAAGAGCTGCTTTCTTCTCTCTTTACTGCTGGTTTTGTGGGTGTGTGTGCTTTCAGTTGCGTCTGAATAACATATCTGAGTATGTTAAGGTTAACATGGAATACAAATACTTTGGGACACAGGCCCAGGGATCCAACCAATCACAGTGAGACCAAAGGTTATAAGCTTATGGGTAAAAAAGTTCACTGATGATTAAAAATATGATTTCTGGGCAATTTATAATTCATTAAACAAAAGTATTGAGTACCCCCTCTATGCCAAGGACTTTGCTGGGTTCCAAAGATTAAAAAGGGAAAACCGTCTTTACCCTCAAGGAGCAATAGTGATAATTTCTCACATTTGCATTTTCTCACAGCTGCTGAGAGGTCAGCAGTGTATGCACCCGAGGGTCTGATTACTTGGCGATTTGCTTACAGTCACTTGGCAAAAGACAGCACTAAGACTAGAACCCAAGTCCCTTGCCTCCCAATGTGTTTCATTCTAGTACATTGTTCCCTGTGTCTGGCTTCCAATATATTGTATGTGATTTTATTTATGCCTGGCTTCCAATATATTGTATGTGATTTTATTTATCACAACTCCAAAAATCAAGTGAGGCATGTGTGATTATTGCCAGTTGCCACTGCAGTCCTTATGGGAGTGAGCAGAGTGGAAATACTTCCCATTTCACTGTCAGCAGAGGTGACTTTGCTGCAAGTCAGACATCTATTTCACAGCAGGACAGGACTGACAACTACCATTTTTTAAACATCTGCTATAGGCCAAAAGCATTTCCCCACTTTTCACAACCTATTGCAAAGTGGGTGTTACCAGATACCTCCATTTTACAGGTATTGATACTTGCCATTTATTCAATACGTAATATAAGCCAGCTTTTCAATGCTTTACATACGTTTTAATGATTTTTATAACAATCTAACAGGAGAGATATTATCAGTACCATCTTGAACTATGCACACTGAAACTCAGAGAAGCTGTAAAGTTCTCATAGATGGTATATGATATAACAAGGATTGGAACTGAAGTCTGACTTAGTCAAAACTCCACACTTTTGGGGCTTCCCTGGTGGTGCAGTGGTTGGGAGTCCGCCTGCCGATGCAGGGGACGTGGGTTCGTGCCCCGGTCCGGGAGGATCCCACATGCTGCGGAGCGGCTGGGCCCGTGAGCCATGGCCGCTGGGCCTGCGCGTCCAGAGCCTGTGCTCCGCAAGGGGAGAGGCCACAGCAGTGAGAGGCCTGCATACCACACACACACACAAAAAAACCTCCACACTTTTCACTATCTTACATTTCCTTCTTCTTGGGACTCCTTTCAGACTTGGGGACTCGTGTTCTTTCTTCCAAACATGGCTGTCTCTCTGGAGATGCAAACAATGGTTGTATAAGCAAGGTAATTATGACAAGACCCTGGCCTGTGGGAGGGTAAAATAAAGTTGGAGAATTATCTGTGAACATTGGTCCCAGCTCTGCCTACCCCCAGTGTTGTCAGAGTGCTGACTACGTGTAGAATGTGTATTTTTACTCAAACTCAGCACTTTTTGCCCTTGTGGGCCATGTTTCCTAAATCTTCTTTAGTCTGCTCTCTCCACTAAGCCTCAAATTAAGTCTTTCATGCCATGGAACAATCAAATAACATTTCTGGACCTGCAAATATGATTCCCAGCATTGTTTCCAGATGGTACAAAAGGCTGGCAGAACTTGTACCCTTGCCTCAGGATGAAAGACCTCCCATTTCATAGATGCCATCATCAACTTCTCAGAAGTACCGAAAGTGTGGCCTCTGGGCCGATGTGTAGAGCAGACATTGGCCATGGTGAGGGCAAGAGATGAATTCTCCTGTTGCTTATGGTCATTCACATGACAGAAAAGGAAGGCCTGGATCCCTGGTCTCCTTCCCCTTCAGGCACAAACAGAACTAGATCTTCCTGGGTGAAACCATGTGGGTGGGAGAGCAAGGAGATGTCGGGGGACTGATGGCAGATGGATTACTCCAAATCATACGTACTATACCACAACTAGATAGCAAAGCCAGTAAAGGGAATTCCCTTGAAAACTATAAATGAAGCCTTAGACAATGGGAAGGTCTCACTCAGTTCAGCCACAGACTCTGCAGGGATTTTTCTTTTTCTTTTTTTTTTTTTTGCAGGGATTTTTCTTTTTCTTTTTTTGGCTGCATTGGGTCTTCGTCGCTGCGCACAGGCTTTCTCTAGTTGTGGCGAGCCGGGGCTACTCTTCGTTGCGGTGCGTGGGCTTCTCATTGAGGTGGCTTCTCATTGCGGAGCACGGGCTCTAGGCGCACAGGCTTCAGTAGTTGTGGTTCGTGGGCTCTAGAGCGCAGGCTCAGTAGTTGTCGCACAAGGGCTTAGCTGCTCTGAGGCATGTGGGATCTTCCCGACCAGGGCTCAAACCTGTGTCCCCTACATTGGCAGACGGATTCTTAACCACTGCGCCACCAGGGAAGTCCCTCTGCAGGGATCTTGACTTTCACCAGAGTCGGGACTTTTGACCCACTGGAACTTGGAGAATGGGTGTTTGCAAACAGGCTCCGGTTAATTACAGCCCCAGCATCTGGCAGGCACATAGCGCTCTGGAGGTGGTAGCTCATTTGTAGCCCCTGCAAACCAGGCCTCAGTGCACAAGCTCAATCGCAGTTTCCACCTGAGATAATTATGCCTCATGCCTTGGTCTTGGTGGTAACTGATGCTTGTGCAAATCATTCCTCAAATGGTGTAACCCAGCAGAGGTGGCAACAATTACCTCCCAGCAGAAGTATAGTGTACTGACTAAAGAGGTTAGGTATTCTGAAAAGCGTCCCAGTCAAGGCCTTATAAAAGTCATGACTATGTGACCTTGAACAAGGAATTCTAAACTCTGAGGACTGGAGCTCTAGGAAAGTTTAGATTGGAGGGTGATTGGAGTTAGTGGTTAGCTACAATCCACACCCACAACACATCCTACCAGCTGACTGCAAACCCTGCCAGTTCCCGGGCTACTCATGACTGATGACAAGATCAGCCAACAATTATTAAGCCTTATCTGTCAGGCACGGTGCTAAGTATGATAATCAAATTGGCTCATGCAACTACACAACACCCCCATGAGACAGATTCTCCATTTGCCATCATCACAGTACTGTAGGCAAACCACAAAGAAAGAAGAATTCCTTTCATTGTGTCAATGCACAAGTTAAAAGACTTTCCCAAAGTCATGGCATAGCTAGTGAGCCGCAGATCCTGAACATGAACCCGAATCTCCTGGGTTCTTGCTGTAATTCCACCTTGCCGGTCTGCAGAAGTTTCTCAGGGAGCAACCAACCTCCCTTTGGGAGAATGGGGCTGCGGGAGAAAGAAAGAAAACCTGTGGGCCTGCTCATTTATACCATAACCTAGAGCGTCCACAGTAGAGGCAGTGAGGCAGGGAAGGAACAATTTGGCTTCTCTGATTGCAGGGTTTGGGTCACCAGAAGGGATGCAAACTGGGAGAGGAGCCCACTTGGAGCAATGCTGGCTCAGGGCACCAGCACTGTGGTTCCTGCAGTGGGGGAAATAAATGGTGCCCAAGACGCAGAGGGGTGTCAGCACAGTGAGAGACCACCATGAGGACAGAGGAGTCTCCTACAGTGGAAAGCTCCTGGCCCCTGGAGCAGCCAGATCTGCGTTCCATGCCACTCTGCCATGGGAGAGTGTGTGTCTCCGCCTGAGTTCGCTAACCCTCTGAGCTTTGGTTTCCTTGTCTTTCCAACAGAGATATTGCTGTGTATCTCAAAACACTGTGAAGACGACGGAATGAGGGAATTACTAAGTGCCTAGCACAGGATCTGGTACATGGTAACTAGCGTTATTATAAACTGTATTCACTCATTCAACAAACACTTATCTTCTGTACATACCAGGCATACACCCTGGTGGTGAGCTTACAGCAGAGGACAATACAGACAAAAGCCCTTGTCGTCTAGAGCTTACAGATCGGCGCGAAGAGACATAATAAAGAAGCACATTACATAGCATGTCAGATGGAGATCTATGTTGGAGGGAGAAATGAAGCAGGAGAGGGGGAAAGAGTGCTGGGAGGGTGTGCAATTTTAAATGGCCTGCTCAGGGAAAGCCTCGTTGAGACATTTGAGTCAAAACTGAAGGTGAGAAGCAGGAAGCCCACAAGCTGTCTGGGGGGGACCAGGGAGGAGGGGGTGCCGGCAGATGGAACAGTGAGTATGAAGGCCAAGGGTGGAAGCAGGCCAGGCAGGTTCTGAGAAGTAGCTCCTGCAAGCAGAGTGGGTGATGGGGGAGGGTTGAGTAGAAGGAGATGTGTTCCTTCTCCTGAAGGAGCTTGCAGAGCTGGCACAAGTACCTAAACAATGAATAAACACGGATCTGCACCCAGGAGTCACTGCCTGAGTTCAGCAGGGGAAGAAACCACAGCAGCTTTAGGCAGCAGAGGCTTCCACTGGGCCCGGAAGGGGAAGGAAAGAGATATTCCTTATTCATAGCTTTTGTTTTTCTAATTACAAATGCTTGTAGTGGAAAATGTGGAGAGTTCCACAAAAATATAAAGAAAAGGAATGCTCTAGAATACTGGCACCCAGAGGCAACCATGGTTAACAGTGTAGTATGGTTTTATGTCTATCTCTAGTGTATTTAGTTTTCACCTGCCAAGGGTATAAATGATTTGTTGCTACTTTAACAATGAGTTACAATGACACTGAGCCGCACTCCATGCAATATTTCCCTCAAATACTTCTGGAAGCTCCCAGTGGGGCATCTCAAATGTTGTCACAAATCCATCTATCCACAGCAGTCACCGTGCAGGGCTTATGGAGGCCCATGAAAGGAGAGCTTCTGCTGGAGATGGTCCTTGTGGAGTCCTCAAGCATCCGTGGCTGCTGCCTCCTCGGATGCCCCCAGTGTTCTAGAGGGATGCTGCAGACATGGATAGAGTGTGCTTCTCCCCAGCTCTGTGTCAAGAAGTGTCACCTGGGTCCCAAAGCAGCAGTGCCGGGGACTCTCCAACCTCCTCAGGAAGCCTGCTAGTCTCTGCTTGCCATCTCTTGCAAGCGACTCTCCAAACTCCAGCTGAAAATAGTCACCCCCACAGGGACCAGTCCACAACTTCCTCCACAACTCTTTTCCTCAAACCTTAGGAACAAAAAGGAGAGAAAAGGCAGTCCCTGTCTCCCAAGGCACGGCTGTTTGCATTGCTGAACCAGAACAGTGAGCATACGCATTCGCACTGACAGTGATAGCACAGCTTTAGATTGGTGCTGATTTTCCCGAAGCAAAGCAAAAGTCTGCCCCAAAGGTGAACTAAATCCTCCATCTCTAGCAAACTGCTAGCAACTTAGCTCCCTTCCCCCACTTTTCCCACCTTCTCATCATGTTTGTTTTCTTTTTTTAATTTTTAAAATTTATTTATTTATTTTTGGCTGCGTTGGGTCTTCGTTGCTGCTCGTGGGCTTTCTCTAGTTGCGGTGAGCGGGGCCTTCTCATCGCGGTGGCTTCTCTTGTTGCAGAGCACGGGCTCTAGGCGCCCGTGCCTTATAACATCTCAGCCAGGGATTTTATATACCGTGAGAGATGGCTAGAATTTAGGTAAAAGCTTGGAATGGAGAAAAGGATTCTAGGCAAGGGAAACCACTTCAGCCAAGGTCAGGTAGCAGGAAGGTGCAGTGTCCTGGGAACCACGAGGGGACCAGTTAGGTTGGAACAGAGTTTGTGGAGGAGAGGAGAGGGTGCTGTGGATGGAGAGAGCAGCTGGGGGCAGCGGCTGAGGGAGAGCAATGAGCACAAGGACGGTGGCCTGGCTGGTCGTGAAGGGGGAGGCTGGAGGTGGGGAGGCCACTCCAAATTGGAGTAGATGGCAGCCTGACCAGGGGAGGGGTGCAGCAGGAATGGGGGTGGGAAAGGACTGGTTGGGGGAATAACTTGGAACCACTGGATAACTGATCAGCTGTGGGAAATGCAACAGAGGGACATGTGAGGTATGACTCAGCAGCTTCAAGCTGGCACGTCTGGAAGAGTGCTGGAGTCATTCACTAGAACAGCTGGGTGCCCAGAGGGAGCCAGTTTGTGGTCAAGGAGATGGATATGTCATCAGTCACACTGAGTCTCAGTTGCTCAGTTGAATATCTGATGGACACTTGGAGATGGAGCAGAGGATGGACACCGGGGCTGAAGGTAGACACTCTGAGTCAGCCTCTTGGAAGACATAGCCCAAACCGCGGACTCTCTCCTTGGGAAAGAATGTAGAGGGAGGAGGGCAGGAACCTGACCCATCTCTCTTCTTGCTCAAAGCAAAGGTCTTGGCAGTCCCAAGCAGATTACACAGAAATGCAATCCTGCCTCCACAGTTGCCTTCTGGGTCCATCTTCTGGATATACTTCTACAAATGATCTGGGGGCTAAGAAGAAGGTCTCAGAGGGAGCAGCATGGCCAGGGAGTCATGGAACTAGGAAGAGAGAAGCTGCAAGTTGTTGTAGGTGGGTGTCAGCTAAGGGGTGCCAAGATTCTTAGTGTGCACTGAAAACAGCATTGCAGGGCTTCCCTGGTGGCGCAGGGGTTGAGAGTCCGCCTGCCGATGCTGGGGACGCGGGTTCGTGCCCCGGTCCGGGAAGATCCCACATGCCGTGGAGCGGCTGGGCCTGTGAGCCATGGCCGCTGAGCCTGCGCTCCGCAACGGGAGAGGCCACAACAGTGAGAGGCCCACATACAGCAAAAAAAAACAAAAACAAAAAAACAGCATTGCAAACACACAGTCCCACTGCTGCTGGAAGGATCCAGGACAGACCTAACCAAGGCTGAAATGGGCCAACTCATGGGATTCCAGACTTAGCAGCCTGTCTCTCCCCGCTTTATAATGGACCTTCTGTCTTGGAATGGAACTTTCCAGGCAACACCATCACCTTTGATCAGACCTGAGATATCTCCACAGTGCAGGATACATCCCAAGGGAGGGAGGTTCTCATTCAGGGAGAACCCTCACGTTCAGCCTCTTAGATACACAAGGCATGTTGCCCAGATGCAAATGCACGCTTGGTATACACACGTAGAAATATCTCCTCCAAATCCACAGGAGACATGAAGAAAAATGTATCATTTGGCAACTATCATATATCAGGTACTTTGCCTGGAGCTTTCCAAGTATTTTTACATTTAGTATCACAACAGTTGTGAAAGAAAGGGATCATTTTCCCATTTTGTAAAACCCCAAGCCTCAGAAAAGTTAAATATTTTGCCCAGGATCACGTGCCTAGAAAATGGCAGATGGTTCTTGACCCAGGTCTGCCTGTGCACTCACATGTTGTTATTCTTCTTTCTTCACACATGTGTGTACAACAGACTCATACACACAAACACATATCCATCCCTCTATACACACAAAATCCCATAGAAAGTAAGCTCCTTGAGGGCAAGGATGTCATTTTGTTCACTGATGGATCCCAGATATCTAGAACAGTGTCTGGCACAGAGTACACACTCAATAAATATTTTGTGGTTGCCATTAAATGAATTGAATGAATACACGTGCATGCAACCCTCACCTGTGTACATGTACATCTACGCACACACATGCACGCATGCACATACGGGCACACTCACTCACCCTCACATACACTTAATTAACACATCAAATCCACTGCCTGAAAGTAGATCCAAGGTGAAGCTCCAGCTCTCAGAGCTGCCCCTACAGGTCTGCTCCTGAAGGGGTGACCTCTCCATCTCCCCAGCCTCAGTACATCCCACCTCCTTCTTTTCCTGGCTCAGTCAAAAATAAAGAATTTTTCTAAAAGATCTTTACTAAGAGAAAAAGAAAAAAATAATCAAGAAACTACAAGCTCTTGAGCAGATGAACTGACAGATTCGGATTCTTACCCTAAGCCAGGCCCTCCAGTCCGGCCACAGCCCGGCTCAGCGGGTGAGGCGGTCAGCTCGTGGAGCCTAGGCCGTGCTTGGCTGCTCTGCCAGTGGCTCAGATGCCCAGCCTGAGGGAGCAGGGAGTTGGCACGGCTGCTCAATCTGGGCCATTCTCTCTTCCTCCAGATACTGCTGCTGCTTCTATATGGGCACAGACACTTCTGCCACTCTGGCCTTGAGCTAACTGCAATTTTACACCCTCTTTGCCATCTGCTGTGCCCTGGGCTTGTAAACCAGACTGGTCCAACCCAAATCACTCAGTAGGACTGTGTCTATCCCATGCCTAAAATTCCAACAACCTTAATTCCTTCCTAGAGCCTCAAGGCTCTGCCTGAGATGGCTCCTGTCCATCCTCAACCTCATCCCACACCACCCCTTTATCTGGTCTCCAGTTACATTTGCAAAGCAGTTCTGATGGATGTACCAGAGCCCAGCATCCCAAGGATCTGTTCACCAGACACCTCAGACAACTCCAGATCAGACCCTGGACCAGTGCATCAGCATCACCAGGGTCTCTGGATTAAAAAGTAAATTCCTGAGCCCACCTAAGACCTGCTGGATCAGAATCTCTGCAAGTGAGGCCCAGAAGCCAGCACTTTTAACAGGCTTCCCAGGTGACTGTCACACTCCAAAGTCCAAGAAGCACCACCCCAAATCTATTAAACTCCATACATACCCCCATGCATGTATAATAATGGTAGCTAAAATACTTATTGAGCACTTACTATGTGCAAGGAAGTATTTTCATGTGTTAACTCAGTTCACCCTCACAACAACATTGGAGGGAGGCATGTTATCATGCCCACTTTGCGGTGACTTGCCCAGATTCATACAGCCTTTGGTGGGAAGTCAGGGATCGAACCCCGGCCTTGTGACTTCCAAGCCTGCACGCAATCAGCACACACTCTCTAGCGCGCTCGACTGCGCCTACATAGATCACACACACACAGGACCCCCACCCCTTCAGAACCGCTGACCAAAGAGGTTCTGACAAAAGAGATGGAGGGCCAGGGTGTTTTCCAAGGCTCCTGGTTTCTCTCTCACCCCAAGCCTGGCATACACAGATCTGAGCCTAGAGAGCCAACAGTCACAGCCAGCAGGGCCGGGGAGCTGGTGAGCTGTTGCCCCAGGGCTTAGGCAGCACCCCCAGGCCCTGAGGCTCAGCCCTGCCTGCTGCAGGGAGCGGGCCCACCACGGGCCTCCACTGCCAGGGCCCCTGAACCCTGCCCCCCAGCCTCTGCTGCCCAGCGTGTCCTGGCTCCCCGAGAGCCGAGCCCCTGACAGGGCCCTCCTGGAATGCTGTAGCCAGAGAGCAGATGTGCTTGCAGCTCTTTCCAAAAGCTAGTCTTCTCAGGAATCCTGCCATGGGGGAAAGGCAGGGGGATGGGGGGAAGGAGTGGAAAAACAACCGAAATACCATAACACAGAAAAGTGATCCAAATAGAAAGCAGCAACTGCGTATCTGGAAGGAATAAACTGAGGGGGAGAGGCGCAGAGCTGTGCAGCATGGCCGTGAGGCTGCCGACCTTGGCAGCCCGGGGATGGGGGCTGGGTGGCCACCGTCAACTGGCCACAGGGTTGCTCTGGCCAGGGGCTGGGGTGGGGGGAGAGTCTGGGCTGCCACAGGGGCACGAGGAGTAGATCTCAGCCAGCAGTCTCCTCCTTCCCAGGGCTCCAGGCACTGTGTTCCTCATCCCCCAAGACCTATCCGGAGAGGCCTTCTCACTGTTCTCCACTTGAAGGGTCTGCTTGGGACCGTGGAAAGAGCCAGAATGATGCCTGAACTCACAGACATTCTGATCATGGGGAGAGAAGGCTTTCTCAGAATAGGGCTGGGTCCCCTGACAGTGGAGGGGAGAGATGGGAAGGATTTATTTTGAGGCCATAGAATGCAGAATCAAGTGGTTCTCACCCAGCTCCCTCCTGACGAGCAGTGCGACCTAGGGAAACTCACTTATTTGCACTGAGCCCAAGTCCCCTCACTGTAAAATGGGCTAACTCAGGCTTTCTCTGTGCATCTCAGGGTCAAAAAAGACCCATAGATTGGACAACCTATCAAAGCTGGGGCTTGAGCACAGAAAGCGAGATGGTGGTGTGTCACAGGATGTGGAGTTGAAGGATTGGGTTTGAGACCTACTAACTAGCCATGTGACCTTGGAGTAGACACTTAACCTCTCTGTGCTCAAGAGGGCCAAAGCCTAGATACATGAGGAGCTTTTGAAAAACTTTTATACGTAGGAGATGATGTCAGCTCCCACTTCCTCAGCCCTGTACCAGGTACAGATTGTGGGGATATTTTTGTGAGGTAGGTATTACTATTCCCATTTTACAGATGGGAAAATAAGGCTCAGTGAAGTTAAGGAACTTCTGAAAACTGACAGGTGCTGAAGTTGAACCAGGTCTGTCTGATTTTGGAGCTCATGGCCTCTCTCCTATTGCAGCCCAGGGGGCAGGGATGGGCAGTGCCCCTGTTGGTGAGCTGAGGGAAGAGGTGAAGTCCTAGCAGAGGAGCCTGGCTGGGGATATCTGGCAGCAGGAGCAGGGACTCTGTTTGGCCTTGGTTTGTGCAGGAGGCTTGGTGGAGTGAGGTGTACCTTGACCTGGAGGAACTGAAGCCCCCAGTGCCTCATGATAACCTGGAAGCCAGCTGCCCAAGGGTGCAAAGGTGCTATAATCCACAGGGACGATTGCCAGGCAGAACCTGGGGAACAAAGCAGGAAGCACGAGAGCTGCCAAGTAGGTCAGCAGAGCATCAGACTGTTGAGCAAGATAGGTGCAGAGCTGAGAACAAGCTGGATTGTTAACAGGATAACGACAGGTAAAAAGAGGCCCAGACATGTCATCAGGATGGCTCAGGAATCAACTCCGTGGCTGAGGCCTCCTCTTACATCAGATGCTCTGTGAGGCCACAGGGGCTTTTGGACGGACAGGTTATCAAGGCCTGGGCTCAAGCACAGAGAGAGAGCTGGTGCTAGGTCACAGGATATGGCATTGAAGAATCAGCTTTGAGACCTACCCATTAGCCATGTGACCCTGGAGTAGACACTTAACCTCTTTGTGCTCAAGAGAGACAAAGCCTAGATAAGAGCAGAGCAAAGACAGTTTCCCTCCATGTCTGCTCTCCAGCCCCTGCCCCCATCACCCGCTCTGTGAAGCCTGCCATCCTGGCAGTGAGTGAGCCACTCCCTTCCTAGAACCCTGTAGCCCCTGTACATGCCCCACATGTGCCCTTCGTTTTGACAGTTTTGACCACTCCATTGTAAGGCCCAGTGTGTGTCACCCCATTAGGACTGTGGGCTTCTCAAGCGTATCCCATCATGGTGCCTGAGACAGGGACTAGTGTTTGAGAGATGAAGGAGGAACTAAGTAAACAGAAATTCATCTGGAGGCTTCCTAAAAGCAGGCAGTGGTCCATTTGGGTCTTAAAAGAGTTGGTGTATTTGAATACTACTCTTCAAAGAAATCAAAGGTCTTCTTGGCTCCTAATACTTGAGTTAGCCATACCAGTCCCTAAATGCTAAAAGAATTCTCTCGACAATGTTTATTCATTCATTCCACAAACATTTGCTGA
Source organism: Delphinapterus leucas (assembly GCF_059928025.1). Classification (NCBI taxonomy): domain Eukaryota; kingdom Metazoa; phylum Chordata; class Mammalia; order Artiodactyla; family Monodontidae; genus Delphinapterus; species Delphinapterus leucas. The sequence continues at coordinate 82,717,108 of NC_143132.1, forward strand.
GCTTAAACTATGTGTCAGGCTGGAAAACAAAAGCTAAGAAGTTAGGGTCCCTGTTCTCAAAGGTGCAACTGTGAAGTGGCTGGGAATGGGGTGCAGATAAGCACCTGGATAATCATATTCTTCGACCATCTAGAGGATTCTATGGGAGCCCATTAGAGATATAACCAATCCATCCATGAGGGAGCAAGGAAAGGGCTGCTATATGTGGCTGTGTAGGTCGTGTACCGCAGAAGGCAGGGTGTGCCCTGGAGTTGCCCAATGCAAGGGCCCAATCCTTCCAGGCCCCCAGCATCTGAAGCCCTGTTGCCCCCTCATCCCAATCCCCAAATCCTAGTCCATCAACCTGGTCCCTCTGGCTCCTCTACTGAGAATTTCTTTGTCTAGTCCTCCAGAGAAGTTTTCTTCTGGAAAACTCCCCAGGAGTCCCTGTTATCTCCTTTCTCCTGCCAGCTCTATAAAGCAAACCGGCTCCTCTCAGAGAATTACAGTTTGGGGGAAGTGTGATTCATGGGGAAAGAACTCTTTCCACGGCTTTCTAACCTTTGATGTGACCCCAAAAAACCTGTGGCTAATACAGAGCGCTCTAAATCTCACAAAACTCATAAACACAAGAGCCGCACTGCACTGGGCCGTGAACAAGGCCTCTGGCTAGCCAGCTCCTGCCACCAGCTGGAGAAATGTTCCCCTTTCCCACCCTACACCGACAGCCCTCCCAGAAACCCTCCACTCTCCTGGCAGCTCCTGCAGGGGCAGCGTTCCAGGGCCCCCGTGGCTGGGAGGGGAGGCTTGCCAAGGCCCCTGATGGCCCACCAGTCCATAGCTGGACCCAGAACCTCTGCCCCTCCAACTCTGATAGGAAAGGCCTCAGTTGTTGAGCAAGGGAGGGAAAGGCTGGAGAAACAGACTCTAAAATACAGCCTCCCTGAAGGGAAGAACAGCTGGGACCAGGAAGATACTAGTGAATTTTAGGTGACATGTCTGCAGAAGTAGTGCCCTCTGAGGTTTCTGGAGGTTTTCCTGCAAAGCAAAGCAATATAAATGAAGTCTATTTTCCCCATGAAAACAATGTGGGGTTTTGTTTGTTTGTTTGTTTTAAGAGAAGAATCTATCAGCCACAAGTTTAATGAACAAGAAGCAATATACCTGTGCTCTACATAGCAGACCTCTTTCTAAAGCAGGGTATAGAACAAGCAGGACCAAGTGGGAACGCATAAGATAACGTAAATGGAACGCCTTGCACGAAGCCTAGCCTATGGTAGGTGATCAATAAATGGTCACCGTTATTACAGTGCCTTATTATCTGAGCAATCCCTGGCGAAGGCACCGAGCAGAGCAGGGAGAAGGACCATAAAGTTTCCAGGAACTAGTCTGAGGCCCTGCTTGCCCACCGCCTGGCGGAGGGGCCCCGAGTCCTCCAGGTGGGGAAGCTGGCTGACTGCAGGGAGGACGTTTGTGCTCTGCCGCTCATGCTGAAAATAGTACCACCCCACAGCTGGCCGCAAAGGCAGAGGGACAGACAGTGGCCAAACTAAACCGACAGCTGGCTTCAGGACAGTTGGTGGGGACTTCCCTGCCTCCTGCCTACCCCACAGCACATGGTGGCAATTTGGAAGTCAAAAGCTCTTTTTTTTTCTTTCCAAAGGCTCTTTTCCTCCACAATTGCTGTTACTGGGTTTGGGCCTCGCAGGTGCTGAGGAGGTGGGGTCCTGGGCCACCTCTCTCTCTGGGGATGGGGAAAGGGAGACTGGGCGGGCTGCCAGCAGCTCCCTGCTGGTCTTGGCAAGCCTGCCCCCATGCCTCTCTGTAGCAGCAGGTAGGTGACATGGCACTTGACCCAGCCCCAGGACAAGTGCCCCTCTCAGCACTCCGTGTTGGTGGGGGCAGGGAAGGAGTGTGGCAGGGTGGGGGTGGGGGTCTTGCTCCCCGGAAAACCTTTCCAGAGATTTCTCTTCCCCAGCAGGGCAGGGGTGCACCACAAAGGTGAACCTTGTTCTCTTCTCCAAGGCTGTGGCTGGGCTGTGGGAAGGACTGGACTGTGTCCTGGCGGGGGCCACCTCACAGGTACCTAGTGTGGAGCCGGCTAACCTTCCTACACTCAAAACACCACCCATAGCACGGAGGCATCTGCTCGTTAAGTCCACACCCAGAACCTGGGGAAAATCACCTTCCCTCCCCTCTGTTTTCCCCACCTCCATTTTAATCAGATTCTCCCTTTCTTTACTGAACAGAGAACAGAAAGGACCTCCTCCTGGTGTGTGCAGGCACTCAGAGCAAAGGGAGAAGCCCCCAGGGGTCTTGCTATTGAGCCCGTGTGTACCATGTTTACTCTCTAGGATTTGTGGTCAGAAGAGATCACTTATTACTTACCTACGGTCATCATTTACTCGTCGGGCCTCAGTGGCCTCATTTCTGAAATGGAGATAATAACAATACCGCCTCGCGAGGTTGTTTGTTGAGAGGAGTAAATAAGATGGGGTATGAGAAAGGGCTTTGTAACACATGTGCAGTGCCACACATAATAATTACGATGGTTAATATTACTATTACAGTGCTGCAAGCTCTATAAAAACAGCCATTGTCCCTCAGAAATACCCTCCAAGCCTGTGGATGTTTTCAGGGGAACACCACGAGAGCCTTCTAGACTGGAGTCTCTGTCTCCTGACCGATCCTGCCATGGGGCACGGCCAGGGCAGGAGGGCCAGGGTGAGGTTAGCCCTCTCACCATCATCATCCAGCCTCCAGCAACAGGACAGTGATTATACCCCAAGGAGGAGCGAGAGTCTCTCCCAGGGATTACCTCACCCCTCCAGAGCCGAGCAGATGTAAAGAAAGGGAGGAGTAGGGACGGCTAAGGGGGGGGGGGGGGGGCAGCCTGAAGTCACGTGACTTTCCCAAAGCCAGCCCCGCAGGCAGGGCCAGAGAGCAAAGCACTAAAAGGGGCTGATCCTTAGAGGCAAATCTAGGGCTCCACGCCCTGCCCCCACCATGCCCCCCCCAGCCCCCCGCCTCAGCCCTGAGAGCCCAGCTCAGGAGGGGCCTGGGACACAGAAGCTCCCTGGCTCCAACAATAACTGCTGTTGTTTGTTGAGCCTGTGCTAGGTGCTTTCTGTCCATTGGACCCTAATCACAGCCCTGCCACCCAGGGGTTATTATGCCTCTTTTCAGATGAGGCTCTGACGGGACGTAATTCTCCCAAGGTTGCTCGTCAACTTAGTGGCAAAGCTGGACAAGATTTGAACCAGGTTCTGTTTAGGTCCAAAGACCTACCCATTGCCTGCTTGTCCCGTCAGCCCAAAATGGCAGGCTGGGCGAGGCTGGGCTAGCTTCTGGGTAGGGTCCCCAGCCACCAGGGAGAGGAGAGAGCCTAAGAGGAAAGGGGAAATTGTTTACCCTCAGTAACTGCACCTCTGAACCCCCGCCAAGCCTGCACACACCAGACTAAACCACAGAGCTGCCCTGCCCTTGTGCCTAGGCACGGGTGTCCAAAGTGACCTGCTCCAGCGCTCAGCTCCAAACCTGGGGGAGGCATCGGGGAGCCCCCGAAGAGCAGCAGGGGCCTGATTATGGAGGCCAAGGACCCCGCTCCTGGAGCGGGTTGGGCTGAGGAGAGGCAGCCCTCCAGTCCTCCACTCCCAGACTGCCTGTGGGGGAAAAATGTCGGAGTACTCACCCCAGGGCAAGGCCTGGCTGGCTTCCCCCATCTTTTCTCATCATCTCCCAGGAAGGAGTGAGGGGGAGGTGGCCTGGACTGAGGCCGAGAACGACGGAGTGCAGATCAAATCCTATGGTTTTTGTTGGGATAGATCACCCCCAAATAATTTTTCTTTCCACTTATTGTAAAAGTCACATAGACATACTACAGAAGATTTGACAAATAGAAGAAAAAGAATTAACTGTAATTTTACCACCATAACACAATCACTGGTAACACTCTCACGTAGTTCCTTCCCAGCTCTCTCACCTCTTTTTTATTAAAATTTTTTAAAATAACTGTTATTATGCCATTTTCAGAATGTGGATGGATTTTCCCATCTCTTGTCATGACATAAAATCACCTTCCCATGTTGCTGTGCAGTTGGCCTGTCCTCCTTTTGGACGACTGTAGGGGAGTCCACTGTGTGAGTCAAGGCAAAGGCTTCTACCCCCTGATTTAAGAATGTTTGAAGTCTTGATTTAAGTCTCTGAAGCCTTACAAAAGTAGAAATAGAGACATAGATGTAGAGAACAAACGTATGGACACCAAGGGGGGAAAGTGGCGGGGGGGGGGGGATGAATTGGGAGATTGGGACTGACATATATACACCAATATGTATAAAATAGATAACTGATAAGAACCTGCTGTATAAAAAAATAAATAAAATAAAATTCAAAAAACATAATAAATGTTTTTAAAAAGTAGAAAACTTGAATCACATTTACTCAACCTTTAATAAACCTCCTATTGTGAAAAGAATAAAATTATATGGACTCAGAGTTGGTCCAGAAAATCCAAGTAGCTCTTGGTTGCAGCAGAGTGGGGAGGGGGCCTGTGGGGCAGGGAGGCACTGCTGGGGTAAGGCTGCGGCACCTGCCACCAACTCAGACCCACACAGATCAGGCCCCTTGCCTTCCCGGTCCTGCAGAACCTGGGTTCTCAACATTGCTTCTGGGCCAGAGAGTTGCCAGGAGAGACTGATTGTAGAAGAATGTTAGACTGGAAACCAAGGAGCCTCTGTCAGATGCCTGCTGTCCTTTCCAGAGCCTTCCTGCACTTGTTAGGGGTCTGCCTGCAGAAGGCAGCCCTGAGAGCCCCCGCTCCACTGCTGGAGAGCAGCACAGACACCAATCCTTCCTCATCCCCAGCTAGGCCCCCAGCCCATCAGCCTGCTCAAGGATGCTCTCAAACAGATACTCTTGAGGTTTATTAGGTATTTATCAAGGGGCTACTGAATGCATTGTTTGAGTCCTGCTGCAAACAAGAAGAAACCATCCCTGCCCCTGGAAGCTTACAGTCTAGTTACTGTAGAATTTAAAACAAAGACAGTGTAGTCTCATGGTCAATAGCTTGCACTCTGGAGTTAGACTTAGCTGGGTGGAGTGCTTCCCCCTGACTCCCCTCCACTTATTGAACAAGTAGGTTACTTTAACCTTTCTAAGCCCCAGATTCCTCAACTGCAGAATGGGGTTTTTACTCGCAGAGTAAAATCTAATTTACTCGCAGAGTTGTGGGAAGGATTGGAGACAATATATGTAAAGTGTCAGTCATCTGGTAGGCTTTCAGAAACATAGGTTATCATTAAAGTAGCACAAAACACATGTGAAATGCTATAGGGACGCTATGTAAAGGAAGGGGGTCAGAGCATTGAGGGGTGAAGGAGCAAACAGCTCTGGAGCAGGGATTTTCAACCCTGGCTAGGCATGAGAATCACCTGGGAGCTTTGAAATTATGCTGATGTCCAGGCCTCACAGACCAATTAAGCCAGAATGGGACCCAGGCCTGGGCACATTTTATTTAAAAACTGCCCAGGTGAGGGCTTCCCTGGTGGTACAGTGGTTAAGAATCTGCCTGCCGGGCTTCCCTGGTGGCGCAGTGGTTGAGGGTCTGCCTGCCAATGCAGGGGACACGGGTTCGAGCCCTGGTCTGGGAAGATCCCACATGCCGCAGAGCAACAAAGCCCGTGAGCCACAACTACTGAGCCTGCGCACCTGGAGCCTGTGCTCCGCAACAAGAGAGGCCGCAACAGTGAGAGGCCCGCGCACTGTGATGAAGAGTGGCCCCTGCTCACCGCAACTAGAGAAAGCCCACGCACAGAAACGAAGACCCACCACAGCCAAAATTAAATAAATTAATTAATTTTAAAAAATAATCAGATTTATATGAAAAAATAAATTAATTAAAAAAAAATAAATTTAAAAAAAAAAAAAAGAATCTGCCTGCCAATGCAGGGGACACGGGTTCGAGCCCTGGTCTGGGAAGATCCCACATGCCTCAGAGCAACTAAGCCCTTGTGCCACAACTACTGAGCCTGTGTGCCCCTACTACTGAAGCCCACGTGCCTAGAGCCTGTGCTCCGCAACAAGAGAAGACGCTGCAATGAGAAGCCCGCGCGCCACAAGGAAGAGTAGCCCCCGCTTGCCACACTAGAGAAAGCCTGCGCACAGCAACGGAGACCCAGTGCAGCCAAAAATAAACAAATTAAAAATAAATAAATAAATTTATTTAAAAAAAAAAAAAACTGCCCAGGTGAATCTGGGTGCATCCCAGATGGAGACCCACTGCTCTAGGAGGTGTTTCAAAACGTGATTTGGAAAGGAAACCAACATGTATTATGTTAACTTGTACACACTAGGCGCTCTCACAACTGGTAACTCATCTGAGTTCTTGCAATGATCACCTGAAGCAGGTACTTTTAATCCTGTTTCAAAAAAGGGAAGCAGAAGGTCAGGAAGGTCACTGAAACCTGCCTACCGCCCCAGCCCAGGCATTTCTGTACTACTTGATGCTCTAGAGCAGCACTGTCCAGTAGAAGCATAATGTGAGCCACGAATGGGAGCCAGAGATGCAATTTCAGATTTTCTAGTAGCCACATTAAAAAGTTAAAAAGAAATAGGTGAAATTAATTTTTTTAATATATGTGATTTAATGCAATATATCTATAATATTACTATTGCAATGTGTTATCAATATAAAAATTATAATGAGATATTTCACATTACGTTTTTCATCCTGAGTCTTCAAAATCTGGTATATATTTTACACTAAGAGCACAATTCGGACTGGCCACAAGTGCTCAGTTCAGACTAGTCACATGTGACTAGGGGCTATGGTATTAGACTGGCTAAAGGGACAGTTGACCTGGAATCCCACTGAGCAGGTAATAAGAGGAGGTGGGAAAGACCCATAGGTGTGGGCTGAAGAGTTTCAGAATTAGCCAAGAGATTCTTAAATGAGAGAGTGACCTGGAGCCCAGGCGGCACTCTGATGGCTGGGGAGTCTGGAGGCCACCACAAGCCAGAATAAGAAGTCCAACTGGACAGCCACATGCAAAAGAATGAAACTGGACCCCTATCTATCCCAGACACAAAAATCAATTCAAAATGGATTCAAGAGTTAAACATAAGACCTGAGTCCTTAAAACTCCTAGAAGAAATATAGAGGAAAAGCTCCTTGATATTGGTTCTTGGCAATTATTCGTTGGAGTTGACACCAAAAGCCCAGGCAACAAAAGCAAAAATAAAGTGGGACTACACCAAACTAAAAGGTTTCTGCACAGCAAAAGAAACAATGAACAGAATGAAAAGGCAACATGTGGATTAGGAGAGAATATTCGCAAACCATGTATCCAAAAATGATTTAATATCCAAAACACATAGGAACTCTTACAACTCAATAGTAAATAATAATAACTCTATTAAAAAATGGGCAAAGGACCTGAATATACATTTTTCCAAAGACATACAAATGGCCAACAGATATATGCAAAAGTACCCAACATCATTAATTATCAGGGAAATGCAAACCAAAACCACAGTGACTTATCATCCCACAGCTGTTAAGATGTCTATTATCAAAAATATAAGAGATAGGGCTTCCCTGGTGGCGCACTCGTTGAGAATCTGCCTGCTAATGCAGGCGACACGGGTTCGAGCCCTGGTCTGGGAGGATACCACATGCCGCGGAGCAACTAGGCCCGTGAGCCACAACTACTGAGCCTGCGCGTCTGGAGCCTGTGCTCCGCAACAAGAGAGGCCGTGATACTGAGAGGCACGCGCACTGTGATGAAGAGAGGCCCCCGCTTGCCACAACTAGAGAAAGCCCTCGCACAGAAACGAAGACCCAACACAGCAAAAATAAATAAATTAATTAATAAACTCCTACCCCCCAATATCTTCTTTAAAAAAAATAATAATATAAGAGATAACAGGTGTTGGTGAGGATGAGGAGGAAAGGGAACCCTCTTGCACTGCTGGTGGGAATGTAAATTGGTGCAGCCACTATGGAAAACAGTATGGAGATTTCTCAAAAAACTAGAAATAGAACATTTGATCCAGCAGTCCCACTCTGGGCATATATTCAAAGGAAATGAAATCACTATGTCAAAGAGATATCTGCACTCCCATGTTCATTGCCGCATTATTCACAAAGCCAAGATATGGAAACAACCTAAATGTCTGTCGACAAATGAATGGATAAAGAAGATGTGATATATTTATACGGTGGCCTTAAAAAAAGAAGGAAATCCTACCATTTGCAACAGCATGAATGAAATTGGAGGGCATTTATGCTAAGAGAAATAATTCAGACATAGAAAGACAAATATTTTATGGTAAAACCTACAGGTGGAATCTAAAGAAAAAAAGTCCAACTCATAGAAACAGAGTAGTAGCCCTTGGTAGTTGCCAAGGGCTGGGAGATGAGGGGAAATGGGAGATGTTGGTCAAAGCGCACAGACTTTCCGTCATAAGATGAATAAGTTCTGAGGACCTGATGCACAGCCTATGACTATAGTGAATAACACTGTATTGTATACTTGAAATTTGCTAAGAGATCTTAAGTATTATCACCCAAAAAAGGTACCTATGTGAGCTGATAGATATGTTACTTAGCTGTGGTAATCATTTCACAATGTATATCAGATCATCACATTGTAAACTTTAAATATAGATAATGTTATTTGTCAATTATACCTCAGTAAAGTTGGGGGGGGTGGTCCAAAGACCATGAGGGGCCAGTGAGAGGTTGAAGAAGGAAACCCAAGCAGGCAACCAGCCACAAAAGTAGGACTGGGAGCCTTCGCACCTGCCTTCACCTGGGCTGGAGGAGGCCCCCGGCCAGGGGTCGAAAGTGTGAATTTATTGGGTTGGGAGAAGGCTGCTTTGCGGTTCTTGGAAGCAGACTTGCACCAGATCCCTCCCCCCCTCTCCCCCTACCACCCCTGCAGCCCATAAAGGGTAATGGAGCTGAAGTGAAATTAAAATAGTCCCATGAAATCCGCATCATTTGAAAAGGGTACCTGCTTTAAAGGCCAAATTTCCTGAGCCCAGGTTTATACATTAAGCTACAGAAAGACCTAATTAATTCAGAGCAACCCCACTAACTCTGAATTTGGGATACATTCTGCCTCAGACAGTTCTGAAGTCTTTCCTTTTACACTATCTATGAAGAAACAGTTTGCTAAGCAAATAAATAGTGCAGGCCAGATTACAGAGACAGGTCTGGTTTACCTAAAACCGTTTTTAAGAACTTTAAAAATCACTTTAGCAGCCTCATTTGCAGGAAGTTAATGAGATCATTACAGCTGGTCCTTATCTATTTATTTCAACATTTCAGTTTTCCAAGCACCTTCATACACACTATTGGATGTGACCCTTCGGGTGGAGATGCTGTTATTTTTTAGTCTCCAGCAACTAAATGACTGACACGTAATAGGTACTTAATGGTCGCTAAATGAATGGAGGCAGGCATGGCAGTAATAGTCCCATATTACAGGTGAGAAAAATGAGGCTCAGAGCTGTTTATAACGTATCTCAGGGGATCCCTCCAGCTGAACCAGCCCCATGGCCAGTAAGTGGTGAAATTGGGGCTCAAACCATTCCTGGCTTTACGGGATCTTTCCACTCTATTCTACTGTTACCAGGACTGCTGCTTGACAACCGTTTATTAGCTGAGTTTGAGGAACAGTCTGTTCTTAGAAGCAATAAAAGCCCTTTTTTTTTTTTTTTTTGTAAATAGGCTTTTCCCCAGATAAAGGAATTAGTGACTGTTCTGGAACCTGAGCCTCCCCACTACCCAGCCACAATCCCCTTCTCTGCAGAGCACGGGAGGCCTTTCTGAGCAGGCCTGACTCTGACACAGGGTCGCTCACCATGCATGGCCACTGGGATGTCAGGGCGAGCATAAGTGAGTTTCCTCCCTGGGAGGAAAGGGCTGGAAGAATTGGGGACTGACTGCTCCAAACTGATCTGGGCCTGGATCCTCCAGGGATTGCTTCCCAAAGCACGGGCCTCCCCAGGAGTGATGGTCTCTGTCCTCTGGGTCTCCCCTTCCCTGGATTGGTCGGGGTTCGGGGCAGGGGGGAGATGGTCGCTGTCTCTCCCTGCCCATTGTTCCGGAGGCTCTGCCGGCTTGGAACACTATGCAGGGAAAATTCCCTGACCGTGAGATCTGCAGGCTGCAGGGTCCCCGGGGAAGGCCAGGCCTGGGGCTCTCTCGTGCTGCAGCTGGAAAGAGGGGTTGGGTTTCAGTGAGCCAGGCTGGGGGACGGCAGCCTGCCTTCCCGGTGGTGAGGGAGCCGGCCCTGCAGGCCAGCAGTGCCGACAGCTTCCTGTCGAGAGCTGTGGGCCCATGTGACCGCTCCCCACTTGGAGGATTAGGGGGTGAAAGGCCCAAGGCGTGTGGGAGAGCAGGAGGGGTACCCAGGCACTATGTGGTCTGGCCGGGGGAGTGGGAGACAGAGCACCAAATCTCTTTTTGCTAAATGAATTCTGCCGGCTCCTTGTCACACGGTCCAGCGAGCCGCGTCTGTCTGGGGGTGCGGGGTGGTGGGATGCGGTGAGCCTTGGCACTGACTGGGACCAGGGCTGTTTGTTTAAAGTCCCCTCCCCCCAACCTGGCCACACACACATCCCCTCAGTGCCTGACAGGGAGGGAATGCAGTAGCCACAGACCTGCTTGGTGAGGAGGAGATAGGCTCCGGCTGTGACAGGGAACACACCGGGTGGCTGGATTGAGGGCGGTGCCACGGCTCTGACTCCCAGGCCTCCTCCCCAACTGGTCCCCCAAGGCCAAGTGCAGCTGCGGCCAGGGGACCAGGCCACCCACTAAAGCCATCAGCCCTGAAGAGGTGCCAAATATCAGGCCTTGTCTAGAGATACCCTGTTCTGTTCAACAAGGATTTATTGAGCACCTGCTGTATTTGGAAGTGGGCACAGAGGCAGGTAGGTGACAGACTTGAGATAAGGTTTGAGGGTGACAGGGTAGAGTGAGGCACAGAGGAGGGTACCCAGGTCAGCCCTGGGGCTCAGAGGAGGGAGAGGCCAGAAGGGAGGGCAGGTCAGTTTAGAAGAAGCTCCCTGAGGACACAGTTTACCTGTGGGTTTCTGGGAGCAGTTTCAGATACCACCTAGTTTGCGAATCCCCTCTTCCTCTCACCTCTGCCCTGCCACCACAGCCCAAGGGGTGGCCTTGAACCCATAGGCCTGTGGGAGGTGGAGAGGACCAGTAAGCTGGCTTCCCAGCTGGCACAGGCCTCCTTGGTCGGGTTTTCCAGGTCAGTTGGGCTCGCTCCCCTCCCCCTGTGCACGCTCCCTGTGAAGGAGGCATTGGGTGGTGGAGAGAGAGAAGGGGCCACCACCCTCCAACGGAAGATCAACAGCCCCGGGCCGAAACCCCATGCCACCTGACACCACACCAGCATCTGAGCGTGAGTACTGTTAAACACCACCTTGGAACATTGGAGTCTCAGCCACCTTCTCTTTGGAATTTCTGGTACAGCTCTGTCTGCCCTGCAGGTGGTTTTTGTTCCAAGCTCCACGTCTATTGTTTACACAGCTCAGAGTTCCTTGGAGTTAGAACAACATGCTTTCCTTTCCACTGAAGGTGCTATGAAAAACACCCGGTCTGAGGGGCAGGCAGAAAGGCCATGTGGACTGTCAGGCACCTCATTCTGACGAGCTCCTCCAGACAGGAGGCTCTCCCCAGAGCTGGCTCAGTCCGGAGACCCTGGGAGTGGCCTGGGACTCTGAGGGAGCCTGGGTTCTGGAACTCTCGCTGGGAATTCTGGCTCTAAGAATGGAACTGTCCCTGCACGGAGTCCCACAGGCCTGGAATACCTCCCAAAGAGGCGATGACAGAAATGCACCCCTCTCCAACCCAGTTACCAGCTGCCACCTTAGCTAAGGACCCCAGGAGGAGGAGGGAAGCTGGTGCTTGGATGTCCAGAAGGCAGGATAATGGAAGAGGATGGGTGGGGGGATGGAGCGGATGGGAGAGGAGGAAAAGGCTGTCCAATCACCTTGAGGAGGGTCTGAAAACTCCTCCCTGTTTGTAACCAGCATGTTCTGCCTCTCAGGATTCTCTCCAGCACGTTTTTTTGTTTGTTTTTTTTTGTTTTTTGTTTTTTGGGTTTTTTTGCGGTATGCGGGCCTCTCACTGTTGCGGCCTCTCCCATTGCGGACGGAGCACAGGCTGCGGACGGAGCACAGGCTCCAGACGCACAGGCTCAGCGGCTACGGCTCACGGACTCAGCCGCCCCGCGGCATGTGGGATCTTCCTGGACCGGGGCACGAACCCGTGTCCCCTGCATCGGCAGGCGGACTCTCAACCACTGCGCCACCAGGGAAGCCCTCCAGCACGTTTTTTCCCCTCTCTACTGGAAAGATTTCTCTGCTTCTCTCTTGTTTATTTTAAGAACTGTCTAGATATAGTGGGCAGTGGTCTGGATGCTTGAGGATTCTGATGGGTATTCCTCAGGGTCTCCTCCTAGATGTCCCCTAAGAGCCTGGTTCAAAGCTCCCACACTCCAACAAAACTCACTCCTGCCTCTTTCCTTGTTTTCCCTTCTCTCGTGGTCGGATGGTCTGGAGAGTCCCTACAAGCCCTTCCACCCTAAGATCCAAAGCACGTACCTGGTACCTGGGCAGGTGTTATTAAAAAAAAAAAAAAAAAAAAGACTGCCCAGTATGTGCTCTGAGCCCCCGACACCTCCATCCCAGGCCAGCCGAGGGCTGGGGAGCAATCCCTTCAGATTCAAGAGACCACAGGTCAGATGACAGGATGGGACACAGCCAAATGGGGACACACTGGTGGAAAGGGGACAGCAGGGGAGTGAGATGAACCTTCAACTCTACCCTCTCCCTTGACTAGTTCAAATACTCGAGCTATGAAAAATTCCCAAATGGTTCTGAGCCAAGAATCCCCCAAAGGAGTGGCTTAGTGTCTGGGGTTACAGAGACTTTGTTACTGCAGCAAAGCATTACTACAAGCCATTTGCTGGTTTAATTTAATTATTTATGATAACACTTCATAGTAAAAACTACACTTGTCAAAATAAAGGGGACTTTGTGCTGCAATGACCCAAATTTTATTGTTGCATTACTTAATGCACCGAAACCTGGTAATCGGCACCAGATCTCCCCGCAACATGGGCAAATCAGCACCGCATGCAGAGGAGTGAAATGGATTATTGCTTCCTGGGGGAGTTTTTGTAAAGGATTCTAACAAAAAGGCATTTCAAATCCATCCTCCCACCCTAGTCATATCTCCTTCTTTTCCCCCAAAGGACCGTTTCCAGACACATTTGACTGTTGCCCGTTTCCTGTGTGCCCTCAGCCCACCTCCCTTCCTTAGCGCGTGCAGTACCCTCTGCCCAAGATGCCTTCCCACCAGCCGCTAGCCATGCCCTAAACCCGTCTGCACAACAGAATCCGCTAACGAATCTTAAAAAGATTTCAGACTCCTCGACCATGCTGGAGAACACCCCACTGAGCTGAAATGTCACCTCCTCTGAGTCGACATCCAGACCCTTTCAGCACATCCTCCTCTGTGGACCACTTTGCTCTTCTCCTGACAGCTTCTACTCATCCACTGTAAATTCCTTGAGGGCAGGGTCTTTATCTTTTGGTGAGAGTTATACAGACCCAGTCCAGGCACTAGCTCCTGTCCTCATCAAGCATGGAGCCCCTCTCCCTCCCACCCTCCCGCATGCCTGCAGGCCCACATTCTTCCTTTGGCAAAATTGGCCTTTTGAGGACAAGACCTTTGAGAAAATGAACTTCCTGGCTACACTGTGATAGGCGTTGGGAGATGTGAATTTACAGCAGAGTATAATGGGCATGTAATCTGGCCTTGCCTGCCATTCACAGCAAGTCTGTCCAGACCAGCTTTGGGTCCTTACTTCTTATTAATGGCCCTCCCCTGAGTCCCAAGGCCACCAGGTTCTTTCAGGGCATCCCTCAACCCCTTCCCCTCCGTTATTCACAGCAGTGACAATGGTGATGGAGTCCAGGTGACCTGTAGCCAACTCTAGCAGTGGGTGCCCATCCATTCATCCTATCCATCCACCCACAAAGTCATTTATTGCTAAGTCAGGAGGAGGATACCAAGAAAGGGGGGAGACTTGGTCACGGCTCTTAAGGGGCTTATAATCTAGTTGGGAAGACAGAGAGTAATTATAATTCCAGTGCTCCAATCTTGCTCTCCATCCTCAATTATTCCGCCTATAATAAGAGTAGTTTCCCACGTTGTGGATGTTTACATTAACAAAACACTTTCCACGTGGGCTGCGGTTCCTCACGTGGAGAAGAGGACTCCTCAGTGTGCCATCTCTGAAACTGATTTGGACCAGATGCATTCTGAGGTCCCTTCCTGCTCCAGTCCAGGTGGGTTTGCTCAGGAGGAACTCTGAGTAGAGGAACTTTGGGGCCCACATTCGGTAAATTAATGGCTTCCTGGAGGTGTTTGCTAAGGAACCAGGAATTTTCAAGGAAGACCTAATAAGCCATAGAGTCAGACCTTGGGAACCACCCAAACCAATGGTTCTCAACCTTGGCTGCACATTAGAATCACGGGAGGGCTTCTGGGGAAAACTGGCAGTTCCTAAAATCCAATTGAATCAGATCTCTGGGAATGGGGTCTGGGCATTAGGATTTCTTCAGTGCTCCTCAGGTGACCCAGCGTGCAGCCAGTCTTGAGAACCATTCATCTAACAAACTGGCCTAGTCTATGTTCGAGGGACCCGAGGCCAAGAGAAGTATAACCTGAGCAGAGACACAGGTAGGGAGAGACAGAGAAGTTGCTGATCTTCTGAAGACCCTGTTTTCCCGTGGTGCCTCCACTTCTCCGCGGAGACTTATTCTCTCTCTCTCTCAGTTCCCCTCCGAAGATGTCCAGGCCCTGCTGTCCTTGGAGACCCCACTCTGTCCCCACTCTGAGGACAGCACCTAGAGCTGCCTGGCCCCCTGATGGGTCTTTTCCCAATGCCCAGAGGCAGAGGGGCAGGCAGTGGCAGGCGAGGCTGGGACCTTCCATCCAGGGGCTTTCACCAGAGTTGACTGGGATTGTTTGTCTTAAGAAAACAGGTCTTGTTCCAGGAAGGCGTTTGTCTGCATGGGGCAGCAGCATCATTCATCATGGTGGCACCGGTGCTGGGGGCAAGGAGTCAGCCTTCCAGGGCCCTGACCCACAGGGAGGGGCTCCGGGGCTGCTCCCCCAGGACCAGCCCCGAGAAGATGTCAGGAAAGCTAACGAGCGACCAGACAGCTGCAGCTTGTTAAAGAGTGCCTGGGGCCCGTTGTAACTGAGACCTTTAAATATACATTGTAGTCAAATAAACAGCATCCTCCCACCCAACAGCCAGCCCCTCCAGTGCCCCGCTGGTCAAGCCCAGCCCACCCAGTTCCTCCCTCTCCTTCTATGCCTCCCTTCCTCCCTGACTGGAAATGCCTAGATTACAACTGGGAGAGCTGGGTGCAGGCAGGTTTTCTGACCGCCTCCCTCCCCCACCTCCCTCTAAACAGAAACAGCTGTAGCCCCATCATAGCTCCTTTTATCCTGTCAACGTCCCCGTGGGTTTCAGACAATCACTGTGCGACTGCAAGTCCCTGGAGAACCTCTGCAGAACACATATACCTCCAGTCAGAACCTTTTGGAGCTACTGAGAGCTAACCTGGAATACCTGGTCCCTGGATCTCTCCTCTTTTTCCTCTTCAAAGCCCACCTCAGAGGGCACCACCTCTGGGAAGCCTTACCAGACTTACCTAGGGAGAGCTAGCTGCCTGCTTTCTGCCCTGACTGAATGTATGGTTCATGTCTCTGGAGTGCTCTAAGCCCAGGTGAAGCTAGGGGTCTATGTCCTCCGACATAATGAGCTCCTTCAGAGTGGTGACCAGTTTTTATTCAGGTCTGAATCGCCAAAGATTCAGTGCGTGACACTTGGGAGACTTAGTAAGTACGTGCAGAATTGACCCCCGTGAACCTCTTGTCCCCCGTTAATGGGCTCATCCATCCACCAGGTCATATTAGGTACCCAGCGCGATACTGGTAAGTGGGCTCTGCACCAAGTGAACTACTGCCCTGCAGCAAGGTATGCTGGCAGAGGAGAGCCCAGGTAGGAGGTCACTGGGCTCTTCTCAAGACAGTGTCTGTTGGAGAGTTCCCAGTGTCTACTCCACCCCATCACAGGGTACCACACAGTGTACTACATCATACTTCACCACAAATACCACAGAAATGCAGTGTCTGGCACTGAAGCTCCAAAAGGCCCTGCCACAGTCAGCAGAGGCAACCCTGTTTCTAACCCACTGGATGTGGGGGAGGAACTGGGAGGGAGAAGAGACACCTGGGACCAAGCAAAGAGAATGGGTCTCTGAATGCCCACAGGGAGAAGCTTGGGCCAACCCAACTGTACCAACCCCATTGACATGGGCCAGGTAGCAAACCTTACTGATACAGATATTCTAAAGTGTGTGTGTGTGTGTGTGTGTGTGTGTGTGTGTGTGTGTGTGAAGTGACATCTACTGAACATCCATGGGTTTTTACAGGTGTTGTAATAGGTGCTTTATATATATTAACCCATTCAATCTTTATAAATTCCTTGGGGGTGGATGGTCTAAGTGAATTTATTTTACAGAGAAAGAAACTTGAGAGGTATCCAGGGTCACATAGTTTATAAATTGTAGAGTTAAGAGCTGGGATTTGAACTCTGGTCTCCCCAGCCCCAAATTGTTACCTTAAGTCACATATAGGCCCAAGATAATGATCTTGTGCTGACAGTGGAGAAGGCAGCACATACTAGATGCACTGGGCAGGTCAGATAACCTCTAGATAAAATTAGTTGTCGGCATCCTGCCCTAGGGGTGATCCAGAAGCAGTCAGTGCTGACCGCATAGCTCTGTGTCCTGGGTTAGGACAGAGAGGGATCACTGCCTGAGGGCACCGGGTATTACCAGCCAGTTCCTCCAGGCCTTGAGCTGACTAAGCACCTAACGCATATTTGCTTTTCTCAGGCGCCTTCCTCCCCAGCCAAGCCAGGCTCCCCCTCCAGCCTGGACCCTAGGCCAGCCACTTCAGTGTGGTCCTCCCCATGCCCCGTCCGCTTGCGCTGCGTTGGGTCTGCAGTGCCAATGCCCACCACAATCACTCCTGCCACCTCTTCATCCCTGCTTCCTGGAAGTAGAGTCCTGCAGAAGCAAAGTACACAGAGTTCAGGTTCATGCTGCCCATCTGATTGCCTCTCCTCTCTTCCCTCTGCTCCCTCAACCCTGGCACCACTGGATACTTCAAGGCATGGGGTGGGTCTTCTAAAGCTCAGGAAACCCTACAGGGTCTGGCACGGTGCCTGGTGCAAAGAGTCAATAGGTACATTCGGGTATGTTGTTTACAATTCAGAGGCACTCAGCCCAGTGAGGGGTGGGACCCCCACTCCCACAGAGGTGCTATCCATTTACTCAGCCTGTGCCCCTGAGGCTGTGTCTGCCTGGGAAGCAGGGAGATGCTTTTTCTCTACTTGGCATGAAGGTACCGTGTATATGCTGGTGGTCCTGCTGGTGCTGAAGTCCTGCCTTGTGGAACAAACGAATGAATGAAAAATTCCAACCTGCTCTCCAAATCTTAGCCATAGCAGATGGGAGAAGACTCTCCTTCTGGGTGCCTGACCTGACCCCATCCCCTACTCCATCATACTTCTGTCTCTCTATCTCCCCTTCCACTCACTCTGTGCCCTGAATAGGAAGTGTTCTTTCCACTTTTCCAAAACTATCCCCATTGGGACACGCAGGCCTCCCCGGTTCTGCCTCCCCGGAGTCCTCGCTTTCCCACTTCTTACCTAATTCCTCACCTCCTTCTCCTCCTCCTCCTTTCTTTGTTCTTTTTATATATTTATTTCTAATTTTTTAAAAACTGTGGTATAAAATATACATAACATTTTCCATTTTAACCATTTTCTGGGTATATTTCAGTGGTACAAAATACATTCGCGTTGTTTCGCAACCATCGCCACCATCCATCTCCAGAACATTTTTCTCTTTCCCAAACTGAAACTCTAACCCTATAGCCGTTAAACAATGACACCACCGTCCCACTTCTTGTCTCCGCGGGTCTGACTGCTCCAGGTGCCTCACATGAGTGCGTTCATACAGTTGTGCTCCCCTGTGGATGGCATATTTCACTCAACAGAACGTCTTCAAGGTTCATCCATGTTGTAACATGTGTCAGAACTTCCTTGCTTTGTAAGGCCAAATAATACTCCACTGTGCGTATATACAACATTTTTTCTGTCCATTCACCTGTCAGGGGACTCTTGGGTTGCTTCCAGCTTTTGTCTATTGTGAATGATGCTGCTGCGAACATAGGTGTCCCTACTTCTCAGCATTCCCTTTATCTTCCCCTTCATTTGCTCATCCCTCTGATTGGAAGCCCACACAATATTCAGCAGCCACAAAGCTTGGATTTTCCAGGACAATCCCAGTTTCATACCATTTTTTTTCCTATTGTCCCCCAAAGCCACAGAAAAGTCCCCAAAATTCCAATAAATTTTCTCCTTCTGTGTCTTAGACCCAGAAGAGACGCAAAAGTTCTTTCTAAGATCTTGATTTTTCAACTCAGGACATTTCATTACTTTTAAAACTCCCTCCCCCATTAAATAAAAAACAAACAACTTTGCTTGGCCTCACGGCCTCCAGGCACCATCACCGTCCTTCCATTTCCTGCCAAACCTCCCTGAGCATCGCGCACACTTCTTCTGCCTCCTCACCCTCTGCCACATTTTTAATGCCCTGCAATCTGGCTTGGCCGTACCACTCTACCGAGCCTGCTCTTGCCAAGGTCACCAATGCCTTCTTTTCTAAGCAAGTTTCAATTGTTCCATTTTTTTCGTTACTGAATAAATGCTTCGTTGTAGGAAAATTGGCAAGTACAGAGTAGCGCACAGGAGCAGAAAAACAAGCCATACATAATCGCACAACTGCAAGGCGACCACTGTGAGCATTTTGGAGTATTTCCTTCCAGTCTTTTTTCCTTATTCCAGTAATTTTTGTACTTTTCACCACCCTCATCTCTCCCCATCCCTGTAGCACTTAATGATATTGAATATTTATCTCTTGAAGCTCCCTCCTCTGGCCTGCGTCTCTGGTTTCTGCTCCAGTCATTCCACCTACTCCCTTTGTGAGCTGCTCTCCCACTGAATCTTGTCAGGATTTACATGGTGGCTGAGTTGAGGTTTCCCTAGTGGCGCTAGGACTCTCCCTCTCTGAAAGCCAAGGCACATTCTTATCAGAAGTCAGGAATAGAGGTCAGGTAAACCCCAAAGTGGGGTACCTCCCCCCCCACTTCTCTGCCCGACAGACTCCCATCATCCTTCAAATCCTTATTCAGATGTCACCTCCTCTGTGAGGACTCCCCTGACTCCCCCTGGCAGGCTTGGTCACTGTATCCTCTGATCTTCCCTGTTTCCCCTCAGTGCACTGTCCATCCTTCTATTGCAGAAATAACCACCTTGACTTATAATGATCTGTTTACCTGACTGTATCCCTCTCCAGATTGGGAGCTCCTTGAGAGCAGGGGCCCTCTATTATTGATCTTTGTATTTCCTGAATCCAGTGGAAAGCCCACTGGCCAGTTCTGAGACCCAGAGAGGGGAGCTGACTTGCCCAAGGTCGCACAGGCACACACAGACCAAGGCCATGAAAACCCCAAGCCTGTGGGACCCCTGGTCCTGAGTTCTTTCTACAACACCATGTTGGAACCATGATTATGCAGCTTTAAGAGGAAGGGCTGGACTTCCCTGGTGGCGCAGTGGTCAAGAATCCACCTGCCAGTGAAAGGGACACGGGTTTGAGCCCTGGTCCGGAAAGAGTCCCAGATGCCACGGAGCAACAACTGCTGAAGCCCGTGTGCCTAGAGCCCATGCTCCGCAACAAGAGAAGCCACCGCAATGAGAAGCCCACACACTGCAACGAAGAGTAGCCCCCGCTGGCTGCAACTAGAGAAAGCCCGTGTGCAGCAACGAAGACCCAACACAGCCAAAAATAAATAAATAAATTTATTTAAAAAAAGAAAAAAGGAGGAAGGGCTGTGGTGTGCTTGCCAGGAAACCCCAGACTTCCCAATGTGAAAGAGCAATGCAGGACCAGCGCAGCATATGAGGGGGGTGGGCCTCGCTGCCTCATCACCCAATTCACCAAGAGAAACCGTTCTTCATGACTCACTCACACTTCCCAAATTGGAGCTCCGTAATCCCCACTCTGAAATTTCAGCCAGGAAACCCTTCCTTAAACGTAAATCAATCTCCCTCCTCCAACCACCGAGCCAAACAAACAGGCAAGGCCCAGAGTCCTACCTGCTACACAAGAAGCAGAGAGAGAGTTCAGAGAGGAGTGCACACTGTGATTAGCAGATCCAAGAGGAGTAGTGGAAGGAGAGCCACCCAAGCTCAGGCCTAAAGGATGGGTAGGATTTGACGGGCAAGAAAAAGGTTTTCATGCAGAAAGGAAACAGCACAAGCCAGTGCATGGAGGCAAGCTAGTGTGGGACCCTGGAAAACAGCTAATCAGCCAGCAGCCTCCTGGGGTCACCCCCCAAACATCCTTCCCATAGAGAAAGCAGTTCCAGGAACTATAAGGTGGGTGCTATACGAGGCATGGGGTGATGGAAGGGCTGTGTGCTTTGAAGACAGAACAATCCAAGCTTGAAATCCTGCTTCTGTAAACATGAGCAAGTCAGGTAAAGTCTCTGAGTCTCAGTTTGCTCACCTGTAAAGTGAGGATTGTAATATCTACCTCGGGAAATTTTTGGAAGGATTACATGCAGTAAGCTTGAGCATGTAGTAGCTGCTCAATAAGTGTATGTAGCATCTATCACATTATTGTTACTATTTTAAGAACTCTCCTTTCGCACATAAACAGCCCTGGGGAAACAACCCTCTCATTGGAGAGGTTCGGTCAGATTTCTCTTCCCATCTCTTTGCTGTGATGAGGTAGAATCAGAAGAACTGGGTCCTCGTTCCACTTGGTCATTTCAACTCAGTATCTCCACCTGTAAAATGGGGCTAGTAACTCTCACCCTATAGGCTGGTCAGGAGGATTCATGATGTTGTGTGTTAATGCCCCTGCCAGCACACCCCAAGTCCCCGGCCAAGGTTCTGGAAATCCTTGCCTTCCCTGCCAGTCTCCTGGAGCCCAGAGTGGGGCCCAGGGCCAGGCTGTGGGTGTCAGAGTTGCTGGGTGGTGGGGGGAAGGGGGAGGCCGGGCCCAGAGCTAAATGCGTAAATAACCAGCCACCCCGGTCGTCTCGCTTCAAAAGTCCTGGTCTCCAAGCCTTTAATCACGGAGCTGCTCTTCCCTGGCCACCCTCCAGGGCCGGCCCGCCCACTTCCCATGCAGAGGAGCGCTGGAGGGAGCCCTGGATCCCTGCAGCCTGCCTGTTTTGCATAGCATGCTCGCTAATAAATCCCAGGTACCCAGGGGGCTGCCTCTCAGCTGGCTCACCCCATGCCCCCGGCATCCCCCCCCACCCCACCTCAGAGGCTTGGCTCTGGGCTCCCGCTCTGACCAGGCCTACCCTTCAGCCCTGCCAGTTTGGAAAATGGGTTTGACAGGACAGCATCCTCCTCTCCGTGGTCACCACATTGTTCTAACTAAGGCATCAGTCCCCAAAGCCTGATAGTTCCAAGTATCCTCATGGGACAACGGAAACCTAATATTAGACAGTGAGCAGTCTCAGAAGATCCAGGACATGTGTTTGCCATGCTGATCACCAGCCCCCCTCACTGTAGGCGAACCTCTCTTCAGGCAAGGCGGAGTATTCCTTTGGGATCAGGAGTGAGAAGTCTGTTGGGTCTGGGAGTAGGGAGAGGGGATTGCATATGAAATCACATTTGGCAACTTGAGTTGTATTTTTAATGCACTAATGGAGTTGGCTTCTTGAAGAAAAGAATCAGTGATTCTTTTTCTATGGGAATGAATTCATATGGGAAAGAGTTCCAATAGAAGGGGCTATTTTTAGATTTGGGTATATTGGATCTGCTTAAATGGAGGCGCACGGGGATTCAGTTTGTAACCCTTTTGTCTGAGGCTTCCCTCTCTGAGTATCCCTGCTGTTGGAATTCACCTGCCAGCTCTGCCATTTGCACCCTCCCACCATGGGGAGGTGCAGGGTGGCATGGTGGAGGGACAGCCCCTGGACACTGGCACCACCTGGGCCTGGTTTTCAACCTCTGCTCTACCACTTCCCAGCCAGGTAACTTACACACCTTATGGGCTGCTTTTGCCTCTGATCTGGGACAGAGGGGAAGGCAATGTTCGGCCCCGATAGATCAGGTGGGAGGATTAAATCAGGTCATGTTCATAAGTCACTGAGCATTTGCTGGGGCGCAGGAGAGACAGTGCCAGGAGAGTCCCTCCCCGCCAGGGCTGTGCCTTCAGAAGTTCTTATAACATCTGCCAGCTTAGGGAGCACATCTGCCGGCTCCCCAGCAACCATCAGGCCCCGCTAACCTGAGTACATCCTGCTTTTGTAAATCATCTTAACCAGGGCTCCTCTTACCCCACATGAGCCCCCCTCCTGAGTTCTGAGCTCTGGCAGACGATGAAGCTGCAAGACTAGGACAGACAAAGGCACCTTCATGAGGACCCCCACTGATCACTGCCTTCCTGAACCCAGGCATAGCTAGCCCCTGGCACTCTCAGAAGTCACAGAATCCTGGAATCCTAGGGCTGGGAGGGTCCTTGGAGGCCTTATGCCTCTACCTCCCTGTGGTACAAATGGGGAAACTGAGGACAGGCGCTGCCTCACTTACTCAAGGTCACACAGCTGCTTAGTGGCAGAACCAGCACAAGAGCTGGACTCCTAGGAGAAACAGATTGTCCCCGCTCTCCCACTTCCCCCAGAGGGTGCAGGTCTGGCCGCCCTGGGAGCCTGCATTCCACCCGGGCAAGGACTGTATCCCTCATTTATCCCTGCCCAGAGCTCTAAGCAAGTGGTGTTGGCTGATGGCTGACAAAATTCTTCATGAAAAAGATTTAAGAAGAGTGCTGGGGGTGCTCCCCTGGTGGCACAGGGGTTAAGAATCCACCTGCCAATGCAGGGGACACGGGTTCGAGCCCTGGTCTGGGAAGATTCCCACATGCCACGGAGCAACTAAGCCCGTGCACCACAACTAATAAGCCTGTGCTCTAGAGCCCGCGAGTCACAACTACTGAGCCTACGTGCCACAACTTCTGAAGCCCGTGTGCCTAGAGCCCACGCTCCACAACAAGAGAAGCCACCGCAATGAGAAGCCGGCACACTGCAATGAAGAGTAGCCTCCACTCGCCACAACTAGAGAAAGCCCGCGAGCAGCAACGAAGACCCAACACAGCCAAAAATAACTAAGTAAGTAAATTTATTTATTAAAGAAAAAAAACATAAAGTGACTCACACAGTGCTGGGCTCATGGCAGGTGCTAGAAAATGGAGGCCATTATGTGGAATATTAGTCCTGATTCTGCTGCTGTGTGACCTTGGGCAAGTCAACAAACCTCTCAGAACCTCGGTTTTCCAGAAAATAGGAACAATAACATCATGTTCCCACCGTACCTGCCAGGGAACTCAGTTCTCTCAGGCACGTCACAGGCCTTCACAGAGGAGGTGACACTTGAGACATGAGATGAGCTTCCTACAAGTTCAAGGATAAGACAGTAATTCCAGGTTGAGGGACCCACAAGACAACAGTAATTCAAGGAGGAAACTATGGGATGGAGAAAGAGGGTCCTTTGCGTGGCCACTAAAACTGACGGCCTGAAGCTCCTGTGTACACACGGACAACCCTCACTCCCCCACTGTCTCCTAAGGACTGGGGGCCCCCGAGGGGAGCCAACATTAACAGCCCTGGTAGGGTTTACATTATTCCTGCAGATGACGGTCGATTGCCTCAAGGTCATGCAGGTTGAGAGCAGAGGGACTGGGATTAAGCCCCAACATGTCCGGTGCCTGGCACATCTCTCTGTGAGTCACAGGCCCAAACTTCCAGGGAGGGCTGTGCCTCAGTTTGGAACCTCCAGGCTCCACAACTCCCTGCAGGGCCCAGTCCACTGTCCCTCAGCCCTGACTCAGTGGAGAGCTGAGGCCTTCCTAGCCCCGGCCCTGCAGCAGAGCCTCCTTCAGGCTTTAGGGAGCTCGGATCCCATCCTGACAGACTCAACACCCAAATGCAGGTTGTTTCTTTCTGCTCCATCCTCCATGGAGACAGAGTTTGGGGCAGGAAGAGGCTGGTACACCCCTGCAGGTCCAATATGGTGGAATGGGAATGAAGGGGCAGACTGGGATTTGGGCCTCTGGAGGCATCCAGGGTGGGATGTGTTGCAGGATGAGCAGCTGGCCCCGGGCTGTGGGTGCTGACAGAGCAGAAAGGAGCTGCCTCCTCCCCCTCGGGTTTGGCAGATGAGGAGTGAGTGACAGCAGCAGGTCCAAGCCAAGTGGCCTGATGGGGCTCTCAGGCCTCTTCAGCCACCATGGAGGCCCCGGAAATACCAGGGCTGGGAGGGGCCACAGGGGGACAGAAGCCTAACCTCCTATCACTTGGGTCTCTGCCAGGCCGTCCTTCAGGCCCCGGCCACACTGGCTGCCATCAGACTCCTGCCTCTCCCCAACCAGGTCCCAAGCTTCCTCTCCTATCAGGCTCCAACACCACACTCAGAAAGACCTTGTATGTTTTTCAAATTAATGCAATTAAGAGCATTAAAGTTTGCGAATGATAGAGTTTTTCATTTTCCTTTTATTTGATTAGAGAAATTCCCACCGCACAGTTCCTCCAAATGAAACCCAGACCCGAGGCCCATTGTTCCGGGGGCTTCCATGAGAATGTGTTACCTTTCAATCTCACACACTAATGTGTTTAGCGTTACAGTCCCCCCTGGGCGGCTGCAGGAAGGATCTGGAGCCTTGATTAAAGCAGCCTTTGCCGGGCAGGAATGTGGGCTCCCCCGCCCGGGAGTCACAGAAGGGCTGGGTGTTCGCTTACAGAGCCTCTGCTCACATGGCCGGCCAGCCAAGGACTGGGCTTGCAGGCACTTGTGCCTGGCTGTAATTAGACATTTTTCCCTCTCTCTCGCCTTTCCTCTCAGACCTCCTGCACCACCACCTCTAGCCACAGCACACTCACATGTGACAACACACACGCGCACGTGCATTCACACCCATCTGTCTCTCCTCTCCTCTTTCCAGTCTTTGGTCCCTTGGGGGCTGCTGGGCTTCCCGGCAGCCTGTCTGTGGTCAGCTCTGTTCAGAGGCAGCATTCAAGAAATCACAGTGATCACACTGCTTCTCCCTCGGTCAGGACCCAAGCTCCAAGGTGAAGAGCAGAATTAGAGCCAAAAGGGAAAAACTGATTAGAGGAATATGTAAGGAAGGCCTGGGAGAGGGAGGAGGGAGGGTCATAACCCCTGTTAAAAAATTCTACTAGTGCCAAATTTAAACAGGATGTTAAGTCTATACCCCTCCTATCCCAAATCACCAAAGGCTCAGCGCTGGGAGGCCCAGGTTCCTTCCCCTTCCAACTGGGGCAGCTGGTCCAGGCCCCAGAGCAGCCTGGCTAGGCTGTCTGTGCTCTGCCAGTGCCCTGGGTCAGGAAGCTGCTGGGACTTCCCTGCCCCAGCGGCTCATGTCCCACAGACCTTCAACAGCCAAAGCCAGGGTTCTAGGAAACTGCCAGGACCTGGCCCAAATTCGGCAAAACCGAAAAACAATCAGGCTTGTGAGCTAGAATCTGAACTAAAAATAAGCCAGCCAACTCTCAGAGGCCCAGCTCCTGCCACTCCTAGGTCCCAAGGAGTTGGGGAAGGGCTTGGGAGAGAAACATGATCCATCTTCACCCCCCTCCAAAGCTGCATTCCCAGATGCCTCAGAGTCATTCCATAAACCTCCATGGAGGCCCACGCCTCGCAGAACAGAGCAGACACTCGGGGCGGGGGGAGGGTTTCAGAGAGGAGCACCCTCCTCCCCCGGGGTGGTTAAAGAAGTCAGGGGGTTTAAGTACCTATGGCTGTCCTGGTGATAACATTCTCTATGGGAGATGAGTCCCCCCAGACCTCGACCTGGACCAGCAGGGACCAACACATACTTGCAGATAGAAAACCCCCTGAACCCTGTGAAGCTAAGAGCTCAGGCCTAACCCAGACTGGGCCTTTGCTTGCATCTCCCTTCCAGGCCTCTGCAGAGCTCCACACCTGGTTGTCCGTGTGTGTAAACCCTGAGCCATTCACATACTCAGAGTTGCTTTGTAAAAAGGCTGCTCTGCGGTGAGTGGAGGCTGGGAGGCTGATGCCTACTGGGGGCAAGAGAAGATGGAGGCTGAATTAAAGCTATGGGCAGGAGGTGTGGGGTGGGACTGGAGGGATGACTCAATCAGTTCACAACCAGCTCCCCTGCCTCCCACCTGGGCTGCTGCCTCATTTATTCTACTCAGTCTCAAGGGAGGAAAATACCTCCACCTGGGCTGGGAAAGTGGGGAGACTGATTTGCAAGACTAAGTGAGGGGAATTCACTGTCCTTTTGTTCATGCAGACGTTCACTCAGGCAATACTTGGCTGATGAGATAAATCCACCTACACCTTTAAGCTGTACCTCCACGCACAGGGCCCAGAAGGTGTGACCCTTGGATGGGTCCCAGGGCTCTGCCACAAACACCTGCCCGGGCCAACAGCCCCCGGGGGAGCAGATATATAATGTGAGCTGCCTTTGGATGAAGGAGGGGTTGGAGAAGGCAGCATGAGGAAATCTGGATTGCAGTGCAAACTGCTTAGGAATTTGGCTTCATGTCTAAGTTGATTCTTCCTAGACGATCACCTTAGTGTAGGTAACTCTTGGTTACCCATGCTGTGGGGAAGGATGGGGAGGGGGGTGGAAGATACTAAAGGTGAAAAATCCAGAGACTATTTCTGATTATTCCTGTTGGACTTTGCCAGTTAGCTTTTTTTTCCCCCTGCTAGGAAACTTGCTTCCCTAAGCAGGATTTTTTTCTTTTCACTATTTTTCAAATTTTGCTCATGATTTCCAACCACGAACAGTGCTTCCCCAAGATGACCAGGCTTGGCTTTATCCTGAGCTCCATTCAAACCACAAAGACAGAAAGCAGGGGGTAGGGATGGGGATTAACTGAGATGGTACTGGGGGCAAGGCACCCTTCCTGAGGGGTCAGAGTTTGCTGTGGACAAGCCCCAGGATGAGGAACTTGCCAGAGGAGATTCCAGGCTGTGGAACCAGTGCCTCCTACCCCATCCCTGCCCATTCTCCATGGTAAGACCCTGAAAGGACATGGCCACAGAACATGCTAAGGCCTTAATTGGTAAGAAGAGGAAAGAACTCAAATTACACGGGATTGAGGAGAGGGGTAGTGGTCCCGGTGAAAGCCTGGCTCCCAAGGAAGGTGGGGAGCAGTAGCCAGATTACAATTTCCAAGGAGTTATGGAAACTTCAGTGTAATCTAAGCCAGCACCCACATTCCTGTAGTGCTGCAAGCACAAAGGCTCAGACCATACAGAACCACTCAGGAGCTGTGCCCACATCCTGGGGTCCTGTGTGGCACCAGGAGAGGGTGGGGACAGGCACAGCTTTTCTGTCCTGGGCATACAGCTCCCCCTTTCCCTTTTAACTCACAGTCCAAAAGGCAAGGATTCTTTTCTGAGTTTAAATTTTCATGGAAATGAACCAATTTATCTCAGAACACGGGGAGGTGGGGGAAGAAGGAGGATGAATTCCCTTTCCTTAATGCAGATGGACTCAATCCCCTTCGCTTCTCACTGTGAAAAAAAAGACATCCAAAAGCTACTGCCTTTTGCACTGTTGGATGCCAGCTGATAACTCCGAAAGCCGGTGATAAATCCCGAGGCTAGTTTGCTTGCAGCTTCTCAGCCTGGGCCCCGGTAAAGCTGCCTCAGCCACCCCTTGTGGTTGCCAAGGGCCTCGGGAAGGAGCAGGGCCGGGGGGCAGCCTAACTTCCAGGAAAGTGATCACCATCAGCTGGAGGCCTGGAACTATTTGAGCCAAAAGCCGGTGTCCTCAGGAAGGATTTCACAAATACCATCTGACTAGCTTGTTGCTAAAGTTGCAGCCCAGGCCTGATATGGTCAACGTCGGCCCACGGATGGGTCAGCCGTGCGCTCTGCTTGCAAACCCTTAGCCTAGTGTTCAGCAAGAACCTTAGCGTTGACTGCCTGAGCACTTACCCAGGAGTGCCAGGAGTTGACCTGCACTCGCTCACGAGCAATCCTGAGAGGAGGTATTAGCATTAGCCCCATTTTGCAGATTGTGAAACTGAGGCTCTGAGAGTTTAAGTAACCTCTTTTAGGTTACACAGCCAATAAGCGACAGAAACAGGTTTTGAACCCACATATCCGATTTCTGAGCTTGTGTTCTTCATTTCTAAGTTAGGCCAAGCCTGATTTGGGTTCTGGTCCACCTCACCAGGCTTCTCTGCTCTGCTCTATATATGGACAGAACAGTTCAGCCCCATAAATGTACCTTATTTTTTCTGTCTCCTCTGCTTGGCATGTCCCTCACCCTGACCCCCAACTGTGACTTTCCACACTGACTCAGTGTATCGAAAAAGACTTTCCCCTCGGCACTTGTTTACCTTAGTGGTTCTCCAAGTGTATCTCCAGACTAGCAGCATCAGCATATGATCCCACCTCATACCTGCTGAATCAGAAACTCTGGGCATGGGGCCCAGCAATCTGTTTTAAAAAGCCCTCCAGGTGATTCTGCTGCACACTCAAGTTTGAGAACCATTGGGCTACCTCTTGCTTCTTCAGACCCCATCAGCCTTGATGACTATTAAGGGTAAGGTTAGCTCTTGTGTGGTCGTTGACACCTGAGTCCACCTCATCAGGTATATTATAAAGGAATCCTGAGCAGCTAATAATGAAGTGGGCGAAGCTCTTTTTGGCCTCCATTGGTGCTTTCCACTCCACTACTTGGCATCCTGTTCCAGAACAGCCAACAAAAATAACCATTGCCACCTGGGCATTTTCACCACTACCTTCAGAACCAGCTTCAACACCCTCAACCACTACCTCCCAACCTCAGGGGAGGTCCAAGCTCTAGGCTGTCCACAAACATCACCTGGGGCCATGAGTGTGCCAGCCTTGAAGAATCTCTCCAGGTTTTTTTGCTGAACAGCTGCTTGGCTCCCTCCTGGCTTCTTCCTTGAGGTGTCTCACCACAGGCCACAGACTACAGCCCAGCACTGGCTCAGGGGATGGCCTCCCAAGCCCATTTGTCCTGGAGGTGAAATCAGACAACTCCACCTTCACTGATGAACTTTCCATCTTTGATTATATTTCTCCTATTTCTCCCCTTAATTCTGTCCATTTTTGCTTCATGTGTTTGAAGCACTGTTATACATTGCATACATGGTTATGAGTGTCTTCCCTTCCTGATGAATTGACCCTTCTACCATTATAAAATGTCCCTCTTTATCTCTGGTAATACCCTTTGCCTTGAAGTCTATTTTATCTGATAATATATAGTCTCTCCAGCTTTGAATGTCTGTAATTTTTTATCCATTTTAAAAAACTTATCTGTGACTTTATATTTAAAGTATTTCTCTTGCAGACTGCAAATAGTCTTTTTTTTAAAATCTATTCTGACAATCTCTGCCTTTTAATTGCAATGTTTAGCCCATTAACATTTAATGTAATTATTGACATGGTTGAATTTAGTTTCATTTGCCCGCTCTGTTTTCCATTTCTCTGTTCCTCCTTCCCTGACTTCTTTTGGATTTTTAGAATTCCATTTAAATTTATCTATTGGATTTGTAGCTATACTTCTTTGCATTAATTTTTTAATGACTGCCCCAGGGATTGCAACATACATCCTTAACTTTTCACAATCCACTTAGAGTTACTATTTCAAGTAAAATGTAGAAACCTCGCAACCACAGAGGTTCATTACTTCCTACCCCCATTCTTTATGCTACAGTTATCATATGTATTTCATCTACATATATTATAAAACCCACAAGAAAATGTTATAATTTTGCTTCAAACAGTCATGTGAATTTTAGTGCAATTAAGAGGGTTTATTGCCAAAGGGAACCCCCAAATTAGGGGAAGTCTTTCTTAGGAAGCTGATTCAGCTCATTGTTAGAGAAGGGAACCTGGATCTTTCAACAGTCCTTTACTCTCTTCTAGCTAAAGGTGAATTTTGGGTTCACAGGGCAGAACCACAGCTGCTTCATTCTTTTTTTTTTAAAGAATAAATTTTATTTATTTTTGGTTGCGTTGGGTCATCGTTGCTGCACGCAGGCTTTCTCTAGTGGCGGCGAGGAGGGACTACTCTTCATTGTGGTGTGGTGGCTTCTCCTGTTGTGGAGCACAGGCTCTAGGTGCGCGGGCTTCAGTAGTTGTGGCACACGGGCTCAGTAGTTGTGGCACACAGGCTTAGTTGCTCCATGGCATGTGGGATCTTCCAGGACCAGGGTTCAAACCCGTGTGCCCTGCATTGGCAGGTGGATTCTTAACCACTGCGCCACCAGGGAAATCCCTGCTTCATTCTTTATCTTGTCTTTAAGAGTCTTCACTGAGTCTCCTGAGACCTGATCATCAGACCCAAAAGTCCTTTACACTGTTTCCATGGGGTCCTTGTCATTCAGACTTGATAACCCAGAATTCCCAGAGTGAATATGCAGATTAAGCCTCACCAGTGTCCTGCCTTCCTCCACCTCTCTCATAAGAGGCACTTTCTCTCTTGTAATTACCAGTTGTATTCTTTTTCTCACCTCTCCTTCTAGGTTATAAATCCTGAGGGTAAAGAATCTGGTCTTACGCATAGTAGGTACTCAGACAACTGTGCTGAATGAGCAAATAAAACCCAAACACATTTCCTGACACCTCTGGAGACAGTTGGGCACAGAAGGGAACGTGTGCCAGGAAGAAAAGGAGGTCCACGTGTGTCTGCCTCTGGAGTGGTGGGAAGTCATTTCCAGGGGCAGGGGGTATAGCCAAAAACATCACTGCGGATTGATGGAGGGATTGCAGAGAGCCTGAGGTTGACTCTGATGAAATGTAAATGAGGGAGTTGAGAATATGAAGGCTGCAAAGTGGAACAAGGGGAAGTTACCAGGCCAGGATGTGTGGGTGGGACCAGGATTTTTAGCACGCTCACGTGTACCTGGAGGAAGTGTGTGCCGGGCCACCCAGAGCTGCTGACACTGAAGCCTGGAGGGCTGAAGCTTTTTGGAGAAACCATTAGTCTAGTGACAGGGAGAAGAATGAAAAAGCCGCCAGGACCAGGGTAAGCACAGGGCTTGTCCGCAGGGCTGCGCGCCACACCATCAGGGAGGCAAGTGGAGGTCATTCATCTGGGTACTTCTAGGAGACACGGGCAAGTCGGGGTTCAAGAGGGTGGAACTGAAGCTGGTGGGGAAAGCTTTGTCCTGCTAAGGGGCCTGAGAGTGTGGTTTAACCAAAGCCTCAGCAGAAAGAAGGGTATCCTAGCAAGACAGGGTCTCCCAGGGGTCAGGATAAAGGAGGAGCCATGACTGGAAGGCGGTGAAACTGGGAGTGCCTCTGAGTCATGCCCTCAGCCTGCGCCAAGCTAATTGAATAACATGAGACCTGCAATACCTAATTTCATATGAAATGTGATAATCGAGTAATGGGGCAGATTTTTGCATGTGGCTTGTAGAAAAGCTGAGAAGGAGGAGAGATGGAGCAGGAACAAGCCGCAGCACGTTTCAGCCCATAAGAGCCTGTTAGCCAGTCTGCCAGGCGCTGCCAGCTGGGGTGAATGAAATGCCTGTTGTTTCAAGGCAGGGGGAAAACGAGCGACCGTTATTTAGATTAAGGACTTTATATCCAACGTGGTGTGAGGTTAAACAAATTGGCGAGTGAGACTTAACCTGTTATAATAACCTTAAGTGCTTGGGGACCTACCCCAGGAGGGGAGGGGAGGGCACGAGTGCTCATGAGAACCTACTGTGGGCCCAGCCCCATGGCAAGCCGGCCACCGGTGGATGGTGACACTAGAATTCGCTGAAAGACTCAGGGCATTGTGAGATTTTTAGGTTGCTGGAATTTTCCTATTTTACAGCCCAGAATGGCTGACTCTTTAATGCATTCAACTTCCTTCTAACACCACGTGGTGAGCATGATTACAAAAAGACAGTGTGAGGCCTTCCGTTAGGTTTCTGGGGATTCAAGCCAAGAAGAGTATAAGCCCCAACCCTAGACCCCTCCCCCAAAAGGAAATGTCTGAGTATTTGAAAATGCACTCCTATTTCTAGTCCAGGCTAGCTGCAGCCTCCATTGCTTGCATCCAAGATGACTACCATTTCTAGTTGATTAAGGGCCCAGACAAACTGGATCTTGGAAGAATTCAAAACAGATTCAACAACTCCCAAAGTCCTCCTCCAGCGGGGAATTGGAGGCCACTGCCCCAAACCTTCCTCTCCCGTGATTATCTCCTAGCCCATCAACAGACATGGTGAGTTCTTTCTTGGCTGGGCAACTAGCCAATTCTGTGAGGTGACCCTGCTTCTCTGCCCAGTCCGGGAGACAGCAAGGCTTATCCCATGTCTTTATAAATTGGGTTTCTCACCCCTGTGGGGGAATGCTAAACTCAGCAAGGTCCCTGGGCAGGATCAATCAGTCAGGATGTCCCTTTCTGGACTCTACAATGTGAATGGTTCTGCCTGAACACTGGGAGTTTAGGCAGGTCCATCCCATTGAAGTCCTTAAGTGGGGACTTTAAAACAAAGAAATGACTGAATTCCCGGTAAATAGCCAAATCACAGAAAGAGTTGACTACAACTTTATGCTTACAACTAAAGTAAGCATTTTGCCTAATTACAGGTGTAAGGCATGGTTGTCTTTCTGGTTCTAGCGGCCCATCCCCGCTCCTTCAGGCAGAGGTAGTTGCCCCTGGGCTTCAATCATCCCTCCGTGTTGTCAGTTTCTGTCTTCTTCATCTGCCCGTGTTGCCAGGTGCCTGGAGACCACGTTTCCCTTTTCTTTTTTTGTTCCCGACCAGGGATCGAACCCAGGCCCACTGCAGTGATAGCGCTGAGTCCTAACCACTAGACTGCCAGGGAACTCCCATCATTTCTATTTTCTTAATACCTGGTGATTATATTGCAATGCTTGGCTGCAGGGCTGGCACAACGTTCATGAGAGATTTTTTGCTGCCGGTTCTCAGCAGGCTTCTCATCATATCACCCTTTGCTGGCTTGTACTTCTGCTCCCTCTGGTCACTATGCTGGCTTCACTCCCCCAAGCTCCTGCAGCCTGTGTCTCCCAGTGTCCTCCGGTCAGACTCAGCCCCCTTCAGGCCCAGGCTGCCTTACTACCCCCGCCTGTGTGGGCCCTGGCAGCCGGGCTGTTGCTGCCCGATGCCTCTTTGTGACAGAGCCCTTTGGCCAAGCTTGGCGGTCAAGGCTAACCGTTGGCATTTTTGATACCTGCATACCTATTTGGACACACGCAGACGTATTTCTTGCTGTCATTACACATCGGTCCTACAATCACTGTTATATACCTCGATTGCTTTCTGATTTATCTATTGGCAAAAAGATTCCTTCAGCATAGCATTATTACAATGACCACCATAATCATTCTGAGCCATTGACTTGTAAGTACCATCATTAGTACTTTAACAGTTAACCAAATATTAATACATCTTGTTTGATAATTTAAATGATTAATAATGATTCATTACTAAAATAGCATCATCAGTCTGAGCCTCCGCTCAACTCCCTGAGGGCTTTGCCCAGCTCTTACAAGTGGCACCTGTGACAACTGGTCACACGTGAAACTCTGCCCCCGGGGGTGGCTGGGGCCTTGTGTTTCTTGTTTGGCACTGAATGTTCATATCGTGTCCCAGTGCCCACCGCTTCCTGTGCCTCCTCCCCTTGGCTCTCCTGATGTCACATCCCGTCACAAGCTTCTACATGTGCCTGTCACACAGTGTATGTAGGTCGATGAGTGACCCCTGAAAAACAAAGGGGGAAAGTGGGAAACGCTGAACATGTCTGAAGGCTTGTCAGTGGGTCTGAGGATGGGCCATCTAGGTGGGCTCCCACTTCAGCATACCTACCGAATGTTTCTGGGTGCAGGGCTCTGGCTCTGATGCTCACATCCCCTCTGAGAGGTACTCAGGCTGGATACTCAGCCCATTTCACAGGAGTAGAAACTGAGGCCTACCGAGATTACTTGACTTGCCTTCAGCCACACGAGCTGATGGAACCAGGAGGGAAATCTGGGTCTTCTCTCCCTCCTGCCAGAGGTTTCCTGTGTTTTGTTTTCTTGAACAGAACAGTAAAATGCATTCTCTCTCTCTCTCTTTTCTTTCTTTTTCTCCCTCTTTGTCTCTGGTGTTTCTGGGAAGATGTATGGCCGGATCCCAATTGCTGTGAGGAGTGGGAGAGGCAAAAATTACACCAGCTAAGTGGGTTTGGGGAACTGACAAAGGAATTCCCTTTGCTTTCCAGAGGCTGCTAATGGGAGCAGCGGTGGAGCTTAGCTGGAAGAGCGGATAGAATCACTTGCAAAACCCTAGTAAATCTGCAGGCCCAGCTGTTCCTCATCTGATGATCCTGAAGCGAAAGTGTGAAATAGTAGAGATGCTGATGGGCCTGGGGGGCCCCTTCAAAGGCAACCCGCTTTTCCCAAGGACCCCAGAGCAGGGGTGGGAAGTGTCCAGAAACGTCTGAAGGGTGTTTGTTAGAGTTGGGAGGCCTGGGCCTTCAGAGGCCAGAGGCACACATGGAGTGTGCCTGGGAACGCCCCAGTCCTGGAAGTTTTGAAGGGATGGGCAAGTCACCCTCTCCCAGAGCACACAAGCATTGCTGGGAGTTACGCAGCCCTGAGTTTGAATCCCGCCTCCACAGTTTGGGGGCTGTGTGGGCCTGACTGAGATATTTAACCTCTCTGAACTTCGTTTCTGTCACCTGTAAAATGAGGATAACAATCCTCCCTTCGGGGTTGCCGGGAGGATTAAATTGCTAATGTATGTAAAGCTCCTGGCACGTGATAGGCGCTCAGTGTTCTTTCCCTTTCCTTCTTTTCCGCATCCCCTGCCCTAGGGAATCAGAAGGCGCAGGCCCGGGTAGCAGGAGCCGACTGCCCCCTTCACCCCCCAGCCCCACGCCCCCTCCCCGGGGCTCTCGCAGCCAGGCGCGGGTAGGGTGGGGTCCTGCGGAACCCCGTTCCCACTTCCCTCATCCCTCCAGCCCCTACAGGAGCTGAGAATCCTGCTTGGACTAGAGGCTTCTAGGGCATGAGCTGCGGCCCCCAAGGCAAAGAGCACCCTCTCCGTGGCTGAGGACTCTGGCCTTTAATTGGGTTCCGACTTCTCCATTCCCCGAGGGCATAGTTGTCAATCCTCCCGGCAGACAGGCCGGCCACAAGCCGAGTTTCAGACAGCAAGCCCAGGCTGGTCCGGGCCCAGGGGCCCAGGGGCCCCAGGGGGATCTGCTGCCCAGGGCTCAGGACACCTGGCCTCAGAGCATCCTGGACGACTCGTGCTCACACAGACCAGGCCAGGACGCTGCCCAGCCAGCGTGTGAAAGCCCTGCGTGGGCTGGAGTCAGACAGTCCTGGATTCAAAACCTTCATTGACTGGGGAACCCCAGGCGAGCCATGGTCCCCTCTGAGCGGGGGCTCCCCATCTGTAAGATGCTAACGCCCCCTTGAAGGCTTGTGAAGTCTGCCGAGATCAACCTCCCAAGCCGGCAGTGTGGGCTCCGTGCATTTCTTTTCTGCTTTTTCCTCTCTGATTTTTCTCTTTCCTTATCTCTTTGACTTTTCTTCACCTCTAAATCTCTCCTCAGCACTTTTCTCAGTTCCTCAGGTGCCTTGCTTTTCTCCTTTCCACACGTCAAACCGCATAGTCTTGGAGGGAAAGCTTCGCCACTCAGACCACGAGGACCCTGCGCTCGCAGGCCTGGGGGTGCCGGGCTCAGCCGGGCTCCCAGCTCCTGAGCAGATCCTGGTACTGACCTCGGCTCCTTTCTCTTTCCCCCCTGGAGGTTTCTGCCTGGCCAATAACAGGGGAGACAGGAGAGAGCAGGGTGAGATGGGGAGCAGAGGTGGTAGTCCCTCCCCCACTCTGCAAACAAGACAGCAGAGGCTACAGGAAATAAACATGACACGACCCCCTTACGTCACAGAGTAATGGGGAGCAAGTCCGTCCATCTGCTCCCCTCCCTGTCACTCACTGCCACATCCCAGCACCAGAAGGAAGTCCTTCCTTAAATCTAACTTACACCCTTCCTGCGGTGATTCCTGCCTACTTCCTTTTGGTCCACGTGGATGATGCTATCCTCATCATCCCTCCAACTGGCACGTCCTCAGTCAGCCTTCTTCTCAATTCTGTTCAGCTCAGAGGCCTGAGGGAGTGAAAGCAAACTTTAAGAGGATGTTTAAA
Source organism: Delphinapterus leucas (assembly GCF_059928025.1). NCBI lineage: Eukaryota > Metazoa > Chordata > Mammalia > Artiodactyla > Monodontidae > Delphinapterus > Delphinapterus leucas. The sequence continues at coordinate 82,753,477 of NC_143132.1, forward strand.
GTTTGGCTTCTCATCACCACATCTCAGCTGAGTCCATAAAACCGCCCTATAAAGCCCACCGGCCAGCCAGCTGCCCTCAGCCTCAGAGGCCTCCCTGTTTTATGATTGGCCCCAATTCAGACACCAGCTGGATGTAGGAACTTGCTGGCTTTTATGAAGAGATGTTAACGAGAAGCATCTCTTCCTTTCTGTCTTGTTCCCAGAAACTCCACTCCTTGCCTCATTCATGTGTTTTGTTTTCAGTCAGTCACCATTTACCAAGCACCTCCTGGAGCCAGGTTCTGGGTTGGGCCCTGAGGTGGGGATGGTCATAGGTACGAGCTGGGGTGAGGGGTGCTTCTACCTCAGAAGGGTCGCCCCGCAGGAACTAGCACCTGGGCGGCACCACCACAGTAGCTGCAGTAGCTGGATCACACTGCACTCTCAGTGTTTGTAAACTGCACGGTAATTGTGAAACAGTGTTGGAAAAACAAACAGTTACAGAGCAGCCTGATAAGAGCTGCCAGGAGGTGTGCTCAGAGACCCGGGAAGCATGACTCCAGCTCTGCTCAGGATCAGGGAAGTCTTCCCAGGGGAGGTGCCCTCTGTGCTGTTGCCTGAAGGATGCTTAAGAGTTTTCAAAGCAGGCAAGGTGGGCAGGTGGAGGAAGGGATAGCAAAATTCTGGGATCTCCTTTGCTAATGGACCAGGAGTGAGGGGTGGATACCAGCGGCCAGGATCCTAGCAAAAAGCCACAGGTGCAACACAGAGTCAAGTCTCTCCAGGGCTCAGTCTCTCCATCTGTGAAATGGATTTAGCGTTGGTTAGTTAAAAGACAACCCAGAAGTAATAATTGCTACCACGTGTACAGTCTTTCATCATTTCTTGCTACTTTCACATACATTACCTCCCATGATCCTCACAATAACCCTCAGAGGTAGGCAGGGTGTGTACTTTAATATCCATTTTGCAGATGAAGAAACTGAGACTTAGAGAAATGCAATGACTCTTGGCTGGAGACACAGCTAGCAAGTGGCACATGTGGAGCTTGTATTTAAAGCCAGTGGCTGGTGGCGCAGTGGTTAAGAATCCGCCTGCCAATGCAGGGCACATGGGTTCAAGCCCTGGTCCAGGAAGATCCCACATGCCGCGGAGCAACGAAGCCCGCACGCCACAACTACTGAGCCTGCGCTTTAGAGCCCGTGTGTCACAACTACTGAAGCCCGTGCACCTAGAGCCCGTGCTCCGCAACAGGAGAAGCCACCGCAGTGAGAAGCCCGCACAGCACAACGAAGAGTAGCCCCCGCTCACCGTTAACTAGAGAAAGCCCATGCACCGCAATGAAGACCCAATGGAGTCAAAAAAATTAAAAATAAATTTAAAAAAAAATAAGCCAGGGCTCTTGCCCCGGGACAGCTGGGAGCTGCTTGGGGAAGAGCTGAAGAATGAAGGTGAGCAGTGGGGAGGGAGGGGCAGGGGCAATAAGTAGCAGCACCCTGCGCCCCCTGGGGTGCCACCTAATACCGGGTGAGAGCTACAGGCACTTGAGGGGACATAGGCAGGTAAAGCCTCAGACTTCTCTGGGAGCAGGGGAAGGAAAAGGAGGACCCCCTGCAAGGTAGACCCACCTGGAGAAGAAGGGTCCCAGGCAGAAGCCCATTTACAGGGCTCTCTTGACAGAGAGAGGGATTTGGGGAGGAAGGAGATGGAGGGTCAGCTATGACCCCCAGAGCAGCCACTGTCCCTAGGGCTGAGTGACCCCTTCTGCCTTGCCCCTGGGGGGAGGTGCTCTTGTCCCCTCCCATCTCCCCTCACCGGGAACTGCTGGGGGGGTGGTGCGGGGGAGAAGGTACACTCAAGTGTGCAGCATCACGTGTCCCGAACACAGGCAGGCAGTCGCAGACAAGCAACAGCCAGCCCCGTACCTGCTCACCCAAACTCCAACACACACAGCACACGCACTCCACCCTAAACGCCCCAAGACCCTCTCACATACACCCAAACCCACAGTCAATCCCTCCCCCCACCCACACGAGCCCACTCATACTCACACACAAGTATGAACGAGGCATGCAACGATTTAGGCATGCAAACGGCTTATATGCACAAGCACAACACCCCCAGGTCCACCGCTGAATCCAAAGTCTCTCATACACTTGGATACATGAACACGAATGGAAAATATGTTCACACACACAGCCCAGTGGGCCTGAGATAAGGGACCCAAAGAGCTCTGGAGTCTGAGCTGAGTTGCCGGGCAAGGGTCCCCCAGCCCGGCTTCCCTCAATCTCGTTGTTCTCTTCCCCACCCCTCCACTCGCTCGGCTCTCACCTCCGGCAGATCAGAGCTGCCCTCACTAGGACCGGCTCTCCATCCCTATCTCCAAGCCCCCTCCCCTTACAGCCCCTCAGGTACTCACTAGGGTGCCAGGGACACACTAGGGGCTCTGTTAATATCCCCTACCCCCCCTTCCCCTTACCACCATGCAGAGAACCTGGGTGCAGAAAATGTGGGGTTAGGAATGGCTGCCTGGTCCCAAGGTCTCTTCTGGTGGGTGGATGGGGGAGGGAGGGGGTGTCACATGCAGCAGGAAACACCCCACAGGACCTCTCTCCTCAGGCCTGGGACCCCCAGCCTTCCCTGTGTAAAGCAGGGTGGGCTGCGAGGGCTGCTGAGGGGACAGGCTCTAGCCCCAGTGGGAAGAGGTGGCACCTCCTAGCCAGGAGTCTCTATGTCTCTTCACTCACTCTCTCACACACACACACACACACACACACACACACACACACCCATGCACACACCTCCCCCACTCTAATTAGAATGGTTGCTCCAGCACCAGGGGACAGGCTGTGATTTATGAATGGGAGTTGGTGTAGAGAGATTCCAGCACCACCTGCTTGGGAGCAAACAGGAAGAGCTTCAATGTGCTGCAGACCTGGGGGAGGGAGCCAGTTGGTGGAACAGGCTCATAAAAGCCATTCCTAATGTGGCCACAGGTGCTCCTCCCCACCCCCAGCCCCCAGGGAAACCCAGGGCCTCTGCCGGGGGCCCCCCATGGCACACACTCCCCTGGCCAAGCCCAGGCTTCCTGGAGGTACAGTGGCGGAGGAAAGAAACTGGACCATGCAGCAGACCTGAGTACAAATACCTACAACTGTTTACAACTGGGCTTTAGCTTGTTGGTCTATAAAATGAGGATGATGGCAATAAAACAGCTATAATGTATGCAACATTTACCATGTGCCTGAGAAGGTAAATCATCTTAGCCCCATTTTACAGATAAGGACACTGAGGCTGTGTAGCTTGAGACTGTCCAAGTTTGTCCTAGTGAGCTATAGAACCACGACTTGAACCTGTGTCAGCTGAGGTTACTGCTCTCAACCATTTTTTCTTCACACTATTCTCCAACATAGGGAAGTTTGGGGGATTAACTGAGATAAATACTTCAAGTGCCTGGCATATGATGGTGCTCAATATGCGTTAATTTTCTTCCTTCTGGGTATCTAGCTTTGGAAGCCAAAAGATTCAAAGACGGGGCGGGGGCGGGCAGGAAGATGGTGAGAGAGATACTGTGATTAGCGCTTGGTGCCTTGAACAACAGGAGCCTGGTGAGTCCTGAGAAGTTTCGAGTTATAATCTAAAGTCACCTACCGAAAAAAAAATGAGAGCACCTTTTGATGACATGCCCACTTGATATTGTGCCTCACAGTGATGAGTTCTGGTTGTAAGCAGGGCTCATAAATGACCGTTGCTTGTATGACCATCATGTGGCGAGTCTTAGTTTAGTTGTTTTCTTACTTTGTTAGTCCCCAGTGCACTCAGTTCTATTTCCCCACTGGTGGCTCTCAACTAGAAGAACTATTCAGAACCAGCCGAGGTTTCTAAAACTCCAGGAGTCCTAACCCCTCCCCACCTTACCTGCTCCATCAGGATCCCAGGGCATGGCCTCTGACACCTTGCCAGGTTCCCCAGGTGGTATCAGGGCAATTCCTACCCCCTCTCCCTACACATCCACTGGCCTTCATTTTGCAAGTCCTAGCCCTTCAGATGTAGAAATCATTTGGAATTCATTGACAGTATGACCAGAATGCAAGCCCCTCCCCATAAGGTCCGCGACTTATTTGTCCCCATGGCCCCTTCAGAGGTCTCACCTTTAAGAATGAAGTCTTGTAGGAAACATAGATCCTTAGCAACCAACTTTAAGACTGGTGGAAACAAATGCCAAATGGAGGGACCAAGAATCTTGTTAACAAAGTATCAATAATTGATATTGAGAAGGGGAGATCAGAAAGGAAGTGACACCTCTTTGGCTTTGCCTTGAAGGATTTTGATAGCAGGTGGGATGAGGTATTTCAGGCAAGTGAGTCGCCATGATACTGGAGGCCATCGTGCCTTGGCTCATGTATAGCGTCTCTTTGTACTGGCTTAATTTTCCATGTGAGGGTCGAAGGGTAGAAAAGCTCTGTGTGTCCCAGGGAGAAGGAGGAGAGACGCAGAAGGCCAGCAGACGATGTGGCTTGGCCTAGAACAGCCCGACACTTTCACTGTCCCAAGCTGCAGACCAGGCCTCTGTCCTGTGCCCATGGCCCATTTCTCAGGATATACTGGGTCCACAATATATTATAGGGGCCACAAGAGGTAGAGTCCTACCCTATTATCTCGGGGCGGGGGTGGGGGTGGTGGAGAAAAGCAAGTATCAGCGTTGTGCATACTCAAGGGTTAAGTGGAGTCTTTCATATTTAAAGGACAACAAAGGCCCAGAGGAAAGTGATGGGGTGAGCCTGCAGGAAGTGGCGCCTGGCCAGGCTGGAAAGTCAGCATTCTGCCGTCTCCCTCTGCCACCTCAGTCCATTACACTTCCTCTCCCACTCAAAATCAGACCCCCAGCTTCCCACCATCCAGCCACGATACCCCTTACCCAACCTGGCTGATATCACCTATCCACTCAGAGGTCCCCAGTCATCTTCTGAGGACTTGGGCAGCTGCTTCATGGTCTTCCTCTGCATCCCAACATCCTGGACAACTGGAATGTCCACATGAACATCCCGACGCCCTCACTTCTTTTTCTTTTTTTTAAATTTATTTATCTTTTATTTATTTATTTTTGGCTGCATTGGGTCTTCATTGCTGTGTGCAGGCTTTCTCTAGTTGCAGTGAGAGGGGGCTACTCTTCATTGCGGTGCACGGGCTTCTCACTGTGGTGGCTTCTCTTGTTGCGGAGCACGGGCTCTAGGCGCACGGGCTTCAGTAGTTGTGGCATGCGGGCTCAGTAGTTGTGGCTCGCGGGCTCTAGAGCGCACGCTCAGTAGTTGTGGCTCACGGGTTTAGTTGCTCCGTGGCATGTGGGATCTTCCGGGACCAGGGATCGAACCTGTGCCCCCTGCATTGGCAGGCGAATTCTTAACCACTGCACCACCAGGGAAGCCCCCACCCTCACATCTTGACTCCTCTGCTTCCCCACCTCCAGCGACCTTCTCTCCACCTCAGCCACCCACCTGGTTCATCTCCCATAAAATTTTAAATTCCAGTTTCCCCCTCTCAGGCCACAACTTCTTTCCTTTCCTCCCATAAAACCTGGTCTCCTTTCAGAGATTTCTCCAATTCTCCCATCCTGTCTTGCTCATTCAACTATGGTGCTGGAGTGCCGGCTTCGGCCAAGGCACTCTGCCAGCTGTCAGCTCCTTCCTGGCTCTACTTCCTCCCCCATCGACCTGCCTGTGATTGGCCACATCACTCATTCTCCCTGGCACCCTCGATTCCCACACCCCCTCGCACTGCCTTTCCCAGCCTCAGAGGATTCCAGTCGTCTGCTTTCCCTACCATGAATCCCAGGCTACGAGAAGGCATAGGAAAATCACCCAACCGTGCAGCCTGGTGCCACTCCAGATTGATGGTCCCTGACGTCAGCCCGGCCCTCAGGCCACTGGGCCCCTGGTGGTCAGCTCCTGTTCTAAACCTTTACCACCCTTTCGGCTTCTGGCCTGTCCCGTCCCTCACATATAATTGACAGAGAAAATAGAGATCCTCAGACCAGAACTCCCCCGCCTTCCCTCTACTCCGCCTCCCTGCTTATCACAGACCCAACCCTGCCTATTTCCAATACCTTCTTCACTCCGCAGACCACCCAGTCCCTGTGAAACTTCCTCTCAGATGCTGTGGTCCTGCCACCCTCTCCCAGGGCTCCTCTAACTTTCTGATCGTCCCCTCTGTCTCTTTCGCTTCTCTCTCCTCGGCCCAATGCATCTGTGTTTGGTTCCAGGGCTCCATCTACGACTTCTTTTGGTCTTGGCCTGCTCCTGCACCCCAAATGTTCTCATCTAACCGATGGCTTCTTGCTCTCATAATTCTGATATCTGTGGCTCTCTGTCCCAGCCTGTCCTGATGTCCTGGATGTTGTCTGTCTATCCTGTAGGAAACACCAAAGCAGCAGGTCCCCAACTGGGCCTCTTAACTCCTTCCCCAAACCTCTCCCACCCTCCTCCCTCTGTCTCCAGATGTTCAGTGACAGCGTCACCAACACCCAAGCTAGAGACCTGGGAGTCCCCTCAGCTCCCTCCTGCCCCCATCCCCACCCCTGAGCACCACAGCCTGTCTATTCTGTCTCTCAGAGGGTTCCCAAATCCACCCTATCCCTTCCACCACAAGGCTGCTCTTTCTTTCCAGTCCTTACCATCTTCTGCAATCGCCTCTAACTGGTCTCCCTCCCTCTCACTGCTCCCAGCTCCCGACTCACCCATTTTTGTATTTAAGCCAAACTTCCTACAGTGGCCCACAAAGGCCTTCACATTCTACAAGTCCCAGCCCCTCTCTGCTCTCCTTTCCTGCTTCTCTCCCGATACCCACCACGCAGCCACCTCCTGGGAACCACTTATAACCCCTGCCAGTGCATTTGCTGATCCTTCGGTCTAGAATGCCCTCCCTCCCTTTTCCTTGACAGGGAAACTTCATCCTCCAAGAGCTAATTCAGAGGTCACCTCCCAGGTACCCCAGCCCCTCAGGCAGAATTCACGGTGCTCTGGCTCTGTTCCCCTGCACTCAGTTTGCCCAGTCTACACTATCTGTTGGTTCTGATTTGGGGCCTGTGTGACCAATGGCTCCGTGAACGTTCCTGTCCATGAATCCACCTTTGGGATGTGCCTATCTGTGACTTGACTACTTACGTACTGATGGGCTGCTTCCAAAGACCTAACTGAGAACTCCTGTTGCACGTCTTCACCAACGCTTGTTCTTAGCAGACTTTGACATTGTTGCTGATCGGCTGGCTACCGTAGTGGAATCTCATGGGGAGTCTCCTTAGCATTTCCTTGATTACTAATCAGGTTGTGCACCTTGTTGTATGTATTTGGCCATTTGAATTTCTGTGTGTTCAATTCTTTGGTCCAGTTCTTCCATTGTGTCGTCAGTCTCCTGCATGCTCATTTGTAGGACTTCTTCACACATTCTGGAGATAAGGCCTTTGTTGGTTGTACTCTCTTAATGGTGTCTTTTGAAGGACAGCACTTCTTGATTTTAAAGTACTCAAATTTATCAATCTTTTCCTTTATGCGTTGCTGTTATTTTTGTGTATTGTTTAAGAAACCTTGCCCTACCCTGAGATCGTGGAGATATTTTTCTACGTTCTTACAAAAGCTTTATTGTTTTGCTTTTCACAGTTAGGTCCACGCTCCACCTGGAATCCCGCAGCACTTAGGACTGATTTCTATAGTACCGCTAACCCCATCTGTTTATGTGTCTGTCTCCCCAGCTAAACAAAGACCTCCTGTAGGGCAAAGTACAAATGCAATTTTTAAATCTTTGTGTTCAGAGGTTCTCGCACAGTGTCTGGCACACAGGAGACCCTCTATAACTGCCCTTGGGTGCTTGGGTGGCAGAATCCAGGCACAGCTATTTCCAAGCAGGAAGGCCCTCTCTTCTGCGGGCTCCCACGCTCTCTGACTCCTGCCCTTCCCTCGATAAGCTAACATTCTTGCCGTAAGCAGTTCCCAAGCACCTACTGTGTGCTGGCTTTGGCCACAGTTCTAGGGATGTGAGCTAAGGATAGTGAAGTCTCAGCCTTCGAAGAGCTCACCACCTGGCACCTGGTTTCCTGACACTGACCGGAGGCCCACACCCTGATTTGGGAAGCCAGACAGACCTGGGTTCCAATCCCAGCTCTATCATCTGCATGACCTTGGGCAAGTCACTTCCCTGTACTGAGTTTCGGCTTTCTACTTGGTCAATGGAAGAAGGCTGAATGAGACAGTAAATATAAAAATGCCAAGCAGGGCTTGGCCACATGGTTGGTGTCCAAGGATTGTAGAGTAAATGCTGGGATGAAGGACTGAGTAAGTGAAGCAGTGGGGCAGAGGCTGTGAGGAAAGCTAGGATTGGGCGGGGCAGCAGTAGGCCCGAGGCAGGCAGGCTTGTGGGTCTGTGGCAGACCTTCCTTGTTGTCACAGTAACTGCTGTCAGCAAATGTCTCCCAGACAGGAATCCCCTTCAGGGCTCCCTTCCCCAGCCCACTGCATTTGTTGACTCAAAACCTCTCCGCTGCCAATTCAGCCTGCAGTAAGTAAGGAAGGGGGTGGGGAGGGGGAGAGGTGCAGGAGGGGGTGGAACTGTACAGAAAGGGGTCTTTGTCTGAGCACTCCGTGGCGTTTCAGATTTCGGTGGAGGCTTTTTTTTTTTTTAACCTCCTAAGGAGTTGAGTGGGCTGCACTTGCAATGGGAAGTATCTGAATTAGACAGCAGGGAGGACTTCCAGTGGGCTCTCTTTGTTGGGTTGTGGAACCATGGAATGGGTTGCCAAGGCCCTGGGGAATCTACCTGGGGCTTGGGCACAGATGCAGGGCACTGTCTGGGTGAGGGGCTTCAAGGGACTTAGTCTGGTGGCTCCCTAGCAGGTCCTCTCCCTGCTGAGCTGAGAGGCTTAGGAGGGCTCCGCTAGACCCTTCTAGGCTTTGCGCAGGCCTCTCGCCACCTGTCATTCTCTGGTTCGGGGCCCCTCTCCAGGGGCTCCTGGGGGTCACCTCTGGATCCTGAATCGACCAAGGGTGGATCCAGGCTCTTTCCTGATCCCACAGAGCCCTTCCACCCAGCCTACTTTCAGGCCTGCCCTCCACCCCCAGCTCACAGCCAAGGAGAGGAGCCCAGCAGACAAGCCCTGACCTCCTACTGCCCACGTTGCAGGCCTGCCCTGTCCCCTCCGAGCATCAGGCCTGAGCCTTCTCCTCCCCTTGACACCTTGCCTGTCTCTTTAGGTGGTTTCCTGGCTTCCTCCGTACATATGCGTGCATGTGTTTGTGGCCCTTCTCTCTGGCATCCCATACCCATAGATCTGTCTGTCTGTCTCCTGACATTTGCCCCCACACACACCTCTTCCTGTCCTCTCTGCCTCCTTTCCTTTTTGTCTCCTTTTCTATTTGTCTCTCTCTGACTTTCTCTTTCTTTCTCTGACCCCCATTTCCATTTTTGTCTGTGTGTCTCTAAGTCTCTCTCTGTCTGCCTCTGTCTCTGAATCGGTCTCTCGTTTGGTGTCTGTGTCTCTATCTCCTCCTCTTGTTCTGTCCCTCTCTCTATCGCCGTGTCTCTATCTCTGTCACTGCCCAGGCCTCTCAGTGAATGTCTCTGGCTCTCTCCTTGTCACTCTCTCTGCCCCTCCTGCTCTGAGGCTCTCTATCCTGGACGCTCAGCAGACCGGTGTCAGAGCCAGAGGCTGCCCAGTGGCCCCTGTCTCTGACATCACTGCTGGGGAGAGGCTTTGCCAACAGCTGCCAGGTGAGCGCAGGCCTCGTGTCCCCAGCCCTGCTCCTGAGCCAGAGTCCCAGGAGGCTGCAGCCAGTGTTCTCCCAGCAACTGCTGAGACCTTTTCCCCACTCCCCTCCTTCTCTCCCAGACTCAGACTTGCCCCCTGAAGTCCCTGAGCCCTGGCTGTGAGCCCAGCGCCACTCGGATCTCCGGGGGAGGGAGGGGGCTCTGGTAGGAACCCTACCCCACCCCCTTCAGGAGGTCACAGGCCAGCGGGGGCGACCCCACACCCACACGTGGGAAACAGGGTGGATACAGGTCAGAAGAATCTGGGGCCCAGTGTAGCCACAGAATGGAAAATCCCAAAGGAAGGGAGAGGTGAGACTACAGATGGAGAGGGCAAGAGAGGACATTCAGAGGAAAAGACCTGAACTGACAAAGGCTTTGAGCGAGGGAGGAATGATGACGCAACCTTGAGGGCCGATGGTTTAAGGGCTAGAATTAAGGCTTGTGTAAGCGCCGGAGAGCAGAGAGAAGATGAAAGCTAGCCATGGGATGGTAGGTGGGGGGAGGCAGAAGTTTTCACAAGAGACGATGACATCTGAGGTGGGTTCTAAGTCGCCCAAGGTGAAGAGGAGGGAAAAGGCTCCGCAGGCTAAGGAACGGAAGGGCCTGCCGTGCTGGGAAGGCGCGGGCTTCACGTGGTGCGGAGAGAGAGAGACGAGGGCCGAGGGACGGAGCGAAGAGGCTGCTGTGCCACCCTAGGGCTCTCCACTCCATCTGCGGGCTGCCAGGGAAGGGCTTGGAGCAGGAGAGTGACATCATCAGGGCTCATTTTTACTGTTGTGGCCTCTCCCATTGCGGAGCACAGGCTCCGGACGCGCAGGCTCAGCGGCCATGGCTCACGGGCCCGGCCGCTCCGCGGCATGTGGGATCTTCCCAGACCGGGGCACGAACCCGCGTCCCCTGTCTCGGCAGGCGGACTCTCAACCACTGCGCCACCAGGGAAGCCCTCATTTTTACTTTTTAATAAATCAGCGGCAGCCGTTTGGGGACGGACTGGCAGAGAGGAGACTGAGGGTGAGGAGACCAGCTAAGACCTGACAAGAGCGGAGGAGGGCCAACTGGGACTGCGCTGCGGCAGTGGGGACCAGAGAATGCACGGAGGGCGGCCTCTGAGGTGGAAGGTTTGCAGCCCCACCGGAAAGGGGGAGGAGGTTGGCGTAGTCTGAGGTTTCCAGCTTAGGGAACACAGAGGGGGAAGAGACATTTAGAGGAAAAGACCAAGCACTTGGGGACTGAGGTGTCTGTGGGACTTCCTGGGGGTAGGACACACACACACACCCAATTCCCGGCAGGTGTGGAGGCCTACAGAGGGCCCGGTGGCACAGAGAGGCCTGGGGCTGGCGGTCCCTGGGGCTGAGCAGAGGCTGAGCTGGGTAATCTATTTATGGCCGGTTGCAGCCCCAAAGCAAGAAAGGGGTAAGAAATGGCTCAGGAGAGACACTGCCTGGTGCCCTCTCCTGAGTCCTGCTTCCTCAGTGTCTTCTCACCCACAACCCCTACCGTGCCCAAACACACACACACACGCACTCACGCACGCACGCACTTGCGCGTGCACGCACACACACAGAACTGGATCAGCAGTGGCGCCGAATGTTTCAGGCCAACCAACAAGTATTTTCAAATGCAAATTCCCTCCCTTCCACCCGGTCCCCCTCACAACTGCTTTCCGAGCAGCTGGAGGCAGAGTCGGGTCGGGGGCAGCAAAAATAAATCGCATTTTCTGCTCCTTTTCAGTGCTGGGCTGCAATCCCCTACCGCCTGCCTCCCTCCCCACAGACAGGGGATTAGCCGGGCCTCAGGTTCGGCTCTGTCTCGCAGGGAGGGTGACGGGCAGGGCAGGGACTGAGCTGGGGAGGGGGTGGAAGCGTTCAGTGACAGGGCTAAGAATAACAGCTTCTATCAGGCCTGACACCCTCTCCCACTTGCCATCGCTCAAGTTGTTCCGGGTATGTGGGAGACAGACAGACAGATACAGGGTGTCTGCATGGGGTTGTGTGTATTTGTGCATGAGACAAAGACCAAAGCTGGGCCGGGGGTGTGGAGGCCCAAGCTGACAGGCAAATGGCGTGGATGTGAGTGGGAGAGGCTGGAGACAGAGCAGCCCTGTGTGACAGTGAGGCCGTGAGACAGAGGAGAGATCTGGGGGGAGAGCATGCTCCGTGTGCTTGAGTGAGCGTGCGTGTGCACGTGTTACAGGCTGCAGGGGGCACGCTGTTGTGACCAAGGCTGCTGATGTGTGGGAGAGAAGCCCAGACAGGCAGGGGAGGCTGGGTCCGGGTGTGCGGCCATCAGCAGGCCGCTCCTGAGTGGCCAAGGTGGGAGCTTCAGGGGAGAGCCTGGCAGGAGGCCTCAGCTGCCCGGGGCCACAAGGCCCTCTCCTGTCGGAAGGGCAGCTGAGCACGGAGCGCGCGTGCGCACCGGGGTGTGTCAGGGTGTGGAGTCTGTGTGTTGTGTATAAGGGTGTGTCATACGTGTGTCAGTGTCTGTGCAACTGTGTATCTGCGTATGACGGTGTGTGTTAGAATGTGTCTCTGTATATGTGTATGAGCCTGTGAATGAATGTGTCTGTGTGTGAGCATGTACGTGTGTACACCTGAATGTGTGTGAGCATGTGTTTGTGTGAGTGTGTGTATGTCTGTGTGTGTGTGTGTGTCTGTGTGTGAGTGTGAGTGTGTGTGTGTGCGCGTATGTAGATAGATGATGGGATCCTCAGGCCCTCAGCCCGCCCTGCTGCCCTTATTGCCTCCAGCTCCCAGAAGATGTTTAGGGAATCATATGTGTCGGTCTTTAAATCTGTCTCCAAATTTCTGTGTAGAGTGATCTAAAGATCATGGCAGGGAGCGACAGGCTGCGGCACTCCTCGCCCTGTCCAGGAGGAAGCAGGAAGGACTGGCATTGCTGTTTGCCTGCCCACAATGCCCGCACCCACCCACTTCCACCCCAGCTGGCAGCTGGGAGGGCAGCGATGCCTCAGTTTACCAAAAGCACAAGTTTGGAGGAAGCAGCATACGATTTGAATTTCTGTATATGAATCACAAATGCCATGGGAGGCGCTCAGAACAGACTTAACGGCGCATTCTTTGTCAAGCTGGCGCTTCACGTGGCATGTGGCACCCCAGCCCCGTTAGAGCAGCTGTCTGGGCCCCAGGCCTGGACTTCAACAGCTAGGAGGGTCCACGTAGCACAGGTATCCATCCATCTATAACATCACCTAGAGGGGTTCTTTAATTCAGGACTTTATGGAGCCAACAAAATGGTTCATTGAGAATGACTAAACTCAACCTTGGAAAGAAAATCATAAACATTTTACTACCTAGCTAAGCCAAGCATGATTACATATGGAAACTATGGACGCTACTCAGTGGGATTTTGATATTAATTTCCAACTTCCTCTTCACTGAGGAACTGATGAAAACCCAGTCTCTGTGCTATCCAGGCTAGAATCAGCATCTTTGCTCACTGCTCGTGCAAACTCGGCTGCTTCTCGCCCCGGCTCTCTGTCCCCTCCCCCCAGCTCCATGCTGGCTGCTGCAGAGTTTTGCCTTGACTGTTAGTCTCCAAGGGTGCACACACTCAGGGTTCATTTAAGTGCAACCTCTGTCGGTTGTATTAAGGAGAGCTGCCTCTTCTCTCTGAACCTCCATGGGCTCTTCTCTCTGAAAATCCCAGGCCTGCTGTCTCCAGGGAGGACCTCCCTCTGTGGGCATCATGCTGATCCCCTGCTCTGCGCCCTGTTCCTGGCACCATATGTTTGCCCGTTCTGGCCTGTCCTTCCTGCTCCGCATAGGGGTGCCACCTTCTGCCCCAGTGAGATAAAGGGAAGTGTGTGTTATTCCCTGCTTTGAGCAGGAAGCCGAGAACAGCTTCCCCCATCAGGCAAGAACAAGACAACTCAAGGCTTCCCGTGTTGTACCCTTGCTGTCTCCTCTGGCAGAAGGAGCTGTCACTCCATGTGCAATGTCGTGGTGACTCCACTTAACCTCCACACTGCATGGAACAAGTAGCTTCAAGTGGGAAATAACTCTGGGGAGGGGCCCAGAGCAGGACTTGGAGGCAGGCACACCTCAGTCTGATGCTCAGCCCTGTCCCTATGTGACTGGGCAAGTCAGTTACTCTCTCTGTAAATATGGTATATTCATACCTTTCTTGCAGGTCTGAGAAATTAAATGAAATCGTGCGTTCATATTTAAAGCCCCTGTACCCAGTAGGCATTCAGTAAATGATACTTATCACTATTAACCGCTGCATCAACTGAGGGGATCTTGAAGAACATCCAAACTTTGGCTGTACATCAGTCACCTGGGAAGCTGCTTAAAAATGCAGATCCCTGGGCCCAGGGTCTTTGCGTCAGTGGGCCAGGCCTCAGGTGCTCCATCTGCCCTGGCTTCAGAGTGCCAGGGCGGTTTGTGAAAAAGACCAGGCTACGCAGGCCTCCCACCCTTCTTGCATTTCAGAGCTACTGAGGCCCCAGCATGCGCCAGTTCCTGGGGTCACCTTCCCAGGTGAGGCCCCAACTGAGTTTGACATCGTCTTCACCCAAGAGCACCCTGGCAGCCGCTTTGGTTTTCATTACAGGCAGCCTGGCACCGGGTGGCTGTGGCCTGTTCACCTGAACTGCCGGCATAAGGCACAGATGCTAATTACACGGGTAAGTACTTGCAGATTTTCCAGGAACAACAAAGATAATTTGTTTGCTGCACGGCTTGTTAGGAGGGAAGCAGGACTCTGGTGACTGGGTAGCTTGTAGATTAGGCCTGTGGCCTTTCACCTCCTCCTGCCCTTGCCTGCTGGTTCTCCCAGCTGTGCTGATTAGAAGCTGGAGAAATTAAGATCTCCCCCTCGCCGCCCACCCTCAGCAGGCTGCAGGAGGTGGGGGGAGGAACGGGGGACCAGGCTGCGAGGCTGGGCCAGGCTGAGGACATTTATAGAGCAGGGGTCCCGGCCACCCAGCCTGGCATACGTGGAGATGGGGCAGACAACGGGCAGGAAGCGGGGCGCTGCTCTGCGTCTCCATCTCCCCTATGGTCATGCCCAGCACTGCAGCCACTGCTGACATGCAGTGCCAATGAGCCCGCTGAGCAGGCAGGGGAGGGGTCACGCACCAGGGCTGTGGCAGCTGGAGAGGGAGCTTCCTGGGGCTCCCACACAAGAGGGTGCAATACCCCTGATGTCGGCCTTGACTGTTATGGAGTGGGCAAGAGTGGCACCCTATCCAGCTAAGAACAGGGTCTTGCCAGATCCCTGGGCTTGAACAGACTTGTATAAGAAAGTCCCCATAAATTTAGCAGAGTCCATCTCCCTAACAGCAATGCAAGTGGCCCCGTGAGAAGTCAGGCATCAGGGCTGAAAGGGCCTCTCTCCTTGCTTCCTTCTGCCTGGGGGGACGAGAAGGGGATAATTACTATAATTATTATTAATGTTGGCGTCCCTTATACTCTCATGTGTCTTAACGGCACTAACAGTCACTATTTATCAATGGCTTACTATGTGCCAGACAATGAAATAGGTGCTCTGCATATTTGATGAGGGCTGGAAGACAGTCATTAGATTCAGATTACAGGAAATTGACACTCAGTGAGATTAAATACCTTGACCAAGGTCACACAGTAAGATGCAGAACAAGGATTTGCACCCAGGGCCCCATGTCTTCCTCTGGCCTCAGGTGACAAGCTGTCCCTTGATGCGCTCCTCCCCATGGACACCAGGGCACAGTCAGAACCAGAATGCAGGTCTCTCCCACCCAAGCACGTGATTTTCTCAGAGAGGCTGGTGCCTGGGGGAGACTAGGGGCCATGAGTGGTGTGTCCCCTAAGGCAGGTGTGATGAGGAACACTTATAGGGGACTCCAACCTTATTCTGGACTGGTGGAAACTCCATCAGGATAATCTTGCTGCACACCCTGGGCTGCACACCCCTCCCTCCCTTCCCCTCTCTCCCGCTCCCATAGGCTGCAGGCGACTTTGAAGGTAGTTGGAAACTGTCTATGGGGGATGGGAACCTGGTCTCCCTCTAGTGCAGAGGCCAGGCTGGTGTGGGTAATTCCACAGGTAAGTCTGCAATGGGGCTGGGTACAGGACCTCTTTGGCTGGCAAGGGGTGTGTGTGTGTGTGTGTGTGTGTGTGTGTGTGTGTGTGTGTGTGTGTGTGTGTGTGTGTGTGTGTGTGTGTGTGTGTGTGTGTGTGTGTGTGTGTGTGTGTGTGTGTGTGTGTGTGTGTGTGTGTGTGTGTGTGGTGGAGTGGGGGGAGGGGCAGTTGGTGAGTAAAATGACAATGCCAATCCTTTGATCAGCTGCTCTCTGTGATCCCTAGATTTGCTCACACTGCATCCATTTACATCTTTTCATTCCAGTTTCACTAATCATCACACCTCTATTCCCTTTATAATCTGTTGAAAAGTTGCTAGTTTGGAAGAATTTGTTCAAAGGAAGTATAGGTTCTGCCCACAGCCACCCCTCCATCTCTCCACTTCTGCCCTTGGGCCTAAGACGTCACTGCCTCAGCTGTTGAGAAGGAGACTTCTCCTGACATCATTAATGTGCCCAAGACAGCCCTGTTTGCACATATTTGCGTGCCTTCCAATTAAAGTGATTCATTAAACCTCTGGTGGAGTTCACTTTTATTCCTCAATAAGAACATTCAGATAAACACATTCAGCCATGGAAAGAGTCCTTTGAGCAAGCCCATGTCCTAATTTTGGTTTGGGGAATCTGGCCCTCAAGTTGACAGCTGGGAATGTGCAGGAGAGACCTGGGGCCAGTTTTGCAGACTTCATGTAAGAGAGCTGAGCAGGCCAGCCTGACTCTGGCCAGAGCCAGAGGTCCCCTGCCTCTGGCCGGCCCTGGGGACAGCACAGCAGCTCCCGAGGGCTCAGCAGGCCGTGCGTGCAGCCCCGTGGCCCAGAAGCAGAGGTTCTTTCTCTCCCTTGGAGGCCTGCTGCACTCACCGTGATGCAGCCCAGGGACAACCCTCGCCTGTAGTTTCCATTCTGAGTGACTGGGGAAGAGCATGCGTCACTCCCGGGCCCAGGTCTCCACAGAGGAGGCCACGTGGCTACTGGAATGCACCTGGATGGAGGTTCGCGCTGAGTCTACCCCCGGGTCTGTGATGTGATGATATGACACAACAAATCTGTTAGACACCTACCATGTTACCCAATTTGTAGTTCTAAATCTTGCCAGCAATCCTAGTTATCCCTGTTTTACAGACGAGGAGATTGTCGCTCAGAGGTTAAGTGACTCGACCAAGACCACATGACTGGTAAGGGAAAGTATCCAGAAATGAATCTAGGACCCTTGACTCAGGATTCTCTTAAGACCTCAAAGGCAACCAGTGATTGGCATATGCTGAACCCAAGGTCCCAGCTGCTCCTGAAAAAACAGACAGGGTTCAGGGACTACAGAAGCTGGCCTCAGACTTTGAGGCCTGCTAGGAGCACTCAGAGCTAGGAAGGGGATACCTTCCACACTGTGGGCAGGCAGGCAGTAAATGTTCCGGGCTGCAGAGATCAAAGTCACCAGTTCCAAGAGATAGGATTAAACTCTAGTAAAATAGAACTAGAACCTGAATCCCAGGTGCTGTCTGAGGGAGACAGGGCAAGACGGTGGAGTCTTCTATCTGATAGGAAGCATTTGACTGCAAGTAACAAAAATAATTTGACTGAAAATGGTTTAATCAAGTAAGGGTTTGTTTCTCTCACAAAACAAGAAGTAGGTGGTTGGTGATGTTGATTTAGCCACTCAAATGGTGCTATCAAGGACCCAGTTTCTTTCTGTCTTGCCTTTCTGCCACCCTCACTATGTTGGCTTTTTGTCCTCATGCTTGTCCAACCTTACGATCTTAATGTGGCTGCTGCAGCTCCAGGCATTACATCTGCATTCAAGGCAGGAAGAAGGAAGGAGAGCCAGTGCCAATGACATTATCCCCTTTAATCAGGAAATCAGAAGACTTCAATTCCCAGCTGAAAGATCTAATGAACAGGTTGATAATGTGAATGAGAAAAGAAGGAATTCTTCCCAGAGCCTTCCCTTATATCTTTTTGGACAGAATGCGTCACTTTTAGCAACTTTTAGCTGCAAAAGAAGCTGGGAAGCAGATTATCGGGCTTTTACTACCTACGGTGAGAGAATAACAAGAGAGGAGATTGAGAATGGCTACTGAGCTTACCAACCAACATAATCTGCCACAGAATTCTTTCTTTCTTTAAAAAAATGTAAGGCGCTTAACACATATAGTTCCTAGAAGGTGCTCGATAAATTCCGGCTGTCATTTCATTTGTTGCTACTATTGTTTCTATGTGTCATGCCTCTCAATTAGTTTTAGATGATCATCTTCTAGTCTGTCAGGTAGCAAGTACATCACTCATACCAAAGGAAAAAACCAAACCACCCTCTACCTTAGGACACTGAGTTTCTACTATACTGTAGACACCATGCTAGTATTTTTTAAAAAGTTAATCCTGTCCACAGCCCTTTCAGAAAGCTCTATTATCTACATTTTATAGATTAGGACACCAAGGGACAAACATTTTATTTATTTATTTTTTTATAAATTTAATTATTTACTTATTTTTATCTTTTTCTGTGTTGGGTCTTTGTTGCTGTGCATGGGCTTTCTCTAGTTGCAGCGAGCGGGGGCTACTCTTTGCGGTGCACAGGTTTCTCATTGCAGTGGCTTCTCTTGTTGTGAAGCATGGGCTCTAGGCACGTGGGCTTCAGTAGTTGTGGCACGCGGGCTCAGTAGCTGTGGCTCGCAGGCTCTAGAGCGCAGGCTCAGTAGTTGTGGCACCCGAGCTTAGTTGCTCCGCAGCATGTGGGATCTTCCTGGGCCAGGGCTCAAACCCGTGTCCCCTGCATTGGCAGGCGGATTCTTAACCACTGCGCCACTAGGGAATTCCCAGGACAAACATTTTAAATAACTAGTTCGAGATGATGAAGCTATGTAAATCTGCTACATAAATCTGTAACTATGTAATCTACCATAGAATTCTACCTTGTGGCCTTGTTGTAGCATTCAAGGGATAAATCACAGAAGTCTGTACTGGTCAATGCACCTTCACACATGCTGTTTCCTGGAATTGGGACCCCCATCCCGTTCCTATACCTCTCATATTTGCCTAAAAACGCCTTCAGTGTATTCTGGAACTATACTTTTAGAAGCAATTTGGCAACATGTTTCGAGGGCCATAAAAGTGTTCATAAATTTTGACCCAGTATTTCCACTTCTGAGAATGTATTTGTTCCAAGGAAATAACCCAAAAGGGAAAAAGAAAACCCTACATGCTCAAGGATATTCATTACAACTTTAAAAGTAAGAAACAACCTAAAAATCCAACAATAGAGGAATGGATAATTAAGTCATGGTACACTCACTGAATGGCATATTGCACAGCCATTAAAAGTGACCATCATAAATTTCACTTAGTAATGTAAAAAAGGGCTATGATATAATGTTATGTTTAAAAAACAAAACATATAATCAAATGCATTATTTAGATTGCATACTTGTCTTAGTCTGCTCAAGCTGCTGTAACAAAATATTGGGTTGGCCAAAAAGTTCGTTTGGGTTTTTCCATAACACCCTACCGTAAAGCCAAACGAACTTTTTGGCCAACCCAATACCATAGATGGGGTGGCTTAAACAACTGCAATTTACTTCTCACAGTTCTGCAGACTAGAAGTCCAAGATCAAGGTGCCAGCAGGGTTCATGTGAGGGCTCTCTCTTTGGGTTGCACACAGCTGATTCCTCACTGCATTCTCACATGACCTTTGTGTGTGCACACAAAGAGAGAGCTGAGCTCTTGTGTCTCTTATTCTTTTCATAAGGGCACTAATCCCATCATGAGTGCCCCACCTTCATGACCTCATCTAAACCTAATTATCTTCTACAGGCCTCTGTCTCCAAATACTATCACATTCAGTTAGGGGGCTTCAACATATGAATTTTGATGGAACACAATTCAGTTCATAGTAATACTTAAATATGTATGTGCCTTGTGGAAAAAACTTGAAGGGAATTTGCAAAAGTTATTGGCTTAGGGGATATATTATGGGGGTGATTTTTTCCTCTCTGTTATCCAAATTTTCTGTAATGTTATGTAGTTTTTAACAGAATTTGGGGCAAGGAGGTTAGGATAAAAATGATCCATCTGGGACTTCCCTGGTGGTGCAGTGGTTAAGAATCCTCCTGCCAATGCAGGAGACATGGGTTCAAGCCCTGGTCTGGGAAGATCCCATATGCCGCAGAGCAACTAAGCCCGTGTGCCACAACTACTGAGCCTGTGCTCTAGAGCCCGTGAGCCACAACTACTGAGCCCACGTGCTGCAACTACTGAAGCCCACGCACCTAGAGCCCGTGCTCTGCAACAAGAGAAGCCACCGCAATGAGAAGCCTGCACACCGCAATGAAGAGTAGCCCCCGCTCACCACAACTAGAGAAAGTCCGCGCACAGCAACGAAGACCCAACGCAGCCAAAAAATAAATAAATTAATAAATTAATTAATTTTTTAAAAAAAGATCCGTCTTTTGGGAATTCCCTGGTGGTCCAGTGGTTAGGACTCTGCGCTTCCACTGCAAGGGACACAGGTTCGACCCTGATCGGGGAACTAAGATCTCGCATGCTGTGCGGCATGACCAAAAAATAAAGTAATATAAAATTCTATTTTTTAAAAAAATCCATATTTCAAGCCTCAACTCAAATGCCACCTCCTCTAGGAAGCCTTCCTTGGTTTTTCCAACCACATCTTTTCTGAAGTTATTTTACTGGACCACGTGCTCTTCTGGGGCAAGGGCCATGAGCAATTCCCCTTTGTTGTGATCCATGCTAGGCCAAGGGGCACAAGTCGAGAACCCAGACAAGGAGCCCAGTGTGGTGGAGGTGGTAAAGGTTGATGTGTGTAGTCAGGACTCAGTGATTGGATCTAAGCAACAGGTCGAGGGCAGTAGCAGATGCAGGGCTTGGAAATTAGGGACGTAAACTGTTGGGCATTGAGTAAGAGCTGGTCTTTCTAGTTATTTTAAATGTGTTATTGTTATTATGTAAGTAACACATGCATACATACTCATTGTAAAAAAAATTTAAATAGTTCATTCAGATAAAGCCCACCTTGGCTCCTACACGATCCCACTCCCCTCCCCAGGGATTGTCAGTTTGATAGGTACCCTTCCAGAATATTCTTCCTCATGCACATAATTTCAAAGCCTGCATCCATGTTTACATAAATAAAGCCAGATCATCCTGTGACTTGCTTCTCTCTGGTATCCAGACCTTTTCACTTCAGGATGCAGAGGTCTACCTCATTTGTTTGGGCCTCAGAAAACTGTTATTAATGTGGATATTCAGAAATGTATTTAGCCTTTTCTCTATTAATGACCCTTTGGGTTGTGTCTGATTGTTCCCATTTCTGCCACTACCACCAAGGCTCCCTGTGGCCAGGCCTCTTTGTGCACTTGGAGCATTTCTCCAGGCAGAGATGTGGACTCACTGTGGTGGAGGGTCTGGGCCCCTCACTTTCCACAGATACTGCAGGATCGTGTTCTACAAACACCGTGACAAACTCCATTCTTACCAACAGTGAAAAAGGTGTTCGTGCCCTTACATTCCTGCCAACAGTAGGTATTAGGAATCTTTTAAAGATGTTGCAAATCTGATGGGTGAAAAATGTTAGCTCAGTGTTGTATGACTTGCATTTCTTTGCTGACTAGCAAGGCTGAGCTGTCGTCATTATTATCAACCATCTGCAGTTCCTCGGAGGTGAACTGTCTGTTCCGAATTATCACTCGATTTTTCTTTTGAATGGTTTATCTTTCACTTACTATTTGTAGGAATTCATTATATATCCTGAATACTAATCCTTTCCGTTTGCATATGTTGCAGATACCTTCTTCCAGGCTGTCACTTGTCTTTTAACAATATTTATGGTGTCTTTTGTCATATGGCAGTTTTAGATTTGGACGAATCAAATTTAGCAATCTTTTCCTTTATGGTTTCCGCGTTTTATATCTTGTTAAAGAAAGCCTTTCCTCCCCCAAGGTTATAAACAAATTCTCCTATATTTTCTTTTAATAGTTTTATAGCTTTGTTTTTCTTACACTTAGCTCTCTAATCCATCTGGAATGTATTTTGTGAAAGGTGTGAAGCAGGAATCAACTTTATGTTTTTTCACAAGGATAGCCAATTGTCTCTACACTATTTTTTGAAGAGTTCATCCTTTCCATGCTGTTTCTTTTTTCTTTTCTTTTCTTTTTTTAATTTTAAATATTACCGTATTTTTATTCGTCTCATTGGTGGATGTTCCTTCGTTGCAGCGGCAGCCAGGGGAAAGAGGAGGGGGAAACAACAACAAGAAGAACCAATGGAAATTCTAGTTCTCGACGTACTCGCGCCGGCTGAGGCCGGCCTGCTGTCAACCTTCGGTGGAATCGCATTCCGGCGCCGGAACCGGCCCGGCATGGGGAGGGAGGAATCCGTCCCCTCCCCGGCAGTTGTACCTCGCCCAGGGACGTTGGAGAAAAATGCTGCCGGGTCCCAGGTCCCCGGGTCCCGCGTGCCCCGTCCGCGGCCGTCACTGAGCGGAGAAATAAGCACCAGGAGGATGGGGTTCGTCATCGTGTCCCCGCCGCCCTGCGCTCCCGATGCGGCCTGCTCACTCGACTGCCGGTTGTCCCCACGCTGTTTCTAAATGCTACTTTATCACATCCTGAATTCCTCTCTATACAAGAACCCCTTTTAAACTCCCTATTCAGTGACCTTGATCCAATCATTTGTCTTGTCCCGTGCCAGCACACCACCATTTTAATTAGTACAGCTTGATGGTGTTTTGTAATCTGATAGAGCAAGTCCTCCCTCATTGTTCTTCTTCAAATATTTCTTGGCTATTCCGACACAGTTATTCTTCCAGATTATCTTTAGAATTGGCTTGTTAAATTTCACACATAGACACATCCTGTTGTGATTCTGATTGGCATTATGTTGAATTTATAGAATTCTTCGGGCAGAACTGACATCTTCACAGTGTCAAGTGTTCTCACCCAAGAGCTCTGTGTATTTACTGAGGGCTTCTCTTATGTCTCAGGCCTGACTCTGAGGCCAACTCCACTGCTTACTAGCTCTGTGATCTAGGGTGTGGCTCAGCCTCTCTGAGACCCAGCTCCTCTGTCACCTTTGACGTAGAAACAGCGCGTCCTATCCCAGAGCTGATGGAAAGTTAAATAAGAGCAAATGTGCGAAAGCCCTAGATGCTGAGCTCCTAGAGAGCAGGCCTTTGCCTCATTTAACCTCACCACCCAGGAGAGTCAGCTCTCTGAACAGCCCTAAGGGAAAGAGGAGAACCCAATGCTTTCATTCAGGCAGATTCAGGGGACTCAGGGTGGGGTTTGACCCATCACTGTGTTAGGTACTTTACATATATTATTTCATTTGTCCTCAAAACAAGCCTCTGAGGTAGGTTCTATCATCCCCTTTTCATAGCTGAGAAAAATGATACTCAGACAGTGACCTGTCTGCCCTCGGATGCAAGGCTCTAATAAGCTACAACCTGCACCCTCTGTCCTGCCTAGTTTGGGAGCCAATGGGGCCTCTCCTGCTCATAAAGCTGGAGCTTCAAGATGGTCTGCTAGTCTCCTGTCTGAGGTCTAATGACCCTAGAGCAGACCTGGCCCCAAGATACCCACATGAGCATTCAGCACTTAGCACAGGGTCTAGCACATATTAGGAGCCCGCTGAATCAGATCAGAACAAAGTCCAAACATCACAATGTGAATGCTACAGATCGTACAGTAAGTGCTAGACAAGCTCAGAGGAAGAAAGGGGCTCTGTGGACTGGGGAAATCATGGAAAGCTTCCAAGCGGTGGTGAGACTGTAATAGCCCTGAGAGATGGAGAGGATTTAGACAAACACAACAGAGCGTTCTATATAGAATCAGAGCTAGTAGGGCCAAGCAGGTGAGCCAACTGGCTGGATAAGCAGCAAGTGTGAACAGAGAAAGGCATTTCTTTTTTTTTTTTTTTGCGTTACGCGGGCCTCTCACTGTTGTGGCCTCTCCCGTTGCGGAGCACAGGCTCCGGACGCGCAGGCTCAGCGGCCATGGCTCACGGGCCCGGCCGCTCCGCGGCATGTGGGATCTTCCAGGACCGGGGCACGAACCCGCGTCCCCTGTCTCGGCAGGCGGACTCTCAACCACTGCGCTACCAGGGAAGCCTGAGAAAGGCATTTCTTAATGACTGAAGGCTTGGCTGAGCTGGGCAGCGTCTCCAGGCTGGAGCAAGGCTGGAAAGCCAGAAGGTCATGGATCTGGTATCTACTAGGCCCATCTATCTTAGTTCCCCAGTGTCCTGAGGTTAAACTTCACTTTCCACGAGCAGCTCTCACAGCCTGTTGCCATGGCACCAAAACACACAGACCAGCCGTGGAAGTTGGCTGGGAGGGGCAGGAAGGGGCTGCTTTCCTCATGCCCTTTGCCTGCCCCACACTGCATCCTGACCCTGTCTCTTCACTGACTTTGTCTCCCCACTCCATGCACAGTGTGTATATGTGTGGGCACCTGGGCATGAGCTGTATGCCCTTGGGTAAGTGCCTCAGCCTCTCTGAACTCAGGAGATAATAATTTCCAGGTATGCACATATTCTCCTGGGCACGGGGTAGTCCATCTTGCTCCTATTAGAAAAGGAACAGCCTCATGGCATAGCCACTGTTAATACCTTCATACACACTGAAAGGAAAAGAGAAGGAAACAACCCAGTACATGCCAGGTGCTCTGTATACAGGATGCCAGATTGACTTTGGGGGTTCAAAAAACCAAAGGACATGAGTTCAGATCCTCTGAGAAGCTAGACCCCAAGATGGGATTAGATATGCAAGAGAGTTATTTGCCGAAGCATCTGTGAAAGAAAAAGGGAAGTGAGCCAGAGGAGCACAGAACTGTCAGGCCGTGCTGTGGGTCTGAGCCCTGTGAGGGAGAGAGGGAAAGAAGAAGGGTGGGATGGGTAGTGTAATTCTTGGGAGGTTTCAGCCAAGCCAATAGGAAGTTTTTGAGCTAAAGTCACTCCCAGAGGAGGCTGCATCGCTCAGGAACGGGCTTCTCTTAGGACCCCTGCTGTGCTCGGTGTGGGGAGAGGGAGAGCAGCCCGTGGGAAGTGTGGCCCCAGCACCGATGCTCAGCACCTGGGGCCCTTGGCCAATTACACCCACCAGGGTAGGAGACCTGGTCAGTGCATTTTCATGGCCACTACCCAAAGCAAAATGGAACCACTTCATAGCCCAAGAAAGGCTCGGTACTGAAGTAAAGACCATGAGTTTGAGCACACCACACCATGAGGCTCTTCTGCTTACTAACTGTGTGATTCCAGTTAGATTTTTCACTAACCTGATTTTCAACTTCTCTACAGAATGGGGTAACAACTCCTTTTTCATGGGTTGCTAAGATAATCTAGGACCTGAAACCCTCCCTCCCCAGCTCCAATAGGGAAAAACTACCTGGAACTGATTGACTGAGAGCCTCAGTCAGAAGCCCAAAGGAGAAAGCTCTTTCATTTTTCCAAGGGGAGGGGTCAAGAGGTTGGAAGACTGAGAAACATGGATAGAAAGGAAAGCCTCCCTGAGGCCCACTCAAGGTAGACACGGATATGGTATGGTCACTTGAGGGGAAAAGTACAGATTGTTCTGCACCACCTTGATATTAAGTGCTTCATAATCTCATAAAAATGTATAGGTTCTACAATTATCTCAAAAAAATTTGTGAACACAAAGTTTATTCACAAAATTTATCAGTTAAGAATGCCTTCAGAAAACCCAACTAATTGGGTCTTACGGGAATTTCCTGGCAGTCCAGTGGTTAGGACTCGGCACTTTCTCTGCCATGGACTGGGTTCAGTCCTTGGTCAGGGAACTAAGATCTCCCAAGCCATGTGGCACGGCCAAAAAATAATAATAAATAATTGTGTCTTAAGCAGTAAAGTCATTTAATTACCTCACATAACGATAAGTTTGAAGGTAGTTTAGTTTCTCAGTGATGTCAGGGTGCTGGATCCATGTCTCTGTTCTTCTTTTGGCCTTTGCCTCATGGTCACAAGATGGATACCATAGCTCCAAACATCACACCCTCATACAATAGTGTTCCAAAGAAAAAGAAAGGGGAATGTATAAAAGGAAAAAGGTATAAAAGAGGCATTTACCTCTCATTTTTTCTCTTCAGGGAGACAAACCTTTCCCAGAAGCCCCCTGAAGATTAGTCCCTTATGTCTCATTGGCCAGAACTAGACCACAGCTCAACCAATCACTGGCAAAAGTATCTCTGGGCACATGGCTGCTTGAACAAGATCAAGATCTGTTAGCAAAGAAGACTGCAGGAATGTCACTTGAGAAGGCAACAAGAGCGCCTTCCACAGGAAGAATTTCTGGAAACAGAATGAATCTTTCCATCCTTCTGAGCATAGCTGAGGGGTTACACAAGCACATAAACACATACAGTGTAATGGGAACATGATAAATAATGTATAAGACACAGGAATCAGGCTAAGAAAGAAATCCATTCAATCAATGAAGGGCAGGGATTCAGGGGTGACTAGAATAGTGGACACAGTCCATTATAGTGGAGATGACAGACTCTTTGCCCTGGGGGTGGGAACAGGTCAGAGAAACCCTCACAGAATCTACGTCTGAACAGAGTGCTACCAGATGAGTAGGAGTTCACAGGCAAACTGTTTTGGAGATGAGCAGACTCACCCACAAAGAGCCATGTTTGTGCAGGTGAACAAATGGTTCAGTATTTTGAAAGGTTAAGGTTAAAGGATGGGCAGTATCTGAGAGGAGGCCGGATCCATGCAGGGGCCAGGAATTGGATAATGGGGAGCTATTGAAAAGCTGTAAGCAGGAGATTGGCTTAAATAAATATTCACTTTTAAATGATTACAAAATTGAAGGAATCTCAAAAATATTTTGCCAAGCAAAAGAGTACAAACTATATGATTTCATTTATGTGAAGCTCTACAGAATAGGCAAAACTAATCTACGATGAACGTTATCAGAGCAGCAACTGCCCATGGGAACAGGGATTGACCAAAAAAGATCATGAGGAACATTAAGGGATGATGGAAATCTTCTATATCTTCACTGGAGTGGTGGTTACATGGATGTAATATACTTATTAAAATTTATCAAATTGTATACCTAAAATATGTGCTTTCATTGTATGCAAATTATACCTTAAAATTTTTTTTGGTAGAAAGTATCCTGATGGGCGGATTGTGGGAGAATCTGCAGGTGGGGAACCAGTGAGAATGCTGCGGGCATAGTCTAGGAGGAAGATCCCACAGCCTGAATTGAGGCAGGGTGTGGGAGCAGAGGAAGGACAGGGCTGGAGAAGGAACGAGGCTGTTTGATGCATTGGATTTGGGAGGGGAGCTGGCGGGAAAGAGAAGACGCAAGATGACTCCTGGCCTCTGGCTGGGATGAATGGCATCAGTCTCTGAGACAGAGACTCCAAGAGGCTGGGAGGAAGGAGAAATGAGCTTAGATGTGGAAACACTGAGTTTGTGATGGAGATGTTTTTTGGGCTATTGAACATGTGGATCTAGATTTCAGGAGAGAGAGATGGGCTGGAGAGAGTTTGGTCCTCAAAATATGGAACTAGATGGGTCACCCAAAGGGAACGAGCTGAGTGGGAAGAAGTGGGCAGAGGCAGGAGGGGAGAGAGCCCTGGGGAGTACCAACAGCTAAGTGCTGGTCAGAAGACAAGGCTCCAGCTCAGGGAACTATGAAGGAAAGGTAAAACATAGGAGAAGCGCTGGGGTAGAGGGTGTCCTCACAGAGGCTAGAGGAAGGAAGGAGGTCAAGACGGGGAAAGTGGTCAGTTGTGTTAAATGCTTCAAAAATGCCATATAGGCTCAGAGAGAGTGTGGATAGATTCGAGACCAACACACATAGGTGAAATGCATTCAAATTCACATCTCCTGACTCTAGAACCAGTGCTTTTTCTATATCCTGTGAAACAGTGGGCTCCAAAGGAACATGAAAAATGCAGGAGAATCTACAAAGGCCCTTCCTTATCTTTTTCTCAGTCAGCACCGTTCATGAAGCTTCCAGATTTAAATAAATTAGGGTTCAACTGAACAGCTGAGTACTATGGAGCTGTTTGAAATAATAAGGTAGACCTATGTGTACTTCTGAAAGACGCTCACTTTGCTGACTACATGTTTTGTCAGAGGAAATTATACCTCTGGGAAGATATACACCAAAATGTCAACAAGGTTAACTCTTAACTGCCAGATGATGTGTGATTTTTGAAACTATGTTTAAATTTTTGCTAATGTGTATTTTCTGGCTTTTCTAGACATAGAAATTTTAATCTAGAGTGTAAAGGATGCTTAGCTGGATCCTGGGGGAGAAGAGAAGATCCCTGTCTCAGGGGGAGTTCAAGAAGGGTTCATGGAGTTCCTACTGTCACAGCCATTAGGAAAGGGAAGGGATGAGGTCCCAAGTCTCCTCCCAGCAGTGCAGGGACACTGGGTGGCCAGGTTCGACGGAGAAAGTCTTCACTGAGAAGGCAAGTTTGGAGATGACAACAGATGACTGGGACCACTGGGGCCTCCTGGAGAGGTCCTGGAAGAGGCCTTGGCAGGGCCATCTTGACATGACTCATCTAGACCAGTGGATGAGGGCTGGGGAGACCATGGGCCTTCATGGAGTCTGGAGGCTCAGCTTGCCTCCCGTGGCCCTCTCTGCCAGGAATGCATACCCTGTTCTGCCTGGAACACCCTCTACATTCCTCTTCCTGGCAAACACCTACCTTGTTGTTGTTTTTTTTTTTTGGCCACGCCATGTGGCTTGTGGGATCTTAGTTCCCTGACCAGGGATCGAACCCGGGCCCCCTGCAGTGAAAGCGAGGAGTCCTAACCATTGGACCACCAGGGAAGTCCCTACCTACCTAACTTTAAGACCCTGCTCAAATATGGCTTTCTTGGAGAAGCCTCCCACAGCACAGAGGCAAAAGACATCACACACATACACCACTGTCTTCATGCCTTGCAATTGCCACCTTCTATGTAATTAACCTGATTTCAGGTCTGTGTACCTTACTAGCCAGTGTGCTCCTCCAGGCCATTATCAAGCTGACTGTCAGGAAGACTCATCCATCCTGTGAGTCCACAGCTGGAAGGTCCCCAAACAAAAACAGAGGCTCTAGAGGAAATAAAGGAGTCCAAGAATGAGCAAATGGGCCTGTGCATGGAGAGAGCCCCCCTTGGTAACCAAACACCCCTAGTGAGTGTTCCCACCCTCACCCAGTGTGGGCACCAGTGACCAGACCCAGGTGCTAGTTCCCTCCCCAGGTGGTTACCCCAATATGTGTCCTGGGGACCAGATGCCAACTAGGTGTGACAGTCACACACTAAAGGCACTGGAGAAGGGAGGGTGTATTGAGAAAGGGGACCACCACCTGAGAGAAAGGAAGAAAAGCAGGAACTCAAACAAGATTCAGAAATTGGCCCTTTCTGAAAGCTTTCCACACTGAGCTTTGAGAACCAAGATGAAAAGCACAAAGACTGAATTTAAGAACCAAAGGCACCCTCTAAGGAGAATGGGACATTTCCACGTAAGGCAACAAAATTAGAAGAAGAGAATGAAACTCTCCTGATGCATGAAACAGCTTAAAGGGACCCAGAGATTACTCGTTAGTTACGCAGAAAGCTTCTCAGAGAACTAAAATGATAAGGACTGTGCCAAAGAAAGTGGAAGTCAGGCCAGGTTATGAAAGAGGGGTACATACAAGAAAATAACAAAAGGCTGTGGAGAGAAAAATCAGAAGAGTCGTTCAGAAAAAGAAATGAGACACAACTTGTCTAAGGTAGCAAAAGAATGAGAAAAACATTTTCTAACTCTAACAGGCCAACAAAAGGGGATAAGGAGATTATTGGCTCATTTTGAGTTGGGGAGAGAAAGTCTATAAGCAATGACACTGAAAAAGCAGAGGCTTTTAATTTTTTCTTAGTCTAAAAAGGTCAGCTGTGATCTAAAAGCTGAAAGAGGCACTGCATGGGATCATGAAGGGGCAGGAAGCCAAGGGGGAAAGGGAAGAACTTGTGTATTCACATGGTTCTAGAGGAAATGAAGGAGTCCTGATGACTTACATGCTTAGGTACTTAAAGAATTGGCCCAAGGTGGAATCAGATCACTAGCTCTCACTCTGAGGGGATTTATGGGGAACTGGTGAGGGGCCTGGAGACAAGACGGAGACCCAAGCAGTCTGTCCCTGCCTCTCTTTAAACCTGGAGGAAAGCAGATGCCTTTGGAAGTTCTGGGACCATCAACCAAGCTGCCATAATAGATAACTACTGGGACACGTCGTCAAAAAATCAATCTGCAAACACTAGGTCATAAGGAATTAGGTAATAACCAGCACTGCTTTCCAAAGAACACATTCTGTCAGAGTAATCCAATTTCCTTCCAGGACAGAATGATGGGCCTGGTAAACCAGGAATGGCAAGAGACACATAATCTTCCTTAACTTAAAGAGCATGGCATTTAATTTCACCTTTCATGAGAAGTCTCAAAAGAAAAACTGGGGATATGGGGTCTCTGGTTGGCCTTTCTGGGGTTGGGCAAATGAAAAGAGGTTGAAGGGTTAACCCAAATAGCAGTTCTTTATGTTCTATGTAGTGTGGATGGTTTAAAATGGGCAGAGGTAGGGGTGGGCAGGGTAACTGTGCTGGTGGTAGCAGGTAACAGAAGTGTTAAAGGAGATGAGAGGGGTAGTGGTAGTGGTGGTGGGGATGGTGATGGTAGTGGAGATGGTACTAGTGAGAAAGGTAGTGATATTAGTGGAGGTGATGGTGGTAATGGCGAAGGAACTAGAGGTGATGATGGAAGTGATGGTTGTGGTAGATGTGGTGGCTGTGAATGTAGGGATGGTGGTGGAGGCGGAGGTCATGGTTGAGACGATGATGGAAATGCTAAGAGTGGCGGAGGTGGAGTTGCTGGTTATAGTGGAGGTGACGGTGAGGAGTGACGGAGATGTTGCTAGGGGCGAGTGTGGAGGTGGTTATGGTTATGGTGATGAAGACAGAAGTGGTGGTTGTGGTGGAGATGGACGGTGATGATGGTGGTGGAGATGGTACTGGTGATAAAGGTAGTGATACTAGTGGAGGTGGTGGTGGAGGTCATGGTTGAGGGGGAAATGATGGCGATGAGATTGACGGTGATGTTGATAGTGGTGGGTGTGGAGGTGGTGGTGGTTATGGTGGTAAAGACAGAGGTGGTGGATGTGGTGGAGATGAAGATAATAGTGGTGGAAATGGAGACAGTGGTAATGATGGAGATGGAAGCAGTGGTGGTGATGGAGACGGTGGTAACAGTGGTGGTAGAAATGCAAACAGTGATAGTGGTAAGAATGGAAACGGTGACAGTACTGATGGTCATGGTGGTCACAGACTAGACCTAGTAAATCTGGGTTTCACAGCCGTCCTTTTGGACATCTATAATGGACACCCACACTAGCTTGTTCTTTCCACATCTTTCCTGAGAGAAGTGGGCACACTGTAGGCCATTTGGAGCCCATCCTCATTCTGACCACCTCACCACTACCTGTTAGTCCTGGGGCAACAAACCCCTTCTCTGTCCAGATGGGCTGGGTGGCGGTGGACCTTAAGAAGTCCGTGTGGGGAGGATTTCCTCCAGCCCAATGGTGTGAGCATGGCCTGAGAGGCCCCACAGCCAAGGAGAGGGAAAGGCTCCCCGGGCCAAGTGGAGACAGGCTGTCTGTGCTCAAGAGCCCTTGTTAGCAGAAAGCTATTCCCAGCTCGGGAAGTTGTACAAGCTGGGGTCTGGGGAGGCCTTTTGCGGGTTCTGGTTTATACACCTCTTTCCAGCCTGACTTCTATTACTGCAGCCCATGGACTAGGGGCTGGGAAGGGTGGGCTAAAGGCTTCCCTCCACCTTGGTTTCTGCCAGGATGTGGCTGTTTTGTTGATGGGAAATAAAATTAAAACACCCCCCAGGTGTGTGGGCCAGTGTGTCTCAGGAGCCCTGGGGGTGGGAAAGAGGTGGGTCATTGGAGCCTACAGCAGGCTCTGTGGAATGTGTGGTAGAAGAGGGGGTTGCCAGCTCGGGCTGGACTCCCTGAAAACATTCTTGAGGCTGGGAACTCAGCTCCAGATTGAAAAATTCTTGCCCAGCTCCTTGCTGTCTGCACAGTCCCAACTGGCTGTGTGACTGGGGGGAGGTTCTTGAACCAATTTGGGCCTCATGATGTCCCCTTCTACCCTAGAGAGTTGGACGAGATGGTCTCTGAGGTCCTGCAACTATAGGTCCAGTCCCCTAAACGTACTTCACACCCGCAATGTCCACAAGCCCACCTCACCCACCCGACTTCACCCATCCTCTCCACCTGTAGGGCCAGAGTCCTCACGGTCCGTGGCCCCAGCTCAAGGTCCAGCTCAAAGCCAGGTCAGCTACAAAGCCCACCTGTGTTGGGCAGGCAGAAGCAACCTCTTCCTCCTCTAGACCCCTGTCGCCTTTGTCTACCCCCTGTGTTGAACTGTCAGACAGGAAGGTGCCAGACTCAGTGCCTTCACCAGCTTGTCTGGACCTCATAGGCTTGAACCTCATTCATATGCTATCCCTCTTGGCAACCAACACAGGGCTGGCTGAAGATGCTGGAAAGTGAAGAGTGAGTGAATGTTATACCTAGAGAAACCGAGGCCCCAAGTGGTCAAGTAGCCAAGATCTCTGGACCTCTAGCGCATTGCCAGATATGGTGCCAGGGCTGGAGAGGCCTATTGTAACAGAGGTTCCACCTGTCTAATCCTTGCTTAGAGTCTCCCTTCTCACAGATCTTGTCTGTGAGCTCCCAGCAGTTCATAGACCCTGTTTGTGCAGTAAAATGTTTAACTGAAAAGAGTTCTATCTTTATAACTGCTAAATTATTTTAATATCATTGAAATTTAAATCCAGATTTTAAAAATATTCAGAGAACTTAGGAATTCTGAGAATAGGTACCATCCTAGCTCACAAACTCATTCACAGGAAGGTGTGAATGACTGATATAGCCTTTTCACTGTGTTGCTAGGTCCTAGGGTAATTTGCATTTTTAAACGTACCCTTGGAAAGGACAATGCATAACTTATCAGGTGGCCTTATAAGGTGAAATGGCAGTCCTTGGGTCAACCAGCATGGTGAGAGGCTCTTGAAACCCTTCAAAAGAAGCTCTGTCCAGGACACCAGCTCATGCTGTGTTTAAGTGTGGATATGTGTGTGTGTGCACATACCCAGGCGTGGGAAGGTAAGGGGGCGGGGAGGGGAAGAGGTTCCAGGTTCCAGTTCCAGAAAAAGGATGGCTTCCTCTTCCAAACTGCCACTCTGCTTCCCAATCAGCCCTGATGAGGGAGGGCTCTCCACAGTACTGCAGACAGCCCCCCTGCCCTCCCCCTCCACCCCACATACACACATACACATAGCTCCTCCCTCCAGGCTGCACTCACATGCTCTCTCATCTCTGCAGAGATGAGGCAAAAAAATTCAGTCCCCATAAAACAGCAGGAGCCCCGGAGAGGTGTCCGGTTCTGAGACTCACTGCGTAACCTTGGGCACGCACCCTCTCTGCACCTCTCTCTCTCCAAATGAGAGATTTGGATTAGATGGTTTCAGAGGTCCCTTCTAGCCCTGACCAATTCTCCTCTCCTTATGTCATGAAAGGTCCTGTGGTGACACAGAAGGGCAGGGGATTCAGATTCATATGAATCTGAGTGCGAATTCTGACTCAAGTTCTTTTTAGCTGGGCGGTCTTAGCCAAGGCACTCAGCTTCCCTGAACTTCACTTTTCTCATCTTTAGATTAAGGATAACACCTTCCACTACACAGACTCCTTGTAAGCATTAGAGATGAAAAACGTAGTGTGCCTGGTTTGCTCTCAATTAATGACTTATTATTATTATACCAGCTGAGGAAGGTTGTGAAAAGCCGTGTGCATAGCAGCTGGAAGCATGGACTCTGCAGCCCCGTACCCTGTGTCTGAATTCCAGTTTAGCCACTATCTAGCATTGTGACCTTGGGTAACCAACTTAACTCTACACCTCCATGTCCTCATCTCTAAAGTGAGGATAATAATTAGACCTATCTCATAGAATTGTTGCAAGAACAAAATTATTCAATAAATTGAAACACAAGACGATGTCATGTAGTGAGTACGTAAAAATAACAACTATGTTATGAATAGCCTGGGGATAGCTATGTGTATGGGTGTATGTGTGTGAAGGTGGGAATGCTCCTACCACTCTCCATCTCCTCCCACCCCCACTTTTTCTAAGTTAAGAATTTGACGGAATGCCTGGCAGTCCAGTGGTTAGGACTCTGTGCATCCACTGCCGGGGGCCGGGGTTTGATCCCTGGTCGGGGAACTAAGATCCCGTAAGCCACGTGGCACGGCCAAAATAATAATAAATAATAATAATAATTTGAAGTCCTAGTCTCTTTCCATCATTCAGCTCCTCGGCCTATGAACCTCCCAGTTTTCATTCAGCACCCGGAGCCTGGTGACCCTCATCTTCCCTGGGTCTTTCAGGAAGCTGACCTCATTGCTGGGCCCTCCCTGAAACCTGCCCTCCTCTGCCCCATGCAGCTTGTTAGCTTGTTCCTGTAGCCTCTGTGGAGCCAGGCTTCACCCAGCCTGTATGTGCCTAGGTAGCCAGCCCTCACTCAGAGCTCAAGGGGTGTGTGATCCACCAGGAACACAGGAATGTGCTCACAGAAAGGGATGGTGCTGCCTCCCTTATCTAGGTCCCGATAGCATTCACTGACCCTAAGTTCTTCCTTAGAGCTGCCCTACACCTCTGCTACTCATTCTTGAGATCTTCTTCAGGTCTTTACAAACAATGCTTTCTTCAGCTAATGAGCCTTTGACCAATCTGTAGAGAGTCAGGGAAACAAATGAAAACAAAACTGAAAAACTCTTTTTTGCTCACTAGATTGGCAAATATGTATATATTATACGATACCTAGTGGCAAAGATGTGAAAGAATGGGGATGCTCATACTTTGATGGAAGGACTGTAAATTGATACAAAGATACTTCCCTCTTTGGAGGGAAGTTTAGTACTATTCGTAAGAACTTAAAACAAGCATATCCCTGACCCATTGATGCCACTTCTAGGAATCTATCCTGTAGAAATACCTCTATCTGCTCAAAGATATTCTTACAAAGATGGATATGTATAAAGCATTGTGATTGCGAAACCTTGGAGACAATATAAATGTCCAGTGGTCGGGAAAAAAATAAATAATAAATGGAATAGCTATACAAAGGAGGATTACACAACTTTAAAACTGGCATATATATATGTGTGTGTGTGTATATATATATACACACACACACACACATATATATATGGGAATATTAAGATAAAAATGGCATTTTGCAGAAAAATATATATGGTTTGATCTCATTTAGGAAAAAATAATGCCCACTCTTTCCCCCCTCATCTCAGCTGGGTGGAGGCTTCCTGCAAGTTCAGGCTGGCTCAGGACAAGCTGCACTGGGTCGAAAGCCCAGCCCCTTCCTTCCAGCCAAACGGGTCAGTGCCCCAGGATGGCCACACCTGGGGAAGGAAGGACCGCTGAGGCCCCAGGGTCAGAACTCCTACCGAGCGGAGCAAACTGGAAGCAGCCTCCAGTCTGAGGCAGTCAGACCTGGGTTCAAGGCAGGCCTTCAGCTCTTACCAGCTGAGTGACTTTGGGCAAAGTTCCTCACCACTCTGAGCCTCCACTTCTCCATCTATAAAAGGGGATTAATAACACCTACTGCACAGCGTGGTGGGGAATTAAATGAGAATGAATAAAAGGATACAAGACAATCTCAGTAAATGCCAGCCCTCTCCTGTCTCGTCAAAGATTTCTTTTACTTTGCTTTCCAATTCCTGCAATCCAACCTCGGCAGCATCCCTGCTGCCATCCCTGCTTCCATCCTCCCACCCTACTCCTGATTTGGCCTCCATGGTGAATTCTTCCCAGGTCCACTCTTACTCCTCACTAGAGGACCACACTGAGGCCTCCTCCACCGAGTTGAGTTGAATAAGGCGATGAAGAGTGCTCCCTCCAGGTCAAAACATCCTCTCCTCCTCCCCCCACCTACCACCCAGATGTGTCTCCTTCTGTTCCTTCCCACCTGTGCCCTAGCTCCCACCCTTTGGCCTGCTTCAGGACATGACCCCATCAGTCAACTCCCCTTTCTCTCCATGGCATCTTCAACCCATCCCTCCCCTCCACTCCAACCTTATAGTTAAGCTCAAGCAGGTCCCACCATAAAACACACACTTCTCCTCCCTGCTTCCCACCCCATCTCCCATCTTCTTTTACCACGGAGCCGCCTCCTTCTGACCCTCCCGCCATCAATCCGGGGACCTTTGCTCAGTCTCCTTCCCCGGGTCCCTCACTTTGACTTCTGGTCAACAGTGGGGACAGTTAGCCACAGGTCCTTGGAAACGTGCTCCTGGTTTCTGCGACTCCAGATGCTCTGCAACGCCCAGGATTCTGCCCTCTGACACACACCTCACACCTCCTGCAGCCCGTCCCCTCTCCATCCTCCGACAGCAACCTGAGGGCTGGACTTCCAACCTGTCGCTGACAGAGTGACCCAGCTTGGGAATAAATTTGACCCGTGTTCCCCCTTTTTCAGAGTAGAAAACTGACGCCCAACAACATCGTCAAGTAACTTCCCCAAGGCCACACAGCGGGTGAGTAGAGCCCTGTAGCCTTTATCATGGAATCAAGTGCTTCCGGAACTTTCCTCTCTCCGGAACTTCTTCCCTTCTACCCTACACCCTTTCTCCGCCCTAAAAAAAAAAAAAGCTCAGCCAGGTGCATATTTGAATTAAAACGTCCGTAATTAGTCTCCATTTCCGCCAGGGTGGGTCAGACCGCGCTGCGTGGGGTCCCGGCCTCTGGCCCGCGCACCTCCACGCCATCCTCCCCCGGGCCCGGGAACCCCGAGCACCTGCCCGGAAAGGCGGCGGGAAGCATCCGCAGAGGCCGGGGCCCTGCCCTACGCTGGCCGGTCCGCTCGGGCCCCCCACCTCTAGCCCTTCGCCCCTCGCCGCCGAGCGCACCCAGCGCGCGCCTCCCGAGCGTGGGAGGGTTTGATTGACCTTGGCAAGAGGCAGCCAAGCTCTCAAAGGCCTCGGCCCCTCGCGGCCGGCCCGGCGCCGGGGCTCCAGTTACTGCTGCCACCATCTCTGTTTCGCGCCCGGCCAGGGCCCGGGGGAGGGGTGCTGGGAGGAGCCCAGTCCGACCCCCGGCAGCAGCGGTCCGCTGCCGGAGACGAGATCTGATGAGAATGTCTTCCTGCAAATTAAGCCTTCTCAGGACTCTCCATCCGGTGCCGGCAGCGAGCCGGGCGCACTGGGAGCCAGTCCTGGGGGCGGCGCGGGCGCAGCGGCGGCGGCCAGGGCTCAGCACCCCTCCCTGCGTCCCCCCACCCTACCGCCTGCACACAGGGTCGGCCGGCTCCGGGTCGGAGAGTGGAGCCCACCTACCAATGCCTCCCAGAACGAGTGCCAGCTGTGCCCCTCCTCTGCCCCGCTCCGGCTGCCGAAAGTGTCCCCGCACCTCTCCCTCTTATACCTGTTACCGGTCGGGAGAGCCCCCCCCCTCCTGGGTTCTAGAGGCGAGACCCCTGGGGTCCAGTCTAGTTTTTGCTCCGAGATAGCAGTGGTACTTGGACAACTGCTTCTCCGTTTCCCCGGATGTAAAAAGGGGTAACAGTACCCTTCTCTGCTGGTTCTCGTGGGGATTCATGATCCTGTATGCGAAGCACGCGCCGCAGTGCCCGGGACGCAGTAAGCCGAGGGTCCTACGCGGCATCAACCCTAGGGCTACAGGAACTCTGGGAACTCCGCCCACCCCCATTGTTTGCAAACGTTATCCACCTGAGCTTTTCAGTGAAATGAATCTGAAGTCTTCACTCATTTAGAGGAGTCTCCAAGGGGTGCGAGAGTTTCAAGTATATTTGGAAGAGGAAGAGGTAGAGGCAGAATTCTGGATAATGGCGCTCTCCTGGAAAAATAGACTGCAAGATTTTCTCCAGGAAAATAAAAAGCAAATGTCCTAACGGAAAGAACTTCGCCTTGCACTTACTATAGGCAGGCTTATAGGCAATGAATTTCATTATTGTTTAATAACTATTATTATCCCCATTTTACAGGTGAGGGAACTGAGGCTCAAGTGATGCCCCCAGGATTACAGAATTGTTTAAATAATGGAGTTCCAAGTTGAACCCAGCTTCTCTAACTCCAAGTCCTGTTTTCTTCTTTGCTACCCTACACCGCCTCTGGACGGGACTATTTTGTGCTATTTATAGTTTCTGCACTTTTTTTCTTAGTATTGGTGAATTTTTTAAAAAAGATTCCTGCCTGTTTTAACTGCGCTGAAGGAAGACGAAGAGGAAAGCATGTGTCTGCACTTGCATCTGGATTCAAAATACCAAGCAGGGGTTTGGGGTGGGGTGGCAGTGAGCAAGTGTCAGGGAAGGTGAGATTCCAGGAGCTGGAGTGGCAGGGCGTCTTGGGAAGCCACTAGGGATCCCCTCTGGCTCTAACCACGAAGAGGTGGTGCCTTAAACACAGTCCTCCCACACTTCCCACACTGGGGATCCGGGTAGGTCTTCAAGCGCTCAGCCCCAGGCCTGCCCAGCTCTGCAGTGGGAAGGATGCTTGGCCCAGAGGTGGCCCAGCACTAGGGCTGCCTCCCTTGGGGGTATCTGCCTGGCAGCCAGGGCAGGACGCACCTCTGGGAGGACAGACAGAGAGGCATTCAGAGATTGAGACAGGGACAGACAAAGGTGGGGAGGAAGCACTAGAATAAGAGGGAGAGACAGGAACCCAGAGGGGAACAAGGGAGCTATTCAGAGTTAGAAAGAGAGGGGAAGCCGCTGGGGAGAGAGAGAAAAGACAGAGAAA
This sequence comes from Delphinapterus leucas, assembly GCF_059928025.1. Lineage (NCBI taxonomy): Eukaryota > Metazoa > Chordata > Mammalia > Artiodactyla > Monodontidae > Delphinapterus > Delphinapterus leucas. The sequence continues at coordinate 82,792,180 of NC_143132.1, forward strand.
GAGGGGAGAAAAGGGAGACAGACAACCAGGCAAGGGGATGGTGGACACGAAAGGGAAGAGACAGAGCAGAGGGTGAGAGAGTGGAGGAGTGAGAAAGATGGGCAGAAAAGGCAAAGCAGAGAGTGGAGACAAAGAGGAGAAAGAGGAGAAAGGGAGAGGCAACAAGAAAAGAGAAAAGGGCAGGAGGAGAAGGGAAGGAGAGAAGAAGGTGTGAGGGGACGAGAGGGAGAGCCGAGAAGGCCAAGGGGAGGAAGGCGGAGGCAGCGCCAAGAGCGGGGAGAGGGAGGGGAGTGAGCGGCGACGAGGAGGGCTGCGGGGCCGGTGGCTGGGACCGTGTGCTAAGCCTTTTCTCTCTCTTATTTGGAGTGGGCGGCGGATCTCCGCCGAGATAACCCAGCCAAGCCCCCTGCCCCGCGTCCCAGCGAGGGGCCGCAGCTGTATAAATAGCGGGGGTGGGGGAGCGGGGCTGCTGCCCAAGGGTCAGCGACACCGGAGAAGGCTTTGCTGTCATTAGCTAATTGAGCCCCAGATGTTAAGAAAAGGTTACGTCCTCCTCCAGAGAGTTTTTCTTTTTAAACACTTTACACAGATTCCCCGGCCAAAATGGCCGGGAGGCGCCCGGGCCCGCACCCACCCTTCCCCCAGCCCACTCCCCTCGTCCCGCCCCCGCCCCCAGGGCCCCAGCCCCCGGGACTCCCGGAAGCTGCCCGCCGCGGCCGCTGCCCCTGTAATCCCCGTGGCCTGCCCGGAGGCGCGGCGGGCAGGAGCGGGGACCACCGGCGGAGGAGCCAGCCCCTAGCCCGGGCCGCCGACTGGGAGGTCAGCCCGGAGGGAGGGCGGCGGGGAGCGGGGGACCCCGGGGAGAGGGTCTCTCAGGCTCTTAATCCCCCTGAAGGTTGCAGATCAAAGACGCTAGCGCGGAGGCAGAGGCGGTGCGGGTGGGGGCGGGCGGCTGGCTCGGGCCGCAGCCTCCCCCCTGCGCCGTGGGCGGGGCTCCCCGGCCTAGGAAGCCAGGCTGCCAGCCGCGGGGGAGGGCGCTCCGACTGCGGCGTGAGGTGCGCAGGCCCGCGGGGGAGTCGCCCCAGCGTCCCCACGGTGCCTTCGTGGAACTTCCCCCTCTTCGGGGACTGAGGGAAGGATGCATGTTCCTCCCGCCTTCGGAGAACAGAACTCCAGAATGCCAGACACTTGACATATATTCTTCATTTAATCTTCACAGCAATCCGAAAATTGTTATTATTATTAGTTCATAAATAAGGAAAGAAGCTTCTGAGACGTTAAAGCCACTTGCCCAAGGACACACACCGCTAGAAAGCTGCAGGGCTGGAAATAATTCCACAGGGTTCAAGGCCCTGCCCTGCCCTTAGCCTTCACTACTCTCCTCCAGCCCCTTTACCCTTCCCTCTTCTCTCCCATCCTCTTCCTCTGTCCTCCCAGGCTCCTGCAGTCCCGGAAGAACAGAGCCACCACCTGTGGCCCTGGCAGGTGAGGTAGGGTGGGGGAACAGCCTGGTGTCGGAGGCGCGGCCAGTGTGGCAACAGCTACAGGCTAAATGTGCAGGATGGGGCCGGGCAAGTGGGCAAGCGTGTGCGTGGGTTGAATCTGAGCTGAAAGAACGCTCCTGTTGCCCCTGCCCCAGGGGTGGGGCTCCCTGCTCAGAAGAGAATCAAGCAAGTCAGAGCTGGAAGGGGCCTTCAGATGATCTGATCCAATGCTCTTCTTTGACAGATGAAGCTGAGCCCCAGAGAGGTGATGTGTCCTCCCCAAGATCACACGGCTAGTTGGTGGCAGAGCAGGAATTCGAGTCCGGGAATTGCCCTTTGCTGAGTGCCGAATTGGTGTCCCACACTGGAATCGCCCTGCACACACGATCTTGTTTAGCTCTTCAGCAACACTACAAGGTGGAGATTATCATCTCCATTCTAGGGATGAGGAAACTGAGGCTTGTAGAAGCTAAGGGTGCCCAAGTTCTCCCATCTAGAACTTGCTAGAGCTGATTTTGAACCCAGATCTTCCTAACAACTTCCCTTTCCACACACCCAGTATATTGGGGCGAAGGAGTGGGGATTGAGGGATGGAGAGGGTGTCTTGAGCTCAACAGCTCTAGAGACACAAAAGGAAGGGGACACAGGCTGGTAAAAGTCCCTTCCTGCAATATAAGTCTAGATCGGCTCTCCATGGCCTCCCTGAGTGTCCCAAATACTGAGGTCCTACGAGAATTCCCTTTTGAATGTCAGTGGGAGGGAGAAAAAAATTGGTTGGTGGCCCTTCTGGGTTGTGAGGGTCTGCAGAGGCAAGAGAGGCTTTAATCCACAGGTTCCCTCTAATTTCCTGCTGGGAAAGGGGGTAGGGGGTAGAGGGGGGAGGGGGAGGGGCAGCAGGCCACAGTTCAGGTCCAGGCAGATGAAGAGGCCCTAGAACTTAGCTGCCCCATCCCAGAGCCACACGTGGCTTCTCAGGGGGCACCATCAGTGCCATCCCGCTCAGCTTCATAGACTCCAAAAGCTTCATCCACATACCTCTCCCCCTTCCCAGCCTCCTTCCGTGGCCCTACCCCACCTCTTCTTTGCTTCCCACGGACTCCATTTCACTCACTCATCCATAAATACATTCAACAAAAATTTGTTAAGTAAGGACTATGTGTCAACACTGTGCCGGGCACTGGGGATGCAGCAGAAAGCAGACTGCCTTTCTGGGGCTTGCAGTCTAGCAGTAAGGCAGAATTAACCAAACAGATATGTAAATCAACTTATAATGACAAATTGGTGTTAGGAGGGAAAGTGCGGGGTGTTTTGAGAAGTTATAACACTAAGAGGTCTGTATGTATGGGATGATTATTGAGACAGTAGAGACTAAAAATGATTATTACTAATAATTACCCAAACAGGAGGGCTGAGGCAATCATGCCCACGCACCACCTGCAATTCTAGGGCGGGTCTCCAGTCCTCCCCCATGCAGTGACCACCCAGTCTGTCCCTGAGGGCCCAGCTGATATGGGTGGTAGTGGAATGATTAGATGGTGGCCCCGATGCTGACAGCCCCCTCTGCCACCCTGCTCAGAACTGAGGGGATGCCCAGTCCAGAGGTGGTAAGGAAGCTGGGGGCAGGGGTGGGCTGGGTCTGGAGGAGGGGACAGTGTGCCCAGCTGATGGGAGTATGAGCCTCTGGCATCACTCCAGGGAGAAATCCCTCCCTGCTCTGCCTTCTGACCAGGTCCTCCCGTGTGCACTCTGGCACTCTCCCTGACTCTTCAGGGAAGGGTCTGTGTAAAGTGCAGTAGAGCTGGACAGGCCCTGCGTTGAGGTCAGACAGCCTTGGCCTCAAACCCCACTTCAGCCGGTTCCTGACCTTGTGACCTCAGGCAAGTCTCTTGGGACCCTTGAGCCTCCTGTCCCCTCTCTGTTCTTGGAGAGGGCAAGAGCCTAGCCATGTATGGCTGTGAGGATTTAATGAGCTCATGCACGGAAAGCACCGAATATAGTGCCTGGCCCCATGGTTCGCCATTAATAAATGGCAGCTGTCACTCTGATTGTATAACATGATAATTAATATATAATGGTAATGAAAGAAACCTCACTCATGCCCCCTGGGCTCCCACCTGGTTCCCTGAGCCTCTCTGGGAGGTCACTCCCATGGTCGACCTCCTGTGAGAAGGAGCTTTAGAGGTCTGTGAAAATCATCTCAGCAACCCCAGAATCTCTTGAGGTCAAGTCAGGACACACAGTGGGTGCTCAGCATTGACTGGGGTAGCTGGGGAGGGGTGGGGAGGCAGAGTCTGGAAGAGGCCCATGTATGCTGCGGGGGACGGCACCTCCTGGCTCTGAACCCCAGGCTCTCTGAGCACAAGGCGGACTGTCCCACTGTACTGGGTAGGGCCTGGCCCAGCTCTATACTCTTCACAGGCTGGAGGGCCAGGCTGGAAAGGTCTGGCCCAGTTGAGCGCTCCCAGTCAGTGGGGCAGAGTCACAGCCAAAGCCACCGCAGCTGCTTCAGCGGCTGCAGGGCACAGGGCACACCTGGAATCCATTAGGCCCGGCCAGGGGCTTGTTCCCTCTCGGCATAAATAGAGTGAAGGGTTTGTTTTGACTCCTTTAAATTGTGAAGATTGTAGGGCCTGAGAATTGGAAGCCCCCAATGCCCTGATGGACAAACAGACCATGAGACAGAGGGCTGAGATAGCAGGATGAGAGTCCAGTCTGTTCTTGGTTCCTTGTCACCTTCCCTGCTTAGCTAGGCCTCTGGTAATGATAATCACAGCCATGCACGGGCATGATGCTTGCTCTTGTGCCTTATCTCCCCAGCAACTGTGCAAGGTAGAATTTGAGGCCCAAACTTCTAGATGAGGAGGGGCAGTGACTTGCCTAAGGTCACTGGGCTAGTAAGGGCAGATCTGGATTCCACACCAAGCTTGTCTGATGCCAAGGCCAGTAGAGGTCTTTCCAGGGACCACCAAGACTGCAGTGAGGGTGGAGTGGAGCCCTGGGTCACTTTCAGGAACTCTAGACACACAAAACTACAGTTGCTCAGACCCTCACCTCAGCCAGAAGACAGGAGTCTGAACCTCTGCACTGGGCTCCTTCTCCCAAGTCACCAGCTCCTGACCTCAATTGCCCCGGGCAGTTGTGCCCCCCAGGTCAGGGTCAGGTTGACCTTGGCGGGAGGGAGAGTCTGTGGGCCCTGGGCTGCTGCCAGAGGCCTCACGAAATGAAAGGGAACCTTGTCCCGTCCCACACAGGGCCCATTCTCTGAGCATCTTGTGCCAGCCCAGCCCCCATGGACCAAGACCTGATCCCTCTTTGCCAGCCATTCATAGACTCACGGAAGAGCATCCGTCGCCAGGGGCAGAGCCCTTAGAAGTCCCCAGGCCCAGCCCATAGGGTTTACAGTTATGGAAACTGAGGCCCAGGAAACGGAGGGACTTCCTCAAGGCCATACAGTTAGTTATTGCAAGAGCAAAGACTCAAACCCTGTCTGTCCCTTTTCCCCAGGATCTGGGCCTCACCCTAAACAGGCAGTCTGCCTTACCTCCCTCCCTCATGGAGAATCCACAACTGCACTCCCCGACCCTTTTTCACTTCCACAGAGAGACCAGCAATGCAGGTTTGTTGGATTCTCCATTTCTAACTTTTCAATCATCCCAACTACCCAACTTAGAAGGGGTTGTCTTGTGAGGCAGTGATTGCCCCGTCCTTGGGAGTGGTCAAGCAGAGGCTGGTTGCCCGCTGGTCATGGAGGTTGCAGAGTGCGGACCCTGCTGTCTGAGAAGTGGTCTCTCTAGACATTCCCAGCTGACCTGGCTGGACTCCTCACAGCCCTGGGGTGACCCAAGTGAAGATGAGGCCTCTCAAGAGCACTGGGCCCAGAGGGCCAAAGTGCTCCCACAGTGTGCGTGCACTGGCCCCGTCCTCTGGTGGAGAAGACAGATTTGTAAAGGTTCCCTCTGAGAGCCTGTAAGCCATCCCCTCGCCTCCAGGCTTCTCACGCTTCCTTTGCCATGGGGAGCCCACACCTTCAGACAACAGAGGTTTGGTCCCCACAAGAGCCACCCAGCAAAGTCTAGGCCTTCTTAGGCCTTTGATCCATTGTCCTCCTCATCTTGGGGAACAGACCCTTGGGGCTGAAGCAGGGTATGAAATCCCAGAGGAAAGCAGGGCCTCCTGGGAAAGGGGAACCCCCGCCCATCCCAATTCTCCCCAGGCTGAGCCCTGGGCTTGGCCCAGCCCAGCGGGTCTGTTCAGACTCCAGAGTAGGGACCTGGAGTGGCATGGGCCATTGCTTCCCCACTCCCTACACACTCTGTGGTTCCCCTTGAAGAAAGGGCCCTACCGCCTGGAGAGGAAGGTAAGCCTGGGAGTGGGGAGGGGAGCTGAGAGCAGAAGGTGGGTTGGTCAAAGTTATTTTCCTGGGAAATAATCACATAATGCAGTTGCAAAGAAAATCTTATTTTCTAGGAAATAAACACACTGCTGCCCCTCAGCACTCTCACAGAGGCACATACAATACCTCAAAAGTCGGCCCTTTTGCTGGTTGAAATGTCTCCATGTATCATAATGGGGATCTGGTTGAACCGGGTGAGGCCCAGGTCCAGCAGGGACTGGAGGGCAGCCCAAAAGAGGTCCTCAGGGGCTCTGTCAATAGCCACAGGAACCTGAAGGGGGATGGAGTAAGGGGCAGGAACAGGACATTGGGAGGAGTACCTGGAGGGGAAGGGCTGAGAAAATGGCGCTGTTGGACTTTTGGAGGAAGAGGCCAGGGGCCAGCGAGACTAGGGGTTAGGACAGCAGTGGCTGATATTCAAGTGAACGTGCTTGGCTGCACTGTGCTGGCGGCATCCTTCTGCCACAGCCTAGACCTTGGTTTATGGCCCACGAGGCACAGCCCAGAGTTCCTGTGTCCTGAGTGGGGCAACGATTCAGAAAGACACCAGCCGCCACAGCAGCGGGGAGGAGAAGCACAGACATCTCAGGAGTCCTTGGAAATACTGACGGGGTGGGTTGTGAGGGTTTCCTGTGTTGCTGGCTTGGGAGCTTGGGCCACTCGATTATTATGAATACTTGAGCATTAAAGGGAAGAGGCGATCCTTGGAAGGCTAAGACTTGCAGACACCCAAGAGGTGGACACAAAATAAACAACGGCTTTTAACTAAGAATCTGCCATGCCAAGCACTTAACATACATTGTCTCACTCACTGGCATAACAGCCCTGCCAGGGAGCATTATTATGCCCAGTTGATAGATACAGAGACTGAGGATCTGAGAGGTTGTGTCCAGCCCAAGGCTGGTTATTAAACAGCAGAACCTTGACTCTTAACTGTTGTCCAGAGCAGTATTCTTTCCTCTGCTCTACAGCACCGAGAAGGGCCGGAGCATAGTATCAGGGGTTGCCAGACCCCTTGCCATGCCCATCACACACCCTCTCACATCTGCGGAGAATGAGGGGCCTGGAGAGGTGAAACACTTGTCTGCGATCACACAGTTCCTCAGGAGTTGAACCAGGCCAGCCTTCAGGGCAATAAAAGTGTTCTGAACTGCTGACCAGAGGGAAACTCCCGCCCCCATCAATCTGTCACATCCACCCTGGTTCAGCTTCTGTGGTTGTAAGTCGTTTTCTTAGACCACCCCCCCGCACACACACCTGTTGTTTGGGGGGTCTTGAGACAGGGCCCTCTGAGCAAGATACTGCCCCTCATTTCAGCCTTTCTTCCCCCACCATCCACCCCAGCGGATGGCTTGCTCCCCGCTCCCTGGCCCCAGCCCCCAAGGGACCCTGGGTCTCTGGTTTTTGTCAGGCCTGAGAGCTGGTGGGATTGATTTATGAGACGAGCCCCTAACCCCCCCTCACCCTGAGCCCTTGGTCCTCCTCCCCCTTCTCCTCCTCTTCCTCTTCCAACTCCTCCCCCCGCCCGACTGCCTGCTCAGTTTTCCACAGAGTCAGGATTTCCCTGGGGCTGGGGGCTCCAGGCCAAGAACAACACAAGACCGGTTCCCCTACCTCCCCTGCCCCTCCCATCCCCCTCTAGCTCACGCACCGCCGCTGCACGGGCCCCCTCAGTTGAGAGGGGGAGTTGAGAAGAGAGGTCTGGGCCCAGCCGGGTCCCCAAGGAGGGGCCAGAAGCCGAGGCCCCTCCCATCCTGAGCCGTGGCTGCCCTCCGCCCCCCTTCATCCCCTCAGAAGTGCCTTTCTTCAAGGGCTGCCACTGGGGAGTACACAGAGGAGGACTCTGGAAGTCCACACTGGGCTGGGGGGAAAACAGAATTCTGAGAGCTCGATGAGGTCAGGTGGCGCGTGTCAAGAGTGGTGAACACATCCTGCACTCTGACGGGGCAGGTCCGTGAAGACCCTGGGAATCTACACTGAGGGCAAAGCAGAAAGGAGTCTGGGAGCCTCTGTTGGCTCTGGGAGGGGGCAGGCAGGGCAGAGAGGTGTCCGACACACCCACACTGGAGGTGGGTGGGGAGCAAGGTCTCCAGAAGGTTAGTGGGCTCAGGTAGGAGTGGGAAGGGGGGGTCCCGATCAGTCTCTGGTTTCCTCTCCACAGGGTGGGACTTGAGTCACAGGGAGGAAGGAGATAGAGGACAAAAGGTATGACAAAGGCAGAAGCCTGCACGATGGGGATAGTGTGAGAAGAGCAGCCAGCAGGCAGAGCCCAGGGCAGGGATCAGGGTAGGGAAGGGTCAGGGCCGAAAGGGGGCTGGAGTCGTGGCCTGGGTCTGCGTCCTCCTTCCATCCCGATCCCAGACTTGATTCTGGCCCTTGAATCTAGACCAGGAGGTATGGGAGTGGGGTGGCTGAGGAACATTGTTTCCTGCTGGAGAAGGGGTCCAGACACCCAGACCATGACAGGCAGACTGACAGAACTTCTCCCTAGAAAAGTACTTCCTCGGGCTTCCCTGGTGGCGCAGTGGTTAAGAATCTGCCTGCCAATGCAGGGGACACGGGTTCGAGCCCTGGTCCGGGAAGACCCCGCATGCCGCAGAGCAAGTAAGCCCGCGCGCCACGACTACTGAGCCTACGCCCTAGAGCCCGCGAGCCACTACTACTGAAGCCCGTGCGCCTAGAGCCTGTGCTCCACAAGAGAAGCCACCGCGATGAGAAGCCCGCGCACCGCAACGAGAAGAGTAGCCCCCGCTCGCCACGACTAGAGAAAGCCCGCGCGCAGCAACGAAGACCCGAGGCAGCCAAAAATAAATATGTTAAAAAAAAAAAAAGGAAAAGTGCTCCCTGGAGCTCCGCCCACAGCTGGCCAGCCAGCAGGACAGGAAGCTGGCGCTGGAGGAGCGAGCGACCTGCTGTCCCGCTGGCCACTCCCTCCCTTAGCCCGTTCCCTAGCCGCTCCCCCACCCCACCCCCATCAGAAGAGGCCTTAATGCCTCTCCAGGCGGTGTGAACCCGGTGACCCCTTCAAGGTTGCCTCTTTCACACAGCAGCTCCTTTGATGAGTCTCTGAAGGCCTTGGTTTTCCTCTGCTGTGTGTGCCCCTGCCTGGCCCCGCAGTGAACCCCCCATTGCTCACCCCTCCCCTTATTTCAGAGCAAGGCCTAGTCCTGGCGCTAAGTGGGGAGGAGAGGCCCTCCCCAGGCTGCCCAGGGCAGCTCTGCCCCGTGAGGGCCAGCCCCAAGACACCTCCGCAGCTAGGACAGGGAATGAGGATCCATCTTCAAGTCACACCTCAGAGCCTTGGCAATCAACTCCTCCCCAGTCCGCTGAGGGCCCTCAGCCAAGTTCATCCTTGTACCCTCAGGCTTAGTACAGAGCCAGAGACTTAAAAGGGAAACGGAAATTTTGAATGAATACTTGGTAAGATGGGGAGTCACAGGGGCTCCTCTGCTTCAGAAGTAGAACAGGAACAGAGACAGGGGGAGGGATGGGGCAGGGTCACAGCTGGGCAGTCCTAGGGAGTCAACGATGGCCTAGCCCCGTCCCCTTCAGGAAGGGCACATGGGTGCCTGGGCACCTGGCTTCTCCCTCCTGTAGCACAGCAGGCAGCCCAGGGGATGGCTGCCCCCTTCTACCCATGACAGCCCAGGCCTGGGCTCCTCCTGGGAACACACGTGGGAGTCCTGTCCAGCCCCTCCCCCCTCAGCCAGGGCCCAACCTCCTCCACCCCCCTAGTAACCCCCCTTCCCCTCAGGCCAAATCTGGCCAATTTGTTCTGAGACAGGGTTCTGGTTTCATCGCCTCATTTGAATGATTTCCAACCAGAATTCCCTCCTCCTTTGCAAAGCTCTGCCCTCCCCTCCCCCAGCCTGCCTCTGCCTGAGCTGCTGCCTCAGCCAAGGCTGGTGTGGAAGGAGAAGGGATGACCCTCCACCCCCAACACTCAAAGTGACACCGGCCACCACCACCCCCTTCCCCACCCCAGGCACTCCCAGCCTCCACACAACTTGCGACCCCAAAAGAGAGGCCCTGCAGGCTGGCTACTCAGAGCTCTGTCTCAGGTCTGAGAATGTGGGAGCTTGGGCTCTGCTATCTGTCCTTTCTGGGGCCTCAGTCACCCCACCTGCCCCAGGAGCCGATGATGTTCTAGAGCTGAGCCCAGAGCCCAGCTCTGCCCTCAATAGAGTTTAGCTGCCAGACTAGAGCAAATCCCCATCCTACTCACCGCCCCCGCCTGCCTCCAACACATTCTTTAGTCCCCTGGAGCAGGAAAACTCTGTTCAGATACCACAGCAAGGGTATCAAGAGCAAGCTGTCCCTGTGCACAGCCAGACTTGTGAAAAAATTACAGGCAGCCCCCGGGGTGCTGTCTCATGCTTCCTAACACTCCTTACCAACAGAAAGATCAGGCAGAGATCCGTTCCCCCACCTCTTTCCTAAGACTGTGTTCTGACCCAAAGTCAGACCTGCACGGTGTAGAAGGTCTCTCCCTCCAGGCCCTATGCCCAGAAGGTAGGCAGAAGAAAATTTCTACCTTTGTTTACAAACAAGGAGCATGAAGCCCAGAGATATTTAGTAACTTGTCTAAGATCACACAGCAGGACTTGAGCCCTGGCCAGTGTCCGCCACCCCACACTGCTGGGTCTGGGTCAGCCTGGAGGGCACTCTTCAGCCCAGGACACCTGGCCCTCCTCCCTCTTAGGGACCGCTGAGCCACCATCTGCAAACTCCTCTCCTGGGAGGTGATCCTAGAGATGGGTCCAACAATCTGTTCTGCAGTGCAGGTGTGTCATTTCCTGAGCCCTCGGGTGGGGGCTGGGTTGGCACAGATTCAGCGACTTCGTTTTATTTACTTATTTATTTATTTATTTTTGGCTGTGTTTGGTCTTTGTTGCTGCGCGCAGCCTTTCTCTAGTTGCAGAGAGCGGGGGCTACTCTTCGTTGCGGCGCGAGGGCTTCTCATTGTGGTGGCTTCTCTTGTTGCAGAGCATGGGCTCTAGGCGCACGGGCTTCAGTAGTTGTGGTTTGCGGGCTCTAGAGCGCATGCTCAGTAGTTGTGGCGCAAGGGCTTAGTTGCTCCACGGCATGTGGGATCTTCCCGGACCAGGGCTCGAACCCGTGTCCCCTGCATTGGCAGGCGGATTTTTAACCACTGCGCCACCAGGGAAGCCCCAGCAACTTCGTTTTGCACACACAGAAGAACTAGGCTCCCTGCACAGAGTGGCATGTGAAGCCAGAGCTCTGGCACTGAGTCAAACAGAAAAGCACCCCACTCCTCCCTGTGCTGCTGGAGCTTCTTGCCTCCTCTCCCAACCCTCGTGGGGGTCCCTGTCTTCAAGGCCCCCTCTCTAAGGTACCACTTTTGCCAAGTGTCAGATACCCTGGGTTCAAATACAGGCTGTAAGCTTCAGTAGGCACGTGCCTTCAGATAAGGCAGTTTCCTTATCTGTAAAATGGGGCAATAACAATTTCCTTATAACCTCATAGGGTTGCTGTGGGGATGAAAATACATTAAAAAAAAAAAGTCTAGTACAAGACACAGTCATTCCCTTCTCCTCCCTTCATACATTCTGTGTTCAAGCCCAGTACAAGCCCAGTTTAGGAGGAGAAAGTGCCCCCAGCAGAGTCAAAAATCCAGCTATTCAGTATTAGAGATCTCCGTGAAACCCAAGGCAAGATGCCCAGCCTCTGTTCTTCCACCTGAAAACATATCAACATGGTAGAGATAAAATGAGACAAGAGAGGTGAAAGTAAGAGCAGTGGGAAAGGGAAAAGGTACAAATCCCAGTTTCTAGCTTCCTTTAATCCACATGCTCCCCACCTGCTCACACACTGTGGGAGAAGGCTCATTCCTGGATAAGAGGAGGAACCTTCTGCCCCTCTTTTCTCCCAGGGCCATTCTAGGGTCTCCATGACTCATCCTCCACAACAAGCCGCTCTTTTTTGTTCAGCACTGAGCGGGGTGCCCTGCCTGCTGGTGCCTGGCCCAGAGAGGCAGGAGCAGGGGCTGTGGGGTGGGTCTGGCCTCCACAGGGGTTCCACGGCTAGATCCCGGTCCCACCTGCACCCTGATGCCACTTCTTTCTGCCCAGGCCTTAGAAATTGCCAAGGGGCAGAAGGCAGGGGAAGGGCTTCTCCAGGAGGATCCCATGAGGCTGTGCTGGTCCCCAGAGGCCATGGGGACCCTAGACCCATGACATCATTGTCCCCCCAAACCTACACTTCTTCCTAAATGGACGCAGAGCAGAGAGCCTTAGCTATCTACCCCTACCCTCAAGTAAAAAATGAAACCTTCACACTTTATTACCTCTTGAAAGCATTTGTTAATGGTCTACTATGTGCCGCACACTTTCTTTTCATCATCTTGTTTCATTTTTTCATTTTCTCAGTGACCATGTGAGGTGGATGCTATTAGTTCCCCTGCGGTAGAGCTAAGGACTTATAATTGGATGCCTTCAGAGATGGGTCCTGCCTTCTAGCTCAGCAAGGCCTCATTCCTTCCAGTCTGCCTGACCGCTACTTCCTAAAACCCCTTCTCTACCTGAGAAGAGATATGGCTGTCCTGCCAGCCCCAGAGAACACCCCTCTCCCCTTAACACTGTGCCCCTAACACCTTCTGTGATGCCTGTTTCCTACTTTAATAACAACCTTCCAACCCTAGCATCTGCTTGTGTCCCGGGGCTCTGGGGTTACGCCTATTAAAGAGACCACACAGGGGACAGAGGGAGGAGCCCCTCCTCTACCACTCACCTTCTTCCTAGGCTGGTTATTTGGAAGGAGCTTTCCCAGGACATCAAAGCAGAAGACGAGGAAAGGAATCAGGGTTGCTGGAATCCGTTCCAGGATGTCTCTGTACTGGGGGGTGGGGAGGTGTTTAGGACCAAGCTTTGGTGTCTGGTTGTGGGTTTGTGTGGGGTGGGTAAGACAGGACAGATTCCATACACCAATGTGGAAGAAATGGCCAAGAGAAGTCATAGATATATCTAGGGAGAAGGATAGAGGCTATAATTTGTGGGTTTTCTTATTCTCTTTTATAGCCCTAAATACAGGAATTCATTCCTTTATCCAGCCAACCATCTAAACATCCACTCATCCATCCAACCATCCATTCATCCAATCATCCAGTCATCTAATCATCTAATTATCTGTTCATTCATGTATCCTTTCATCCATATACCCATTGTCTTATCCATTCATCCTACCATTCATCCATCTTTCCATCCACCCATTCATTTATCTACTCATCCATCCATTCATCCATCCATCTGCCTAAAAATCTTCTCATCTATGCTTGTGTATCCATTCATCTTTCCATCCCTCCATCCATCTTTCTATCCAACCATCGATTCACCTATTCTTCCATCTCTTCTCATATTCATCCATCCATGCATTCTCTCATCCATACACCAAGTTGCCTATTCTTTCATTCATCTACTATTCATCCATCCATATATCCATTCATCTATCCATTCACCTACCCGTCATCCATTTATTCAACTATCTATTCATACAGACATTCACTTATTTATCCATCTATCCCTCTATCCATCCTGTGATTTACTTTCTCATCTACTCATTCCTTCATTAATCCATCATTCATCCACTTGTTCATATATACATACAAACATACATACATATTTTACTCCATCCATCCATACATTTATCTGTTAACTCATTTATATAGAAATAAATTAAATAACTTAATCAAGTTCTTAGCACAGTGCCTGGCACAGTAAGCATTCAATAATGGTAATCAGAGTAGTTGTTCTTATTCTAAGATTTTATTTGAGAAGCAGAATACTGTGGGAGTAAAAAGAATCAACTCTAGAGCTAGCCTACCTGGATTCAAATCTTGGCTCTTCCATTTACTAGTTCTGTGACCTTGGACAAGTTATTTAACTTTTCTTAGCCAAGTTTTCCCATGTGTAAAATGGAAATGGCAAGAGTACATTACCACTGAGAGTTGGAAATGTAGAGTTGTCCCGGAGACTAAATGAATTACTAAATGTAAAGCACTTAGAATGGTGCCTGGCACATAGTAAGCCCTCAACACATTACTATTATCATCCATCCATCCCTCAGGCATTAACGTGCTTCTGTCTTGTGCCAGACCCACGTACATCTTCCTGGGAAATATGCTTCATAAGGGCATGGTGCCTCCTTCAAGGAGCACACATCCAGGCAGAGAAGACAAGCAGGAACACTTATAATGCATGTGATAAGAGCTCTCGGAGAGGCATGAAGGATGCCTAGGAGTAATGAGGGGGACATTCCCCACATACCCACCTCAGCCTCTTCTCTTCTCTATAAACTCTCTTGGGCAATCCTACCCACTATCTGAACTTCATCCCTGGACTCCATCCTATGCCTGATACTCCAGCTCAGACCTCACTCCTGAGCTCCAGATCGGTATATTGAATGGCTTACTGGCCATCTCTCCTTGAAAGCTTCAAACTGAGCCTACTTTTCTCCTTCACACATCCTGTTCTTCTTCCTGCACTCCTGAATCCATAAATGGTGCCAAAGGACACCCAATTGCCCAGTCCTCAGAATCACCCAGGCCCAGACATCTACTATATTTCCCCTCCCACATCCAGTCAGTCACTAAGCATGTTGCTACTTACCTTTGCAAGATCCCTCACACCCTGTCTTCTCCTCACCATCTCTACAGCACCACTTCCTCACCCCATCTCCATCCAGGACCTTATTACCCTTCCCCCAGACTGTGGCCTCCTCCCCTGCCTACCTGCCTCTATCTCAGTGTCCTCCAATCCATCCCACACCTGCCTCACTCCACTTCCCAAAACAGTGTGCTCATGATGTCACTCTCTTCAAAATCCATCAGTGACACCTGGAATATTCCTATATCACCCTGTCACTTGTCTTTCTCCTCCCCTGGACTGGAGGCTTCTTGAGAGCAGCTCACTTATCTACATTGCCTGAGGCTCCATGCCTGGCAAAGAAGAAGTCTAAGTGTTTGTTGAGAGGATGCATTCTTTTAGTAAAATAGGAGGTGAGAATGGAAGAAGGTGCAAGTGGGGGCTCGAGTAGTGTAAAGTCTGCACAGCTGCTGCAGAGGGAATTTTATTGAAAATTAGAAACAAGAAACAAGAAAAGGATTGCTCAGAGAGATCATGGTGGGAATGTTTGGGAGTGGGAAGAGTCCAGGTTGGGCAGGGAGAGAAGTGCACCTCAAAAGGCCCCCAGGTGAGGAGAAAAAGGGGTTTGGGGACCAGAGATTTTGAAACTAGGCAGACGGGAGGAAGTGGTGGGAGCCAGGGGTATCAGACTTGCAATCTCGAGGAGATGGCTAAGTGATAACCAGGATTGCAGTGTAGCCCACTGTGCTGCACTAAATGGAGGCCAATTAGAAATGAAAGAGGAGGTCACCGGAGGTGAGAGGTCAGCATCTGGGTGTGAAAGCCAAGAGGTTGGAGCCAGGAAGAGAGGTTGGCCAGGTACCAAGTCCCAGAAGAAGCTTAACTGTGAATCTGAGGCTCAGAAAAGTCAAGGGAGGTGAGGATGGGAGGAAGGTAGTACAACGGAAGAGTTCAAAGGTGGCTTCAAAAGTGAGTGGAGGGTTTCCCTGGTGGTGCAGTGCTTGAGAGTCCGCCTGCCGATGCAGGGGACACGGGTTCGTGCCCCGGTCTGGGAATATCCCACATGCTGCGAAGAGGCTGGGCCCATGAGCCATGGCCACTGAGCCTGCGCATCCGGAGCCTGTGCTCCGCAACGGGAGAGGCCACAACAGTGAGAGGCCTGCGTACCGCAAAAAAAAAAAAAAAAAAGTGGAGAGGATGGTGGGAGAACAATGCCTGGGAGCAGTGCTGGGGGTGGCTGAGAGGAAGGAGTGGCAGGGTGTCTGGAGAAAGCAGGCTCCAGTGTCCCCCACATTCCTGCAGACACTCCCTTCCTGATCCCCTCAGGCAAATACCACCTCTCTCTCTCGCCCCAAGTTCAACGCCCAGGGAAGGAAGACGGGTCCAGGGAGAGTTGTCTCCTGCCTTTCTCCTTCTCCCTATCAGGCCACGACAAAGCAGGGAAGGGGGTCTTCCCCAGCCCCCAATAGTCAGGGTCAGGGCAGCCACCTCCGGGCTGATGTCACAGCAGGCCTCCAGCCAGAGCCCAAGTCTGTTTTCATTCCTGCTCCATGAGACAGGAATAATTAATGAGAAACAGAGAAGGGCAGAGAGGCAAAGCGGAGGGACAGAGCTGCTTGCCTGTCAGACCGCCCCCTCCCCCAAGGTGGAACCCTGTACCATTCCTGGACTGTACTCCTGACAAGGGCCTTCAGCACCTGGGCGCCCAGCTCTCCTCCTCCCTCTCCACTCCATTCTCTGAAGAAGGAAAGCTGAGGCAGCCCTTGCCCATGTGTGCAGAGCTCCCCCCCTTGGGGGGAGAGTGTCACTCTGAAGTGGCCCAGGTGAAACACTTCTAGTTTCCCTTAGGCTCCTTTCCAAGCTATCCTGTAGTGGGAAGAACACAGAATCGTGGGTAGGTTAGGTCTGATTCAGATCTTGGCTTTGCCATTGACTGGCTCTGTGACCTCAGCCAAGCCATGTCATCTCTCTGAGCTCTTCTGTAGAATGGGGATAGAAGGCATCAGGTGCTCAGAAACGCTTGTAGATAAATGTGCCTTGCAGCAGGGAACAGGTAGAGCAGAGGGCTACAGAAGTAGCAATGGAGAGGGTGCCCAGGTAGAGTTGTAGAACTGCTGGGACCAGGTGCCCAAGACTAGTCTTCTGGGCTGTGAGAAGTGAAAGGCCCAGCTGGGGAGGAATTATGGGAGAGGGGGAAGTCTTGGTCAATGTCATTTGTCCATGACCCTGTTGCTTCCTCATCCTGAGTTGGAATGTCCTGTGTGCCCCTGGACTGCCCTGCTCTTACCTGGCACAGGACCTTTGCATATACTGCTCCCTTCTCCCCTCTTGCCAACTGCAAACAGCCTCCAAGGCTTAATTCAAGTCACCTTCTGTGGCAACCTTCTTTGATGGAATTCCCAGCCCAGGTCCCTTCCTTCCAGCCCCTGGTGCTTACCTAGCTGTAGCACTTACCTCACCACATTGTATTAGTTGATTTATATATCAGTGTCCCCCTCTGAGCTGTGTGTACCTTGAGGAAGTGGGAGCTGTAACCGGTTCATCCCCACACCCTCAGCTCCATACACTCGGACTGGCATATGGAAGAGCCCAATGAAGGTATGTTGAATAAATGGAGGGAGGAAGGGAGGGAGGGAAGGAGGAAGGGAGGGAAGATATACTCAGGGTCAGACACCAAAAGGCTAAATAAAGGGACCTGGATAGTAATGGGGGTCCCAGCTTCCTCTGCTGGGCATCAGATAACTGGTTAGAGGACCCCTGGCCTTGTCCTAGACTGGCTCAGGTCACTAAAGCTGTGATTTTATCCTGCACCCATAACATTTACTTTGCCTTGTAATTATATACATTTCTTTGCATGATTATTTGAAGAGCATCTATGTTCCTATTAGACTAAGCTCTTTGAAGCAGCATCTGTCTTTGCTCTTGTTCATCACAATATCCTAGTGCCCAACACAATGCCCGACACATAGCAAATATCCAGTGAATATTTGAAAAATGAATGAATATTGGAGGGAAGGAATCCCCTCCCCCACCCCCAAACAGACCCAGGATCAGGGCACTAAGGGGAGAAATTGCAGAAACCATGGTCCCTCGGTTCCTTGGCAAGTTGCTGCATTCTCTACCCCTTAATAAGCTTCGTCACCCTCACCCTCACTGCCATCAAACCACCCAGGCCCCAGCAGCCCTATCCCAGGAAGTGGGCCAGTGCCTGGGCTAAGCCTGCAGCATAATGTCCAGCATCCCCGTGGCTGAAACAGGGTTGGTGGATTTCCCCCCGTGCCTTGGTTTCCCCCCTGCTATGCCACCAAGCACTACTCAGCATTTTCCTATCTGTTCTTATGTTTTATTCAAACGTCATACTAATAAAAATGGTAGCTGACATTTTTGAGTACTTACTATGATCCCAGCACACACTTTACATGTATTAACTGATTTAATGTTTGCAACAATCTCATGAGGTAGAAATGATTACTACACCTTTTTATAGATGAGGACATCCAGGCACAGAGAGGTCAACCTGCCCAAGGTCAAAGACTAGGAAGCTGGGCTTTGACCCCAGGTCTGCCTATACTCTAAATCTGCAGCCATTCCCACTGCACTACCCCAGTCACCCCAGATCTCCGGGTTCTAATCCAGGGTCTGGCCACCCAGACTTAGATCCAACAGCTGCTGTCCAGGGAACTCTCCCTGGGGTCATCCTGGAGGAGGGGGATACTGTCAGGGGCTGAGCACAGTCTAGAGCAGCTTACTCTCTCTACTTATCCCTACTCTCTGTGTTCAGGCACAGAGAGAGGCACGAAATGTGTCATTTGGGGCTGCAACTCCCTCTCTGGGGCAGATGGCATGAGGGAGGTGAGGGGAAGCTGCCGGTACCCCAGGGCTAACACTTCCCCCCAGCCCCCATCCCACTGGCTTCCCTTTTTAAGCACTAACTTGGGAGATCTAATTTTCTGCCCCCAGGAATGTGTAATTAATTAACGAAGACTGTAACCAGATTAAGACCTCACTACCTCTCATTCCTCACCTGGCCGCAGGAAAGCCAGACCCCTCCGGAGTACCCTCATCCTTCCTATGCCCTATCCCCATCCCTCTTTACCCAACTGCTCCTGGGTCTGAGGACTCATCCCAGCCCCCAGTGAGACAGACACAGGTTAGCAGGGTTAGGTGGCCCAGGTGGGAATGCACTGGGGGGGAGGAGCCTTCCAGGAAGGGGGATGGCTTTTGTCCTTCCTTCTCGGCATCCCTTCCCCCACCTCTTTTCAGTCGTGGGAAGCTCTTATGGTGTGTGAGTTGGGAGATGGGGCCAGGGAGGATCTTGTAACAGGACGTGAGAACCTGGGTAAGGGAGGTGACTCGGGGACATAGCGTGCATGCAGGGGAGTACAGATCTGATCACACGTGAAGGGAGGTATGTGCCCTGTGCTGCACAGGGCACATCCAACAGAGTACCTTATGCACCCCGATTGCTGAGCTCCAGACGCCCCTTGAAATCTTCAGCCTGGAGCGCACACACCAAGTGTCCCTTCATTGTGCGGCTCCCAACCCCCTACCCCATCCCCCCCACCAGCCCCGCCCCCGGCGCTCAGCGCCCAACTGTCCCGCTCCCTCTGCCTACCCAGTAGGCGGCGATGCCTTACCTCTTCGTGCGGAGCCCCCAGCCCAGACTCCCGCTAAAATGATTAGAGTGAAGGAATAAGTTAGGGGGTCACTCCAGGAGACGCGGGCCACGAACCCTCCCCCATTCCGCAGCCTCGGGAGTAGGAAGTGGACACTTGAGCAGGAGCTTGGAACGCCCCCTCCCCTTTATCTGAGCCCTCAGCCCGGGAATGCGGCGCAGGTTGTGCAGGACGCCACTCAGCACCGCGTCCCCTCCCCTGGCCGCCCGCCACACCTCGCGCCGTTGACAGCGGCGGCGCCTGGGCCCAAGGCGGCCTCGGGGCCCCGCATCGTCCCTTCGAGCCCCCGCCCTCAGCAGAGTCCGCAGCCAGGGAAGAAAGGAGGGCTCGGTGGAGGAGCTCCGTCCCACCCGATCCCCGGTCCCCGGGTCCTCCCCCACCCCCACCCGCCTCCTGCCCCACCCCCTCGGGTCCGCCCCTCCCCCTCTGCAGCGCTGCTGGGCTCCGTGGGGGGAATGCTAAGGAGCGGCGCGGCGGGAGAAGCCCCAGAGCCCCAGAGCCCCAGAGCGGGAGCGCGCGGCGAGGGGCAGAGCGGGCCCCGGAGCCGGCACCGCGCGACAGCCGCGCCCCTGACCCTCTCCCCGCCAGGTTTTGAGCCGGCGGGCCGAAACCCTCCACCTCCGCCTTAGACCAACTCCATTCCCGCCGTCCTGGCCTGCCTCCCGGGGCCGGTCCCCTGCACCTGAAATAGCCGCCTGGGCCTCCCCCTAGCTGCAGCATCGCCTCCCCCTAGCTACTGCCCCCACTTAGAATTCCTCTACGGAGCTCTGCCCTGCCTGGAAAGATGTGCGAGATCTGTGAGGCTTTGTCCACACTCCCTCCCGGGTCCAGCCAGACCCGGATGGGCAGATTCTTTAGAAACCTGTTCCATGCCCCACCAAGGTTTATTGCCCAAGGTTCCCTCCTTCTGACACTGGGAAAGTGACTGCACACACCTCCCACCCCGCCTCCCTGCGTGTGTCTGCATCTATGGGGCCTCTGAGCCCCACGCCCACTCCACCCCCTTTCTCCTTTGACATTTATTTCCAGAAGCTGTTTTCCTAACCCTCTCCCTGGTTCTGGTTATTTATCCTCTGAACCTTTCAAGTGTGCAGGCAGTCTCTGGGTGGGAATCCCAGCCTCGGGCCTCACTTACTGGCTCAGCGACTTTGGGCAAGTTACTTAACCTCTCCCTTTCCTCCTCTGTAAAAAAGAGATAAAAATACTTCCTTCCCTGGCTGGGTTGTTGTGAGATTAAATAAGATCCGTGTATAAATGGAGCGGTTTAGCCCAGTGCCAGGAGCATAGTAATCGTTCAGTAAAGAGGAGCCACACTTCTCCACTGACACTTGCTGAAAGGAGCTGGCCTCTGCATCCGAACACCAGTGGGTTCTCATCCCCTTTGTCCAGGGCCATGTGACCCTGGGAGCTGACCAACTCCCTCTACCCCCAGCCCCCTCAGAGACAATGGGTGTGAAACACCATCCGTAAAACACCTTCCAGACTCCGACAGCCCCTGGGAAGGCCTGGGCCTTAGAAAGAAGGAGCTCTGGGGTAGTTTCCTCTCTACTGTTACTGCCCCACTTCCAAGAAGTTAGATGCAGCAAGGCTGAAGCATAAAAGGGAAGTTGTACTTGGAGAGGCTTGCATCTGGCCTCCCAATGACTCCTGGGAATTCTGAAGGGCTGGTGCTGAGGGACTGTGAACTCGAGGGCATCAGGGAACCCTGCCTTGGGAGGTCGAATGAGAAGGGGCAAAAGAATCATCTTATTGCCTTTATTTCGCTGACGGCCCAGCTGGCCCCACGGCAGGGCAGAGCGCCAAGCTCTCACCCATACTCTCTGTGCAGGCCAGTGCGTACACGTACACACACACACACACACACACACACACACACACACTCACATCCGACCTCTGGCTCTGAGAGTCAGTCTCTGGGGGGCAAGGGGTTGCTCCTCAGCCTGCCCCTGCCTGCCCTTTTATGACAGCACCAAGGGCGGGGGTGGGGCAGGGCCCTCAGCCCCCAGAACAAGTCCCTGTGCAAACTGGAGGGGCCAGCTGGCTTCGGGATGGGGGTGTCACATTTCCCCATTCCCGGAGTTCCCTCCTCCAGTTCCTGAGGGAGGGACTGCTCTCTGCCCACCTGGGGGTCCAGACCCCTGCCAGGGCTGGGCCCTATGGAACCCAGGTTTATTCCCCACCTGACCGCGCCAGGACCTCCAGCACTGAAGAACAGCCAAGTCTGAGGTGGTGGGGATCCCCCACTGGAGAACAGGAAGGCCGGGGCCCCGAGGGGCTTGGGAGGGGTCATCAACCCCCTCTCCTAATCCATCTTCAATATGAAGAGGTTTGGGGCAAACTTCCTGGGGAGGGAGCACAGGCCTGGAGGAGAAGTCCTAGCTTGGGCCTTCCCCAGACTTCCATCTTCTGGGCCACAGCCGAAGGCCAGACATCCCAAAGTCCCGAAGTCCAGCCAGCTGGTCAGAGTCCCTGCACAGTCCTTGGAGGGCACCCATCCAGTGGGAGCTGGGTGTCAGACCTGCACAGGCAGCGTCTGGTTCATCTGCAGCCGCATGTCCTGGATACTGCTGAGGATCTTCTTCTGGTGGCCCGCCAAGGTGACCCCGATCCGGAGCAGGTCTCTGCAGACGGGCCAAGGGCACAGTCAGTCCCTCCCCGACTGCCCACCACTCTGGGCCCAGCTCAGGGCCCCCAGCCCTGCCCCTCCAAATGGGAGGCACACTCACTCTGCGGTCATCTGGGCCACCAGGTCAAAGGATGCAAACCCCGCACTGACAAAGCTCTCCTTGTACCGCCCCATCTTGATGGCATCTAGCCAGTCACCAACTGTCGTGAAGGTCGTGTAGTCTGGGACCGTGCGGTCCAGGAGGGGCTGTGACATGCTGTGGGGAGAAGAGAGGGACTTGATGAGTCCTGACGTCAGGGGAAGCAGGGGTGGTGCTGCTGGCTCGGGAGCAGGGCAGGGGCAGAGGCAGAGGAACTGACCCAGACTGGGCACTGGCGATGACCTTAAGGCTGGCGGCGTTGCGGATGAGCTTGTCCAGGGTGTTGACGATCTGGGAGAATTTGGGCCTGAGGTTCCGGTCCCGCACCCAGCAGTCCAGCATGAGCTGGTGCAGTGCTGTGGGGCAGTCCATGGGTGGGGGCAGCCGGTAATCCTGCTCCACGGCATTGATGACCTGAGCCAAGAGCAGGGAACCCTGGAGTAAGCCACCACTCTGCTCCCCAGCCAGTTCCCACCCACCCGAGCGCTCTGGCTGGCCCCACTCACATCCTGGTTGCTCATGTCCCAGTAGGGTCGCTCGCCATAGCTCATGACCTCCCACATGACGATTCCATAGCTCCAAACGTCACTAGCAGAGGTGAACTTCCGATAGGCTATAGCCTCTGGGGCGGTCCAGCGAATGGGGATCTTCCCGCCCTGGTGGGGGGGGCACACGCCCTTCACCCTATGTCTCCGGGCTGATCCCCAGCCCCGAGCCCCTGCCTGGTTGGCCCCGCCCCCAGTCTCCCTCCCGGCGGCTTCCTGTACCAGGGAGCTGGTGTAGGTAGGATCAGAGGGATCATCCTCCAGGAAGCGGGAGAGGCCAAAGTCTGAGACTTTGCAGACCAGGTTGCTGTTGACAAGGATGTTGCGGGCAGCCAGGTCTCGGTGCACGTAGTTCATCTCAGACAGGTACTTCATGCCGGCAGCAATGCCCCGCAACATGCCCACCAGCTGGATGACCGTGAACTGTCCGTCGTTGAGCTGGAGGCAACAAGCAGGCTCAAGGGGGTGCCCATTGCCTCCTGCCTGGCCCCAGGCCCACCCGAGACCCTCCTGCCTGCCCGCCTGCCCACCCTCTCCAAGTCCTCCAAGACCATGCCTCATCTACCCCTCTGACCATGTCCACCGTGCACTGAGAGTAAGGAAGCTGCCCTCCTGTGTGGCCGGCATCTGTATATATCAACCCAATTAACCCCTGTGAGGACCCAAATAACTTACCATTCTCATTTTACAACCAAGGCAGCTGAGACTCAGAGAGGTTAAGTAAGGCCTGAGGTCACACAGGCAGTAGGGGGTGGGCAGAGTCCGGATGAGAACTCTGGTCTTTCTGGCTCTGAAGGCCCAGCTCTTTCCCTGCACCATGCCACCTCAGTAAATGTTTGGACTTGAATAGTGTCTGCCTGACTTGTGGGAGGGGGTGGTTTGCCCAACCTAGCTCTCTGGGGGGGTGGGGGGAGGAAGAGGGGGAGGGGCCAGGGGCTGGCTCTTACCCGGAGGAAGGAGTCCAGGGCACAGTTCTCCATGAACTCAGTAAGGATCATGACCGGCCGACTTTTGGTGACCACGCCCTCCAACCGGATGATGTTGGGATGGTCAAACTGACCCATGATGGAGGCCTCGCTGAGGAAGTCCCGCCGCTGCCTCTCTGTGTAGCCCACCTTGAGCGTCTTGATGGCCACAAACACTTCCCGGCGGCCAGGCTGTTTTAGCCGACCCCGGCACACTTCCCCGAACTCCCCTGCAGGGCACAGGGCACAGATAGTAAGCTATTTCTGTACCCAACCACCTCTGCCCTCCCTCGGGGTCACCACCAGCCTCTCCTCCCCACCGTGCCCCAGGGGACTCACCAGCTCCAATCACCTCCTCGATCTTGACACAGGACACATCGATCTCCTTGGCAAACTCCCGCACAGCCTCATTAGGGTCTTCGTAGGTAAAAGGGTCGATATAAACCTTCATTCCAGGAGCAACTAAGGAAGAAAAGGTGGGTGTGAGAGGGGGTGAGATCCTTGAGCTGGGGACAGTGAGGGAACTCTGCGACCCGGGATACTGCCCCAGGCTCTTCCCCCAGACAGGAACACATTCCCAGCCTCTCTGCTAAACCTGCTCCGTATTCCTCTGTTGAAGCCAGAACTTGCCCCTCCCCACCCCGCCACTGTCCTCTTGGTGAGAACTAGTAACCATGACGGCTAGACACCTAGGATTCTTCTTCTTTCTCCCTCATCTCTCATCGTGTCAAAACCTATTTCAGATCCGTCCCTCTCCTCATTCCCACTGCCCCCGACCTTGTCTAGGCCATCAACACTCAGACTACTGCAATAGCCTCCCAGCTGGGCTCTCTGCCTCTAGACTTTGCTCACCAATCTAGCCCACATACCTGTCTTCCTACAACAATACTTTCATTGTATTGCTCCCCAGCTTGAGAGCCTTTCAGATTACCAGTGGTGCAGTCAAGTCCCAACTCCTCTGCCTGCCTTTCAGGACCCTCCAAGGACTGGCCGCAACTACCCAGCCTGGCTTCCCAGCAGCTGTCAAACCAGCCTTCTCACTGGCCCCCCTGTCGGGCACTCTCCCCACCCCACCCACTACCTTCCAGAGGCTCCTCTAGCCAGGAATGCTCTCCCCCACCTCTCTAAACCCTGCTTATCCCACCTGGCTCAGCTCAGCCCAAGGCTACGTCCTCCAGGAAGCCTTCCTCTTTTCTGAACTCTCACTGCCCTCTGTCCCAGGAACACCCGGCTTAACACTTAATTGTTCTCTCATTGTTTCCTGTGTATACCTATGTCGTCTTTCTTACAAGACTGACTACCCCTGAGGACAGGGGTCACATCTCACTCATCTCTGGGGCTAGCAGGCGTGAGGTAGGGGCTCAGGAAGTGGCACTTAATTGGAAGCAGGAGGGGGCAGCCAGGGCAGGAGTTAAAGGAATAAAGTCCCAGACAGGGAAAGGGGTGCCTCCAAGCCCTGCAGGGATGAAGGGAGCTTTGGGAGGTTGGGATGAGGAAGGAAACTCACTGTATTGCTGCAGCTTCTCCGTGTACTCTGAATCAGAGCTGTGCCGCTGCTTCCTGGAGGGGCAGGGTGGAGGGTAGGCATGAGACAAGTCCGCAGCTCCTTCCCTTCAGGGGACCCTTGGGCTCACAGGAGGGGCAGAGAGCATAGGGGACCACCCAGTGCCTGGTGCTATGGTCAGTGGCTACAGCTGCCACTGGGTCTCCGGGCAAGAGGCTCAGTGGACTTGGTCCCTGAGGGAATCTGCCAGTAGATTCAGGGGACAGGGAGGGGACAGGACGAGGACACAGGCATGGACTGGAGAGAGGCTTTCCGACAAGGATAGCCTGGGCCTAGGAAGGCTGTGGTTCTAGGTCTGACGTGGGTGATGGTTCACCTATGTGGCGAGAGGGTTCTAGGGCACTAAAGGGAGGCTCAAGTCAGCCCCTGGGCCTGGGAGTACCTGAGGCAGACGACAGCAATGACCACAACAGCTACCACGAAGACAAGCCCAGCTGTGGCAGAGCCCACAATGAGGGGGAGCTGCTCCTGGAGCTGCTGGGCACCAGAGCCTAGAGACGGGGAGGGACAGGTGAGTGGTGGGGTGGAAAGTGTGGCAGGGGCAGGGACGGGTGTGTGGCGGTGTGTACCTCTCTCACTTGTGGTATCAAACTCAGCCGGGTGGCTGTACTGCCCGTAGCCAGCTACGGTGCGGGCGCGGACCTGGACCACGTAGCGGGCGTCAGGCCGCAGCCCGTCCAGCTGCACGGAGTTCTTCTGGCTGGTCACTGTGGAGGCGATGCCCTCACTCTGCAATACCAGGAGGAAGGCTATGTCTCAGTGGGCCCTGACGCCCATCGGCCCCTGCCCACCCCCCACTCAGTACCCAAGGCTTTGCTCTCAAGGGCCCCTGGCACTATCTGGGGTAATCTTCTTGTCCCAAGGCTTCCTCCTGCCCCTGGAGGCTCTGACCTTCTCAAAGTACTTCATCTCGTAGTCCAGGATGACTCCGTTGGGCCGCTCTGGGGGCGCCCAGGACAAGGTCAGGCTGCTTCCGGAGCTGCTGTGCAGGTGTAGTGTTGGCACTTCAGACGGGGCTAGGGGAAGAGCGGGGGGCTCATCACGGGCCCTGGCACCCTTCCCAAGCACCCAGTTCCCCTGGGACCCCCGATGATCTGTGCCGCAGGCAACCCCAGCTCTATGTGGGGAGATGACCCAGGCCCTACCCTCCTGTGTGCCCTCCTCACCAGCCTGGTTGGTGGTGATATTCACAGCCGCGTAGCGGGGGGGCAAAGGGCTCTTGCCCGAGACACCGTTGACGGCCTGCACCTCAAAGGTGTAGCGCGTGTGGGCCAACAGATGGCTGATGTGGACCCGGCGTTCTGTGAGGCCCAACTGCCGAGGCACAAACTCCACGTTGTCATCACAGCGTGAGCAGGTCATGGTGCCCCCGGGCCCAAGGCCCCCATGGCACTTCTTGCAGATGACATTGTATAGGAGGTCGTCCCGGCCACCCAGGTCCCGGGGCTCACTCCACTCGAGGATCAGCGAGGTCTCATTCACATTGGAGATCACACCCCGGGGCGGAGACGGCACCGCTGTGGGAATGGTGGAAGAAGAGGACAGTGAGCTAGGGCCCTAGCACCGTCTGTGCAGAGTTCCTGCACACTCCAAGCTGCTTCCTACCTCCTTGCCTTTGCCTCTGCTTTAATAAGCGGAATACCTTTCCTATACTTCTTCACTGGGCACACTCCTATTTATTTGGCCTTTAAGGCTCAACTTGAGAGGTCACCTCCTCTTGGAAACCTTCCTTGATTCATTCTCTTCCCGTCCTCTGCATTCCTGTAACAATTCCTGGGCATCCCTCCAGCCCAGCACTTAGCACATTATATGGTCATTATCTGTTTCCACATCTGTTTCTCCCACCAGGTTGCAAGCTCCTAGAACAGTGACTGTATCTTTTCCTCCACATCCCTGGCGCCTGGCAATTCCTGGCACTAAAGGCTGAAGCAGGGAAAAAGCAGGACACCAGGCTGCCCCAGGGTTGTGAGGTCCCCTCTCTGGTTAGAGTTGGGCCAAAAGAATAGCAGTTCTAGACAGAGGAAAGAGTAATGGACTAGAGAGTCCTAGCCAGTTTCTGATACCCAGCGAGGAGCTAACAAATGCTTATTAAATGTTGGTGCAAGGGCTAAGCCTTTCAGCTCACCTGGATTCTGGCTCAGGGCCGGTCACTTCCTACCTGTGCCATGTTGAACACAACATCTAAGCCCCCTGAGCCTCAGTTATCCTATCTGGAAAGTGGAGCTATTCATAGAGACTGTTTGGGCACCCCCGGGCTGGCCCGCAGAGGGAAGGCCTGGAGTGGGAGAGTATGAGGACGCGCTCACTCACTGGTACAGGCACTGTCTGCGGAGTCGGAGTCTGCGCGGTAGAAGTTACTGTGGCAGGTGCAGATGCTGGAGGCTGGCGAGGTGGTGCGGCTGTTGGGCGGGCAGGGCAGGCAGGGCCCCTCTCCCTGCTTTGCCTTGTAGCTCCCAGGCGGACAGGCTGGGGGGGAGAAGAGGATGGACGTCTCACCTCTATCCCTGCAGACACCAACCCGCCACACCTCTGCGGGAATCTGGCCCTTCCCAAGCACAGGTCTCGGTCCCCCACCTCCCAGACTGCGGGGGCCGTGCTGGTACTGCCTAAGTCCAGCTGCAGCTACAAAAGGCCCTTTTGCCCCGTGGAAACCCCACGTCAGCGGACTCCTCCCCGCCCCTGCCCTGACCCCGACCCCCAACTCTGGGGCCTCACGGACGAAGACGTCAGCTCCATCACCCGGACAGCCTGGACTTGTCGAGGCAGGGATGAGAGGGAGGAGGAAGAGGAGGGAGGGGGACGGGAAGAGACCATTAGTGGGCTGGCAGCAGCCTCTACTCTGCTGGGGTGCCCCACCCCTCCCTGAAGCTCGAGGATAATTATTCCTGAAGATCCTGAAGAACGCCCCAGAACAGCCAGGAGGTGGGGCCTCTGAGTTTCACAGCCAGCCTCTCTCCCCACCCAGCCAAGAGCAGGGCAGCAGCTCCTTTCTGCCCTGGGGCAGGGGTGGGTGCTGAGGAGGGGTGAGAAAAGGAGAGAAAGAAAGCAGGCAGGAAGGCTGGGGTCACCTGGAGTTCAGAGGCCTCAAAGCATCCACGAGGGGAACCCCAATCCCCAAAGGGAGACCAGAGCTCGGTGCCTGAACACCCCTTCAGAGCCTCTATTTGGGCCTGGCTCTGGAGAGTCCCCATATCTACGATGGCCATATAATTTATTATTCAAACTGCACTATTTTGAGAGTGAAAGCGGGCACTAGTAATAATCACGTTAGCATGACAGGCATAAACCAGGACTGCCCTGGACACACTAAAGCATATGGTCATCCTGCCCATATACAAACTGCCTTTGGGGAGGTCGTCCGGGGTGTTGGGTCTGTGCCCTTCTCTGGGGTTTAATCTCCCTCGACTAAGGTGATATTCCATCCCAGCTCTTTTGAGCCACTGGGAGAGGGGGCAGGGGCCAGGCCAGCCTGGTTGCTATGGGAACCATAGTGCATTTCCTGCTAGGGACCTGCAAAGTGTTAGCCGCTCTTCAGGTTGTCAGGCTCATCACCCCCACCCCTTTCTCCACTTAGGAGGAGGAAGTCTGGGGGCAGGTTCCCATAGAGAAGTGGAGAGGAGCAGGGCAAGGCACTGTTCACCTTCCCACAACAGCACCCGACACTGGGCCTCACAGCCAGGTTGGGCCTCCAGCCCCCTTACACTGAGGGTTGTGCTAACAGCCAGCTCCCACCCCTAGTAGCTTCAGGTTGCAAGTGCCAGGTGGGAGAACAGGGCAGAGGGGACAGAAGACAAGGCCCTCAGCACCTTGGCCTGCATGGTACAGCACTGGATGAGGCTGCAGTCCCAGCTCCCACATTCCCAGCTATGAGGCCTAGAGTGCAGAACCTCTCTGGGCCTTCTTATTGGCTAAACAGGAGACGTAGCTGGAATCTACCTTACAAAGTTGTGGTAAGCCTCAGATGAGAGAACCTCTCGTGAACGGGTGTTATAGCTGGAAAATCTAGCACACCGTGAGATCTTATGAGTCTCGGCAAGCCACCCAAGACAGGCCTCCTAACCTCCTCGTATATGAAACCAGGACCAAACAACCCTTGTCCCCCATGCATCCCAGGGCTCCCAAGAGTCACAGCTAACACTTACATGGTGCTGTGCTTCCCCACGTCCCAGGCACTGTTCCAAGGGCTGCCATGCACTGATTCAGTTAAGCCCCACTACAACTCCACGAAGGAATAACCATTAATGTCCCCATTTTGCACATGAGGAAACCGGGGCTCAAAGAGTTAAATAACTTGCCCAAGGTCTCACAGATGGTAAGTGGCAGAGTCAGGACTCAGGACTTCAGAGACTGGGCCCCTAACCTCTGTGCTATAAATACTGCTTCTCAAGATGCAGATGAGACCCCTCAGGTTAAACGGCCAATCACGAGGTGCCTGCAGCTCTGGGTCCCACCTAATACTTGCAGGGTGAAACGTAAACGTGGCACTGGACAAACGGGCATCTCTGCTGGCCTCCCGAGACTCCGAGCACGTTCTTCAGCTGCCTCCTTGTCAAGGATTCTCCATGTCTTCCTTCCTCTCTCTTTAGTTTCATTTTTTTCTCCTGGTATTCTGGTGTCTCTCCTCATTTTCTCTCATCTCCCTCCTTGCACCATGTTTTCTGCACCTGATACCCTTCCTCCCTTTCCTCCCTCTGCCCCAGACCTAAGGCCAGACCCCCCTGTCTGGCAGGTAGGAAGCAGTGGGTAGGGGGCAGCGGGCGGCTGTGGCCCAGACCCTCCCCAGGCCAGTCCCCACTCACGGCGGCATTGGGACTCCTTGGCGGCTGGCTCGTGGCCGGTGGCACAGGTGCAGGCACCCACAGGCACCATCCACTCCCCGTCACCGTTGCAGTAGAGCTTGAGGGGTACCGACACCTCCACGGCATTGGCGATGCAGGTGCCAGGGGCAATGACCAGTGAGGTGGGCTCAGCCCCAGTGAGGGTCTCGGGGAAGAGTGCAAAGCCTGCGGTGGTGGATGCGCACTTCTTGTAGAAGGCACGCACGGAGATGAGCGACATGCAGGCGCCCTGGTCCTGGAAGGCCAAGTAGAAGCCGGCCTTGGAGAGCGGCCCGAAGCTGCGCACCTTGGTGTTGACACGGCCGGCATCGAGCCGCGAGAAGCTCTCATCGGGCGCGATGGTGTCCACCTTCACGTAGGGGTTCTCCATCCAGAAGGGGGAGGAGGCCGAGGCCACGTCGCTGTCAGCCTCATAGTAGAAGAGGTTGAAGGTCTCCTTGCAGGAGCCAGGGATGTTGGGGATGCTGTTGCAGTCACGCACAGTGAACTTGAGCTCCACGTAGACCCGCTGCACGTCCTGCCGCCAGATGAACCCTGTGCGAAGCCAGTTGTTCTGGCTTGACTCGCGCACGTTACACACCTGGTACGTGCGGATGGGGTTCATGGCCTCGTCATAGCCGCTCACCTCTTCCCACTGTGCAAGTGAAAAAGACAGAGAGTAAGCACCGGCATTTGCCGGGTGCTTATCACATGCCCAGATCTGCTATATTTACTTCACAGAGATGCTTCCATGGTGTAGTGGTTGAGCACACAGACTACGTGGGCTCAAATCCCAGTTCTCTGCTTGTGGTGTGACTACAGGTAAGTCACTTAACCTCCCTGTGCCCCCACTTCCCCATCTGTAACATGGTAAGAAGAAGATGTATAAGGAATAAATGACTTTAAATGACTACAGCACTTAGAATGGGGCACTTGGTAAGTACTATGTGAGAATTAGCTATAATGTTTATTATCTTTATGCCTCAATTTCATTGTCTATAAAGTGGGACTGATTGCAAGTAAATGAGGCTGTGAGGAATTAAATCAGTTTAATATATGTAATGGGCTTGCACCAATGCCTGGTACAGACAGAGCAAGCATTCAGTAAACTTTGGTTATCACTATTACCATCACATTTAACCTTCACAGCTCCTTAATAAGGTATTGGGCTGGCCAGAAAGTTCGTTCAGCTTTTTCCGTAACATCTCACGGAAAAACCCAAACAAACTTCTTGGCCTATCCAATACATCTGTTGTCCCCACTCCAGAGGAAAGGAAGTCAAGACTCACAAAGGCAGGGACTTGCCCAAGGTCACAGAGTCAGGTCTGGTGACTAAGGGCCCATAATATCACCCAAATCCAGTGTTCCAGAACTTAGTGCAGTTGTGAAGGACATCTAGGGAGGCTAATTAGAACACTTTAGAGACGTCAGGACTACAGGAATGTAACAGTCAAGAAATGGAGGCCCAGAAAGGCAAACTGTCTTGCTCAAGGTCACACAGCAAGTCAGAGATCTGGAACCAAGGTTTCCTTGTTCCCAAGCACCCAGGAAGGAGGGAGATGGGCAGAACAGACATGCAAAGGGACGTCAGGCAGGAGAGGGATGGAAATAGGCTGAAGACAGGCTGGGGGGTGGGCAGAGGGAGAATGAGCCAAAGGTGGTGTGTATGGGGGAGGGGGGACAGAAGCAGGCTGAAGAGTCAGAGATGAAAACACTCACAGAAATGGACCATCGGGCAAAGGAGGAAGGTGACAGATGAAGAGGACGGGGATGCCGCAAGAGGGGGAACTGACAAGCAGTGGGCAGAGGCAGCCCTTCTTGAGCCCTGCTGCAGGGGTTAATTGGCAACCAACACTCAGGAGAAATGGTGGGGAAGTCTTACCCCACTTTCTGGATGAGATGTCCATGCCAACTCAGACGTCACCCATTTTGTATCCATGAGGGTCTCTGGGGGAGCAAAAGGAGAAAAAAGGTCAGGGGCCAAGTTTAGGATGAAGAGAAAGAGGAGGTTGCCCAGGAAAGGCCAGGACGCCAGACATTGATTCCCACCAGGTACTCCCACCCCATCCCCAAGTTCCCCAAACCCTCAGCTCCCCTGTCCCAGAGGAGACCCTGCAGCCACCCCCAGAGATGTCATAGCCCCAAAGATGTCTTGTCCGGCCAGCTGGGAGTGAGTGTCAGCTGCTGACCCCAGGTCTGGGTTAATGAGGCAGAAGCCAGGGCCAGTTCACACACCTACAGGCTCTGCTAATCTCCACACAAAGGGGCTGGCAGGGCCTTTATCCTGGAACAAAGGGCCGTGTGCTTCAGACCCTGTTGCTCAGGCCTCCCCTGACTCCACTCCCAGCACAAAGGCCCAGCTCCACACACGCCCAGAGGAAGGGAAGAGCAGTCACAGGCCAGAGCCCACTCTCACCCAGCCTCCCACAGACCATCTCTGGAGGACAGGACAGGAATGCTCTTTGAGGACGGGGTGAGGGCCACCAAGGCCCAGGCTAGTTCCTCTAGTGCTGGTTCAGCTCTTCCTGCAATCTTTGGATAAAAGTACTGTTGGCGCACCTCTCTCACAGGTGAGGAAACTGATGCCCACATACAGTACATATAGGGCGTAAAGTAAGACTGTTAGGACTTGAGGTGAAAACTTGAAAGGTGACTCAAATTCAGGTCTATCTGATTCCACAACTAACCCCTTAACCAGGGCACTCTGACTGCAATATGCCCCTCTGTAAAGGGGGAACAGAGAAAACCTGGAAAGCTCCTGTGTATACTTTAAGTCCCAACCAAGATGTCATCTCCTCCAGGAAGCCTTCCCTGAACCACCAAGTCAGGGTTGGATGCCTTCCTCTATGCATCCAGGGCCAGGTGCTTTGTCATAGCACCGATCCTGTTCTGAGCTTTGGATTTTTTTATCTGTTTCCTTTTGCTTGGCCACAGGAGGCGCCTATTAATGTTTCTGACTTAAACTTGCTCCCCTAGGAACCTGGATCGTGGGTTCTGGCTTGAAAACTCTCCTGACAGTGTGACCCCAACATTAGACCTAGGAGCAGAAAAGAGGCCCGAAGTCCTTTCCCATAGCCTGGAAGACAGCCAGCAGTTCTCCCCTCAACTCCAACCTGGAATGGGGCAGGGCCGCCCCAGAACTTCTGAAGGCCTCTACCTCAACAATGGGGCAGGCTGGAGGTATCCAGGAAGGGAAAGACCCAAACCCCACAGGCTCCAGGCTTTCGGCCTTCGCCAGTTTCCTGCAGTCTGGGTCTGAGCCTAGGATGGTGGATGAGGCAGCTGTGGCCCCAGGCCCTCATGTGAGGCAAAGGGAGCAGCGAGCAGCAGCCATTCACTTTGGGGAGTGAGGTTCCCTCGTCTTCCTGCAGCAGCAGCTGGTCCCTGGAGGGCCCGGCTGCAGGATGCGCTATCCCAGCTTCATCGTCGGTGGCCTGACAGGCCCCTCTGGCAGACAGACAGACACAGACATTTAGCAGGGGGGTAGAGGGATACGGAAGGGAAGACGGGATGGGCAGAAGCAGGGGCCCCAGAAACAGGCAGGGAGGAAGACAGGCGGGCGGAGCAGGCGGATGGTGGGCGGCACCGAACTGGAGGGATGTGCGGAGCCGGCTGGCTAGGACCAGACAGCCAGGATGGCCGGCGGTGGACTACAAAAGACAGCGAGATGGAGAGACAAGGAGGCCCCAGGAGACAGACACAGAGACAGAGAGGGAGGCTGCCAAGTAGCCTCTTCGCTAGCCAGCGGCCCAGAGTACCGCTGTCCCTGGGAGCCGTGGAGCCAAGCGCGCCCCCTCCCCCCAGCCAGTCCGCCTGCTTGTCTGCCCGCCGCCCGCCGCCGAGCAGGCCAGGGCTCCCACCGCTCCCTCGCGCTGCCTCCCTCCTCCATCTCCCTCACTTCCTTCTGCTCAGCCAGCGCCAAACCCATCTGGAACTGTTTAAACCCAAATATTCAGCCCCTCCCCCCTCCAGCCAGATTCCTCCGCAGTTTAAAACAAGCCCTGCGCCGGCTCGGAGAGGAGTGGGGGGAGGGGGCGGGGGGGGTTGGTGGGGTAGGATCTTCGTTTCTGTTTAATTTCTGGGGAGCGAGAGAGGGAGGGGGCGGGGATCGGCCCTCGGCCATCGCTCAGCCTTGGCCATCGCTCAATCTCGGCACATTTTTCCCATTAATGAGGAGAGGACTTAGATTTCGAGTCATGTGTGCCTGAGGAAGGGCTCGGTCACCCTGGTGGGGAGGGGCTTGCTCTCTGGGGGAGGGGAGGGGCCTGCTCGCTTCAGCAAGAGGGAGACCCTGAGGTGCCTGGGTCCCAGCCTCAGGAAGAACATGGGGGGGGTCCCCAGAATCCATCTGTCTGGGGGTGGGGCAGGGAGAGACCCAGCCCAACAGAGCCCACCTTTTCTATGTGTGTGGCATGTGTGGGTGTGGGTGTGTGTGTAGGTACACACGCGGGGGTAAAGGATACAGGTACAGGGGACAAGGACAAAAGAGGAATGAGGGAGCAACCTCCACATTCCCCAGCTGCCAACTGCACCCGCACCCTCCTCTGTCCCACCAAGTGGCTGCTCCCCGATACAGCCCCGCCAACCCACGAAGCAAGCAGGGAAGTGGCCACCAGGCCTTTCTGGGATGTTCTGGGACTGGGGCTTCAATGCTCAGAAGGAAAGCAGCACCCCTTTCAGGTTTCACAGGGCCGCAGGGAACAGCCACGTGGCAGCAGCCGTGTGGCCCCGGCCTGTGCACACACAGATGCACACACATCACCCAGTTCTCAGTGGCTGGGCTCGTTCCCGCCACTGGGGCCAAACAGCGACAAGTCACACGTATGGTGGACAAACACACACAAAGCCACAGCCACCCGCAAACACACACACGGCTTCACACACAGCTACAGTCTGTTTTGGACGGACACACGGATACATATGGTACAAGCAGATCAGTCTTCCTGAGACATTCGTATACAATGAGCCTTTCCTACACACAGACCGGGCTTGCCTTAGGCAAGGACCCACTCTCACAGCCCTCAGATGCGCGGATTTCCTGAGACATATGCATACGTGAGGGCACGTGCATTCAACAGTGCGTTCTCCCTACACACCCAACTGCACACTGTTGCCGACCACAAGTCACAGTCTTGAGTGTACTCAAGTACAAACACAAACACCAGTTTCTCTGTGCAGACACGGTGACATGCTCTTACAGTCACACACAACTAGCATCAGCTACACATGCACAGACGCCCGTTTGCACCAAAACATTCCGCAAGAGCGTGCAGACACAGTATAAGTATCAACATCTAGAGGTTGTGTAAAGCCTCAGAGGTGCATCCTCCATGCACATCTCACACACACCCACACACCCACACACACGCTACAAGCACGATCTTTCTATGAGGTGAGTTTTCAAGTGGGGTGGAGGAAGAGTTGGGAGAGGGCACTGTCTGCTGAGAAAGCAAAGGTACTGGGGCAGCCTCGGCCAGAGGCTCAGGGAAGGAACAAGCCCCAGACCAGCTTCCTGTGGCCCTGACCCAGGCAGGAGCTGTCACAGGTCACGAGGCTAGGGGTGGGGCAGGGGCATGAAGATGATTCTGGGTGTGGCTGGGTGCAGCCTCCCCAGGTGCAGCCCTTGCCCAAGCAGCAGGCCACTTCCCGGCCAGCACAATGCCACCATCCCCAGCACTGAGCCCTTGGGGAGGGGGTGGCACGATGAAGGCATTTAGCCTCAGGAGCTTCGGTCAACACGTAAGTTGGGGACCCAGGAGGAGGAGAACATCGTGGGCACCCAGCCTGTGTCTGAGGGCCTCACTGGGCCGCCCTGGTGCTGGGAGCCTGCCACCTGCCCTAGTGAAGGGCCAGGGACACACAACTTTATGGAGCTGCCAGACCCCACAGCGACCCCAAGCCCCAAGTCACACAGAGCACCCCACCCTGTGAACAGGCATGCCAGTGAGACCAGAGAATCAAACAAATCTAGAGACAGGAGCAAGAAACCCACCGGCCCAAACTCCAGACCGAGGACGTTGAGGTGGTGGGAAAGGTCACGCTCCTGGGCTGGGCCAGCAGCGCGTGCAGGGGCAGGAGGACAGAGGGGCAGGGTGCGGGCGAGAAGGCACACCCTGGAACCCTGCCTGCAAAGAGAGGGAGGAAACTCCCGGTCACCTCGGAGTTGGTCCCCCTCTTCCGCCTGGGGTCCCTACCTCAGCCAACCAATCCAAGGGATCTGTCCCGTCTTCTCCCATCCTTCTCCTCCCCTGCGTGTCGGTGTGTGTACACGCGTGTACCAACCTGCACACTCCGGGTGGTCAGCCCAGGGAGAAAGGGGTCTTAGGCAGACCCTGCCATGGGACCTGGAGGGCCACCTCCCTCCCCCTGCCATGGCCCCGAGGGCCTCCAGTCTGGGATGGAGGAGAGGGGAGCATCCCAGAACAGAACACATTTTGGTTC
The DNA here is from genome assembly GCF_059928025.1 of Delphinapterus leucas. Lineage (NCBI taxonomy): Eukaryota > Metazoa > Chordata > Mammalia > Artiodactyla > Monodontidae > Delphinapterus > Delphinapterus leucas. Next base: position 82,828,430 of record NC_143132.1, read on the forward strand.
TCATTCTTCCCCTCAGATCACGGAGATTTATAATTAAATAAACCTGAGAGGGAGGAGAAGGGAGGAAGAAGCACAGGACAGGAGCCCAAATGCCTCAGTGCTCATCCATAGCCCCCCATAGCCCCCACCCCAGTTGTGGCCCTGCCAGCAGCCAGAAGGACGGATGAACAGCTAGCTTTTGAGCCCTTCCCTGGGATCCCAGCCACAGCGGGTCTGACCAGGAGTCTGGGGGCGGAGAGGCAACAGGAGACCCGATGCCAGGGCCAGCCCTTGGGGCAGGGGGCCTCTCCCACCCCATCAGGTGCCCAGATGTATCCAGTCTCCCTCCCCCCACTCCCAGCTGCCCAATCCCGACAAACCAGTTTGACTCAGCACAACAGGCAGGGCTACAATTTTCAAACTCTGCAGGCCTGGTGATTCAGCCTCTTCATGCTGTTTAATTAGCGTAAGGCGGGTGGCGGAGGCCTTGCCCACAGCAGCTTTGGGTTAGCTTGCTGCTGCTGAGGCCGCAGTGGCCGTGGTGGCAGCAGTTCTGGTTAAAGGGAAGACAGCGACGGACAAACTGTTTCCCCCCAATCCCTGCTGCTGTCCCTTGTCGCAGCTCTGAGGTGCCAGCTGAAGACAAACAGGGGCGGGGCGGGGGGGCTGGAGAGCCAGAGGCCACTCGAACAAGTGAGGAAGCCATAGAGACCCCAGCCCGCTGTCCCCTCTTAGCTGCCACCTACTCGGTAGTCACTGCTGCTGCCTCTGAGAAAGAGATGGGTCACACACTGCCTCTCCCCCGCCAGGGCCTGCTTCCACTACAGCAGCAACTCAGCTACAGGGCTTGCCTGGGAGAAGGCTGTCCAGCCCCCCCCTTACATCTGGTAACTGTTTCTTTTTTCTCAAAAGAGTCTCTTCCCAGCAGGGACCTCCTCACCCCATCTGAGGTTAAAGGACCCTATGGTCCAGACATCCTTCCTATCCCACGCCTTGTTCCTGGTCCGCTCACCTACTGGACCCCACTCCCTGGTTCATGGTCCTGAAGGGGAGAATGGTCTTGGCTTGGGGGACTGGGGAACATTACCTGAAAGCAGAGTGAGCAACAAGGTGGCCCTGTTTCCCTTGTGAGTGAGGGTAAAATCGAGGGCAATTTGTGTGTGTGTTTGGTGCGGTGTATGTGTGTGTGTGTGTGTGTGTGTGCGTGTGTGCAGGTGGAAATCAGAGGGCAAGAAGAGAGGTGTTTCTTCAACCAAGGAGGATAAGCAAGGACCCTGGCTCCATCCTCATGGAAAACTGATGAGATATTTGGATGCAGAATCTTCATGAACCCCAAGTGTATAGGGAGGAAGAACAACCAGGTGCTTGACAGCATCTAATCAATGAGACCATGAGGGACAGCACCCACAGCTCAAGGACCCTGGGCCTAAATATAATGACCTCAGAGGCCAAGAGCCTAAAGGCTCCCTAAGGCCAAGGGCAAACCAAATCCTGGCAAAACCAAAGGGAAGGCTGGATGGAGCAACGGAGTGAGATCCTCCACCCATAAAGCTTGGGGGGCTGAAGAGAGCTTCAGTGCTGGGCATCCCACCCAGCCCTGTCCTCTGGCCAGGACCCCCAGGTCCACCCATCCCGCCATTGGAGCTCCAGAATAGGGATGGGGTACAGGCAGGAGTCAAGGACAGCTGTCTCCTGACCCAGCTCTCTTCCCATCCCATCCTTTCCCTCCCAAAGCTGGAAAAAGATGGAGGTGGGGGGACAACTTCCTCCCCAGACGAACTTTTCCTCCTCCCATTATTGCGTCCTCTAAGCTCCCTCCAGCAGGGCAAGGGTACACACCAGTTTCACTTTCCGGTGCTCCCCAAGAAGCAGACCCTAGGGTAATAATAATAACAGTTAATCCTTGAATAACAATGGCTGTGCTAAGCACCTGACACACATTAAGGATTCAATCTTCATAACAGCCCTAGGAGATGGGTTCAACTACTATCCCATGTCACAGTGAGGGAGAGCAGGAGTGTGGTTAGGTAGACCACTGGGCTGGGGTCAGCACCCTGAGGCGTCATCTCTCTTTTCCCTTTCATTCTCACGCCAGCGGAAGACCCTAAGTTCTCATATATGGCAAAAGTGAAGGAACTCGTGAAAGCCACACTTGGGAGGCACTGCTACCTTCCTAGGGGCACCCCACACTGGCCTGGCCTCCCAGCCACCACCCACCCAGCCAGGGAATAGCCCCAGATCCCACTTCACAGCCTGAGGGAGGAGGGGACAGAGTAGGGGCAGTGGCCCCACTGTCCTCTCTTTCCTGGGCTGCTACAGCTCATCAGGCCTCTGCCTCCTGGTCAGCCCCTCGGGTCCTGGGCCTGGAGGCCTGGATGCCAGCTCCCAGCTAGGGCCTGCCAGCTGGGGTCTAGAGCGACCAGCAGATTGTGAGGGGTGAAAAGGAGGACGAAAGGAAGGGAAAGAGGAAGAAGGGAGGGAGGAAGGAAGGGGTGAGCCTTTTCAGGTACCCCTTGCTCACCTGACCCAAACCACGCCCCCACTCCACTCTCAGAATCAGCACCCACCACGCCCCACAACAAGGGCTCTGGGGCCTGGCACACACAGTCCTGTAAGTGTGTGTGCCTGTGTCGCCTCTCCTGGGCTAAGACACAGACCTGGGAACTCCAGCAGGCTCCCTGGCTCACACCCTTGAGGCAATCAACAACAAAGCCCCACACCGGTTTCTCACGCCTGTGATCCTATCACACACATGTGGGAGAGTGTGCACAAGCGTGGGCGTGACCTCGGTGTGTCTGTCTGGATTTGCATGCGTCCACCCGTGTGAATCAGTCTGTCAGCACCAATGGGCTCAGAGATAAAAGACGTTCAGAAGAATGTTTTTTTCCCCCTGGAGAAAATGAGAACGAACCAGAGAATGCCTTTCTCTCCGAACTCTGTTCTTTTTTCCTTCCAACCTTCAAGTTTACCGATTACGAACATATGAACAAACCAAGTCACATGGAATTCATGTGTTTGTTCTCAAACTAAGAAAGTGACCGGATTTGTTAAAGATACCAAATATAAGTACTGCCTATAATCCCAATTTCCCCCAAATTTCTGTGGTGTCCTTCCCTCCACCTTAAGGAAGGTTTTTTTCCCCTCATTTAATGGCTCCAAAAATTTGGGGAACTGTGCGTTTGTGTCTGCATCTGTTTGTATGTCTATTGTTTAACCAGTGTCAGTGCCTCTGTCCCCTCAGGTTTGTGTCAAGTGGATGTGTGTGAACTCTCCCACCGGGGCCAAAAACACTTGGGCTGTCCATCCAGCCACAGTCGTTTGGAAGTTAGAGCAGTCTCGGCAGGTTTTACAGAACCCATCGAGAGAAGCCCGGCCTTTTCCCACCGGCTAATGCGTAAGGCACCGGCTCCGGCACTACCTGGGACAAGCCCCGGAACCTCAGGGGTTCGGTGGAGACCCCAGCACACGGGATGTCCTGCTAGAAGGCAGAGGGGGTGCCGCAGAGCCGCGTGTAACGCCGGGTGAACACAGCACCTCGTGGATAGTTGGCGCTCGTAAACCGTAAACAATAACAGGCCCCTGCCTCTCCATCCCCGCAGTCATTCCCTGACAAAGCGGGGTGCACGCACTCACTCTCACTGATCACTCCAAGGGGTTCCGAACCAACGCCGCCCCTCAACCTGGGGAGTCCCGCTTCGCCTCCACCCTCCACAGCCCCGCATCAGCCTCAGAGCCCCCGCCTTGCCTGGTGGGTCGCCCACACTTCCTTGCCTCCAGAAGGTGCCCGGGGCCCCGCTCCTCTGCCCTGAGTGCGGGGTACTCCCTCAGAAGCTCACGGCCGGGCCATGACATTCGGGGACGCTCTTCCGAGTCGAGCAGCCCGCGATCCCGCAACTGGCGGACTGCCTGCCACAGAGGTAGCTAGAGCCTCCGAGGCGGCGCCGAGAGCGTCCTCCCCACCCCATCCTCCGGACCCTGGAAAGGGCGCGGGTGACCGAGCTTCCTCCGAAGTGCGCCCAGCCCTCATCGGACCAACACCGCAGACCCTCCCCGGCCCACGCTCGGGCGACCCCGGACACCTTAACCCTTGGACGCGCCCCCCGACGCCGCTCACCTTCCAGCGCCCGGCAGCCGGAGGGCAGCAGCAGGGGCAGCAGCAGCAGCGGAGAGAGCAGCGGCAGGAGCCCCGGCGGCGGCGGCGGCGGGCGGGCTCGGGCCATGGCCGGGGCGGGCTCCGGGAGCCGAGCCGAGCCGAGCCGCGCCGGGCCGCGCCGGCGGGGCTGCGGGCACCCGCGGGAGGGTCCGCTCGGCGGGCTCCGAAGAAGGCTCGCGCACGGTGGTCCTACGAGATCCAGGCAAGGAGAGGGTGCAATCCAGGCAGGCGGCTCCGGGACCGAGGCGGCGCCCTGAGCCGGGCGATGCTGAGGGATGCGGGCAGGTCGGTCCCAGGGGAATCTGGACGGACCGGTCCTGGAGGATCCGGGGCGCTTGGAGAGCTCGGAACCAGTGGACTCGGGGGGGCGGGCCGCGGAGGGAGTGCGCAAGTGGTGGTAGTTCGGTGTGCACAGTAATCCAGAGGTCTGCTGCGGGTCCGACTCGGATCGGGGACTCCGGGTGCGCGCGCCGTCCGGGGTGCGATCTGGGCTCTTGCTGCGCCGCTCACGTACTCACTTCTGCTGTCCCCAGCGCTGGCGCGGCCGCTCGGGGCGAGAGGGGTGGGGCCGGCCGCCTGCCTGTCATCTCTGAGGCCCCACCCTTAGCCATTCTCCACCCACTCACAGACCGCCAGGCGCGCTGGTTCGGCCTCGAGAGCACTCTGCCGGAGTTCAGTTGGCGGCGGCTCCATCACGCCCACCCTCGTTCTCTGAGGACTGGGGTGGGCGGGGCCAAGGAAAAGATGAATCAGATTGGGCGGAGCGATACTGTCCGTCAGAGGGAGAAGCCCGCCTCCTGTCCCCCATTGGCGATTAGTAACCGAACCTGAGTCCGGCGAGGTGCCATCCACGTACAACGAGCCGGGGGCGCCCCCGTGTGGTCTGTACGTGCCCGGGGCCGCCGCCATGTGGCTGTGTTTCCAGGCACGTCCTGACACTAACGAAACTCGGCTTAGGCAATACCAGGTGGGCGTCCTCCGCGACACATCCTGCAACGAGGGCCTTCTCGCTTGTTTATTTATTCATTCATTCATTCAGCTGTGTATTTCATCATTCTTTGAGCCAAAGACTCTAGGAACTTCTGGCGATACAGCAATGGGTAAGACAGAGGTTCGTGTTCTCTTGGAGCTAGTTTAGCGATGGAAGCAGGCATGAAGTTATCACAGCAGAGTGTAACTTATTATTATGGAGGAAGGACAGAGTTGCTGGAGCACATGTGAGAGGGACGGCTATGTCTGGCCCTGAGGAAATGACATTCAAGCTGAAATGTGAAAGATGAGTAGCAGGTGAAGGATGTGTGTTTGGCGGGGGCAGTTTCAGGCAGAGCAAACACTCTTTGTGTGAAGTCCCAGGGGCAAGAGAAACATTTATCGGAGGAAGCCGAAAGAAGTTCAGAATATCTTAAGTGTAGAGTTGGAGGCTGAGGGGGGCCAAAAGGAAGCTTGGAAATCGGTGTGGGGGACCAGAGGAATTTTTTTTTAGATTCATAAGGCCTTCCTGGGGTAAGGGGGGAAGGTTGGGATTGACATATGCACACTACTATATATGAAATAGATAATAAGGACCTACTGTATAGCATAGGGAACTCTACTCAATACTCTGTAATTGCCTACATAGGAAAAGGATCTTAAAAAGAGTGGATATATGTATATGTATAACAGATTCACTTTGCTGTACAGCAGAAACTAACACAACATTGTAAATCAACTATACTCCAATAAAAATTAAAAATAAAAAAGCCCTCCCTGAGAGCTAGGGTTTGAAGCAGAGCCATTACTTTATCAGATTAACATGGCTTCTCTGGGAAAGAAGAATGGGAGGAGGAAAGGGTGGAAACAGGGAGATCAGAGAGGAAGCTGTGCAGTGGTCAGGCAGAGGAAGATGGTGACTTGGACTAGGGTGGTGGCTGTGGGGATGGAGAGAAGTGGGCAGGTCTAAGATATTTTAGGAGGGCTTCCCTGGTGGCGCAGTGGTTGAGAGTCCGCCTGCCGATGCAGGGGACACGGGTTCGTGCCCCGGTCTGGGAAGATCCCACATGCTGCAGAGCGGCTGGGCCTGTGAGCCATGGCCGCTGGGCCTGCGTGTCCGGAGCCTGTGCTCCGCAACGGGAGAGGCCACAACAGTGAGAGGCCCGCGTAACACACACACACAAAAAAAAGAAAATAAGATATTTTAGGAGGGCTTCCCTAGTGGCGCAGTGGCTAAGAATCCACCTACAAATGCAGGGGACACAGGTTCGAGCCCTGGTCCAGGAAGATCCTACGTGCCGCGGAGCAACTAAGCCCGTGCGCCACAACTACTGAGCTCACGTGCCACAACTACTGAAGCCTGCGCACCTAGAGCCTGTGCTCTGCAACAAGAGAAGCCACCACAATGAGAAGCCCACACACCACAACAAACAGTAGCCCCCGCTCACGGCAACTAGAGAAAGCCTGTGTGCGGCAACAAAGACCCTTCGCAGCCAAAAATAAATAAATAAATTTATTTTTTTTAAAAAGATATTTTAGGAGGTAGAGTCACAGGATTTGTGATTGGGTGGTTGAGAGGTATGGGGCAGATAGAGACATCAAGAAGAACTCCCAGGTTTCTGGATTGGGCAAATGGACTTGTACCCCATTTGCTCAACAAACATTTGCAAAGTGCAATAAACACTCTGAAAAAAAGTCTTGTTTATTAAGAAGTAGAAGTTATTATAGCCTCATTTTACAAACAAAACTGACATCTAGAAAGGCTTAGTGACTTGCCTCAAGTCACAGTGCTTATAAGTGGCAGGGTGGGATTTGAATCAACGATTGTATAGCTTTTAGACTCACTCATTCTACTTAATCAGAGACCTAAGGATCACCTAGATTCTTGTTAAAAACTAAGAAGTCTGAGCCACCCACCCATCTTGGATGTTGGGACTCAGAATCTCTGGGGTATGGGGCCCAGGATTCTGCATTTCAAATAAGCATTCCAGGTGATTCTGATGCACATTGAAGTTCAAGAGTCATTATCACCATGCAGCCTCTTACTGTCCTAACTGGAGAAACATCGCTCCATGGTCCCTCTGAACCTTCCCCAGCTACCCTAAGATTTCTGAGGACAGAGAGTGTGAGAGATCAGATTCTAGGTGGCCTTGGAAGCAAGATGGTCACTCTTAATCCTCTGACCATGAAGTACCCTAGATGTGGTGCTAAAAGCTCCATTAGTGTAAATGAGGTCATGGATCCATTGCTTAAAGACATTGCTGCTCTAGAGAGCTCAATCCTCCTGGCCAGAGGTATGCATGGGTACCTGGGGCTGGGGTGGGGGTGGGGGGAGGAGGATGCCATGAGATTCCCAGATTCCACACCCCCACCCCCACCCCCATCCCCAGGAACTTCTGCCTTCGATCTCTTCTTAAGCCCTAGAGACTCCCAGCAACATCATTCAAGGTTCTAGACCACAAAAGGGATCTTGGAGATCATCTTGTGCAACTCCCGCATTGTAGAGCTAGAAAGCCTGAGGCTCAAGAGATAGGTCAGCTTGCCCTAGAGGCCCCTCTGCCCTGGGGCGCTGGTTGCAGCAGGGCAGGGTAATATTTCAGCAGGTGGCCTCGCAGTAGCAACACCTCCCAGCGGAAGCCCTGCTCGTTGTAAGGCAGATCCGTGAGGCCGACACTCCTGTTTGCCCAGCATCTGTGCCAGGGTAGGCCTCGCCCTGGACAAACACAGCCTGTCTGGCAGCAGGCACAGTCTCCTTTGTTCTTGGGCCTGATAGCAGAGGCAGCCAGGCCAGCAGGTAACAGAGGGCCCGTCCTCACCGGATGTTGGCAGCATGGTTCCCACGGGAATGGTTCCTGATCAAGAGGCCGACAGGCTGGAGGGCACCTGAGTACTGGCTACAACAGCCTGGGGCAGGAAGTTGACCACCTGGCAACAGAACAGACATGAAAGGAGGGTAGGTGGAGGGATAGGAACTAAAAGCCAGGCCAGATAAGGAGAGCTGGGACACCTCCATCTCTCCAGGCCTGCATGGGCAGAAGGTCCTAACCCTCTTATCTTTCCAGGCTGACGAGGTACCAAGGAACCCAGGGAGTGGGCCACAACCTTTGATCCGGAATGAAGGAAAAACGTCCAGACTGAGGTCAAGATGCCTCTCTCTGTGCCCATCATTCTTTGTCCATTTGTTTCTAGGAGGAACCTGAATATAGAAGCAAGACCTTGGGCTTTGGCATCAGAGGGACCTGAGTCCAAATCCTAGCTCAGTCATTTACCAGCTGGGGAACTCATGATAAGAAGCTGAACCTTTCTGAGTCCAAGTATCTACAGGAATGAAGGTGGGACAATAATCATACCTCCCTTGCAGGGCTATTATGATGCTCTGGCCAAAGGGTCAGGAGCACTGCAGGTGCCTAATAAATGCAGGTGCCTTATAGCAATTAACACTCAGGCCCCAGAACCAATCTTGAAACACGATCAGTTTAGGGATAATTAGAAGAATGTGTGTGAATTGAATTGGGGCTTAATACTCCTGTGGCTGTGACCAACTCCAGATTCTCTTTGAAAAAGATAATAAATATGTGTCCCTGGGTTTGCGGTTTGGGGATAGTGGCAAGAAAGACAAAACTGGGAGAAGAGGGCTTTGGGGCAGTAAGTGATGGAGGGATGAGTGCTCTTTGGGCTTCAGTTAAGAACTAGGGTGGTGGCAGGGAGACCAGTGAGGAGGGCACAGGCAAGATGTGATGGTGACAGGGCTGGGGTCATAGCACAGTGGTCTGAGCAATGGGGTGGCTGGTCATTTATGGGAAGAGAAGTAAAAACTTGGGGAGGAGCAATTTGGTTGGGGGAGAGGGGAAATAGGGACTGAGGGTGTCATTTTGGACTGGCTAGGATCGGGAGGCCTGTCAGCATGGAGCAGATGGCTGGCTTCACCACTCCCACCTCCTCCACTGACCCTCTCCATTGCCATCTAAGCAGCCTCAGTTCTGCTCTCTCTCTGTCCCTTGGAGGCACCACCTCAGGACCTTGGCACTGGCTGTTCCCTCTGTCTGGATCTCTTCTTCCAGCTCTTACAGAGCTGCCTCTCAGAATTTAGGTCTCCGCTTAAATGTCAGCTCCCTGACCACTTTGATCTCCTCCCTCCTCCCCCACACCATCACTGTCTATCCCATTGCACTATTTTATTTTCCTTATACTACTTAGCACTAGTTGAGATTATATTAGTTAGCCATTTGTTTACACGTGCATCGTCTGTCTCCCCTTCTAAAACGTTAGCTTCCTGAGAAGGAGGGCTTGTCTTATTTCCCACTAAATCTGCAGTGTAAGGACCACTGCCCTGCATGAAGTAGCAATTTACTAAATGAATCAGTAAGTACAGCAAATATGTGCGATTCCTGCTGCCACGTCCTCTTCCCAAGCCTATGGCAGACGTTGTTCATCAATTATGGGCTCTTTCCTCAACGTGATGCTGCAGACAGCCCTTGTCAATCTCAGAGTTGGCATAGAAGTTCCACCTACCTGCCATCACTGTAGTGGACAAAGGCCCTCTGCTGGCTACCGTGTGACCTTGCATGAGTCTTTTACAGTTCCTTGGGCTTCAGTTTCCTCATCTGATGTCTCATCCAAGAGGTAGGGGAGATTTCCACCCCTATGGGCGGGGCCTCCTGTCAAGAACTGACATCACGTGCAGACATGCCAAATCCCCTCAGACAGGATGCTCAGTTGAGTCACAATCACTCCTGCACTTTTCTGTCTCTCTGCTTTCTCCATTTTCTCATCAGCCCCAGAAGGCAAGCCTAGAAAGGACCTTTGACACCTGGCCCAACAAAACCCTCATTTTCAGTTGAGGAAACTGAGCTCAGAGAAGAAAAGTCAATGGAGCCAGAAATCTAACAAAGCCTAGTTGTCCACACCCAGTGCTTTGGCCGCGGCCATCCCTCTCCCTTGATCCCCACCAGGCCAGGCACTCGCTGCCATCAGCACCTCCTCTCCCGGATGGGAGCCGGGCCGCAGCTTCCTTATTCTTGGGCACATTCCCAAACTCCAGGAGGAGGGCGGCCTGGCTTCCCTCCAGGCCCTGGACAGTTGGCCGGAGAAGGATGCCCCGTGGATTCCTGGCTCCTTCCTCCACTTCTGAGCTGCCCATTCAAGGAGATGAGAAGGGTGCCAGCCTCCTCCTCCACAGTTGCTTTCGGAAATTGGAAATTGCCTCGGGGTGTTTGGACCAGGGCGAGGTTCTCAGCTGTTCCAAAGCCAGCTGATGCCCTGTTGGCAGCTTCTGGCCCTCATCTTCTTCTGATCCAACCTGGATCATCCCCTCCACTCTCTTGAAACTATTCTGCAGCCAGTATCCTCCCTGACAACAGCTCAGTTCTGACTTCCCTTGAGAAAGGGCGGAGGAGGAAATAGATGTGTTGACTAAACCTCTCTGTGATCTTAAGTGGAGGTGCTCTAAACATGTCCCAGAGGGGGGGACACCTCAGTTGCCTTTGAACCTGCCTGTGCAGAACTCTTGTTTGCAAACTGTCTTTTCTTGTGGAGAAGCTGCACTTCCTTTTCTAGGAGCTATTTGGGGAAATGTTTGCAGGAACAGAGAGCCAGCTCCCTGCTCAGGAGGATAGCAAGCACCCAGAGGGATCCAGAAGTGCTAATTAAAGACCAATACCCATAGACATTTGGGGAAAGTTTCAAACACAGAAAAGACTGGGCCTTTCATGTTTAATTAGGAAAGAAGAAATATCAGGGACTAAGGGTGACTTTTAGGGAGACAGATTTTAACTTGATATTTATCATTTCAGACATTTATTGAACAGTTACTGTGTGCCAGGTGCGGGGGAACAACGGTGATCAGGGAGGTCATGGTCAGAGGAGGAGGGCGCGTGTCAAGAATTCACAGGACAAGCCCAGGACAGCATGGGGCCGAGGCACAGATGGGCACCCAGTCCACCTTGTCAAGGAGAGTACCGTGACGGGGTCCAGGAAGGCTTCCCAAGGAGGCAGACATGGAGCTGAGACAGGGCTGAGGCCCGGAGAATAAGAGGAGGTGGCCAGGAGAGGGTGACACGGGGGAAAAGTCTGAGCAGCAGGGGTTCTCAGCTTAGACACATTGGAGTCACCTGGGCAGTTTTTAGAAATGAAGGCTACCCACTCCCAGGGATCCCCGGCTGGGGGCAGGGTCTGGCACTGATGTGTTTTAAAAGCTCCCCAGATGGGTCTAATGTTGGGGGAAGGTAGGGAGAAACACCAGATCATAAAGCATGTTTTGGGGGTGGGGTCAGCAGTGGCCACGTTGCAGAGGACTTCACCAGCCATGTGAAGGAGTTTGGAGTTCAGCCCGAGGGAGATAGGAAGCCCCTGATAGGTTTTAAGGTTTCAAGCAGAGAAGTCAATCAGTCACATTTGTTTTTTAAAAGAATGCCTTTCAGTCTTGCATTTCCCTTCTTCCTCCCAAACCTCCACCTGATGTGGAAGGATCCCTAGAGAGGCCCACTCAGGACCTCTCTCAGTGGGACCCCCTGGGGGCTCTCCTTTCCTCTGCAGAGCTCAGGCCTTTGCCAGGTCCTGCCTCGGGTCCCTGGGCAGTGCAGGTCCTTTGTACCTGCCCCAGGTGGGGAGGGGTCATTGGAATGTCCAGTCCTTTCTCCCCGATTATCCCTGCTCTCCAGCACCTGCCCTGATACTGGCTCTAACCAATTTCACCCCAGGCTTCTTTCCCAGCCCAGCCAGAAATGGTACTTGATCTGCCCCAGAGTTCCACAGGCAGAGGAACAGGTGAGGGATTTTCTTCTCCCTGTTTGCCGAAGCTACCATTCTGGGGTCAGACCTAACAGCTTTTTCCTTCTGGGAATGTATTTTGTCAGGCCCGTCTGGGTTCCTGCTGCTACTGTCAGAATCCGCACCACACCTCCTGCTCCCAGCTGAAGGGAGAATAGCACGGCGAAAGAGCAAGGGCTTTGGAGTACATCAGACCTGGGTTACAAACCTGACCACACCTTTCATCAGCTTTGTGACCTGAGCAAGTTGCTTCATCTCTCCGAATCTCCATTTCCATATTTCTAAAATAATGACACCAACCTCATAGGACAGTTGGGAGCATTAAATGGGAGAAACATGTAAAAGCTGAATGGAGTACCCAGCACACAGTAGGTCATCAATAAATGGTAGTGCCATTTACCATTATTAGTTAATGTTAATTATTATTATTGCTAGCGCTGGGCACTCTGCTAAATGACAGAGTTTCTTTGAACAAAAGTTGTAGAATAAGGGGAAGACATGATATTAGCTTGTAGAGTTGCTGTGACATGTAGCATGCAGGCAGTTTGAGAGAATTTTTTCAGATCTGGAGGCTAGTCGTGGGCCAAGAAAATGCTGACTACCTAATAGGCCCTTCAGACCTTTGGACTCCTGCTCCGTTCTGGAGGTTTCCACTGCTACTTGCTGGCAGACCGGCAGGAGCCTTTCCAAATGCATCAGGATGAAGCCGGGGACTGTGGTAACGTCACCATCGTCTGGCACAACGTGTGTGGACTGTGCCCATGAGAGCACAGCCCAGGGTTTGCATTGTATTCGAAGCTCCAAGACAGATCCTCCCAGGGACAGATCGTCATAAACGGCTGGAGGGCAGAAGCCAGCTCTGGTCTGTGCATGTCTGCCTTCCTTCTTTCCTTCTTTCAACTGATTAAATGAGGTAAGTGGTCTAGTAGATGGCCAAGTCTTGCCCTCCCATCACCCCCCTTTCCACAAAGTTTCCAAGGCAGTGAGGATAAAAACAAGTGAGAAACCAACTTGCCTCTTTATTATTAGCTGGGTGAGTGCATGACTGCCCCAAAGCGGGTGTCTCTTTGAACCGGTGGGGCACATTCTCAGCCTCACAGCCCAGACCAGGGCCTTACCAGGGGCACTGGCCTAAATGAGGAGCCCTCCCAAGTACCCTGTACTCGTGTGGAAAGACAGGAGAGGAGAAGAGGCCAGCTCCCAAGAGAGTGCAGGCTGTCACAGATTCAGGAGCACAGGTAAAGGAAGGGGAAGAAGAGTCACAGGAATGTGGGTGCGTTTTAATACCCTGTGACCCTGTCCCTATCTGAGCCTTGGAATCTGACCAAGTAAATGAGCATCCTGGAAAAGGGAGGGGAGTTTCTCCACCTCCTACAGGGATACAACAATAAGCAAGACAGTCATGGTTCCTGCCTTCATGGAACCTCAGGTCTAGCAGGGAAGATATTTACTGACCTCGTTAAGTTATTACAATGTAGTAAGTGCTGAGGTGTCATAAAGCTCGCTCCAGAGGCCAGGCCAGCTATGCTCAGGAAATGCTGCAGACACTGAAACGTTAAGATTGACTTACAGGCCGGGTGAGGCAAGGTGGGGAGAGGGGGACAGGGCAGGAAGAGGCAGAAGGAACCACAGTGATGCGCAGTAATGAATGAGATCGCTTCCCTGATGTTTTCTCACGAAATCCAGGCCCTGGAGAGTATTCTGAACAACCCTTAGATGCTGTGATCCCCAGGCTTGCCTTTCTGCTCCTCAGGCCTTTGTGAGTCTCATGCTACACAGTGCCCTCGGGGACACCAGCTATGCCTGTGGCTCTTTCCCATGCTCCAGACCCCATCTCTCCACTGGCTCCTGGACATCTCCATCTGGGTGTCCTTCAGGCTCCTCAAATCCAACATGTCCAAAGTTATCCTCATCTCCCTTCTATGCCCAATCCCACCACCTCCTCCTCTGGGTTCTGCTTCTCCAGGAAAGACAGTCCCATCCACCAAGTGCCCGCATAGGAACACTGAGCGTCTGCACAGACTCCTTCTTTCTGTCCTACATCCCACTTGTTATCAACCATGACAGGTTTTAGCTACTTAACATTCCTTTTCCTGCTCTCCAGTCATTCATGTCCTCCTGTCCATCTCAGCTCCTGCCTTGGTATAAGTTAGTTCTTCCTCTCCTGCCTGTTTGATTGCAATTAGCTTCTAATTGGTCTGCAAACTCTTAACCACTATGTTATTCTGTTAAATTACTATTTGTGGTCAAGTGAGGTATCCCCGCAGTCCCCCTTCCCTGGCATAGAGGTTAAGACTATGGGCTCTGCAGTCAAGCAGGTTAGGTTTAAGTCCTGTCACTCACTGTCAGTGTGACCTTGATCAAGCCGTTTAACCTCTCTAAGCCTCAGTTTCCTCACCTGGAAAATGGAGATAATAACAGCCTCTAGGTGGTACACAGCTGCTGTTTTTGTCCGCCCCCAATACACTTCTCTCCTTCTCACCCTTCCTTTGGATGACAAACCCTTCCTCAACTCCACATGACAGGGCTGCCAATCACAGAGTCTGATCCCAGAGCTGGGCACCGGCCCAGGTCAGGCCAGTCAGAGCCTTGCCCTGGGAACTGAACTCTTGAGAGAAGTCACAGGGACTGAAGGTAGATGATGCCGAGCCAGTCCACACATAACCATGGCAAGCCCTGGTCCCGTCCCAGCCCACCCCAAAGCCTGGCTGTTCATGGTTTCCTTCAGTTCTGTGAACGAACTCTCTCTCTCTCTCTCCCCCCACCCCTCTCCCCACACCCCTACCTCCTCTCTCCCTCTCTCTTTCTTTGCTTACCTTAGGGCCTGTTTCTGACTCTAAATCCTGAAATCTGCATCACAGCACTGTTGCCAGAGTGAAATGGAGCCGTGCCTGTCAAGCCCATTTCCAAGAATGTTAGCTGTTGGGAGGATGACCCCACCCCCATCGTCCTGGAACGAAAGCCTGCTGGGAGGGGAGGCTCAGTGGAGGCCATTCAGTGGACATGGGCGTCCAGTAGAGGGCGAGCCACGGGAGGGCAGGGATGTGTCCTGTTTGCTGACCGCTGACCACTCCCACCCCCACCAGGCCTGCACGGTGGCTGGTGCGAAGCAGACCCTCAATAAACATCAGCCTACTGTTGACCGATGTCCAGAGCCCGCACATATGACAACCTGCTGTTCTTGCAGAGCGGATGGTCCTTGTAAAACGTGGCTGGGCCCACGCTCCTTGGCTGTGGTTATTAGAGGCGCAAGTGTCATTCCTCCTACAAGAACGGTCCTCCAACTCTGAATCTCTCTTCCTAGGAATTCCTCAAGCCTTGACGCTGTTGCTCTAGATGTCCGTTATCTCTGTCTCTTCGGGATCACCTCACCTACCCCCTCTTTGGAGAACTGCTTCCTCCCCACGGCAATCACAAGATTCTAGTGGGCTCTCCAGTCAGAGGACCCTGCCCCATGGCCTCAGGGGTGGTCAAGGAACTAGGGGAAGACCATGGAGCTGCCTTCCTTTCCCAAAGCTGAAATGCTGTGATTTAGGGCTTGCTGGTGACCATCCTCCCCAAACATGGAAACATTCTGTTTGCATAACAGAAGATGAGAGAGACAAGAAATGAAGAAAGCAAAAAGAGACTTGACAATATCATTTGAGTTCCTCTATCCAGTCAGCTTCCGGGATTAACCCCCTTTCGGTGAAGGACTGACTCATTTCTTCAGTTAACAAACTTGTATTCAGCACCTAGTGCATAAAGGGGAATACAGAAATAAATGAGATACTGTCACTGTCCTTGGGGGAATAAGTGTACTGTGACAGGAACGTGCATGTGTGTGTACACACACACACACACACTCATCATGGATCACGGGGCAGGCACCAAAGCAAGAGGGTACACTATTATCTGGGCCTAGGTCGGGGTGAGGGCAGCTCAGTAAAGACTTTGCGGAGGTGGTGACCCCCAGAGGCATCTTGGAACGCCACTGGTAGGCGTCATCCTCAGTGGGTCTACCCTTTAAAGTAAGAGGCTCGGCCGCTGCGGCTGCTCAGTTGGAAATCCCATGTGGATTTATTTCTAAGGATAAGCCTTTGTCCTATGAGCACGCTGCTGAGCTGGTGGCCTTTACCTGGGAGGTGGCCCCATGCTGGAAGGGAACCCCTGAATGCTGGTGCCCTGAGCTGTCTCCCACCACAGATCTCCCATTGTGACCTGTCATTTCCTCCGGAAGTTTTAATGCTGGAAGGCTGCCCTGACCTACCTCTTCAGGTTGATCAAATGGCCCAATTATCCATCTAGGATCCCAGATTGTCTTGAACTGAATGGACGGGAGTGTGGGGGCTGTCTAGAAAAGAAAGCACCAGAGGGAGTTCAGCCATCCACAAGCTGTTAGCTGGAGCCGGCTGTCCACAAAAGATCTCTTTGTAATTCCAGGAGGTGTTGTCACAAGAGCTTGGCCACAACTCATGCAGCACATCCAGGAACTGTTTTTGTGAAAAGGCTGGCAGGGAGCACTGTCTGGTGGCTTGGAACGGATTCTGATCTTGAGGAGACGGGGAGGGAAGCACCCGCCAGGCTGCCCGGCACCACCCGCCCCTGGAGCTGGCCATGGGCAGTGACCAAGAAGCACGGCCAGGCCTCCTCACTGAGAGCACCAGACCTCCTCAGGGGAAGGGCTTCTGGGCTGTGGTCAGCTCCCTCTCTGAAAGTTTCCGAAGGCTCCTACCTCCATCTTAAATCTTGCTTTGGCAGCAACAGTGGATTCTCAACACCTGGGCTCTTGGACCCTCCATCATCTCTACATTGACCCCAGCAGAGTATCAGAAATCTGAATACTTTGGATAGGAAGCTGATCTGAATTGTCACTCATAGCTACAGTGACCGTATAATTTATCTTTCAGACCTAAGCACTTTGAAGAGTCAAAGGACGTGCTCTTAATAATTTCTCTGGGACAACTGGCATGAACTGGGATCACCGCAGGCAAACCCAGAAGTTTGGGCTCCCTATTTATTGCCTCAAACCAAGGTCAAGACAAAAGGATGGTGCCTTGAAGCAGATTGCTGGTGGAGAAGGCCGACAGGCCCGTCCAAGTTCCCAGCGCGCTCCACATCTCTCACTCCATGTCTCTTAGCAGGATGTTCTTTCTGAATTAATAACGGCACAGCTTGCCTTAGCGATCTCCATCCAGACTTTGCTGAGGACTTAATAGCCAATAACATGGTCTAGATGCATTCCCTGTGTAACTGTTCTTCTGTCGTTTTCATCACGAAAGGCTATTCGGCACAGAATAGGAAGGTAGGCTTGTACATGTGAGATCTGGCTCCACCAAGTGTGGGTGAGGGCATAGGGCAAAGGGCACACAGCTGGCATGTAGACTACACAGGAATTTGAAGTGCACAATGTCCTGAGCCCTGTAACTCCACTTCTGGATGTACACCCACCCTTGTGAAACTCTCATGTGTGTGTACAAGGACACCCATACAAAAATGTCTGTGGCAGCACTGTCTATAATAGCAGAAAATTGAGAGCAACCTAAGGGTACCTCAACAGAATCATGGCTTTTAAAAAGTGATGATACTCCAAAATATACAAGCAGCTCATGCAGTTCCATATCAAAAAAATAAACAACCTAATCCAAAAATGGGCAGAAGATATAAATAGACATTTCTCCAAAGAAGATATACAGACTGCCAACAAACACATGAAAGGATGCTCAACATCACTAATCATTAGAGAAATGCAAATCAGAACTCCAATGAGATATCATCTCACACCAGTCAGAATGG
Organism: Delphinapterus leucas; assembly: GCF_059928025.1. Lineage (NCBI taxonomy): Eukaryota > Metazoa > Chordata > Mammalia > Artiodactyla > Monodontidae > Delphinapterus > Delphinapterus leucas. The sequence goes on from NC_143132.1 coordinate 82,846,074, forward strand.
CCATCATCAAAAAATCTACAAACAATAAATGCTGGAGAGGGTGTGGAGAAAAGGGAACACTCTTGCACTGCTGGTGGGAATGTAAATTGATACAGCCACTATGGAGAACAGTATGGACGTCCCTTAAAAAACTAAAAATAGAACTACCATATGACCCAGCAATCCCACTACTGGGCATATACCCAGAGAAAACCATAATTCAAAAAGACACATGCACCCCAATGTTCATTGCAGCACTATTTACAATAGCCAGGACATGGAAGCAACCTAAGTGCCCATCGACACATGAATGGATAAAGAAGATGTGGCACATGTATACAATGGAACATTACTCAGCCATAAAAAGAAACGAAATTGAGTTATTTGTAGTGAGGTGGATGGACCTAGAGTCTGTCATACAGAGTGAAGTAAGTCAGAAAGAGGAAAACAAATACCAAATGCTAACACATATATATGGAATCTAAAAAAAAAAAGTTTCTAATGAACCTAGGGGCAGGACAGGAATAAAGACGCAGAGGTAGAGAATAGACTTGAGGACACGGGGGGGGGGAACGGCAAGCTGGGACGAATTGAAAGAGTAGCATTGACATATATACACTACCAAATGTAAAACAGATAGCTAGTGGGAAGCAGCTGCATAGCACAGGGAGATCAGCTCGGTGCTTTGTGACCACCTAGAGGGGTGGGAGAGGGAGGGTGGGAGGGAGACACAAGAGGGAGGGGATATGGGGATATATGTGTATGTATAGCTGATTCACTTTGTTATACAGCAGAAACTAACACAACATTGTAAAGCAATTATATTCCAATAAAGACGTTTTAAAAAAAAAAAGTGATGATAAAAACAATTGAAAAATGGGCAGAGGATCTGAATAGACATTTTTCCAAAGCAGACATAGGCAGATGGCCAACAGGCATATGAAAAAGTGCACAGCCATTTGCAACAACGTGGATAGACTTGGAGGGTAATATGCTAATTGAAGTAAGTCAGACAGAGAAAGACAAATACTGTATGATCTCACCTATATGTGGAATCTAAAATATAAAACAAACTAGTGAAGATAACAAAAAAGAAACAGACTTACAGATAAAGAGAACAAACCAGTGGTTACCACTGGGGAGAGGGAAAGGGGGAGGATCACATTAAGAGTAGGGGATTAAGAAGTATAAACTACTATGTATAAAATAAATAAGCTACAAGGACATATTGTACAGCACAGGGAATATAGTCAATATTTTATAATAATGATAAATGGAGTATAACCTTTAAAAATTGTGAATTACTATGTTGTACACCTGAAAGATATATAATATTGTATATCAAATATACCTCAATAAAAAAAATTTTTTTTTAAACTGTATTTTTGGCTGCGTTGGGTCTTTGCTGCTGCGCCCGGGCTTTCTCTAGTTGCAGAGAGTGGGGACTGCTCTTCCTCGCGGTGCGCGGGCTTCTTATTGCAGTGGCTTCTCTTGTTGCAGAGCACAGGCTCTAGGCGCGCGGGCTTCAGTAGTTGTGGCACTCAGGCTCAGTAGTTGTGGCGCACGGGCTTAGTTGCTCCACGGCATGTGGTATCTTCCTGTACCAGGGCTCGAACCCGTGTCCCCTGCACTGGCAGGCGGATTCTTAACCACAGCACCACCAGGGAAGCCCTCGATAAAAAAAAACTATTAATGCACTATGTACAAGGTGCAATGAAGTGAAGCTCAATAAAACGAGGTATGCCTGTACCTTTAAAAAAAATAAAAAGAGAAGTTGTTCAGGACTTCCCTGGTGGAACAGGCTACTGAGCCTGCGTGCCACAACTACTGAAGCCCGCGCGCCTAAAGCCCGTGCTCCGCAATAAGAGAAGCCACCGCAATGAGAAGCCTGGGCACCGCAACAGAGAGTAAGCCCCTCTCGCTGCAACTAGAGAAAGCTCGGGCGCAGCAACAAAGACCCAACGCAGCCAAAATATAAATAAATTAATTAATTTTTTAAAAAAGGTGTTCAGCATCACTAATCATCAGGGAAATGCAAATCAACATCATAATGAGATCGTTACTTCACACCTGTTAGAATGGCTATTATCAAAAAGAGATAACAAAAATGCAGGTGAGGGTGTGGAGAAAAAGGGAACCCTCAGTCACTGCTGGTGGGAATGTAAATTAGTGCAGCCACTATGGAAAACAGTATGGAGAGTCCTCAAAAAGCTAAAATTAGAGCTACCATATGACCCAGCAAATCATGTCATTCTGGGTATTTATCCAAAGGAAACGAAATCACAAATCTCAAAAAGACACCTACACACCCCATGTTCAGGACAGCACTACCTGCGATACCCAAGACATGGAAGCAATCCACTGACAGATGAACGGATAAAGACAATGTGATAAATATACACAATGGAATATTACTCAGCCACAAAGAAGGAAATCCTGCCATTTGCGACAACATGGATGGACCATGAAGACATTATGCTAAGTGAAATAAGTCAGACAGAGTAAGACAAATACTGTGTGATCTCACTTATATGGGAAATCTTTAAAAAAAATGAATTCATAGATACAGAAAGCAGACTGGTGGTTGCCAGAGGCGGGAGGTGAGGGGTGGGCAAATGGGTGAAGGCAGTCAAAAAGCACAAACTTCCAGTTATCAGATAAGTCCTGGGGATGGAACGTACAGCCTGATGACTATAGCTAACAACACTGAATTATAGATTTGAAAGTTGCTCAAAGAGTAGGTATTAGAATTTTCATCACCGGAAAAAAATTTGTAATTATGTGTGGTGACAGATGTTACTTAGACTTAATTGTGGTGATCATTTCACAATATGTATAAATATCAAATCATTATGTTGTACACCTGAAACATACAATGTTATATGTCAATTATATCTCAATTTTCAAAAATACATAAATAAAAAATTTTAAGTGATGATAAAACATTAATTAGAGATATATGTATCAGCATGGATAAATGTCAAGAACAATTTTGAGAGAAAAACACCCAACTGCAAGAGGATTTCATTGCTATGACACTGTCTTTATATACCTTTACCATACACTGACATGTATGGTAAAGGTATATAAAGATGCATGAAAATGATAAACACCAAATTCAGGAGAGTGGTTGTAGGGGAGAGAGGTAAGGCGTTCAGGAGGGGAATACAGAGGCTTCGACTGTGTCCATAACATTTTATTTCTTAAGCTGGATGGTGAGTAAGGCAGACTCTTTCGGGTTTTGCCTGAGACAGGTCTGCATTCTAATTCAGTCCAGTATTTAACTTCAGGTGCCTTAGACACACTACTTAACCCAGTGCACCCATTTCTTTCTCTGTAATGGAGGTACTCCTGGTACCCACCTAATAGGGTGGCAGTGAAAATCCTTCCACAATGTTTTGTAAGGATTTACCGTGGTCCCTACATGAAGGCGCCATCTTGGCTCCTTCTGCAATGCACCTGGCAGCAGATGCTCCAGAAATGACAACAGGATTGCGTGGCCTGGGGTGCAGCCAGGCCTGTGTGATGTGGCCATTTGCAAAGACCCCTGCCCCCAGCCTGGTGTTCTCTGGCCAGGTATGCTGCTCAAGAAATCTCTCCTTGTCTCCTTCTCTCTCCCTCCCTCCTTCCTGTTCTTCCTCCTGATCATTCCCAGGACCACAGAGGTAGATGCCACAGGCACAGCTATCAAGACGCAACACCAGGATCCTAATCCAAGTGTCTCAAAGATGAAACTCTTCCCAACTAAACCAGGGGTCCACAACCTCATTCACCTTAGAACCTCCGAGGATCTTTAAAAACCTGCCAAGCCTGGGCCCCACCCGTGGAATCTCCAGATACCACAACCACATGGTTCCCTGGGTGATGCCGATGCCCAGCCAGGGTTGAGGTCTGACACACTCCAGTTCCTGTGTGCTCTGCCCCTCACTTACCCACCCCCCTTCCCCAGTCCAAGTATCATCCTTAAGGGACTGTAGCTGCTAGCCAGCCTAATCCCCCTGGTCTGTGAGCTTCCTGACTGCACAGTTTGCACTTTGCATCTTTATGCCCCAAACACACCATCTCCAGCATACTTTTGGAAGAGTGCTGAGAACTCTGCAAGGAGGAAGAACTGGGGCCGAGAAGAGGAAGTTTTGGGGAGGCAGACAGACTTGGCCTGCCCAACATCTCAAGTGTTGACCGACAGAAAGGGCTGCCCATCAGCTACTGCGCTCTTCCCTGGAGGAAGTGTTCCAGAAGAACCAGAGGCTAACACTTCCTAAACAGCTACTGCCTATGTTCAGATTCTATTTATCTTGCCACCACCAGTAAAGAGGGAATTTCCTTCTCACATTTCTTATTCCTAGAGATACAGAATTCTGGTGCGGGAAGGCAGCAGGAGATTACCCGCTCCAGCCCCCAGGCAACCTCGCACAGAGATCTTCTCAGGAGCAGCTCTGCACTGTCCACAGCAGGACCTTACCCCTTATTGGGAGGACAACCTGAACAGCTTTGATTATTAGAAAATTCCTCCCTTCCTTGGGTCAAAGTTCAAGCTCTGCAACTCCTATCATTTGGTCTTGGGCCCACCCTCTGGGGTGACATCTTTCTACACAATGCATCTCGTAGGCCACAGGAAAGAGTTTGGATTTTATTTCAAGGGAACGCGGGCCTCTCACTGTTGTGGCCTCTCCCGTTGCGGAGCACAGGCTCCGGCTGCACAGGCTCAGCGGCCATGGTTCACGGGCCCAGCTGCTTCACGGCATGTGGGATCTTCCCGGACCGGGACATGAACCCGTATCCCCTGCATCGGCAGGCGGACTCTCAACCACTGCGCCACCAGGGAAGGCCAAATGAAGTATTCTTAAACAGGGGCATGACAACGTGATCTGGTTTATGATTTTAAAAGAACATTCTGGGGCTTCCCTGGTGGCGCAGTGGTTAAGAATCCTCCTGCCAATGCAGGGGACACGGGTTCAAACTCTGGTGCCGGAAGATCCCACATGCCATGGAGCAACTAAGTCCATGTGCCACAACTGCTGAGCCTGTGCTCTAAAGCTTGTGAGCCACAACTACTGAGCCTGTGTCCTAAAGCCTGCAAGGCACGACTACTGAAGCCCGTGCGCCTAGGGCCCATGCTCCGCAACAAGAGAAACCATCTCAATGAGAAGCCTGTGCACCTCAGCAAAGAGTGGCCCCTACTCGCCCCAACTAGAGAAAGCCCGCATGCAGCAACAAAGACCCAATGCAGCCAAAAATAAAAAAGATAAAAAAGGAACATTCTGGTGCTACATGGAGTCTGGATTGTAGGGGAGGAAGAGTAGAACCCAGAGGGTGGGCTGGGAGGCTACTTGGATAACTCAAACCAGAGATGATGGTGGCTTGGGCAATGGTCTGGCAGTAAGAATGAATTTGGGATGTGTTTTGGATCTAGAACCAACAAGACTTGCTGATGGATTAGATGTGAGTGTGCAAGCATTAGCCTGATACAAGAGAATTTTTATCTCTGTGTGCCATCTTGTCTTAAGTACCCTTTTTAAATTAAGAGAATCAAGGCATCAATTGAGTCATTTCTGCCTGAGAAGAGAAAGAGAAGAGAGGGATGGGGAGAAACTATGTGGTCTGGCTTTCCCCTACTACCCTGCCCACAGGCTCTCATCTAGTTGGCTGACTTCAACCCTCTCCCAAGTATGACCCCAGCCTTGCCCCCGCACAGCCTCAGCTCCTACTGAGCCTTGCTCTCTGCAAGGCAGAGGAATGACCAACAGCAATGGAGGCCAAGCCCAGCTGGATTCCCAGGACTGACTTCTGAGCTTTACAGCTCAAGGACTATAATTTAAGAAGTTCAGAGAGAACCCACTAGAGGGCACTGCAGCACTACCCAGAAAAGACCATCCCATGACAGCTTTTTTTTCTTTTCTATTCAGTTAGGGAAAAAGTACTACAGAATTGAGCACCCATTTAGCCAAGGCCCTAGGTTAGACGCTTAGATACAAATATCAGGGCACAGGTGCTGTGTGCAGTCAAGTTGGAAGAGCAGGGAGGGGCTCAGAGCCCTCAGAGGTGGGTGGTGGTGGCGCCCAAGGTGAACCCAAGTCTGTGGTTCTTTCCTGCTTCTGGGGACTTAACTGTAGGACACACATATATACATACAATACATAAACGGCACACACACATACATACAAACAACACACTTATGCACACACCACACAAACCACATACATACACGCTGCAGTCCTGGACTTGGGGCAAATGTGAGACCCCAGGCTGCAGAGCAGGTAGGCTGGAGACCCCGAAAAGAATGTGGAGCAGAGCAGTGGCGGGTTTACAACCTGAGAGAACCCCACAGCCCCCAGATTATCCGCACATCATTAGAGTCACTATAAACGAGCCTATTAAAACGCACACACGTTAACCACAGGTGACCCAAGGGTTCCATGAACTCATTGACGCCCACTAACACATTAGCATACATTTACTGAGCACTGAGCTTGGGGTGGATCTTGTGTCAGAGGGTCACAGGGAAGGACGCTAGCCAGCCCTTAAGGAGTGCTGACTGTGTGCAGACGCCACTCCGGGGCCTGTGTGTTTTCTCTCTCTTAAGGCTCACAGCGCCACGGTGGGCTCTGACTTTATCCCCGGTTTACAGAGGGGGACACTGAGGCTCTGAGAAGTGAGGTGGCTTGCCCAGGATCGCAGAGCTATATAGGTAGAGGAGCTGTGATCCTACTTCTGCCCTACAGGAAGCCACAGCTCGTTGGGAGATGTATACATAAAAATATCCAAAGCAACACACGATGGGCCGGCAAAGAGCAACTTCATTTTCTTTCCCTTTTTCTAAGAACTTAACACGTTTAGCTTGCAGAGCCTCACCTGAGAAGGAAAGGGAAGCCCCTCTCCGGGGGCCCCACTCTAGTGTCTGCCAGTGGCCCTGTGTTACCCGACATGCAAGCAGCTCTGTCACCTGAGCCATATGACCCAGCCGACGTCATGGTGCTGAAGGTTTCAGTGGTGGGAAAGGTGCCTTGTGGGGTTGGTGATAAGCTCCAGTGGGACGCACAGTGAGACCCCTGGCTTCACTAGCAAGGCCATGTTCTCTGCAGCAAAGAATTCTGCTTCCACCAACAAAACAAGGCAAACATCTACGGGGCACCAAATGACCATGCAGCCAGAACTGCCCATTGCGAACTGGGTCTTGTCAGACCTTCCAAGTTTTAAGATCCAGCAGGCCCAGCATCGGCTCATTGTAAGGTAGAAATGGCACAGCCAGGGCTGAGCATGGGCAGGACCAAGAGCAACAGGCCAGCTGCACGGCCCCTGCCACTGTGGTCCCAGTGCCCCTTCTTCAGCTCACGCACAGAAGGGATTCCTGTCCAACCAGCCAGAGGAGGAAGAAAAAGCCCGTGTTTGGGTTACAGATGGGCCAGCTTTCTACGCACGTGTGAACTGAAAATGATGAGAGCTGCACTACAGCCTCCTCAGGGGTGGCCTTGAAAAAACAGGGAGGAAGCCCTCCAGTATATAGGCAGAGTTTCAGATGGTGCATCTCATCATCCTCTTTGTGTGGAAAGAGAAGAGTCCTGAAGATAAAATACGCACAACGTCCAGGCAGTGGCTGATGGCTTGGCTGACTGGTCAGGGAACTGGAAGGAAAGATATTGGAGGATGAGGACCAGGACTGGGCAGAGGATGTGAGTAGATGTATGGGAGCAGGTCCCAGTGTGCAGATCTCGGTATCACATGGTAATATCCATCAGAGAGCATCTAACATTGGAGAGGCACAGAACAACCAAGTAGATGAAATGACCCAGTCAACAGACATCAGCCAGCCTCCGTCATTGGACACCCCAGCACCAGCATGATAGGCACAGTGGAGATATGGAAGTTACACATGGACCCAACGGCTGGATTCCCCTTACCACACTCCATCTATGTGCACCTAGGTACTTCCTGCCCTGAACACCAACGTTCCAGGATACCCGTGAAATCAGAGCGGTTCCTAAGAGTCACCACCAGGAGGCACTAGTTGAACAGTTACAAACTTCGGTGGCAAATGACCCACCAAATGTGGAGAAACCCAACGTCGGCAGGACCAAGTGTTTCTCTTTTCCTAGGTACAGAGAATGGAGCCATGGAAACTCTGGGAATTGGGAAGACACGGACAGAAAATCTACCTCTACCCGGACTCAATCTCCCCACAGTTGGATCTGTGGTCTTAAGCAAGAGTCTCAGGCTTTCTCTGTGACTCTGTTTCCATCTAAGGGTGGAGAATGAGGTAGGCTTAGTCATCACTCTTAAAGCTTTGATCAAGTACCTTCACTTGTGCAGCCAGTGGTGCACTGGACCCAGAGTGCATCAGAGACCCTTGTTAAATGTTCAGAGCGCAGGACACTGCATGCAGGCAAAGGTGCAGTTCTCCACCCTCACCTCAGGTGGGCCTCAGCACTGCCCAGCAGCCTGATTACAATCCTCCAACCCAGTGGCCTTCAACCTGGCTGCACAACCGCATCTCCTGGGCAGCTTCTCAGTGATGCCAGGCCCAGCTCACCCCAGGCTAAGTGTGGGGCCCTTGGCAGCACAGAGACTCCCAGGTGATACTGATGCAGGTCAAGGACCCCATTCTTCCACCACTGAGGGGAAGAGCCGAAGATCCCGTCTCCTCTGGATACCCCCTTGTCAGCACAGAGGAGGGGCTATGTGACTGAAGAGAGGGGGAAACAAATTTATCCAACGTCTTTCTTCATGAAGCATCAGAGCAGTTGACACAGAGGGAAACTGAGGCACTGAGCACCCCCATCTCCCCCTGCCTAGGACACACAGAGGTTCACAGATCAAGCCATGGTAGTCCTGGGGTGTAGCCTCAGGCCCTTGTCATAGTAGAAGCCACGTGGTTTAAAAGGCCCAGGTCACCCTGTACACCTTAAACTTATACAGCAATGCATGTCAATCATTTCTTAATAAAACGGGTAAAAACTAATAAAGGGCCCTGGGATCAAGGCTAGGCTCTACCTCCTCTCTAACCATGAGCTGTGGGACCTTAAGTCAATTAACTCCTCTGATCCTCTATTTCTTCATCTATAAAATGAAGATAAATACCCACTTCTTCAAAACAACTTCAAGATTGTTTTGAAGTTCGAATTAAAACCATCTATATATGGATGTTCTGACAACCGTAAAACACTAATACAATACAGTATGTTCTTTTTAAAAACTTTAAATTTTACTTATTTTTTACAAAACAAGAAATAGATGTATATGGAAAAAATTCAAAAAAATAAATGGGCCTCCCTCCCTTGTCCCCGGTAACCATTTCCTCTTCTGGGAGGCAACTACTGTTAGCAGCTCCTCTGGTGGAAACTAATGTATTCCTAACAGGAGTTCTGCTGCGCCAGGCAATTCCCTGTACAGACCACGAGGCTCCCGAATGTGCCAGATTCAGGCTTCCGTAATGTTATGGAGCACTTAATACATGCCAGGCTCTTGCACACATAACCTCTCTTTTAATTATCAAAACCAAAACAGAACAAGAAAACCTATAAGGTAGCATTAAGACTCCTGCTTTTCAGATATAGAAACTGTGGTTAAGCAGTTTGGCTAAGGTCACTCAACAAGATAGTCATAATACCAGGACCCAAATCCAGGTCCTGTAACTCGCACGCCTTAACCACTGATCCACGGCCACCCCAGAAATCCACCCACATGCCTGCCGTTCCCCGCCCACAAGCGCAATCCCAGCTTGCTGAGTCTCCGCAGGTCCCTAGTCAGCCAGGTCTCCACTGCGCATGGGTGTTTTCACGTCATTTACGCTTTTAGTGAATAAGGTGCTCGTAAGAAAGCCAGCATCCGTACGTCTTTCCTTTCTAAGAAGACTGCACTCCCTGAGGAAGGCAGCAGGTGCGGTAACTCCCGTGGGCCTTTGCACCCAAGCCAGTGCAGCCGCAAGACCAGATGCATCAGCGGTATTGGCTGGGACCAAGGCCTCTTACTACACATACACCCACACACCCCACTGCACAATCATTCTGATCTTGTTTTGCCTGGAATCTCCTCCCCTGCCCTAGAGGAGGTTGCCACATCCAGGTGGGGACACCGGAAGTCATGCGTCCCGAATGTAGGACGTGATCCAAACTGCATCCAGTGTCTGGCTATCCTCAACTCCATGCTGTGCCCACAGGAGCGCCAGAGAGAAATCTCTGGGACCTGTCTTCCCATCAGTCCCTTGAGAGCAAGCGCTCAGCTTCCTATGGTATCTGAGACTGAAGGACAGTCATCAGGGGACAGACAGCCCCTGTGACACATCCCTGTTCCACATGAGGAAAGGGAGCCTTGGGATAAGGGTTGGGATCTAGGAAGGAATTTCTCATTTAAACAGATGGGGCCTGTTGAAAGCCAGCCTCTCCCTTCTGAGAAGTTCAAGAAGGTTCCCAAGGGTATGGCTTGAATGACAGGGAAGGACTGAGACAAGCAGGGAGGGTTGGGCCTGGGAGGGGCTGGGAGAGTCTGTGGGAGTGGGTGAAGGAAGAGAAGGAAGGGGGGAGGGTTCCCCAGACACCTGGAGGGAGAGCTTTGAAACAGAGAAAGAGCAAGTGACGGAATAGAAACTACAACGGACTTCCCGGTGGGTCGGTGGGTCGCCCCTTCTTGGAAGGTCATCAATCAATCAGTCAACATTACATAGCCCATCCCTCCCACTCGCTTTCAAGAGAGGTTAGATTTTCACCAGACTAGTTAACTTTCCATCCTATTCCATATTTTTACCTGAGAAACTAAGAGTATTTTAGGATTTTGGAATTATCTACCTGAGTGGAATTCTCAATCTACCCTCAACCCTGTCAATGGAAAAATCCAAAAAGAGATAAACTGTGTTAATGAGGTTTCAGAAGCTATTTTGTTGGGGGCAGTTTTCTGCTTTTAAAAGTAGTGTATCCACATTGAATGTCTCCAAGCCCCAGCCCCCTCATTTGTACAACAGGGATATCAACAATATATACCCCATAGGTTCGCCTCAAGGATTAAATGAGACAAAGTATGTAAAGTGCTGAGCATAGTGTTTGAGGGTGTTTGACTCACAGTGAACACTTGGTAAGTGTAGCTATTACTTTGTAACAGCCGAATCACTTCCAATTTGCCAGCTCCCAGTTTGGTCCTTTCCTCTATCTTGACTTTAACAGCTGCTAATTGTTCACAAGCTAAATTTTCACTTCTTGAGGCATTTCTCCTAGACGCTCTTTGAGGGCAGGCTCCCTTAGTAAGTAAAACATGTGATTCAATTTATAAAACTTCTATTTTTGTCCCCCCGTTTTTAGAACTATCTTCTTCCATCAGCTGAGTTGGACCAGATAAAGCTGTGAAATCTCTTCCAATGAAAAATTGATGACTCCGTTGTATGGAGTGAGGAGCTGTCTGTCTACTCAAGTATCTTAGGGCCAAATATCAACAAAAGCAGATTGATATTTTGTAGAGAGTAATTTGCAGACTGACAGAGCTGAACCAAAACATTTAACATCCAGTGATGAACGTCTTGTCAATAATGAGGTCCTTTGTATGCAATGCATAATTCAGAAAGGAAGCAGAGTTTCATCTGCCTAATTTAGCAAACTTTAAAAGATAAAAAAGAATGAATCCTAAGGAATTAATCTGTGATGGAGGGGAAATAAAAAACTGTTAAGATGTTCAGCAATGCATTACTTACACAGGCCCCAATGATACATAATCTAAATCTCTCCCAATATGAAAATGGTTAAGTAAAATCTGGCTCATCCAAACATTTAGAATATTATGAAGTCTTTAAATGGATGCAGCATAAAATGGTGGTTACGGCCTCATTCTCTGGGCTTAGGCTGCCTGAGTTCAAATCCAGACTCCACTTCTTATGAGCTGCATGACTTGGACAACTCATTTAATTTCTCTACACCTCTGTTTCCTCACTTGTAAAATGGAGATTAAACTAGTATGTACCTCAGAGAGTTGTTGATTAAACGTAAAGCTCTTAGAACAGTTGCTGGTGAACCATAAATACTTAACACATGTTAGCTAATATGAGAGTTTAATAACACAGTGTGTCACTGCTAACTTATCATCAGTTCCCTTTCATCGTCTTCTAGGGCTCTTGGCTAGACTACAAAATGACCAGCCTTTCTTCAGTTAGGTGTAGCTATGCGGCTAAATTCAGGCCAACAGAAGGAGAGCAAAAGTGATGCATGTCCCTGCCAGGCATGGTCCATACAGAATTCACATGTACTCTCTCAGCTTTAACCCTGCTGCTGGCTTGATGCAAACAAATGCAATGATCAGGAGCATCCATTTGGGCTTCCTGTGAATGAGAAACATTTTAGTGCTAAGACAGTGGAATTTTGGGATTCATCAATTACAGCAGCAAACATTAACTACTGCACAAAGGGTTTTTTTTTATGTTAAGTGAAAAAATATAGGATATATAAATGACATGCCAAAGACTGGGAGATATGAATATTTGTTGACAATATTTGTTTTTCCATTTTTTTTTGATTGAGGAAAACTTAAGCACAGTGAAATGCAAAGGTCTCAAGTGAATAAGACAAAAGGTTTTAATGAATTTTTATTCCTATATAACCAGCACACTAAATCAAAATATAGGCTATGTCCATCACCCCAGAAAATTCCCTTGTGCTCAAACCTCACAGGCAACCACCATTCCAATGTCTATCACCATAAATCAGTTTTACCCCTTCTTGAGCACCATATGAATGGAGTCATGCATCATATACTCATTTGTATCTGGTGCCTTTCACTCAACAAACATAATGTTTTTGAGATTCATGCATATTGCTGCATATAACGATAGTTCATTCTTTTTAAGTTGTTAAACAGTATCCCATTGTCTGACTATGCCACAATTTGTTTATTAGTTCTCCTGTGGATAGACATTTGGATTATTTTTAGGTTTTTACTATTGTGAATAAAGCTACCAGGAACATTCATGTACAAGTATTTTTGTAGTGCTTTTCTGTTTTCATTTCTCTTGGGTAAATATCTAGAAGAGGAATTGCTGAGTGTATTAGTTTTCTATTTCTCCTGTAACAAATTACCACAAACTTAGTGGCTTAAAACAACATGGATTCATTATTTTATAGATCTGTGGTCAGAACTCGGACACAGGTCTCACTGGGCTAAAGCTGTGGTCATCAGGGCTGCGTTCCTTCCTGGAGGTTCCTTCCCGGAGGCTCTAGGGGTGCCATAGTCAGCCCGGCTGCCATAATGAAGTACCATAGACTGGGTGGCTTAAACGATAGAAATTAATTTTCTCAGTTTTGACACCCGGAAGGCTGAGATCAGGTGACAGCACAGTCAGGTTCCAGTGAAGGTTTTCTTCCTGGCTTGCGGATGGCCACCTTCTTGCTGTGTGCTCACAGTAGCAGGGGGGAATGGGGATGGAGGGGGTGGTGCTCTCTGGTGTCTCTTTTTTGAAGGGCACTAATCCCATCATGAAGGCCCCACTCTTATGACCTCATCTAACCTTAATGACGTCCCAAAGGCCCCATCTCTGAATACCATCACACTGTGTTTAGGTCTTCAACATATGAATTGTGAAGGGTGACAGTTCAGTCCATAGCAAGGGTGAATTAGTTTCTGTACTTTTTTCAGCTTCTAGAAGCGGCCTGCATTCCCTGGATCATGGCCCCCTTCCCTTGTGATTACACTGAGCCCACCTGGATAACCTGAAACAATTTCTCAATCACAAAATCCTTAATTTAATCACATCTGCATGGCCTGTCCCTTTTGCCACATAGTGTAATATATTCACAAGTTCTGGGGATTGGGATGAGGACATATTTGTAGGGGGTCAGAGGATATTGTTCTGCATACCTCACTGGGTCATAGGTGGTATATGTTTACCTTTATATAAGAAACTGCAACACCGTTGTCCCATTTACATAGTCACCAGCAATATGTGAAAGTCCAGCTGTTCCACATCCTGCCAACCCTTAGAATTTTCAGTCTTTTTAATTTTAGTTATGCTAAGGGGTGTAAAGCAATGTCTTATTTTGGTTTTAATTTGCATTTCCCTGATGACTAGAAAGTTGAACATCTTCTGTGCTTATTGACTGAGAACTTTGTTTTGTGAAGTTTCTGTTTTCAAGTCTTTTATCTATCTTTAATTGGGTTATTTGCCTTTTTATTATTGATTTACAAGAGTTGTGGGGTTTTTTATTGGGGGGGGCACGCCACGTGGTTTGCAGGATCTTAGTTCCTTGACGAGGAATTGAAACCATGCCCCCTGCAGTGGAAACTCGGAGTCCTAACCACTGGACCACCAGGGAATTAATTCCCTACAAAAGTTCTTTTTATATTCTGGATAAAAATTCTTTGTCATATATAGGTACTGTGTTGGGGAGGGGGAAATCCCTCTCTACCCCTCTTGAGTTCTTTTGGCTGGTCTAATAATTAAATTGACATAAGACAGATTAGCAGGAGAAAAAAAAAAACAATTTAATTCCTACACACAGAAGTCTTGTAGAGCTGGAACCCCCAAAGTTATCCAAGCAGGCTGTTTATATATCATTTTTAGACAAAGAAACAATTATTTGTGAAGATTTAACAAAGGAGCTTGTGCCTGGGGTAGCAGATGAATGAAGAAGTAACAAAGTTTGTTTATCCAGCTTTCTTAGCCTTGAATTCCCTAACTCTAGTGATAAGGATGCTTTCTATTCTCCTGGTACAGGGAGGATACTTTCACATGGGAGATTTAGTTCCTGCTTTCAGGGGGAAATAGGGGAGTCAGAGTGTTTTTTTTGTTTGGTTTGGTTTTTTCTTTTTTTTAAAATATCTTTTTTTCCCACCAGCTGTTTCTCACATAACATTAATTCAAAATAATCAATACACCATTGTGGCATATCTTAAGGCAGTCTGCTCTGAACGCCAGTGGTTCCCTCCACATATTGAAAGCTAAGTTGGTGGCTGTGAAGAGCAAAACCAGGTGAGTGCTGAGAGGTAAGATCTGCAAAGGGGGGAAAGACTGTAGATTGGGATGAGGACGAATAAACAGAAAAGAAAAAATTGAAGCACATTTCCCCAACCCCATTAATCCAGTTCCCCAATCCTGGGATTAGATCAGTCCAATAAAATGCCTTCATTTATGTGATAGAGAGTGTTAATCTTCTATTTTAATAGATGTAAGTTAGACACTACTTGTCTGGTTTGATTAACATAGAAGCAACATTTTTCACCAGTGATTGGACAAGCTCCTCCTTACTGATCTGCCAGCATGTCCAGAGCACGTCAATTTTGGAGCATCACAGACTCTAAGCCATCAGCTTCCGACTGGAGTGTTTTTGAAGTCTGCATAGTGATATTGAACTCTTGGTCCCTTATCATGGAGAGATTTAAGATAGCTTTTTCCAATTCATAATCTCCAAAGCTTGGGAATAAGACCCTCAATGCTGAAAAGAACTTGGAGTTGTGATACACAAGGGGATTTTCTACAGTTCTGACTGCCATGTTTATGTGACACAACTTTAGGACCAAAGGAGCCCAAGTCTATAATTTGGCTGGCATTTGGGTGGAGTATTTGGTGACAGAAGGAGCCAGGTACCCAAGTCCGCGTCATCCTGACCATTTAGATGGGAACACTTTATATACTTTGTTGCCACATTAAACAAAAAGACCAGTGTGGTTTACAGACGAGGTTAGAGTGGAACCTGTAATCTCCAGGGTCTGCAGTATTCCATGGCCTTTGCCATGGGGACTGTTAGCATCCATACACCGCCATGTGCTCCTGTCAATCTGTGAGAGCAGAACAGATTCCGCAATAGCTGGTATAGGAGGCCTGTAGTGTGGCTTTGATAGCTATAAAGCTTAGTTCTGTCACCTCATCAAGTCAGTACAGATTTTTGGTCCACTCATATAGAGTTTGTGGTATTTAGCAGTTTAATCAGGGGAGCAGCTTTAATACCCCAAGCTATACAAGGACAGCTTGTGAACTACCCAAAACATTTGGTGATTTGGCAGACATTTGTACCAAAAAGGGTAGTGCTAGAGTCACTTACAATCTCCCTGAGAGGTTTGAAGATGCCATTTGTGGAATCAAACCACAAGGTCTGACTGCAATATTGTCTTGGTATGTCACCCAGAAAAGGTCCAGTGTCATGTTTGTTTTTAATACAAAGGGAAAGTTTTTCACCTGTTGTCTTTATCTGGGCAAGAGACACTCCTTGAACTTCTATACAGGTTTGCCAGGGCCCAAATAGCTCACCAGAAGGAGAGGCAGGGTGATGTTTTTCTGATTATGGGTACCATACCCTGTCATCCAAGCACCTCCCACCTAGTCCACCAGGTGTTAACGTCAGCAGGAACCAAGGCCAGTTCAGGTTCTCTTGCACTACCTAGATGCTGACATATCCAACAGTCAGACTGACTGGTTAATGTGGCCAGGGTTTGGTAAACTGGCATAATAGGGTGTTTGGTTAGTGCCCAACCCGCTGAAAAAGTAAGTGTTAATAAGGGTAAGACATAGGCTGAAAAAGAGCCATAGTGTAGACTTAGAAGGGGAGCAGGATAGATGGAGACAAGCACTCTCTAGCCAGCCTTCTAAAATGACTAATACATGTGAGGAAAGTGGCCACTGAAGAGAAGGTGCGGTTTTTGTTTGTTTTTGTTTTTTAACATATATACAGGGAGTCTTAAAAAAAAAGGGAGGAAATAGGTGAAAGCAAAATTTCTTTTTTTTTTTTTTTTTTTGGCTGTGTTGGGTCTTCGTTGCTACATGCAGGCTTTCTCTAGTTGTGGTGAGTGGGAGCTACTCTTGGTTGTGGTATGCGGGCTTCTCATTGTGGTGGCTTCTCTTCTTGTGGAGCACGGGCTCTAGGCATGCAGGCTTCAGTAGTTGTGGCGCACGGGCTTAGTAGCTCCGTGGCATGTGGGATCTTCCTGGACCAGGGATCGATCCCGTGTGCCTTGCATTGGCAGGCTGATTCTTAACCACTGCACCACCAGGGAAGTCCAAAAGCAAAGTTTCTTGATCTATGAACTTGGGAAAAGCTGTCTACTTCATGATGCCAGCTGCTTCTGGGGCCTGGGAATTGGCCCTGGAAATCCTTACTTTGAGGTCACCTATAGGGATTATCTCCCAACTGTTTTGAGAGCAATGATCCAGGTCTATTTTGGTATGGCTTGCATGAATCCAGGGGGATTTTTCTTTTATTTTGTTAGTAGTGTATGTGGTCAGCAGTACCTCATAAGGCCCTTCTCAGTGAGGTAACAGCACGTGCTTCCTTCTAAGGACCTTGATGTACTCCCGGTCTCTTGGTTGAAAAGGATGGCAAGGCTTGTAGGTAGGTGGAAACCATGCCCCTTTTTCCTGTTGGCAATATGCTTTAAGTACACTGGTTAGTTCTTTTATCTAGCTAGTCATAGCATCAAATAGTTCACTCACATTTCCATAACATTCACTTAATCCAGGAATGGAAGGTTTAGACATGCCAATAAGCACTGGGTATCCAAAGGGATTAATCCATACCTCCTACTTGAGTATTCTAGATCTTTCAAGGGCCAGGGGCAAAGGTTTTGGCTATTTAAGTCCAGTTTCTTGACAGATCTGTCCTAAAGTACTTTCTATGGCTAGATTTTTACATTCCACTTGCCTTGATGATTGAGGATGGTATGGGGCATGGAATTTTAATGAGGGCCTCAAAGTTTTTGCAAGCAGTTGGTTCATCTCTGCTGTAAAATGAGTTCTTGCTCTGATTCAATCCATAAAGGCATGCCAAGACGAGGAATATTCTAGGCTATCAATGTCTTTACCACTGTGATGGCAGCAGCATATCCAACCAGTTAGCATTCAGTCCATCCATTAAACAAGCAGACAATAACCAAACAGTGAGAATAGCCTAAAGCTGGGATCAAATCTATAAAATCCATTTGGAGTGCTGAGAAGGGCAGTGTGGGCCTGGGAGAACTTCCTGGGGTGTACTGATTTCTTCCAGAATTTTGGTGAGATTTACAAGTTGTGCACGGGGAAATAATTTGGTCTGAAATTTTGTGGATGCGAGGGCAAAACCAATTGTCTTTTGGTTCCTTAACTATCCCCTGTCTATAAATGTGTCCCATTTGATGAGAGTTAAG
Source organism: Delphinapterus leucas (assembly GCF_059928025.1). NCBI lineage: Eukaryota > Metazoa > Chordata > Mammalia > Artiodactyla > Monodontidae > Delphinapterus > Delphinapterus leucas. The sequence goes on from NC_143132.1 coordinate 82,864,131, forward strand.
TGCAAGCCGAAAAGTCAAAAGAAAAGGAGTACAGGAAGTCTGTTTGGACCAATGTATAATCAATCTGATAATTGTTTGGCACCTTTTGTATCCATTTGTCTTTTTTGGATTGTGGGGCCTTTGCCTGATAGTTAATAATATCAATCAGAGATAAAGGCAGGTTTAAAGATTGGGTGGAGAAAGGATAAGGGGGGTCCATTTGCGCTGCATGTTTAGCAGCTCTATTGTTTCCCAAAGATATAGCATCACTCTCCTTAGTATGGGCTGAACAGTGAACAATAGCAATTTTAGAAGGGAGGTGACTAGCTTGTAATAGGGCAGCAATTATATGCCATTAGCTACAGGAGTACCTGCAGAAGATAAGAATCCACGGGATTTCCGAATTATGCCAACAGCTTGGCAGACTCCAAGAGCTATGAGTTCGACAGCTTGGGCTGATTTTATAGTGGGCAAAGAGTAGTCCTCAAGTGTTTCATGTGGGGAAACTACGGCATAACCAGTTAGGTTTCCTCAGAAATTTCTTTTACAAGAGTCATCACAAAATAAAAGTAAGTCTGGGTTGTCTAAAGGGATGTCTGAAAGATCCTCTCATGGCTTTGAGACCATATCTATAGTTGCAAGGCAATCATGTGGAATGGAATGGGGCTCTCCATCATGAGGCAGGGGTAGTAGAATAGCTGGATTTAAAGTGTTACAACAATGTACGGTGATGGAAGGGTAAATTAAAAGATCCTCGTCCTAGGTGATCCGTCACTATGTAGAGAGGTGCTGCATTCTATGAACTTGTAAGATAGCAGACACAGCGTGGGGAACATAGAGATGAATGGGAGAGCCTAATTAGAGTACTGGCTTTGTCAGTCAAGGTGGCAGCTGTGGCCACCACACAGCAGCATACTGGATGGCACAGGGCCTAATTGGCATGAGAAATATACTATATGATGTATCTGAGAGGCAAAAGGCTATCCTAGAATGCCTGCAGCAATCCCATTATTTTCGTGGCAGTACTGATGAAAAGGTTTATCAAAAGTAGGTAAGCCAAGAACCAGAGGTGTGACAGAGTTAATTCTAAGGCTTCAAAGGATGGTAATGCCTCTGAAGGCCAGGAAATGGGCTCCGGGGTGATATCTGGGAGGAATGCATACAGAGATTTAGCAAGAGCTGCAATATTAGGAATCCAACAGTAGCCAGCTGCCGGTAAAAATTTATGTAACTGTTTTTTTCGTTTTGGGGAGAATGATGGCCTAAAGTGACTCAAGGCATTTGGGGGTGAGTCTTTGAATGCCCTGAGATATGTCATATCCTAAGTAAGCAACAGTTATTTGTACCCATTGAAGTTTAGATCTGGAGATTTTATGGCCTTGTTCAGCTAGTGCCTTTAGGAGAATGAGGGCATCTATAAGTGCTCCCTGCTTAGTTTGAATACAAAGTAAAAGGTCATCAATATAATGGACAAGCGTGGAGACCTGGGTAAAGGCTATGGTTTCTAAGTTGGCTCTGAGGACTTGGGAAAATGTTGAGGGAGATTAACAATATCTCCTGAGGTATTCGAGTCCATGTTAATTGTCTCCCTTTAATAGAAATGCAAAAAGAAATTGTGAGTCGGGGTGCAATGGAATTGAAAAAAAAAGCTAAACAGAGCTCAGTTATCGTAAACCACGCTGAATCGGCAGGAATTGAGGTGAAAATAATAGCTTGGTTTTAAGGGGGCGTCAGATTGGGAACACAGAAATCCAGAAGATCTTCTGGAGGGTCAGAAACAGGGAGCTGGGCATAAAGTGGAGTATAAAAAGGAAGAGAAGGGGTATTTACATCAGATTTGGTTTTTAATTTTTGTTCCAACTTCTATCTTTCATTTTATTAGGGGATTCCCTAAGGATAGCTGGTATGCTTTTTTTGTGTTCTTTTTTCAACTTAGTCCTCCCATAAGTACCAATATGACAGCTGTTTATGATGAGAGCTCTCCAAAATTTTTTTCAAATACAGAAGTTTTTCCAATTCAAAAAATTTGGCCCTTGATGAGTAGGCTCTCCTTTAGCATATTTATTCCAATAGTGACTCAATTCAATAAGCCTTTTTATGGAAGGACCTAGAGGAAATTTTCCAGGCTTAGAATAAATCTTTACCATGGATGCAAGATGAGTTCCTGGAGAGGGTACAGACAATGAGTCCTCAAAATCCAAACGTTCACTCCCAAAGTTAGTCTAAGAAAGCAAAGGCCTTCACTGCCCGGGCGGTAAGGATGGTGTAGTAAAAACAGTGTCTCCAATCTCTCACAAAAAATGTGAGATGCCTCGAATTACAGACGAACTAATCTATGACACCAGGCAGGCACTACTGGAATGGGACCTTACCAGTACTAACAAGCAACAAATGATGATGTGACAAAAGCCCCTTATGGACTGGGACCCCTTATGACAAACACCCCTATGACCTGGCACGGCTGGACGAAGAGAGTGCTGCTTATGACGTCATGTCTCAGAACCCCAGTCTATTCAACTGTCAACCAGATGCACCCCGATAAGTGCACCTTACAGATAATGGAGACCATAGAGACTATTCTCACTAGTCACAAAGCCAAGCTCTCAGGACGCAAAATGAGATGGAAGGAAAAATCTCATCCAGTTTACATAGGGAACCCACAGCAAAGTTTGTCTAAACAGACGCCATTCTGGTGAGAACGGTTAACTCACCCAGTCTGTGAGGCCAGCTCAAACAGCAAGATTATAAAGGGTTAATGCCTGCATTTTTCTCTATGATTCTTCCTCCTAATGACAAACAATACAACAGACAGAGACAAAGAAAAACAGTGACCATCTCTGAAAGGAGAGAATCCATAAAAACCTAGAGTACTCATTTCCCAAACACCAGAGTTGGTAGGTCCAAGGAATCAGTTCCACAAATATTTTCTCCTGTTAATCTAAGTTTAGAAAGAAAGCAAAGGGACTCTCATGACTTTCCGTTCCACCAGAGACCCAGGTAAGAGCTCTTACATTCTGCCAGCCTTTGTCAGAGGTTTCAGGATTTCTCAGCTGCAGCAGCCTCAGGGGGGAGCCTGGTCCAGCCGATATCCTGCCCACTATGCCAACTGCTGGGGAAGGGGAAATTCCCCCATCCCCCACCCCCTTGAGTTATTTTGGTTGGTCTAACAATTCAATTGACACAAGACAGGTTAACAGGAAGGAAAAAAAAACAATTTAATTCATACACATGGAGGTGACATGGAAATGGGACTCCCAAGGTGAACAAGCTGGGTGTTTCGTATAAAATTTTTAGACAAAGAAACAAATATTTGTGAAGATTTAGCAAAAGGACTTGTGCTTGAAGCAGCAGACTAATAAAGAAACAACAAAGTTTGTTTATCCAGCTTTCTTAGCGTTCAATTCCCTAACTCTGGTAATAAGGATGCTTTCTATCTTCCTGGTACAGGGAGGATAGATTCACATGGGAGATTTAGTTTCCGCTTTCAGGGGCAAAGGGGTGGGGATTGGGGGGGTCAGAGTGTTTTATTAATGTTTTTTTTTCCACCAGCTATTTCTCAAGTAACTTTACTTCAAAATAATTAATATGCCATTATGGCATATCTTGGGCAGCCTGCTCTAAGGCCCAACAATTGCAAATATTTTCTCCCAGTCTGAGTGGTGAGTTTTCATTTTCTTCAGAGCATCTTACAATGAGTAGACTTTCTTGGTAAGTTCAATTTACTTTTATTTTCTTTTATGGTTTGTTCTTTTTGTATCCTAAAATCTCTGTCTATCTCAGCCTCACTGTGGCAGACTGTAATTTCCAAATACAGCTGCAACAATATTTCTTATCCACGTGCTCTTCTACAATATGATCTTGCCACGCCTTCCATTTCCCTTAAATGCTTGAGAGAGTTCACTGATGAGACCTTCGGGGCCTCCAGCTTCTTGTGTGGAAAGTTTTTTAAAAAAATTATTATTAGAAATTCAATTTATTTAATGGGCATAGGGATATTTATTTATTTATTCTTTTTTTAAAAAATACATGTTAGTGTATATATGTCAATCCCAATCTCCCAATTCATCACACCACTACCACCCCCCCACGACTTCCCCCCCTTGGTGTCCATATGTTTGTTCTCTACATCTGTGTCTCTATTTCTGCCCTGCAAACCGGTTCATCTGTACCATTTTTCTAGGTTCCACATATGTGCATTAATATATGATATTTGTTTTTCTCTTTCTGACTTACTTCACTCTGTGTGACAGTCTCTAGATCCATCCACATCTCTACAAATGACCCAATTTCATTCCTTTTTATGGCTGAGTAATATTCCATTGTATATATGTACCACATATTCTTTATCCATTCGTCTGTAGATGGGCATTTAGGTTGCTTCCATGACCTGGCTATTGTAAATAGTGCTGCAATGAACATTGGGGTGCATGTGTCTTTTTGAATTATGGTTTTCTCTGGGTATATGCCCAGTAGTGGGATTGCTGGGTCATATGGTAATTCTATTTTTAGTTTTTTAAGGGACCTCCATACTGTTCTCCATAGTGGCTGTATCAATTTACATTCCCACCAACAGTGCAAGAGGGTTCCCTTTTCTCCACACCCTCTCCAGCATTTGTTGTTTGTAGATTTTCTGATGATGCCCATTCTAACTGGTGTGAGGTGATACCTCGTTGTAGTTTTGATTTGCATTTCTCTAATAATTAGTGATGCTGAGCAGCTTTTCATGTGCTTCTTGGCCATCTGTATGTCTTCTTTGGAGAAATGTCTATTTAGGTCTTCTGCCCATTTTTTGATTGGATTGTTTGTTTTTTTAATATTGAGCTGCATGAGCTGTTTATATATTTTGGAGGTTAATCCTTTGTTTATTCATTTGCAAATATTTTCACCCATTCTGAGGGTCACCTTTTCGTCTTGTTTGTAGTTTCCTTTGCTTTGCAAAAGATTTTAAGTTTCATTAGGTCCCATTTCTTTATTTTTGTTCTTATTTCCATTACTCTAGGAGGTGGATCAAAAAAGATCTTGCTGTGATTTATGTCAAAGAGTGTTATTCCTATGTTTTCCTCTAAGAGTTTTATAGTGTCTGGTCCTACATTTAGGTCTCTAATCCATTTTGAGTGTATTTTTGTGTATGGTGTTAGGGAGTGATCTAATTTCATTCTTTTACATGTAGCTGTCCAGTTTTCCCAGCACCACTTACTGAAGAGACAGTCTTTTCTCCATTGTATATTCTTCCCTCCTTTGTCATAGATTAGTTGACCATAGGTGTGTGGCTTTATCTCTGGGCTTTCTATCCTGTTCCATTGATCTATATTTCTGTTTTTGTGCCAGTACCATATTGTCTTGATTACTGTATCTCTGTAGTATAGTCTGAAGTCAGGGACTCTGATTCCTCCAGCTCCGCTTTTTTTCCCACAAGACTGCTTTGGCTATTCAGGGTGTTTTGTGTCTCCATGCAAATTTTAAGATTTTTTGTTCTAGTTCTGTAAAAAATGCCATTGGTAATTTGATAGGGATTGCATTGAATTTGTAGATTGCTTTGGGTAGTAAAGTCATTTTCACAATATTGATTCTTCCAATCCAAGAATATGGCATATTCCTCCATCTGTTTGTGTCATCTTTGATTTCTTTCATCAGTTCCTTACTGTTTTCTGAGTACAGGCCTTTTACCTCCTTAGGTAGGTTTATTCCTAGGTATTTTATTCTTTTTGTTGCAATGGTGAATGGGATTGTTTCCTTAATTTCTCTTTCTGATCTTTTGTTGTTAGTGTATAGGACTGCAAGAGATTTCTGTGCATTAATTTTGAATCCTGCAACTTCACCAAATTCAGTGATTAGCTCTAGTAGTTTTCTGGTGGCATCTTTAGGATTCTGTATGTATAGTATCATGTCATCTGCAAACAGTGACAGCTTTACTTCTTTTTCAATTTGTATTCCTTTTATTTCTTTTTCTTCTCTGATTGCAGTGGCTACAACTTCCAAAACTATGTTGAATAATAGTGGTGAGAGTGGCCATCCTTATCTTGTTCCTGATCTTAGAGGAAATGCTTTCAGTTTTTCACTATTGAGAATGATGTTTGCTGTGGGTTTGTTTTATATGGCCTTTATTATGTTGAGGTGGGTTCCCTATATGCCCACTTTCTGGAGAGTTTTTATCATAAATTCGTGTTCAATTTTGTCAAAAGTTTTTTCTGCATCTATTGAGATGATCATATGGTTTTTCTTCTTCAATTTGTTAATATGGTGTATCACATTGATTGATTTGCATACATTGAAGAAGGCTTGTATCCCTGGGATAAATCCCACTTGATCATGGTGTATGATCCGTTTAATGTGTTGTTGGATTCTGTTTGCTAGTATTTTATTGAGGATTTTTGCATCTATATTCATCAGTGATATTGGTCTGTAATTTTCTTTTTTTGTAGTATCTTTGTCTGGTTTTGGTATCAGGGTGATGGTGGCCTCAAACAATGAGTTTGGGAGTGTTCCTTCCTCTGTCATTTTTTGGCAGAGTTTGAGAAGGATGGGTGTTAGCTCTTCTCTAAATGTTTGATAAAATTCACCTGTGAAGACACCTGGTCCTGGACTTTTGTTTGTTGGAAGATTTTTAATCACAGTTTCAATTTCATTACTTGTGATTGGTCTGTTCATATTTTCTATTTCTTCCTGGTTCAGTCTTGGAAGGTTATGTCTTTCTAAGAATTTTTCCATTTCTTCCAGGTTGTCCATTTTATTGGCATAAAGTTGCTTGTAGTAGCCGGGCATAGGGATACTTAAATTTTCTGTTTCTTCTTGAGTCAGTTTAGGTAAGTTTTGTTTTCCAAGGAATGTTCATTTCATTTAAGTTGGTGAATTTATTGGCATGAATTATTCCATAGTAAACCATTTTAATTTTTTCATAGTCTGAGAATCCTTATTGACCTCCATCCTTTGTTCCTGATATTGGTAATTTGTGTTTTCTCTCTTTTTATTTTCTTGACGAATCTTATAAAAGGTTTATTGTTTTTATTAAACTTTTCACAGAACCAACTTTTGGCTCTGTTCGTTTTCTTTATGGTTTGACTATTGTCTGTTTTATTGATCTTCATCCTTATCTTTATTATTTCCTTCCTTCTACTTACTTGGACTTTGATTTACCCATATAATTCTTACTTCTTAAGTTGGAAACTTAAATCATTGATTTTTAAACCCTTGTTGCTTTTCTGATGTAAACATTTAAACCTGTAGACTTCCCTCTAAATGCTGCTTAGATGCATCTCACTGATTTTGCTGTTTTATAATTTCAGCCTTTATCATTCAGCTTTATTTTCTAATTTATTTTCTAATTCCTCTTGTGTTTTCTTTTTTGACCCCTAATTTATTAAGAATTATCTTGTTTAATTTCCAAATACTTGGGGATTTTCTTTTTTTTAATTTATTTTAATTTTTTAAAAATATTATTTTGATGTCAACAATTTATAAAGTCTTTATTGAATTTGTTACAATATTGCTTCTGTTTTATGTTTTGGTTTTTTGACCACAAGGAATGTGGGATTGTAGCTCCCCGACCAGGGATCAAACCCGTACCCCCTGCATTGGAAGGTGAAGTCTTAACCACTGGACCACCAGGGAAGTTCCCATTTGGGGATTTTCTAGCTATCATGTTGTTACTGATTTCTAACTTACTTATGTTATAGTTAGAGAACATACTTATAAGATTTCAGTCTTTCAAAATGTATTGAGACTTACATTATGCTCCAGCATCTGACCTGTCCTGTTGAACACTCTGTGTGCACTTGAAAAGGACGTGCAGTTGTTGGATGTGATGTTCTATACATGAGTTTCTATCTAGTTGAACTTTTTTTTTTTGGCCATGCTGCACAGCATGTGGGCTTTTAGTTCCCCCACCAGGGATTGAACCTGTGCCCCCTGCAGTGGAAGCATGGAGTCTTAACCACTGGACCACCAGGGAAGTTCCTAGTTGAACTTTTCTTGTACTGCAGTTTTGCAGGCAATGAGTTCTCTCAGCTGTCATTTGTTTTATCATTTACTTTTAAATGACTGTAATTTATCCTCATTTTTGAGGGGTATATTCACAGAATAGAAAATTGTGGATTATCAGGTTTTTCTTTCAGCCATCTGAAGATGTTATTCCACTATCTTCTGGCCTCCATTGTTTTTCATGAGAAGTCAGCCACCATTCATTTCATTGCTCTCCTGTGTATAATGTGTCTTTTATCTGGCTACTTTTAAGATTTTCTATTTATATTGGGTTTTCAACAGTTTGACTATGACGGACCTGGGTATGGTTTTCTTTTTATTTATCCTGCTTGGAGGCTCACTGAACTTCAAGGATCTGTAGGTTGATGTTTTCATGAAATTTTGGGAAAATGTGGCCATTATTTCTTCATGTACTTTTTTTTTTTTTCTGCCGCATTCTCTCTTCTCTTTTCTTTCTGAGATCTCTGCTTTTAACTATGTTAGTTATGGCAAGTAGATCTGGGGGGTGGGGAGAACAGCTAGTAATTACAGTTTTCACATTCCAGGCAGCAGGAAAAGAAAGCAAAGAGAACTAGAGGCACAACTCATTTGCTTCTGCTCATACTCCCTTGGCTAGTTCCCTGGACGGCTGGGTATCCAAATAAAATTCTCTACCTAAAGAAAGAAGTGACTTTGATGATATACCTGATGGAGTAACTGATATCAGATTCCCATCACCACCACCACAAACAACTATAAAACTAGACAAAATGTATGAGGCAGCTGTTTTCAGGCATTGGACAACAGGCAGTACCTGCAAACAGACTGCAATCCTGGACAGAAAGAAAACACATGCAGTGAATCCCACATTGGCCCTGGCTTTCTTCCTGGGGGTACCTCCTGGGCCCAGTGCAGGGAGACGGAGTTTATACAGAGCTAAGCAATCTTGCTGAGCTGAAGAGGGTAGAAATTCAGGGATGCTGAATTGGCTAAAATTTTCAGGGCAAGGTAACAAAGATGAGGGAGCTGCATGGGGAGAAGGGTGCTAGAACATTTACATGGGGGTTCTCCAGCAGCCCTTGGCTGAGGGCTTGGCTGAGCACGTGCAGGTAGGACACCATGAGGCCTAGAAGAACGTGGCTGCTACGGGGCTGCAAGCTGAATGGGAGTATCAGAGGTTGCACGGTGTTGAAAGATGGGGGAGTTCTAACCAATCCATGGTTAGGAGTGAGGACCATGCCCTAGAGTAAAAACAATTCCTTAGGACTAAGGACTAAGCCAAAACAGACCAAGCCTGAGAGTCCATAAGATCCACTAGTAATTTAACTGCCTTTCAGAACAAAAGGGGCAGAGTCAGAAGCCAGTAAATTAAAGGACAGAATTTTCCTGTGTAAAAACCATGCCTAAAGAAGGACTTTGACTGGTGACTTGCACATGGCACTGACAGGAAACAAATGGACTAGAAGCCTATTAACTCTTGGAGGGAATTTTATTGCCAAAAAATCCACAAGTGTGGCCTGAAAAAGCAGGTGATCGTTTTGACTCCTAAAGTAACTCCTAGGCCCCCAAAAGTCACCAGAGGAAACAGGCTGTGAAATCTACAAGCCCCCCCCCAAAAGGGCATACTCTTCAGTGCCCACTTGGGATGACGTCATGGAGGATAACAGATAAGAAATAACCTTCCTGAAAATTAGCCTATCCCCTCTGGGGGGTCAATGGACAAGTGGCTACCAGATGGAGAAACTAAGGCACTAACTCCACTGCCAGGGAAGGGAGTGTTTATCATTCCGGTGTGGTAGGATTTGATAATTGCTCTGAACTAGAGACTGCTGTGTGTTTTCCATCCTTCCCTTTTCTGAGTGGAAGTTTTAATTTGGTATTCTGTTCTTTCTCCATAGGTGCATGTTGGGTATGTGTGTGATTGGAGAGAGATAGGTAACTTTTCTCTTTGTTTACAGGTCACCAACAATAAAGAGTCGCACCTGGACCTGCAGGAGAGAACCCTGCAGCACCCAGAGATCCTGAATTTTGAGCTGGAGGAGGGCAAGTACATTCTGTGGGTGAGATATATGGATATTTGGGTGGCTGCTCAGATGAAGACTTTCACAACCTTCCTTGCAACTGGGTGCAGCAAAGTGACCTAATCCTGGACAACAGCATGTGAGCAGATGTGATGTGCAGGACTCCCAGGTCATGCCCCTAAAGGGAATGGGGAGGGGTGTGCCTTCAATGCGCTATTTTTCCTCTTCCCACTCGCTGGAATGCAGGATACCAGGAGCTAGAACAGATGTCTCAGACAGTGAGCTAGAAATCACATGTTGAGAACAGGAGGGCAACAAGATAGGCGCTTCAGTCCAGACCCCCCCAAGCTGCCATATCAGATCTGCACTGCCCACCTAGACTTTCATCCAACAGAGAAACCAGCTTCTATCTTTTTAAGGCACCATATTTTAGGATCTTTTTATTGCATTACCTTACCCACTATTTTAACTCAAATACTCCTCTTGCTGCTAATTCTCTGAGATAGCACTTGGGTGTATAGGAGGTGGGGTTTGTATGGTCTCGTGGTGAAGGTGCGGAAGGGGCCCTAAGTTCCTGAGCATAGGTACTTGTTGCCTCTGATTTTTGTAGCCATGTTTCTTGTTGGTCACTATGCACACATCTTGCTGAGGTTTGTGGCTTACATCTCGCTGACGTTTGTTGCTTACATCTCTGACTAATAAACTCGAAGTCTATCTTAGCTTCCTCAGAGTCCAGTGGTCCTTTCAATGGACTCTTCTCCACTTCAGTCCTACTGTTGCCCCGTGAGGCTTGGCTGCAACTCCCATTTGGCTCCCAGACTGGAAGACCTCTCAGTCCTCACCTATAGGGTCAGCTCTTCCTTCCCAAGGATATGCAGGAAATTCTGGACACCTTTCATGCCAGTGAATGCCAGGAAAGACTTTGGGTAGCTAAATGCTGCCCTTCTCTCTGCTTAAACAGAGAGAAGAATTGCTTCAGGACGGGTACGTGGTGAGGCTTCTCTTCCCAGAACCCCAAACGAAAACGGGATCAGAGACCTCTCTTCTGCTTTTGATGTCTCCTTCCATCTATCTGTCTACAACTCTGGGACAGTCAGGATGCACAGCTCTCACCTCCTCTTCTGCTTCATCTCCCCTCCTTTTCCACCCATAATCCTCCCTGGAGAAGGGCTGGCTATTTTTCCCACTTCTACTTGGTAGTAGTTCTCCCTGCATAGACATTTATGATGAAGTCCACCCAGGTTGGTCCTTGATTTATTAAAGGGTAAGCTTCAGGATAAAATCATCCTTTCTCTTTTCTCTGCAAAGGCTGGCATCTGAGGCCCCTGTCTTGCTAATGGGGTGAAGGAAGTCAGCGTTGAGACCCAGTTTCTCAAGGGCCTCTCTGCCCCAGGCAGTCCCTGCCCCTCTTTTTCTGGGCTATGAGCTTCATGGCTCAGCCTTGGAGGAGAGAAGCTGAAAGAGAGAGTGATTTATGGGGGAAATTAAAATACATGAGTTTAATATTGTTCCTGTTGCATATTTTATCTCATTTCATCACTCATATTTTCACTTTGTTTATGGTGTCTTTCAAGGACAAGGCTTTTTAATATTTATGGTGTCAAATCTGTTAGCTTTCTTTTAATGGCTTCTGGGTTTGGTGCCCAGCATAGGAAATCTTTCTTCACTCTAAAACCGAACAGAACTTTTAATGGCTGCAAAATATGCCACGTGAAAACATGCAAATGTGTCCTAATTTATTTACAGATGAATACTTAGTCTGCTTCTGCTTTTAAGATATCATAAATAATGTAATGAACATCTTTGTAAATACATTTTTTTCTTCTGTGATTTAAATCACTTCTTTAGGATAGATTCTCAGGAGGTTCATGGGTCTTTTTCACTATTTTAAAAGACTTAACAACAGTTAAATATTTACCTTTTATAAAGCTGCACAGGCAAACTAAATGCCAAATTCCCTTCTTTTGCATAGAATTGCAGCTGTTGTGTGGTGACATTTACATTTCATGTTGATTAGAAGATGTGGTAGTTACTAGTGACTTTAATAAAAGAACGAGAAAAGCAATTATTAGTCAACAAATGCAGCTGGTTTGATATACTAAATCTTATCAAAGATAGGGGAAAACATTAAAAAGTGTTTCTTATTTTGCAGAGTCCAGAGAAGAAAAAAGATCATCTCAAAGATATACATTTAATTCCAAGTAATCAGCTTCTAGATTTCATAGTCACACAAATAAACTGATCAGCACCATCCCTGCCGTCATCACATCACCCCTTCCACATGCCCAGCTTCGCTCTAAGGGAGCCCACGCGACTCCCCCGCACCACAGCCTGAGCTGTGCTGTAGAGGCTTCATCACCCCCCCAACACACACACACACACACACACACACACACGCTCACACATGAGAAAAGAGAGTGCCAGAGATATGGGGTACGTTTCTGAACCTGAGTCCAGTATCTTATGAGATGCAGTACAGCACAGTAGTCAAGAAATTAGGTTCTAGAGTCAGACATTCTGGGTTAAAAGCCCCAGTACCCTGCATCTTACCAGCTGTAGGCCTTGGGCAAGTTTATTTAACTCCCTGAGGTTTACTTTCTTCTTCTATAGAAGGGAGGCAATGAGAGCACTTACCTCAGATGATAAAATGAAGTGATCGATATGAAAGAATAAATTACAAGATGACATATAAATGGAAGGGGTTATCCATTCATGGCATTAACGTCTCCAGGCTCAGTGAGCCCATATGATACAAGCAATATAACAGCCGCTAAGAACATTTTTCTTTAACGCTTCAATTCAAACTTACTCCTAGAGTTTGCCGTAACCAAATTTACCTCAGTAGGACCTTGTCCTGTGTGCTCACACAGGTGATCACACATTTATTGGGGGTCTCTGCAAAGCTTTAGCAGGACAAAGGTGAGCTCAGAGGCCAAGTTTCAGGGGCTGAGGGCCCCCTCCCCATGCAGTGTGTAAATAGATGCTCCAGGAGGTTAGATGAGCAACTAATCCAGTTGAGGGAAATCTGTGAACTTCTGCCTGAGTTCTCTTTTTAAAATAAGTAACTTCTGTGGTTTTAAGAGAATATTTTTTCTTGCAATAGGAGTATATGTTTATTGATGAAAATTCAATAATTTTGAATTTTGAGATAAGCAAAAAGCAGAAAATATCATTTGTAATCCCCTCTCCTAGGGAAAAAGAGTTGGTGTATTTTTTTGCATCTTTTTTTCCCTGTGTGTATATATGCATTTATGTTTTGTGTAAGACACACACTTTTTAAAAAACCAAAATGGGGGACTTCCCTGGCAGTCCAGTGGTTAAGACTCCATTCCAGTGCCAAGGGCATGGGTTCGATCCCTGGTCGGGGAACTAAGATCCCACATGTTGCACGGCAAGGCCAAAAAAAAAAAAAAAAAAGCAAAACAAAATGGGGTTCATCCCATATAGACTATTTTCTCACTTTACCATAAACCTAAATATTTCTCCATGTCAATACACAATTCCTTACACCCTTGCCGCTCAGTGTGGTCCTGAGGTACAGGCATCACAGGGAAGCTAGTGAGAAATGCAGAATCCAAGCCCCACCTCAGACCTGCTGAGTCAGAATCCGCAGCTGAATAAGCTCCCAGCAGAGGATGTGCCCCACACAGTTGGAGGAGCATCATCTGATAGCACAGTGTTTAAAGGCCACAGTCTCCCATAGGATGGCTGAACCATGATCTATTTCACCTCTCACTGGTGGGGATTTTCCCCTATGACAAGATCATTTCCCCTATGATCCCTGGAGGATCTTGGGCTTCCCAAAGCTGTCCTTGACCTTCTTCCCATCCTCCCTCTAGCAGGGTGCTCTTCCCTTGCTGTGGGTCCCCCCCACTTCCCAGGGGGCCCTCTTGGCCCCCTCAGAGGCCACCCCTAGGAGACTCCTGACAGCTGGGGAAGCACATCCTTGCACGTTCTCCATGGGCTGAACGCACACTGCCCACTTCTGTCATCACCTTCCTCCGGACTTCCCTTAGGTCCCAGGCTTCGAGCAGAGCCCTTGGCAAAAGCAATGCCCAGTCCCCTGCGGGGCGGACAGCCCAGGCTTGGCAGTGCCTCAGCCCCTCCTGAAATTCCTTTCAACCTGCTACTCTCACAATCCCTTCTCACTCCTGTAACCTCCAGCTCACTCTGAACGGCCCCCTAATTGCCACCCGAGCCTCCTCCCCATGCCCCCCACCCCACCCCCCGTCTCCCTATCCCACCCTCAACCCCTCCCTTCCTCTGGTCCCCTCTCTGGTCCGGAAACCTCCTCTCAGCCCCCCCTCTCCACCCCACAGTGTTCCTCTCCTCTGCCATTCCCCGCATCCCTAGAAACAGCCTCCCACTTCTCACCCGTCCCCTCACTCCTCCCTTTCCAACTTCCTCAATTTTCACCTCTCCCCCAAATTCCAGGCCTGTCCCTGGGAAAGGAGAAGCTCCTCTGGTCCCACCCTGCCTGTGTGTGGTCCGAGGTGGGGTGGAGGTCGCTCCCGCTCCCAGGGTGGGGAGGATGCCCTGCCCAGTCCGCCCACCCGGCCTGGGGAGAGTGAATGGAGCCCTGTGTGCCCCTGCTCTGTGGGAGGATGTCAATGGCCAGTGTGTGACGGGGTGAAAAGAGGCCAGTGATGGCTGTGAGGCAGCTCTGAAAATCACCCGGCCCACCAGCCCGGGGGTGAGCCAGATGCGACTCGTCGGGCAAGAAAGAATGACAGTGAAAAGTAAACTATGACCCCGACCACCTCGCTGGGCTTCCGTGGGGGCTGGGATCCCCGGATCAGAGCCACCTTCCCCAGGGCGCCGAGAACCAGAGTCCCCGAGAACCAAAGGAGAACCAAAGGCGGATGGTCTGAGCTGCACCTGCCACGGGGGGTGCACGATGGGTCCCACGGCGCCCTCCACAGTAAAGCTTTTTCCCTTTATACACGTTTGATAAGTAATTGGGGGAGATATTTTCAAAACAATACAGATAAGCTTCTATTTTCACCAATCAAAATAGTAAGGATTTTTTTTTCTAACGAGAATATTTAGCGCTGACAAAGATACAAAGAAACTTAGTCAACCTTGCACTGCTGGGGGTGGGGAAGTGAATGGGCTCAACTCTCTGCAAAACGTAATAATATCCAGTACTAAGAGTCTTTGAATGCTCACACAGTTTGATACTGTAATTCCACAGGTGAAAATGTATCAGAAGGAATAATCCCAAATATTCCCCAAAGCACAGACGTTCTTTGTGAGAAAGAGCTTATTAAAATTGGAATCAACATATTGGGAATTAGGTAGGTATATTATGATACATCTACAAGTTGGAATATCATTCTGTCATTAACAACATTTATGAAGAGCTTTTGATAACATGAGGAAATGTCTTCCCAAGAGAAAGAAATAGAATATAAATTCGTATATACAGGATAATCACAAGTATACAAAATAAACATAGAAGACTAGGAGAAAATCAATTAAATGGGAGTGGGTGATTTTCCCCTTTACCTTTTTCTGCTTGATGAATTATCTCAGAGATACATTGATGTATAGAGAATAATGTAGCCACACTGAGCATTAGAAATGCAACATTCTTCCTGAGGCAGCCCGTCAGGGACTCTCCTTATTCCCCATCCTCACCCTCACCCCTGAGGCAAAACTCTATATCCTTTTATTACACGTGAACAGATTCCTGAACATTATATAACACCATTTTAAATATTTCAAACTTTCTTACATGGTAAAGTACTACTTGTATACTTCTGTGACTTGCTTTTTTCAGTCAACATGATTCTTTGGGGGTTTATCCATCCTGACTCATTGTTGATAAAGCCAAATCTGGTTCACTCAGTAAATGAGTTAATAAGGAACTTAGAACAGGGTCTGGCACATGGTGCTACATGAGTTTTGGGGGGTTTTGATAAACAAAAATTTATTTCCCCTGCAGTATACTATTGTGTTAATATTATATTGCATTTATTTATCCACTCTCCTACTGATGAAAAAATCAGACTGTTTGCATTTTGTCCTGATTACAAAACAATGCTGCTATGGACATTCTAGTCCATGTTTCCTTGTGCACGTGTGTGAGAGTGTGTCAGTTTCTATAGAGTACACTTCTAGAATTGGGGCTGCAGTGTTGCTAAGGATGCCTAGCTGCAACATGGCAAGTTACTGCCAACGGACGTGTTACTGTGTTTCCAATCCCCATCAACACTTGCTACGGTCAGATTTGTTCATTTTTTCCCCCAATTTCATGGGTTTGTAGTATATTTCTTTATGGTCTTAATTTGCATTTCCCTGATAACTATGAGTTTAGAGGTTAGGTATCTGTGCATACATTTACTGGTTATTTGTACTTTTTATTCTGTAACCTCCTGTTTATCACCTTTTCCTATCTTTCTATTGGTTGTTGTAATTTTCTTCTTGATTTATAAGAATTCTTATATATTTTGGATATTAATGCTTTGTCAGCTGGAAATGTTGCAAATATTATCGTTCACATCGTGGCTTGCTGCAACTTTTTTTTTTTTTTTTTTTTTTTTTTGCGGTACGCAGGCCTCTCACTGTTTTGGCCTCTCCCGTTGTGGAGCACAGGCTCCGGACGTGCAGGCTCAGCGGCCATGGCTCACGGGCCCAGCCGCTCCACAGCATGTGGGATCTTCCCGGACTGGGGCACGAACCCATGTCCCCTGCATCGGCAGGCGGACTCTCAACCACTGCGCCACCAGGGAAGCCCTTGCTGTAACTTTTTATGTTGTTTTAAGGCACAGAAAATTTAAATGTTAACATAGCCGTATTTATTTATTTATTTATTTATTTATCGTTTGTGCTTTGGGTGACTTGGTTAAAATACCTTTTCTTACTCCAAGGTCATAAGTCTCCCTATATTTTCTTCTCAAAGTTTTAAAATTTTGTTGTTTTATATTTGGTCTTACATACATCCGCCTGGATTTGATTCTTTGTGAAGGTAGCTATGGAGGGAATCTTCTTTCTCATATGGATAACAATTGTCCTAGAATCATTTATTCCAGTCATCTGCAAAGCCAGCTTTGCCATAAATCAAATTTCCCCAATGTGTTGGTCTGTTTTAGGGCTCTGTATTTTGTTCCATTGGTGTATTTGTCTTCCCTGAGCAATACCACACTCTTTTACTGTGACTTGATAAATAAGTTGATTTCTGTATAAGCATGTATTCCCACATTTTTTCAAGACTATCTTGATGATTTGGGGCCCTTTACATTTTCATACACATTTTAGAATTAGCTTGTTTTACTAAATTCTTGTTGGTCTTCATTTTTAAAGTCTTTCATATTTTCCACTCTTTTTAAAAATGAAGCATTTAATATCTACAACAATATACAAACATGTATATATATGGTATAAAAAATAATAAATACCTGTGTGCCCATCAGCCAGCTTAAGAAACAGAGTATTGCCTGCATTTTAGAAGTCTCCTACGTGCCCTCTCCTTCTCAAGGAATTTTTATTCTAAATTTTGTGTTTGTCATTCTCTTCCTCATTATTATAGTTTTCCAACATAATGAAATGTTGTTAAGTTTTGTATGTTTCTGAGTTTTATATAACTGTTATAATGTAAAGAAAAATACAAATGTGTAGAATACAAATTAATGACAGTTTTATTTCCTTCTTTTAAATTTGTATTTCTTTGTTTTGCTTTATTATACTGTCTAGGACTTCAAATAATAGGTTAAATAGAAGTGGTGAAATTGGGAATTTCCATTGAGCCACCAGGGAAGTCCCAAGAAATATACTTTTGATTAGAAAAGCCCAGTAGCACTTCCAAATTCATAAAGAGGAAGGAAGAAATAAATAATAATGGGGATAAGCTAGAAAAAAGGAAAAAGATGAAAAATTAAAATAAATATTAAAAATAAAATAAGATGGAAAAAATAAAATCAAGTATATCAACTGTGGCACTAAATGTGAATGAGCTGAATTTCCACATAAAATATAGAAATTGTCAAATTGAACAACCAAATCCAAATATATAATGTTTATAGGAAGCACACCTAAGACGAAGCGATAGAGAAAGGTTGATGATTAAAGAAATTCTAGACAAATGAAAACAAAAAGAAAGAAGAAATGACAACATACATGATCTGAAATTTAAGATAAAAAGTATTAAATAAGATAGAGATAATGTGTAATGACAAAAGGCACATTTTAACAAGAAGGCATTCTTCATAAACCTCTAAAACTAAACATCTTGGCAGCCAAATATATAATGCAAAAACTGTTAGAAATACAAGAAGAACCTCATTTTAAAACATGCATGCATGGGCTTCCCTGGTGGCACAGTGGTTAAGAAACTGCCTGCCGATACAGGGGACACAGGTTCGAGCCCTGGTCTGGGAAGATCCCACATGCTGTGGAACAACTAAGCCCGTGCGCCACAACTACTGATCCTGTGCCCTAGAGACCATGAGCCACAACTGCTGAGCCCGCGTGCCACAACTACTGAAGTCCACGTGCCTACAGTCCTGCTCTGCAACAAAGAGAAGCCACAGCAATGAGAAGCCCATGCACTGCAACGAAGAGTAGCCCCCGCTCACTTCACCGCAACTAGAGAAAGCCCACGCACAGCAACAAAGACCCAACGCAGCCATAAATAAATAAATAAATTTTTTAAAAAATGCATGCATAATTACAGTAACAGATTCCAATATAAATCTTTCAAAATCTGACAGATCTAGAAGATAAAAATTTAGCCAGGACATAGAGGATCTGAGTATTAAAATCAACCAGCTCAATTTAATAGATGCGTATAGAACTTTGAAACCTACAAATACAGAATATGCTTTTTTTACCTTATGTCAATAAAACATATATTTATATATATTTCAATGTCATGTATATTTCTATATCATACATATACATATATATCCATCATGTACTTGGCCACAAATAAAACTTGACAAATTCAAAAAAGTGAAGATTTTTGTAGGATATATTCTTCTGATCAATGTTTTAGAATACAAATGAATAATAAATAGAAGACCCCCAAACTATTAACTACTTAGAATAAAAATAACCTCTAAATCAATACAGAAATCAAAATAGAAACCGAAAACTATCCAGAAAGTAATGAAACTTATGTTTTGGTATGTTAAACGTATATTCCAGGGAAAATTAGTTTTAAATGCATTCAAGAAAATTGAAATTAAAGGAATCAAGAACTCCTCTTAGGAAATTAAAAATGAACAACAAAAAATCCAGCCAAAGGGATTAATAATAGTAAAAGCCAACAATAGTGAAATATACAAATAGCAGAAAGAATAAATAAATCCTAAATCTAATTTTTGTATTGTGGTAAAATATACATAGTATCTATCATTTTTAACAATTCATAAGTATACAATTCCATGGCATTAAATACATTCACAATGTTGTATAACCATCACCACTATCTATATTCAAAACCTTTTCATCATCCTCAGCAAAGTCTTTGTACCCATTAAACAGTAACTGCCCCTTCTTCCCTCCCCCCCAGCCCCTGGTAACATCTCTCCTACTTTCTGTCTCTATGAATTTGCCTACTCTAGGTACCTCAGATAAGTGGAATCATACAGTATTGGTCCTTTTGTGTCTCGCTTATTGCACTAAGCATAATGTTTTCAAGATACATCCATGTTGTATCATGTATAAAAATTCATTTCTTTTTTATGGTTGAATAATATTCTATTGTATGCCTATTCCACACTTTGTTTATCCATATTTTGGTTATCTGTTGACAGACACTTGGGTTGTTTCCACCTTTTGCCTATTGTGAATAATTCTGCTATGAACATTGGTGTACAAATATCTGTTTGAGCCCCTGTTTTCAAATCTTTTGAATGCATACATAGGTGTGGAATTTCTGGGTCATATGGTAACTCTATGCCAAATCTAATTTTTTTGTAAGATCAACAGATACCTCATGCCCACCGTTAGAGACAAGGGAGAGATCAAATACAAACAATAGTAGAAATTAGAAAAGCCATATAACTCCAGATACAAAAGAGAGAAAAATAATCATAAGACAATATTATAACCAATTTTAAAACAACCAACTCGAAAATCTAGAGAAAATCGTTGAATTCCTGGAAAAATACAAATCGACACCAAAAGAAACAGAAAATTTAAACAGATCAGTTACTACAGAAGAGACTGGAAAAGTAAAAATAATACAGTATAGGAACAGAAGGACACTCCTTAACTATGATAAAGAACATTTATCAAAAATCAGTAGCAAATATCTTACTTCAACAGTGAAACCTTCAAGCTATTTCCATGAATAGTAAGCACAAGGAAGGGATACTCACCATGATCATTATTAGTTAAGCTTACTTTAAAGGCTCTATAGCATTATTAAAACAAAATGAAACTAGAAGAACAAATTCTGACAGCAGAAAAAATTATCTATACTTGCGGATGATGTGATTGTATGCTGAGAAGGACCCAAGGGACTGTAGTGAAAAGAAAAAAAAAATCTATCAGAGAAGAAATAAATAAACAAGGTGTTTACAGACTTAATAACTACTCTTCAGGAAATAAACAGAGTAATGGTAAAGAGTAGCTATAGGCAAAGGGCCCTACTCTAGAAAGACTGTCCAGAAAAGACTCTTTTGTAGGGGGGCTCCTGAAGCTGGACCTGGGCAATGAGAAGAAAGAGCTTGGGGTGGCATTCCAGCCAGGGGGAACAGTGTGTACACCGGGAGTTTGAGGAACTGCAGGAAGGTCACTAGGGCAGCAGCAGGGAGGGAGGGGTGGTGTGAGATAGGGTGGGGTGGGGGTAGGAGCCTGTCGTCAAGAGCAAGGAGATTGACTTTTACTGTAAGTGCCATGAGAAGACATTGAAGGACTTCAAGCAGGGGAGAGATAAAGGTTTTTAAAATCTGATTTATATCAGTGTGAGTTGATGGATGTTCACTAAACTTATTGTAATCATTTCATGATGTATGTAAGTCAAATCATTATGCTGTACACCTTAAACTTATGCAATCCTGCATGTCAATTATATCTCAATAAAATGGGAAGAAAAAAATTTTTTTAATCTGATTTATGTTTTTAAAAGAACATTTTATCTGCTTTGTAGAGAAGAAGGCAAGACGAGCAAAGGGAGACCAATTAGAAAGCTATTGCTGTAGTCCAGGTGGGAAATCACCATGGTTTCACTTAGGGAATGGCAGTGGGTGAAGAGAGGAATGGGTGGACGTGAGATGTATTTTGGAGCTGGACTCAGGCTAGACAGATGGAGGGATGTTAGCTTTTCCCTGGTACATCTTCACTGACCTCTTTGTTTTCAAACTCTAAGTGTCATTTTGTTTTAGCTATGTGTTTTATCAACAGAAAATAGGTAGATGGGTTGTAGTAGGTTTTCACTGGGGGATTTTTTTAAATATTGGGATTTAATCCATCTGATGTAATTATGATCTCTGCTATGTAGCTTCTACTTTTTCTTTTGTATTTTTTAGTTCCAGGATTTCCCTTTCCCCTGGTATTTTGTCCCTGATTCTCGAAGGGTTGCCTGAGTTTTCTTGATTTCTCCTTTTTTAAAGCTTTAACGATTTGGAAGTTTAACATCCTATTTTTAGTCTTGTGGTCTAGTAACTGTTCAAAGTCTTGAGTCACGTTAAGTATTAACCTTACCCCTCTGTTCGTCTCCACCATCCACCCCCCGCCCAGTTCCTTTTCCCTTTCTTTAGCATCCTCATAAACATTTGTGATCACTTCGAATTCTTTTTAGTAGTGAGTTTCCACAGGAACATGTGACGACGCTGCCTGGCATATACATATTCATTTCTCCTTTCTAGTCTCTCAAGGGGAATGAAGACCTGAAAGAGTGCAGGCAGAAGGCCTCCCCGCCTCCCCGGGTGGAGGCTGCCACCGCACCGTCCTCACTGCCCCCACCCCACCGCCCCAGCCCCGGGTCCGCACCTCCCCAGGGTTACCTGGCGCCGGGCTCTCTGCAGGCTGTGGGTGGGCGGAACACCCGGGTCTGGCGCTCTTGGTCCGTATCTCCCCGCAGTCGGAGTACCGGGACCTCGGGAAGTTCAGATCTTTCCCACTAGGGGGCAGTGGCGCGCTTCCCAGAAGAGACCGCCCGGGGGGCGTTTGGTTCTCGGTCCCCTCTCCAGAGTCCCACGACCGGTTAGGCTGGTTCCGCCTAGTGTGGGAGATGCGGGGTGAAGGAGCTCACAGACCCCGCAGGCCAGGTAAAGTCGGGGAGGACGCGGAGACCCGGCACACCCCCCTCCCCCCACCAACCCCCACCCCCACCCCACCCCCCGCCCCACGACATACACACAGGCATCTGAAGGCCCGAGTGGAAGAGGCGGGGGCGCGGGGCGACCCGCGGAAGAAGCCTGGTTAGGGATCAAGCCAAGAGCACGCGGTGGTTCTTAACTTGGAGGGCAGCAGGGGTACCTAGTCCAGTTTGAGACCAAAACCCTTCTCACCCCAGCCTCAAAGCAGTTCTCCCAGTGTTGCCACCATGCCAGAATCCCCACCATTAGAATCACTCCAATTATTACGGAAGACCCCAGTCAAATGCTCATGTGTTAAGAACTGTTACCCAAGGACAACTCATTAATCCCTTGGGACACAATGACACGTTAGCACAGATTAATTTTGCACTGAAGTGGGATTGAGGCAAGGAGATCTTTAGGCTGTAGGTCATTGGGGATGTTGTTATTATCTCAAGGATTGCAACGATGGTCATTGTTTATTTCACTTGTTCCTTGCCAGGCGCCTGAGAGCTTTGTCCCATTATCCCTTCTAATAAAACAACATCTTGAGATCACTTGGTCTGCTGGGGTTTTCCACTGTAAAGTTACTATTTTTCCCTTTGTAATTAATGAATATTTGGGGGGAGATACTTTGAGACTGCAATATTCCATTTATCCTCAAATTTCCCCCCACTTCTCAGTGTCCTTGGACTGCCTCTGGGACACCTCTTCACGCTGGCATTGACGGTTTTTGCTCTTGGCTCACAGTTTTCCTTTCACCCCAACCCTGCCTGAGTAAATCACTGTATTTGCATCTCCCTCCCCGTCAACTCCCATTCTCTGCTTAATGCCTTTCACCCTGCACCTGGCATTGGCACTCCCAAGTGTTTTTGACTTCCAGGCTCCTGGACCCCTCTGCGGGCCTCTTCTTCTTTCATCTAACTCCTCTCCTTTCCTTCCCTCCCCCCCCCGTCCCCCTCCCCCAGTGGATTCTTCCTTGGTAGCTCCTTCTCTGTTGAATTCCCACATCCTTCAAACTCTGCAAATAATATCTCTTGTCATTTTCTGGGAATAACCAAGCCTGGAGCCTGAACTACATTGTTGGGCTGTACCCGCCAGGCCTACAAGCCCTGTGCTTGCCCAGCTTCAAGACCGAAGAAAGAGCCCAGAGTCAGCGACAGAAACATTAGTGGTTTAGTGGATGGGGGAGCTTACATGTCTGAAGCCAGGTCTGGGAGCGACACCCTACCCTGTGGGGTGGAGGGAAGGCAGGACATGGCGGCAGCTTCACTCCCGGAGGCAAGGAGAGATTACCAGTTATGGGGGAATTGACGTCAGGTTGTCTCATCGGTTACCAGGAAAACTAGCAGAGGGGCCCGCCCCTTACCGCCCCTTTGATAAGCTATCAGGTGGAGATGTTCTGATCTAAAGTTAGAACAATCATTAGCTGGGGCAGAAGCAAGTATGTAGGAAGGTCAGTCAGGTGAACAGGGTGTAGGTGAAGCAAGTGCTGGTCAGCAAAAGAACAACCACCTTGGGTGGCCTGATCATTCGCTAATTTCCTAATTCTTCCTCTGTGTTTTCCAAACATCTCCACCTCCACAAAGCATCCTTTCCTCCTTTCATCCAATCTCAGACAACTAGGAAAGGCCTTTGGGGCCAGCTGGAGCTCTGAGACCTCCTGGTAAAGTAGAAAGAACACCAGCTTTGGAGAAAGTCAGATCTGATTTGGATCCTAGTGCAACCATTTACTAACTATACGACCACTTTTTTTTTTCCTTTGAACTTTCTGAGCATCAGTGAACATTTCAGCCATGTCTGGATAGAAATACTAATTGTTAAAGATTTTAAGAATTGATATTTATGTGTGACAGGGACTTCCCTAGTGGCACAGTGGTTAAGAATCTGCCTGCCAATGCAGGGGACACAGGTTTGATCCGTGGTCTGGGGAGATCCCACATGGCTTGGAGCAGCTAAGCCCCTGTGCCACAACTACTGAGCCTGCGCTCTAGAGCCCACAAGCCACAACTACTGAAGCCCCCGCGCCTAGAGCCCATGCTCCGAAACAAGAGAAGCCACCACAATGAGAAGCCCATGCACTGCAACGAAGAGTAGCCCCTGCTCGCTGCAACTAGAGAAAGCCCACGCGCAGCAACGAAGACCCAATGCAGCCAAAAATAAATAAATAAATATTTTAAAAATTGACGTGTGACAAGTTCCTGAAACAGACTCTGACATGTAATGCTCAGTAAATGGTAACTATTATAATTATTCATGGTAGGGGTCCCTGCTCCCTCTAAAAACTTCATGCATTACCTCTCCTCTCTCCTACGTTTTCAACCTCTCACTCTCAACTGGTTTCTTCCCTCAGCTTATGAACAAGGTCAAACCTCCCCCATCTTTAAAAACAAACAAACTAAGTAAATAAATAAAAAGAAAAAAACCCCTCTGTAAAAAACCCACCAGCTCCCTCAAGTACGTTCACACCTTGTCAGGAAAGGAGAACTTCCACAGGAGGGAATCCTTGGCTTAATCAATGCCTGGTTCTCCCAAATTCCTGTCTCCTGTGGGAATCTCTCATTTGGCTTTTCTGAATCAGAGGATTGGCTTAAGTCATCAGTTATGGAAAATTCTCAACCACTATCTTTTCAAATATTTTCTCTGCTCCATTTTCTCTCTCCCCTCCTTCCAGAACTCCAGTTAAATATATACTGGATTTTCTCACTGTATCTTCTATCTTATTTATCTTCTCATCTATATTTTTCATCTTTATGCCTCTCTGGGCTTCATTCTGGATGGCTTCTTCTGACTTATCTTCCTTTCCACTATGTGTTATTAACCCACTATTGCATTCTTATTGCATAATCATACTTTTCAGTTCTATAATATCTAGCTGATTCTTTTAAAACTCTGCAATGTTGCTTTCAAAGTTTCCATATCCTTACTTAAAACTTTAAATCTTGCTTTTATGTCCATGGACACAATAAGCATTGCTTTATTACAAGTTGTATCTAGTAACTCTAGTATCTGGGATCCTGGTGGGTCTGTTTCTATGGCTTCTGTTGATTCTGCCATATTTTTATTTTTATTTATTTATTTTTTTTGTGGTATGCAGGCCTCTCACTGCTGTGGCCTCTCCCATTGTGGAACACAGGCTCCAGACGCGCAGCCTCAGTGACCATGGCTCACGGGCCCAGCTACTCTGCGGCATGTGGGATCTTCCCGGACCGGGGCACGAACCCGTGTCCCCTGCATCAGCAGGCGGACTCTCAACCACTGCGCCACCAGGGAAGCCCTGCCACATATTTTTTTGTTTGTTTTTTTTACATGCCTTGTGTGCCTGTGTACTTCCTGGACCTTTTATTTGACATTACTATTTTGAAAATTAATTTGAGACCTGGGCTCTTCTGCCAGAGAGGATCTTCCTTTCCTTCTGCCAGCATCTGAGGACACTCAGTCCAGGAACGGGCCCTGAGAATATTCTAGATGACCACAGAGTCAGTCCCTGACCCATTTCCAGTTACAGCCCTTTGGGGTCCTTGTCCAGAGCAGAGAGTGGGCATATACTATGTTTCCACCATGATGGACGGTGAACACTGTCCCTGCAGCAGATCACTCGCGTATCTTTAGGACACTGTGGAACAGACGCAATATTACCCCTCCCACTCGCCCAAGAAGCTTGGCCTGTTCATTGCCTTCTCCCATTGGGTGAACACATCTAAGATACAGAGCAAAGGGTCACCCATTTAGGGTCTTACCCCCTCCATGTTCTATTCTATTAATTCCTCTTTTTCTGTTAGGCCTTCAATGTTATTAAGAAGAAGTTTGGGGGCTTCCCTGGTGGCGCAGTGGTTGAGAGTCCGCCTGCCGATGCAGGGGACATTGGTTCGTGCCCCGGTCCGGGAAGATCCCACATGCCGCGGAGCGGCTGGGCCCGTGAGCCATGGCCGCTGAGCCTGCGCGTCCGGAGCCTGTGCTCCGCAACTGGAGAGGCCACAGCAGCGAGAGGCCCACGTACCACAAAAATAAAAAAAAAAAAAAAGAAGAAGGTTGCTGTCTCCTCCTTTAACTTTTGTAGTTTCTTTAGAGGGAGGGTGGTTCAGCCCTTAGTCTACCACTACCGGAAGCAGATGCCAGGGAATCTCTAATGCCCCTGTACCACTTCTTTCCTGGCTGAATCTAGATCCTTCCTTTTATTCATCCACAGTTGAGCTTTACATGGAGATAACAGGAGGGCATTACAATACAGAGAGCAATGTACAACTGGCCACTAGAGACATCCTGGTCCCTACCCCTGCATCCACTAGAGGTCAGGAGGCCACCTTCCTTTCTCCCTGACCATCCATCAGGATACATTAGCATCGCTGGTGTGAGTGCTGGGCTTCTGGTGTGGCAATCTGATATGGGTTTGATTCCAAGGTCTGTATAAGTGCATAGACAGGTTCTGTGTCTATGTGTAGACAGGTTCTATGATGAGCAGACCTCTCTGATGTGAGCCACCTGGGAAACAGGCCTGTTCTTAGGTAGGTAACATTAACTCAAACATGAAGCCTGCTCTGATTCCTCTCTCCCTGCCTTGTGTCCGTGGCTCTTTCTCAGTACCTGGTCTGGAGCCTACGTCACCCTCCACCTTGTATGATCAAGATTTTATGTGCAGGGCTTCCCTGGTGGCACAGTGGTTGAGAGTCCGCCTGCCGATGCAGGGGACACGGGTTCGTGCCCCAGTCCGGGAAGATCCCACATGCCGTGGAGTGGCTGGGCCCGTGAGCCGTGGCTGCTGGGCCTGCACATCCGGAGCCTGTGCTCCGCAACGGGAGAGGCCACAGTGGTGAGAGGCCCACATACCGCAAAAAAAAAAAAAAAAGATTTTATGTGCACATCATGTCTTCCCTTTTGTGGTGGTGGTTGTTTCTGTTTCATTTTGTTTGCCTTGGTTGAAGAGGCTTGGATTATTCCTATTGCTCAGTCCATGCCATATTATTTTCCTTGGTCTGCACACAGTCCATTAGTCATTTTATTAATTAACTTATTCTCTTTTATTTCTACTTCCTACTTTTATTACCCCCTCTCCACAGGTCATTATTTTACTGTGTTAATGGACATCTTTATTTGAATGTGTTCTTGAAAATGTGCATTGTTGATTTATATGTGTATATTTTTTTTAATGTGAAAGATACTATGAATTATGTTCTATTCTGTTTCCTTCTCTCTGTGTTTTTAACATCCAACCATGTTCTGTACAACATCTAACTCAAGCCATCTAACCTCTGCATAACATCCCATCATGTGCACGTGCTCCACTCTCCCAGCAATGAACACTCAGGTTGCCTTCAACTACTGGTCACTATGGAAATATGCTGGGATGAACATCTTAATGAGAGTTCCCTTATGGGTCTGTATGAGGACTTTCCTGGGATGTGTATCCAGGAGCAGGAATGCTAGGTTACAGAGTGTGCTCACGTGGGACTCAGTTTGACAAAGTAGGACCAGACTCCTTTCCAGAATGGCTGCACCTACCTACACTTCCAACAGTGATACATGATTGACTTCCATGTTACCAAATCCCCTCCAACCTACATTACCCAGCTTTCTAATTGTTGCCAGTCTAATAGGTGCCAAATGATACCTTGTGGAGTATTGAATTTGCATTTTTCTGACCATCAGAGATTTTAAGCATCCTGTCATATGCTTAGTAGCTTCTTGGGTTTCTCTTCTGTTGTTTGCTTGTCCATGTCCTTTGTTCATTTTTTCTATTGAAGTTGCTGGATTTTTTTCTTTATTGATCAGCAGTATTTCTTTGCATAGTCTAGAATAATTTTAATACCTTGTCAGTTTTAGACATTGCAAATGTCCTCTTCAATTCCACAGTGCCTATTTTTTTTATAAACTTTTTTAAAATTTATTTTTGGCTGCATTGGGTCTTTGTTGCTGCGTGCAGGGTTTCTCTAGTTGCGGCGAGCGGGGGCTACTCTTCATTGCGGTAAACAGGCTTCTCATTGCGGTGGCTCCTCTTGTTGTGGAGCACGGGCTCTAGGGGCACGGGCTTCAGCAGTTGTGGCTCGCAGGCTCCAGAGCTCAGGCTCAGTAGTTGTGGTGCACAGGCTTAGTTGCTTCACGGCATGTGGGATCTTCCCGGACCAGGGCTCGAACCCCTGTCCCCCACATCGGCAGGCGGATTCTTAACCACACCACCAGGGAAACCCCACATTGCCTATTAACTTTTCTATAATGTCCTTTATAGAACAGAGCTCCTTCATTTTATGTAATCAAATTCATTAAATAAATTAATCATTTTCCATATGATTTGAGCTTTTGAAACTTTAAAGAGCTCTTTCATGCCCCTGGGATGTAATATTTTCCTCCACTGTCTTCTGCTAACTGGATCGTTTTATCCTTCACATTTAGCTCGTAACTCCATCTAGAGTCCACATTTGTATGTAGTGTTAGGTAGAGATCCATGTTTATGTTCCTCCCTAGAGTGAGTCTGTTTTTTCAACATCACCTGCTAAACAATCCATCCTTTCCTCTTAGATGTGTGGTGCTCCCTTGTCGATTAAGTTCCCATAGCAAGGCAGGCCAACCACAGGAAAAGAACCTCAGCTCCGCCTCTAGTGCAAGTCCCTGTCCACGCCCACTCGTGGCTCTCACCTCCGCAGGTGTACAAAGACTAGGCTTGGGGTCTTTGGGGGGCTGAATCATCCCCAAAGAGGCCTGTGTAGCAGTGACAAGGCCCCTGCGTGGCCGGAGCTCAGCAGGGGCTGGCCTTGGCCCCCACGAGGCTCAGAAAGGCCACTCCAGAGCTAAGGAACTAAGGAACTGGAGCTAAGGAGCTCCAGAGAGGCAACTCAGGGCCTGAGGCAGCCACACTGGGTCAATTCTAAGATGAGCTCAAGGGAAAAAGAATAGAAGAGTCCATTCATAATAGAAAGGAGGGCAGAAAGGGAGGGAGAAAGGAAGGGAGGAAAAGAGACAAGGAAACGTATCTTTAGGCAATAGGGTGGGGCTGGGCTCAGGTAGAGATGAAACCCCTTGCCTCAGGCAGGGTTCTTAGCCACAAACCATGAAAACTGGCTCTGGCAGATGTAACTAGAAAGGAGGTTTATTATAGGAGTCATTTGGAGGGCTAAGAGCCAAGGCAGAGTCCAGGGCAGGTGTGTAAGGCCTGTGCCCACTCCAAGGGAGGCCATGAAGGACGAACCTAGCATTTCTAGGTCCCTGTGGGGATCTGGGCCCTCCCCGCTACCTACCCATTAGGTGGGGAATTCCTTACATAGAGGAAGGGGGTTCAAATACTGAGCGGACAAACAGAGTAACTATGTCCACTAAGCTCCTCCTCTCCTCTACCCATCTGTGTCCCTGAACTGTGTGGGCGTGAGGTATGTCTGGAAAAATAAGAATTTGAACTTTGGTAATAGTCAGCGTTCAGAGATCACTGACACCCTGGAATCCTTGACAAGAGCCACTGTAAGACGAAACAGTATGACACCAAAGAGAATATTTGCTACAAAGGATATTTGCCACTTATCTTCAGACCCTGAGGGTCCACATGATAGTGGCTTCAGAAAAACTGGGAGACTGGTCCTCAGCCTTCCTCCCCATCCAGCCTCCCACAACCGCAGGTGTACACTTTGAGAAGACAATCTAGGTGGAGGACCTAGGAGAGTGGCTCACAGAACAGTAAAGCCCCACAGAGCTCAAAGAAACTTCCTGCAGGGTCCCCCTCCAGTGGAAGAAGAGCTGTTGCCACCTCACTTGACCCGAGCATCAATCCCTGGGGAGAACTGCCAGAGACCTAAACCAACAAGACCAGGACCCCTCCTAGCTGTCGAGGCCATTGCCTTTGGAGCCCCAGCCCCAAAGACCCAGCTCAGCCAGCAGGAAGAGTGGGCTCCCCACAGCAATGGCAGCATCACAGGCCAAGACAGGGCTGGAAGCCTACAGCCCAGAAGGCTACGGCATCCCTGGCGGGCCGCTGACGGCGGCAGCTGCAGCATCAGTGCCCCGCGCGCAGCTCGGGCAGTAGTACCTCTACACCTGACCAGCAACCTGCTGACAGAGCAGTAACCAGAGCTGACTCTTGGCAGACGAGACTCCACAGAAGACAAGCTGTGCAAGATCCATAGACTCTCTGTGACCTTGCAAATGTTGGGGGCAAAGAACCACTAATACGTGGACACTCGTGTTAATCAGACTGGACTTGTAGTCCCAGACTGGTGAAACCTGGTGTGCTGGTACCACAATTGCAATAACAAACACAATTGTCACGTCATGTCGCATTCTCATGCATTAGCTTAATGCCGGGCAGACAGAGGCGCCAGTGAAAGCACAGGGAGCAAAGTGGTGTTACCGAGGCACCACCTCCTGCCCCCGGGAGCACCTACCTGAGCGGTGAGCCTACCTGTTCACCAATTGTTGGGCCGTCGTCCGGCTCCTCCTGGTGGGATGGAAGGGGCAGTTGTCCCTTGTGAAGACCCCTGGGCTCTTCTCCTTAGGGCTGGCGTCCCTACCCTGCTGGGCCCATGTCCTACTAAGAGACACGAGGGCAGAGGTAGTGGCAGCAGGTACCCCTGGAAGAGGTGGGGGAAGCAGTTGCCTTCTTAATACCAGCCGTGCTAAGTTCTTCTGTTTTTCAAGGATAAAGCAGATGGCAATAGGGGACTAAGAGGCTGAGGATCTGGTCTTTCTCCATACGCCAGGGCAGCAGGGTACCATGTTCTTGCCGAGCATGTGGGGCCATAATGAACCGGGCATGGCTGGCAGAGAGGCACGTGAAGACGGGCTGGGCGGCTGAGGCCTTTGGTGTTGGTGTTCAGGGCACGAACAGCATGTCGATCAGCCACCTGGCTGCTGCGGTTTGTGTGATGATGTCCCTCCTACCCACCGGAGACCCTGAGCTTCCTCGCCACCTTCTGCCGCTGGCGCCTGGCCTTTGGGGCTACCGTGCCGGCACCATCTGCAGCCTCTGGCACCATCGTTGCCCCTCCGATGGAAGGGCAGGTGCCAGGTCCCACCATGCCTGGCAGGCCCCAGACGTAGAGCTCAAGAAGCTCAGGGCAGAGGTCATGCTGCAGGATGGGGCCTCCTGACTCAGACCTGTCCTTGGAGGATGCCCACACGTGGACAGACTATAGTGTCCTGAGAGCCACAGTTTGATTTCCTATCCCGTGAATCATGTTCTTGTTTCCTGGGGTTGTTTAGCTCCTGGGATGGCTTCAGGACCTGTCTGTCTATCTGTCTGTCTCACTGTATGGAGGTGGTTTCCGGGCCTTTCTGGAGGCTTGGGGGTTCTAGAGGGTAGGCTGATATGGAAGTGTGTGGGGAATCAGGGTGGGCCAATGGACACCCTGGCCCTGGGCACCTGGACGAGTCTTTCCAGTTATCACTGGCATGATTGTGACAGTGATATTTAGGAAGAAGGGTATGTGCAGAGCTGTCTCTGCATAGGCTCATCATTGACAACATGCTTGTGTGTCTGCATTTCTCTCTGTCTTTTTTGAAAACACTGCTAACAGGTCAAAAGCAAAACCAACTTCCAGGAGGTAGATGCTGGGTGTGGGGATGCAGACTCTTTCTACTGATCCGGACAGGGTCTGGACGGAGAGAGAGGATTGAGCAACATGTCTGGACATGAGGTTGCGGACTGACTTCTTCTTTTATTGAAGCATAACAAAAATGCAGAAAGGTGGATAAATTGCAAGTGTGCAGCTCAATAGCTTTTCCCCAAATCACCTGTGTAACCAGCAACCAATCAAGAAATAGAATGTACCAGAATCCCAGAAGCCTCTCCTGATTCTTTCGTGTCACTCCCCCTCACGCTAACCACTATCCTGACTTCTAACACCTTAGGTTAGTTTTGCCAATTTGAGGACTTAATAAGAATAGAACCCCAAGATATTACTGATGGACTTTAAAGAACAGAAATGTCTAATACCTAATATTGGGCGTTTTGCTTTGGGATGATATAATCCCCTACCATCATCATCCTTACACTTGTAATAAAGCCTGCTGCACAGATGAATGCCTTTTGTGTGTCTTTCGTTTTGCTTTCTAAAGGGTAGAGGTGAGAATCAGTGAAAGTGGCTGAGCCTCCCCTCTGGGCAGTACAGAAACAGAACAAACAGCGCTGCTGCAGACCGTGTTTATGGCAGATTCACACGCTCAGAGTCTGATGGGGGCCCTGGAATGCTCAGGAACCGTGGACAGAGAGTTGGATTTCCGAGAGTATGGGATGGGTAGGCAATGAGTCAACTTCACCTACATTTCAAAAGATAGGGTGATGCTCCGCTAGCATCTGGGTCACAAACTAGATAAGCATGACATTTCATTAGAGGAGATACAAAGAACCACCCGTAGTCATCTCTATTTGACATTAACTGGCAGATTTATTCCCGTGTGAGTTACACATGCATGAGTCAGGTTTCAGGGCTGAAGCAAACCAAGCATATCCGAGTCTGGAAAAAGAGAGGGGAGGGAGGAGGTTCCAGCCACAGGTATGGAAAGGGACCAGAAAAAAAAAAAAAAAAAACCTGCTGGCAGAGGGGTAGCCATCCAGCCACCTATGCAGAAGTGCTGCAGAGGGCACGGAGGGGGTCTCTGGGGCCAGTCTTGGGTAGCGAACGGACCAAATCGCAAAGCAAAAGAGAAAAGTGAAACTTCTTTGCACCCACCTCCCACCCGGCAGCAGCAAGAGTTAAAACCAGAACAGCGCCCAGCTGAGCCTCCCAGGGGTGTAGGAAGCCAACTCGAGCAAGAGGGCAGGACCCGCCCTTCTGACAGTAACTGCAGCTCAGATAGCGTGAGGTGGTTCTCAGCCTGGCTGCAAATGACAGTCACCAAGGGAGAATTTGCTCTTCACTTTAAAAACAATTGTGGTAGAAAATACATAACATAAAATGCACCATTCTGAGGGATACAGTCCAGTGGCTTTAAGTACATTCACGCTGTTGTGCACCTATCACCACCCTCCATCCCCAGAACCCTTTCATCTTCCCACACAGAGATTCCGTCCTCATTAAACACTAACTCCCCGCTCCCCCCTCCCCAAGTCCCTGGCAACCACCATTCTACTTTCCATCTCTGTGAATCTGGCTACTCTGGGTACCTCATATAAGTGGAATCCTACAGTGCTTGTCCTTTTGTGTCTGCAGGGGAGATTTTAAAAGCATGAATGCCCAGGCCCAACAGCCCCTGATCAATAAATCAGAATTTGGGGTGAAGGCAGGAACCTCTCCCGATAGCAAATACATCTCAGCACCTGCTGGCTGATGCCTACAGGTCCTTTAGCTGTGGGTAAAGCTAAGGATTTCTCCTTTTTCAGCTGGAGATGAGGGGCTTAAAATGACTGATTGAGGTGTCACAGTGACTGAAACTCATCTGCTAAAATTGATCTATCAGTCAACAAGCATAAATGACTATTATCAGGCACTGTCTACTTTTGAGAGCCAGGAGCGCTCAGACAGCAGCAGACGATGAGATGGGGTGAGACAGACACACTGGAGACTCAGGGTCACTTTTGGTGGGGAGTGGGAATAAAGGTTAGTTCTGTTTACCTTTAGTTACCCTGTGGACAAAATAGGAGTTGGGAGCAGAGGAATTTAGGTCCAACGCAGCTGTGCACTTGCCTGGTTTACTGGAACGTGGCCACCCTGACATATGGTTCCCATCAACTGTATTTTTGCATGATTCTTGAATCCCTCCCCTTTTTTTTATTTGACTGCACTGACTTCATTGCAAAGGAACTTCACTTCCACGGGTTCTGAGGCATGACCAGTGCCTTGTTCAAAAAAGAGTCCCTTGTGTTGCTTGTTTCTGCAGAACTAGAAATACACAGAAAACAATCACATGGGTTAGAGCAGGGGTCCCCAACTGCCAGGCTGCGGACCAGTACCAGTCCCTGGCCTCTTAGGAACCAGGCCGCACGGCAGGAGGTGAGCTGCCGCAAGAGAAAGAAGCTTCATCTGCCGCTGCCCATGGCTTGTGTTACCCCCCCCGAACCATCCCCCACCCTCCTCACCCCCGTCCGTGGAAAAATTGTCTTCCCTGAAACCGGTCCCTGGTGCCAAAAAGGTTAGGGACCGCTGGGTTAGAGAGACAGAGAAAGACAGGCAGAGATACAAACATATACAAAATAACAGAATGACAAGAAAGATTCACATCAAGCTCCTAAGACTGGTTCCTCCCTGTGAAGGGAGAAAGGTATGGGAAGGGGACTGGAAGGATTTGAATGTTTATTTATTTTTTAAAATCCTGAAGCAAACATGACAAAATGTTAACACTTATTCATTCTGTGTTGGCATTT
Organism: Delphinapterus leucas; assembly: GCF_059928025.1. NCBI lineage: Eukaryota > Metazoa > Chordata > Mammalia > Artiodactyla > Monodontidae > Delphinapterus > Delphinapterus leucas. Next base: position 82,898,615 of record NC_143132.1, read on the forward strand.
GCTATGTTATATTACTCTTTTTACTTGTCTTTGTGCCTTTTGGTGTCTTTAAAAGTTGCCAGTATTGCAAATATACCTTTATAAAGAATTGTACACATGAATATACATGTATAAAGAAATATTTTGATGACTAAAGAGAGTTCTTACAAAGTTTTTTATGTTGATAATTTTACCATAAAGTTAAATTAATAAAGCCTCACAGAAAAGTTGAAAAATACCAAAAATAGAGACGCAAATTAACATTTCCCATAAAACTACCATCCAGAATTTACCACATTGTGATGTCTTGATATCTAAGCTTTTTCTCCATGCATTAAATCATTGCATCATTGGGACTTCCCTGGTGTCGCAGTGGTTAAGAATCCGTCTGCCAATGCAGAGGACATGGTTTCGAGCCCTGGTCCGGGAAGATCCCACATGCGTTGGAGCAGCTAAGCCCATGTGCCACAACTACTGAAGCCCGCACACCTGGAGCTCGTGCTCTGCAAAAAGAGAAGCCCCAGCAATGAGAAGACTGCGCACCACAGCAAAGAGTAGTCCTCCTCACCACAACTAGAGAAAGCCAGCGCACAGCAACAAAGACCCAACACAGCCTAAATAAATAAATAAATAAAAACCTTCATTTAAAAAAAAAAATCATTGCATCATTGATTTCAAGTTTTCAGGTAGTCTCTGATTAAAAAAAATAATACTTGTTCGTTGTAAAATGCAGAAAAAGATAAAGAAATAAATTACCCATGGTCTTACGACCTGGAGTATCCCTATCAACATTCTTTTTTTTTTTTTTTTTTTGCGTTACGCGGGCCTCTCACTGTTGTGGCCTCTCCCACTGCGGAGCACAGGCTCCGGACGCGCAGGCTCAGCGGCCATGGCTCACGGGCCCAGCCGCTCCGCGGCACGTGGGATCCTCCCGGACCAGGGCATGAACCCATGTCCCCTGCATCGGCAGGCGGACTCCCAACCACTGCGCCACCAAGGAAGCCCCCTATCAACATTCTTGATGGCAAAACCCCAAATCTGATTCTAGTTAGGAAGAGAAAGACATTACTGGAAAGATTGGAGTAGCATTCATCGTCAGTGTGGAGATGGGTTTACCGGTGTTTTTTATTTCATTCATCTCCTCCTCTGGTCTTTATGTGATAGAGTGACCCAAACATTCAGTCAGATTTTGAATGGCTGGACCCTAATGCCAATTTGACCTTAAATGTTATTTCTTTGATGGCTTACTCTGAAGGAGTCACTCACTATTGCAATCGCCTTTTTTTTTTTTTTTTGGAGGGGAGAGGGCTTACCCTTTATCATCCTCTAGCATTTTTCTTGTTTTCTTGAGTACTTGTTTCTTGTCCCTCTTCTTCATTGTTGTATCCTCAGGGCCTGGAACAGCATCTGACATTAGCAGTATTCATTGTTGAATGAACAAATGAATCAAAGAGCCTTTGGTGGTCTTGCCTACGAAATACCTTCCTTTAACTGCCACTGAACATGTAGCCTAAGAAGGCAACCTGGTGAAGCACTGTGTTTCATCTGCATCCCTGCCCCCCACCTCCTTGTAGAGCAGCAATTCTACATCCCTGTGTCCACTAGCCACAGCCAACACCATATCCCTCTTTTTTTGCCTGTTTGCCTTGTGCCTTGAGGAACCTGAAATATCCATGTGAAGCCTCAGCTTCCAGTTCAATGACATCATCAATGTGTCCCTTGATGAGTATATTCTTCCCTTTGGTGCTAAAATTTTACCCTCAGGGTCTAGTGTTGCTAGGATGGGAAAAAATATTTTTTTTAGCCATTCACTATTGAAGCAGTCTTAAGATTTTTTTGACTTATCATTTATCATTCTTTACCACTTTTCTTATTTGCCACTGAGGAGTGGGAGGAACTATGTCATCCTCTGTGAGGGGAAGTCTGTATTCTTAAGGCCCCAGATAAGCTCCACCCCAGCCACCATGGCCACACCGTACATGACCCCACTGAGCACACACTGGGTGGAGGGGAAGGGAGCAGAATGCCATCCACAGAGTGGACTGTCCTGGTCCCTGGTCACTGAAAGCCTCCACCGTGGGAATATTTTGTTCAGCATTCACATGAGATGCATATTCTGGGCCCATTCTGAGAATTCAAGCCATTAACTCTTCCCCAAACTTTTTTGTCATAAATCCTCTAATCTTAGTTCTTCTAGGTCATTGATCATATGATGAGATTTTTAATCACACCCCAGGGTTTAGTGGTCCTTGAGCCATTCCAGAAAAAGTAGAAAATTTTTTAAAAATTTAAATACTCTGTTCAAAGTTCTGCCTCCTGGAAGTGTTTCTTTCATCTGCTGTTCTTCAGGAACATCTGGAGTGGGACTATAGCACTGCTCAGGGCATCCCTGGTAGAGCCATCTGGAACCAAGCTTGAATGTTTCCCCCTCATCAAGTAGTCATAGAGAGCTCTACACATGGCCCTACGTGTTGGCTGAGGGAGAAGAGGGCAGAGAAAGCATGCTGGGAATGTGAGCAACGCTTTCACGCCATTTATTTGTGCTTTCAAGTCATGCTCAAACCTGGCCTCATTGTACCATATCTGTCTGATGATGGAGCATTGTTATGCATGCCTGACTTTAGACTGAGAAAGCACCCAGATCACATGGTTACCTGATGTCCAATATGAAAAGTGTTCACTCTCCACAAGAGTCCAACAGCAAGCTAAGAACAGTTTATCAAAATGAGGATGGATGGTCATTTGCCAACATAGTCATGGTTTTGCTCCAGCATTATGGCACCTTCACTGTGATTCTCCTATCTGGACTTGACACAGCCTCCAGGAAATTTACTACCTCTGGATCCACTAGGCAATAATAAAGCTGCTTGTGCTGCAACCTGTGCCAGTTGGAAGGTCTTCCCTTACACGGATCTCCACCTAAAAACAAACATATATGGACACTTTACCCAACAACAACAGAATACACATTCTTCTCAAGTGCACATGGAGCATTCTTCAGGATAGACCATACGTTAGGTCACAATTCAAGTCTGAAAACATTTAAAAAGATAGATATCATGGGGCTTCCCTGGTGGCGCAGTGGTTGAGAGTCCGCCTGCCGATGCAGGGGACACGGGTTCGTGCCCCGGTCCGGGAAGATCCCACGTGCCGTGGAGCGGCTGGGCCCGTGAGCCATGGCCACTGAGCCTGCGCGTCCGGAGCCTGTGCTCCACAAGGGGAGAAGCCACAACAGTGAGAGGCCCGCGTACCACAAAAAAAAGATAGATATCATACGAAGTATCTTCTCCAACCACAATGAGATGAAGTTAGAAATCAGCTACAGAAGGAAAACTGGAAAATACCGAAATTTGTGGAAATTAGCACACTCTTTTATTTTTTTATATACAGCAGGTTCTTAAGAGTTGTCTATTTTATACATATTAGTGTATATATGTCAATCCCAATCTCCCAATTCATCCCACCATCACACGCTGCCTCCGCTTTCCCCCCTTGATGTCCAAACATTTGTTCTCTACATCTATGTCTCTATTTCTGCCTTGCAAACCACTTCATCTGTACCATTTTCTTAGATTCCACATATATGCATTAATATACGATATTTGTTTTTCTCTTTCTGACTTACTTCTCTCTGTGTGACAGTCTCTAGGTCCATCACGTCTCTAAAAATGACCCAGTTTCGTTCCTTTTCATGGCTGAGTAATATTACATTGTATATATGTACCACATCTTCTTTATCCATTTGTCTGTTGATGGGCATTTAGTTTGCTTCCATGACCTGGCTATTGTAAATAGTGCTGCAATGAACATTGGGGTGCATGTGTCTTTTTGAATTTTGGTTTTCTCTGTGTATATGCCCACTAGTGCAATTGCTGGGTCATATGGTAATCCTATTTTTAGTTTTTCAGAGAACCTCCATACTGTTCTCCATACTGGCTGTATCAATTTACAATCCCACCAACAGTGCAAGAGGGTTCCCTTTTCTGCACACCCTCTCCAGCATTTGTGGTTTGTAGATTTTCTGATGATGCCCATTCTAACTGGTGTGAGGTGATACGTCATTGTAGTTTTGATTTGCATTTCTCTAATAATTAGTGATGTTGAGCAGGTTTTCATGTGCCTCTTGGCCATCTGTATGTCTTCTTTGGAGAAATGTCTATTTAGGTCTTCTGCCCATTTTTTGATTGGATTGTTTGCTTTTTAAATATTGAGCTGCATGAACTGTTTATATATTTTGGAGATTAACCCTTTGTCCATTGATTTGTTTGCAAATATTTTCTCCCATTCTGAGGGTTGTCTTTTCATATTGTTTATAGTTTCCGTTGCTGTGCAAAAGCTTTGAAGTTTCATTAGGTTCCATTTCTTTATTTTTGTTTTTATTTCCATTACTCTAGGAAGTGGGTCAAAAAAGATCTTGCTGTGATTTATGTGAAAGAGTGTTCTTCCTATGTTTTCCTCTAAGAGTTTTATAGTGTCCAGTCTTACATTTCGGTCTCTAATCCATTTTGAGTTTATTTTTGTGTATGGTGTTAGGGAGTGTTCAAATTTCATTCTTTTACATGTAGTTGTCCAGCTTTCCCAGCACCACTTGTTGAAGCAACTGTATTTTCTCCATTGTATATTCTTGCCTCCTTTGTCATAGATTAGTTGACCATAGGTGCATGGGTTTATCTCTGGGCTTTCTATCCTGTTCGATTGATCTATATTTCCGTTTTTGTGCCAGTACAATATTTCCTTGATTACTGTAGCTTTGTAGTATAGTCTGAAGTCAGGGACTCTGATTCCTCCAGCTCCGTTTTTTCCCCTCAAGACTGCTTTGGCTATTCGGGGTCTTCTGTGGCTCCATACCAATTTCAAGATTTTTTGTTCTAGTTCTGTAAAAAATGCCATCGATAATTTGATAGGGATTGCATTGAATCTGTAGCTTGCTTTGGGTAGTAGAGTCATTTTCACAATATTGATTCTTCCAATCCAAGAACATGGTATATCTCTCCATCTGTTTGTGTCATCTTTGATTTCATTCACCAGTGTCTTATAGTTTTCTGAGTACAGGTCTTTTACCTCCTTAGGTAGATTTATTCCTAGGTATTTTATTCTTTTGTTGCAATGGTGAATGGGATTGTTTCCTTAATTTCTCTTTCTGATCTTTTGTTGTTAGCATACAGGAATGCAAGAGATTTCTGCGCATTAATTTTGTATCCTGCAACTTTACCAAATTCACTGATTAGCTCTAGCAGTTTTCTGGTGGCGTCTATAGGATTATCTATGTATAGTATTATGTCATCGGCAGACAGTGACAGTTTTACTTCTTCTTTCCAATTTGTATTCCTTTTATTTCTTTTTCTTCTCTGATTGCGATGGCTAAGACTTCCAAGACTATGTTGAATAATAGTGGTGAGAGTGGCCATCCTTATCTTGTTCCTGATCTTAGAAGATATGCTTTCAGTTTTCCACCATTGAGAATGATGTTTGCTCTGGGGTTGTCATATATGGCCTTTATTTTGTTGAGGCAGGTTCCTTATATGCCCACTTTCTGGAGAGTTTTTATCGTAAATTGGTGCTGAATTTTGGTCAAAGCTTTTTCTGCATCTGTTGAGATGATCATATGGTTTTTCTTCTTCAATTTGTTAATATGGTGTATCACATTGACTGATTTGCATATATTGAAAAATCCTTGCATCCCTGTGATAAGTCCCACTTGATCATAGTGTATGATCTGTTTAATGTGTTGTTGAATTCTGTTTGCTAGTATTTTGTTGAGGATTTTTGCATCTATATTCATCAGTGATATTGGTGTGTAATTTTATTTTTTTGTAGTATCTTTGTCTGGTTTTGGTATCAGGGTGATGGTGGCCTCATAGAATGAGTTTGGGAGTGTTCCTTCCTCTGCCATTTTTTGGCAGAGTTTGAGAAGGATGGGTGTTAGCTCTTCTCTAAATGTTTGATAGAATTCACCTGTGAAGCCTCTGGTCCTGGACTTTTGTTTGTTGGAAGATTTTTAATCACAGTTTCAATTTCATTACTTGTGATTGATCTGTTCATATTTTCTATTTCTTCCTGGTTCAGTCTTGGAAGTATATACCTTTCTAAGAATTTGTCCATTTCTTCCAGGTTGTCCATTTTATTGGCATAGAGTTGCTTGTAGTAGTATCTTATGATGCTTTGTATTTCTGCAGTGTGCGTTGTAACTTCTCCCTCTTCATTTCTAATTTTATTGAATTGAGTCCTCTCCCTCTTTATCTTCATGAGTCTGGCTAAAGGTTTATCAATTTTGTTTATCTTCTCAAAGAACCAGCTTTTAGTTTTACTGATCTTTGCTATTGTTTTCTTTGTTTCTAGTTCATTTATTTCTGCACTGATCTTTATGATTTCTTTCCTTCTACTAACTTTGGGTTTTGTTTGTTCTTATTTCTCTAGTTCCTTAGGTGTAAGGTTAGATTGTTTGAGATATTTCTTGTCTCTTGAGGTAGGATTTTCTTGCTATAAACTTCCCTCTTAGACTGCTTTTGCTGCCTCCCATAGGTTTTGGATCTTTGTGTTTTCATTGTCATTTGTCTATAAGTATTTTTTGATTTCCTCTTTGATTTCTTCAGTGATTGCTTGGTTATTTAGCAATGTATTGTTTAGCCTCCATGTGTTTGTTTTTTTACATTTTTTCCCCTGTAATTGATTTCTAATCTCATAACGTTGTGGTTGGAAAAGATGCTTGATATGATTTCAGTTTTCTTAAATTTACCGAGGCTTGATTTGTGACCCAAGATGTGATCTATCCTGGAATATGTTCCATGTGCACTTGAGAAGAAAGTGTAATCTGCTGTTTTCAGATGGAATGTCCTATAAATATCAATTAAATCTATCTGGTCTGTTGTGTCATTTAAAGCTTGTGTTTCCTTTTTAATTTTCCGTCTTGATGATCTGTCCATTGGTGTAAGTGAGGTGTTAAAGTCCCCCACTATTATTATGTTACTGTCAATTTCCTCTTTTATAGCTGGTAGCAGTTGCCTTATGTATTGAGGTGTTCTTATGTTGGGTGTATATATATTTATAATTGTTATATCGTCTTCTTGGATTGATCCCTCGATAATTATGTAGTGTTCTTCCTTGTCTCTTGTAATATTCTTTATTTTAAAGTCTTAATGATATGAGTATTGCTATTCCAGCTTTCGTTTGATTTCCATTTGTATGGAATATCTTTTTCCATCCCCTCACTTTCAGTCTGCATGTGTCCTTAGGTCTGAAGTGGGTCTCTTGTAGACAGCATATAGATGGGTCTTGTTTTTGTATACATTCAGCAAGCCTGTGTCTTTTGGTTGGAGCATTTAATCCATTCATGTTTAAGGTAATTATCAATATGTATGTTCCTATTATCATTTTCTTAATTGTTTTGGGTTTGTTTTTGTAGGTCCTTTTCTTCTCTTGTGTTTCCCACGTAGAGAAGTTCCTTTAACAATTGTTGTAGAGCTGGTTTGGTGGTGCTGAGCTCTCTTAGCTTTTGCTTGTCTGTAAAGCTTTTGATTTCTCCATCAAATCTGAATGACATCCTTGTTGGGTAGAGTAATCTTGTTTGTAGGTTCTTCCCTTTCATCACTTTAAATATGTCATGCCACTCTCTTCTGGCTTGTAGAGTTTCTGCTGAGAAATCAGCTGTTAACCTTATGGGAGTTCCCTTGTATGTTATTTGTCATTTTTCCCTTGCTGCTTTCGATAATTTTTCTTTGTCTTTAATTTTGGCAAATTTGATTACTATGTGTCTCGGTGTTTCCTCCTTGGGTTTATCCTGTATGGGACTCTCTGCACTTCCTGGACTTGGGTGGCTGTTTCCTTTCCCATGTAAGGGAAGTTTTCGACTATAATGTTTTCAAATATTTTCTTGGGTCCTTTCTCTCTCTTCTCCCACTGGGACCCTTATAATTCAAATATTGTTGTGTTTAATGTTGTCCCAGAGGTCTCTTAGTCTGCCTTCATTTCTTTTCATTCTTTTTTCTTTATTCTGATCTGCAGCAGTGAATTCCACCATTCTGTCTTCCAGGTCACTTATCCATTCTTCTGCCTCAGTTATTCTGCTGTTGATTCCTTCTAGTGTATTTTGCATTTCAGTTATTGTATTGTTCACCTCTGTGTGTTTGTTCTTTAATTCTTGTAGGTCTTTCTTAAACATTTCTTGCATCTACTTTTTTTTTTTTTTTGCAGTACGCGGGTCTCTCCCGTTGTGGCCTGTCCCATTGCGGAGCACAGGCTCCAGATGTGCAGGCTCAGCAGCCATGGCTTATGGGCCTAGCCACTCCACGGCATGTGGGATCTTCCCGGACCAGTGCACGAACCCATGTCCCCTGCATCGGCAGGCGGAATCTCAACCACTGCACCACCAGGGAAGCCCTCTTGCATCTTCTTGATCTTTGCCTCCATTCTTTTTCCAAGGTCCTGGACCATCTTCACTATCATTATTCTGAATTCTTTTTCTGGAAGTTTGCCTATCTGCACTTCATTTAGTTGTTTTTCTGGGGTTTTATCTTGTTCCTTCATCTGGTACATAGTCCTCTGCCTTTTCATTTTGTCTATTTTTCTGTGAATGTGGTTTTCATTCCACAAGCTGCAGGATTGTAGTTCTTCTTGCTGTCTGCCCTCTTGTGGATGAGGCTATCTAAGAGGCTTGTGTAAGCTTCCTGATGGGTGGGACTGGTGGTGGGTAGAACTGGGTGTTGCTCTGGTGGGCAGAGCTCAGTAAAACTTTAATCTGCTTGCCTGCTGAGGGGTGAGGCTGAGTTCCCTCCCTGTTGGTTGTTTGGCCTGAGGCGACCCAGCACTGTAGCCCAGGCTCTTTGGTGGGGCTAATGGTGGACTCCAGGAGGGCTCACACCCAGGAGTACTTCCCAGAACTTCTGCTGCCAGTGTCCTTGCCCCTGCGGTGAGCCACAGCCACCCCCCACCTTTGCAGGAGACCCTCTAGCACTAGCAGGTACATCTAGTTCAGTCTCCAATGAGGTCACTGCTCCTACCCCCTGGGTCCTGATGTGCACACTACTTTGTGTGTGCCCTCCAAGAGTGGAGTCTCTGTTTCCCCCAGTCCTGTCAAAGTCCCACAATCAAATCCTGTTAGCCTTCAAAGTCTGATTCTCTGGGAATTCCTCCTCCCATTGCCAGATGCCCAGGTTGGGAAGCCTGACGTGGGGCTCAGAGCCTTCACTCCAGTGGGTGGACTTCTGTGGTATAATTGCTCTCCAGTTTGTGAGTCACCCACCCAATGGTTATGGGATTCGATTTTACTGTGATTGCACCCCTCCTATCATCTCACTACGGCTTCTCCTTTGTCTTTCGATGTGGGGTGTCCTTTTTGTTGAGTTCCAGTGTCTTCCTGCCGATGATTGTTCAGCAGTTACTTGTGATTCTGGTGCTCTCGCAAGAGGGAGTGAGGGCACGTCCTTCTACTCCGCCATCTTGAACCAGTCTTGAAATTAACACACTTTTAAATGACCAATGGATCAATGTTATTAGTCTGCTTGGGCCACCATTACCACAGACTCAGTGGTTTAAACAGCAGATACTTATTTCTCCAGCTCTGAAGGCTGGGAAGGCCAAAACCAAGGTGCTGGCCAATTCAGTTCCTGGCGAAGACACACTTGCTGGCTTGCAGATGACCACATTCTCTGCTGTGTCCTCACATGGCAGACAGAGAGTTCTCATCTCTCTTTCTCTTCTTGTAAGGACATTAATCCCACCAGGGGGGCCCCACACACATGACCTCATCTAAACCTAATTGCCTCCCAGAGACCTCACCTCCAACCAACTACCATCACACTGGGGGATTAGTGCTTCAACATATGAATTTTAAGGGGACACAAACATTCAGTCCATAACATTCTGCCCCTGGCCTCCCTAAAATTCATAAAGATATACAAAAATATCCATCCCATCCCAACAGTCCCAAAAGTCTCAACTCATTCTAGCATCAACTCTTAAATCAAGAGCCTAAAGTCTTATCTAAATCAGGTATGGGTGAGATTCAAGGTATGATTCATACTGAGGCAAAACTCCTTTCCAGCTGTGAACCTGTGAAACCAGAAAAGTTACCTGCTTCCAAATACAGTCCTGGAACAGGCATAGGCTAAACATTCCCATTCCAAAAGGGAGAAAGTGGAAGGAAGGTGTTATGGTCTCAAGGAAGTACAAAACCTAGCAAGGCAAATATTGTTACATCTTACGGCTGGAGAATAATTCTCTTTGGCTCTACGCTCAGCCCTCTGGTCCATTGGAGCAATGGTCCTGCCTTCAGGACCCAGTGGATTGGCAACGCCATCCCTATTGCTCTGCGTGGCAGGTTACCACCCCCTGCCTCCAGATGGCCCCACCCCCAAGGCTCCAGAAGACCACTATCTGACCTGTTGAAACTGAGGTGATGCCCACCCCTCCTACCTTTTGAAACCAAGGAAGCAGCCCTGATGATCTCTGAATTGCCTTCAGGGTCATTTTTCCCTTGTCTTGAAGAATAGCACATGTTCACAGCCAAATAACTTTATGGTCCAGTTCTGTCTATAGGATCTAACAAGCCCAATAGCCTTCCCTCATTTGGTCTGAGCTCCATTCCTTTGGGTTGAAACTGGCAGTGTTGCTGATGGAGTGGCTAATTAGGTCTGTAGTCTATTCCCATACTAATCCCCTTATCAAAGGGTTGTTGGGCCCCACCTTACTGTTCTCTTCAGAAAAACTTTCTCATTTTTTGCAATATGGACAGGGTGAGAATTTTCAAAACCGTAAGTTCAGGATCTCTTTTTTTTTTTAATTTATTTTATTTATTTTTGGCTGCGTTGGGTCTTCGTTGCTGTGCACAGACCCTCTCTAGGTGCAGCCAGTGGGGACCATTCTTTGCTGCGAAGCGCAGGCCTCTCATTGCAGTGGTCTCTCTTTGTTGTTGAGCACGGGCTCTAGGCACAGCGGGCTTCAGTAGTTGTGGCATGTGGGCTCAGTAGTTGTGGCTCACAGGCTCTAGAGTGCGGGCTTGGTAGTTGTGGTGCACGGGATTTGTTGCTCCGCGGCATGTGGGATCCTCCTGGACCAGGGCTCAAACCCGTGTCCCCTGTGTCGGCAGGCAGATTCTTAACCACTGCGCCACCAGGGAAGCCCTCAGGATATTTTCTGCTTAACAATTGCTTCTTCAATGCATTCCTTTCTTTTCACATTTTACTATAAGCAATCAGGAGGCACCAAGCCTCTCCTTCAACACTTTGCTTAGAAATTGCCTCAGTTAAACATGCATTTTCATTTCTCACAAGTTCTACCTTCCACAAAACACTAAAACGTGAACATAACTGTGCCGAGTTCTTTGCCATTTTTATAAAATTTATCACTTTTTTTCCATTGTCTTATAACATGTTCCTCATTCCCATCTGAGACTTCACCTGAACAGGCTTTATAGCCCATATTTCTACCAACATTCTGTTCATGACTATTTATGCTTTCTCTAAGAAGATGGACATTTCTCTATAGCTCTCCTCTTTTCCTTGTAGGCCCTCAGCTCAATCACCTTTAAGTGCCTGTTCATGGCAATCTTGATCTTTTCTAGCATGCACCTCCAAACTCTCCCAGCCTCTACCCATTATCCTGTTGCAAAGCTGCTTCCACATTTTTAGGTATTTGCTACAGCAGCATCCCACCTCACAGTACCAAAATTCTGTCTTAGCTCAGTCTGCTCTAATGAATACCGTAGCCTGGGTGGCTTAAACAACAAATATTCTTTTCTCACGTTTTATAGGCTGGAAATCTGAGACCAGCGTGCCAAGATGGTTGGGTTTTTGTTTGTTTTATTTTGGACGCAATGCATGGCATGCAGGATCTTATTTCCCTGACCGGGGATAGAACCCGTGCCCCCTGCAGTGGAAGCGCGGAGTCTTAACCACTGGACTGCCAAGGAAGTCCAGATGGTTGGGTTCTGATGAGTGTCTTCTTCCTGACTCACAGACAGGCACCTTCTCGCTGTGTGCTCACATGTCCTTTCCTCAGTGCATGCCCATGGAGAGAAACAGCAGAAAGAAGATAGGTAAGGAAACAGAGGGCTTGAACAACACAATAAACCAACTAGATCAAACATACATGAACACTCTACCCAACAACAACAGAATTCACACTCTTCTGAGAGAGCTTTGTCTCTCCTCCTCTGTCTATAAGGGCATTAATCTCATCATAAGGGTCCCACGCTTATGACTTTATCTAAACCTAATCATCTCCCAAAGGCCCCACCTCCAAAAACCATCACATTGGGGGTTAGAGCATTAATATATGAATCTTGCGGGGCGACAAATTTTCAGTCCATAACATGTATCATGTTGATTTTATTATTATTCATTTGTTTACCAGCGAGATTCATTATCTTGAATTTCATAGGTTTGTTAAACATTTATAGTTTTTTTAGATGAGTAGCCAGTTTATGGCCTTTGCCCACTTTCCTACTGAGGTGTTCATCTGTAACTTCTTGATTTGTAAAAGCTCTTTATATTGTAAGTAGACTAACACTTTGTTACATATAGAGTAAAATTTTACAGTTTGTTTTTCTCTTGAAATTGGTTTTTTAACAGTAACTTTAACATATAAATAATTAATCTAATGTTTAATTTCTATTAATAAAAACTTTAAAAATTTACATATAATTAAGCTTTTCACTTTTTTATGATTCCTGCTTTGGTATCACTCATAGAAATACTTGAACAACTTCAGAATCATAGGAATTTAGCAAGGAATATTAGTAATAACAATAGCAAAATTACTAATAATCACTGTCATTTTTTGAGTATTTATTATGTATCAGACACTCTACATACATTATTCTACAGGGATACCCCAGAGGTATTGCAGGTTTGATTCCAGACTACCACAGTAAAGTGAATATCGCAATAAAATGAGTCATGGAAATTTTTTGGTTTCCCAGTGTATATAAAAGTTATGCTTGGGACTTCCGTGGTGGTACAGTGGTTAAGACTCTGCGCTCCCACTGCAGGGGGCACGGGTTCGTTTGTTGGGGAAATAAGATCCCACGTGCTGCATGGCACGGCCGAAAAACAAAAATAGTTATGCTTGCACTATACTGTAGTCTATTAAGTGTGCAATAACATTATGTCTAAAAAAACAACATACATACCCTAATTTTAAAATACTTTATTACTAAAAAACACCAAAACAATTACAATAGCAACACCAAAGATCAGTGATCACAGATATAATAAAAACAAAAAGTCTGAAATATTGTGAAAATTACCAAAATGTGACAGAGGCATGAAGGGAACAAATGCTGTTGGAAAAATGGCACCAATAGACTAGCTTGATGCAGGGTTGCCACAGATCTTTAGTTTTTAAAAAAACACAATATCCACAAAGCCTGATAAAGAAAAGTGCAATAAAATAAGGTATGTCTATATTTAATCCTCACAACAAACCTAGGAAGTAATTATTATTCCCATTCTACAGATCAGGAAACCGAGTCTCAAGAAGACAAAGTTAACTTGCTCGCAGTCATGTGAGTTGCAAGCGTTGGAGCTGAAATTCAGTCACTGTGCAGATAAATGAATAGACCCGGTCCCCATCCAGCCTCTGCTGTGCTGGCTGCTAGAAGGGACTTCATGCATGTCCCTTCCCCACCCCACCCCCCGAGCCTCATGTCACCTGTAAAATTTGTTTAGCAATAACTTCCTTACAGAGTTGTTGAGGGATTTTTTAAATTAATTTTTATTGGAGTATAGTTGCTTTACAATGTTGTGTTTCTGCTGTACAATGAAGTGAATCAGCTATATGTATACATATATCCCCTCTTTTTTGGATTTCCTTCCCATTTAGGTCACCACAGAGCACTGAGTAGGTTCTCATTAGTTGTCTATTTTATACACGGTATTGTATATATGTCAATCCCAATCTCCCAATGTTGATGGAGTTAAATGAGAAAAAAATTATGTAACATGCCTGGCACCAAGAGACTGTCAGTGGAAGAGAAGTCTTTTTCCTGGAGCACCTAACTCTTTCCCTCCCCTCTCCTTGTGGAGGGGTGGGGCAGAGACTGTGAGAGAAAGGGCAAACCAGTGCCTACAGTGAGGGGCAGAGGTTGAAATCCCAGGCCTAGCATCTAAGTAAGGAACAGAGTGTGGTGCAACGCACGCACGCCCACCATCACGCCTCCGAAAGAGGTCCCACCCAGGAGTGACTCAGATGCTTTGGACACCTTTCCCTGTGTGGGAAGCATGGGTGGGGCTGGATCGGGCAGATCTCCCCGCTGTTCAAAAGTAGCCACTCTTGCTTGTGAGGGGTGCCTGCGAGGTTGCTGCTCATCTCCCGCTGTCGCCCTGGTGGCCCTGACATACACACTGAGACCGTGGGAACCCTCGGGGGACACCTGGTAGCAGGGATCTTCTTCTTCTTCTCACTCTACTACTCGGTGCTGGTGTCCTTGGCCCTGTTACAGAGACAGAGGTTCCTCAAAGCCCCTCTGCCCCCAAGGGAGAAGCGAGGGCACAGGTGGTGGCAGCTGGTCCCTGTGGAAGGAGTGGGGAAGGTGGTTTTCTCCCTGATTCTCATCTTCCCCGAGTTCTTCTACCCGCCAGGAACAAAGTGGCTGACGACGGTGGACTGGGAGGCCCCTCGGTGACCGTTCACGTTCAAGGACGAGTGGCGGCACTTCACTGAGGTCCTTCCTCCTCAGTGGCGTGGTGGACATCGCGAGCCAGGCGTGCCAGGCGTGTGAAGCTGGAGCAGGTGGCCGAGGCTTAGGCCTTCCGTGCGCTGGTGCTGCTGGTGGTGACCCACACCGAGCACAAGGGCACCCTGGAGACACGCGTGCACACGCTGTTCACAGGGCCTGCCTTCCCGGTCGGCCTGGCGCTCGCCATCGAGATCTGGGTCCCCAGCCAGCCCCAGCTCTGGGTGCCCAAGACTTGGATGGGGCTGGTGCTCAGCAGCTGGCTGATGCAGCTAAGCATCTGATGTACACGCCGCCCTCGGGGCAGCCCTGCAGAGGGGAAAACCCCACGGACCTCACCTTCCTCACCATCTTCTTCTGCTGGCACCTGGCCTTAGGGGCTGCCTTGCTGACCGCCATCTACGGCCTCTGCAGCCTCTGGCATGATTGCTTCTCCCCCTGGAGAAAGGTCCCAGGTGCCAAGTACCACCTGTGACCCATAGGCGAGGGCAGTGAAGAGCTTGAGAAGCTCCGGGCAGGGGCCCAACTACGAGATGGGGGTGTCTAGGTATAGAATCTGTCCCTGTGCTGCACCCTTTGTAATGAGAGTTTTGAGGATGCCCACTGTGTGCCTAGTGCAGAAATGTCCTGGGATCTGCAATGTGGCTTTCCATCACAGGGGTCGCCTTCCTTGTTCCTAAATGAACCTTCCAGTTCCTAGGATTCCTGCTATCTATCTCTCTGTTCTCTCCAGGCCTGTCTCGCTATTCAGTATGGTTCCTAACCGTGGACTTACATGAAGTGAGAGCAGGAGTAGTGTTTTTCTTTGACAGCTTTTGGGATCCAAGAGGAAGAAATGAAATGAGGGAACAGAGAGAGATGGAGGGTCTCTGGGGACTCGGCAGGGCTCTGCGTGTCTGAGGCGGGGCTGGCTTAGCGTGTGCATGTGTGTGCCGCCGGTGGCTGAAGTGGTGAAATGTGTGAAAGGGAAGGGGCTCTGTTTTCACATCGTGGTGAGGACTTCTGTTTTCTTCATGTCTTTCTGTTTTTTATTCACACTAAAGTGTAACAGGAAGAAGAGCTGGTTTTGTTGTTGCTGTTTTCTAATCTAAACTGGACGAGGCTACTTCTGCCTCAGGGAGTAAGGGATGAGGGGAAAGGGGGTGGCAATCAGTTTAGCAGGGCTCAAGTCTGGGGAGAAAGGAGGCAAGGGAGGAATTCCCAAAGGTGGGTGTAAGAAACGAGGATTACATTTGTATAATTTTAAGTTGTTTGGGTTCTGCTGTGACATAAAACAACTCCACCGCTTATGCAGAGTCTTTCAGTAAAGCCTTATGATACACGTACATGTGTCTTGTGTGAGTGATTCTGGGGCAAGATCAAAGAAAGGGCCCAGATTTCAGGTGGTGGGAGCAGAAGGGGAAGAACCGCCATGAAACATGGGGCACAGATGACCTCAGTGGTTCTGGAGATGAAGGGACTTGGAGCCAAGAGGGAAACTGCAGCCCCTGGAACCTGCAGAACTTTCCAGCCAGTCACTGAGTTCCTCCCAGAATGAGGAGAGGAGGTGCTAACAAATTCACATACTCAGTGAAATATATGAAAGCAAACTATATAAAAATACTTATCCCTGGGTACAATTAGAAAACTGCTTCTGATAGCATGTGTCTGCTTATGTGAGATGATAAACGTAGCATTTGGAAGTCTGAAGAGGCAGGAAGAGAGGAGGAGATGCTGGCCATAGATGTGGACAAAGGACCACAGAGAAAAGTGCCCACACATGAAGCAGTGGCAATTCTGCCATGGCACACACAGTCAGAGATGCTGTCCTCAGAGACAGAAAAACTCTATGAAGCACAGAGAGGGATTTGCATTTGCAGATGGAGGGCAAGATGGGCTACACATTGTCCTCTGAAATATGCCTGGACACTCCCTAAAGAAGCAGGGTGCAAGAGTGTGGAAACAGGCCCTGGAAACAGTAGGAGAGGGGTTAAAGCAAAGAAGGGGAGCAAGGGAAAGGATGGAAGTGGGGCAAGGGTCTGGCAAGTCACATGGGCTGGGCTTGCAGAGGAGCGACATTCTGGGTCTAAGGAAGAGACGTCTTCCTCCAGCAGCTGGAACCAGGCCAGCCTCAGCTTTCCTCCCCACCAAAGCAGGAACCAACCTAAGGAAAAGTCAGCACCCTTCTTTCTGTCCCCACCCTGAAAAGCCCAGAAACAGAGCCAGCTTTTCCGGCGGCTTGTGCGCCCCCAGCAGTGAAAGCACCGAGTCCTAACCACTGGACTGCCAGGGAATTCCCAGGGCCCCTCGCTTTATATCTTCTGTCCAAAGCCCTGGGAGAGGCCATAGCAAGGGGTCCATATGATCGCTTATCACTGAAAAATAGCAAAAGTTAGATATTTCTGTATTCTTTTTTTCTCCATAAAATCTGGCTGCACCCTCTCCCTGAAGACTTAACACAGATTTACTTTCAGGATGCCTTATGATAAACACCTCTCTTTCCCTGTTAGTAGACCACCCTTTATTCAAGGATAATGGTAAGACTTTTACTTCTTCAGCTTGGAAACAAGAAGCTTAAAATGCTAATGACATCACACACTGGCTGAGAACCACCTGCTAAAGTAGAATCCCTCAGTCAACAAATGTAAATAAGTCTTATCAGATGCCGGGCCTGACTTAAAGAGGAGTAATTGGAGGTGCAGAAAACTGATGGCTAGGAGAGAGATGGGAAGTAATTTACAGAGGTGGGTCCTGTTTATCTTCATTTGTGCTGTGGGCGGGAATTCTTGTCCTGCACATCTGGCCTTTGCCCAGCGAATCAGTCATGACTCTCTAGGGAATCAGAACCAATAGGATGTGGATAGACATACAGAGAATTTAAGGAATGGACTCATGAGAACTTGAGGACTGGCAAGTCCAAAATCTTCAGGGCACGCCAGCAGGCTGGAGACCCAGGGGAGAGTTGATGTTGCCATCTTGAGTCTGAAGGCAGTCTGGAGGCAGAATTCCTTCTTCCTCAGGACACCGTAGACTTTTCTTTTAAGGCTTTCAACTGATTGGATGAGGCCCACCCACACTATGGAGAGTAATCTGCATATTCAAAGTATACTAATTTAAATGTTAAACACATTTGTTAAAAATACCTTCACAGGGGGCTTCCCTGGTGGTGCAGTGGTTGGGAGTCCACCTGCTGATGCAGGGGACACGGGTTCGTGCCCCGGTCCGGGAAGATCCCACATGTCGCGGAGCGGCTAGGCCCGTGAGCCATGGCCGCTGAGCCTGTGCATCCGGAGCCTGTGCTCCGCAACCAGAGAGGCCACAACGGTGAGAGACCCGAGTACCGCAAAACAAAACAAAAAACCTTCACAGGGATTTCCCTGGTGGTCCAGTAGGTAAGACTCCACGCTCACAATGCAGGGGGCCCCGGTTCAATCCCTGGTCTGGGAACTAGATCCCACATGCCACAACTCAAAAAAAAAAGATCCCACATGCCGCAAGGAAGATCCCGCATGCAGCAACTAAGACTCAGCACAGCGGGCTTCCCTGGTGGCGCAGTGGTTAAGAATCCACCTGCCAATGCAGGGGACACCGGTTTGACCCCTGGTCCAGGAAGATCCCACATGCTGCGGAACAACTAAGCCCATGCGCCACAACTACTGAGCCCACGTGCCACAACTACTGAAGCCCGTGAACCTAGAACCCATGCTCCGCAACAAGAGAAGCCACCACAACGAGAAGCCTGCGCGCCACAACAAAGAGTAGCCCCCACGTGCCACAACTAGAGAAAGCCCGCACGCAGCAACGAACACCCGATGCAGCCAAAGATAAAATAAATAAATAAATTTATTTAAAAAAAAAAAAAAAGACTCAGCACAGCCCAAAAAATAAATAAATAAATAAATATTTTTAAAAAATACCTTCATAGCAACATCTAGACTGATGTTTGACCAAACAACTGAGTACCGTGGCCCAGCCAAGTTGATTAACCATCATACTCAGCGTAATGGAACATGGCCACTCAAACGTGATTTATGTCAACTGCGTTTGCCATGATTGTTGGAGACCTTCCAAAAGAGTAACAGTGACTTCATTTTAAAGGAACTCCACCATTATTGGTTCTGACTGCAGTCTGACTACAACTATACAATGTTCTATGGATTTTATCCCTTCCCTGTATCCTCCAGAAGGAGAATGACAGAGTGACGGGTGTGCAGGTAGGTGACACTTGTTTTTAAATTAAAAAAAATAACGCTTAGAGGCCTTTTTTTTCTTTTTCATGTTACGTATTTTAGACGTCTTAGAAAATAACAAAAAGTAGTTTAAAGTATTTTGAAATCTACCATAATGCTCTTACCCAGAATTAATTACTGCCTGGCAGGGCTAAAAGGGTAGAATGTATTTCAACACACTAAGAGGTTGGATGGGAGGGTTTACATATCAGAGAAGAGGCCTCTCCTGCTGAAGATGACTGATGCGCCTGACGACCAAGGCATGGCTGACTGAAAAGTGTTGCAGGTGAAGGTCGCTGAAGATAAGGAAATCCAGAACTGGGAGTCTAGTGCTGTGGGAAGGAACTGAGTAAGGATACTGACATGCTCGGAAGACGGCAACCTTGGGCTGGAGAAGAACTCAGAGCCCAGTCTGCGGGGAATTTGGAGGAGGGGGAGGTGGTAAGGTATCAAGGATGGCCAGAAGAAAGAAAATGTGACTAACATCAGCTTCAAAGGAGGAAGTGATCAGGGTTAAGCAGACATGGTAATACCTACCCCACAGAGGTACTGTGAGAAATAAATGAGGTTCTGCATAAACAACACTTAATACGCAGTATGGTGTACAGTAGATGCTCAATACATACTAGCTTGAGATTCTGAATACACATATGCGCAATAACCAGACCACATATAAAAATAAAACTCTGACCCACAACCTGCAGCAACCAGCCCAGGAAGCCAGCCTGCTATCTATAAATCAGATTTGTAGAAAGTCAGCTATCACGCACTACTAACCAGTCCAGGTAGCCAAATAACAACCCCTATAAAAACTGACCCAAAATGGGAAGGACCTGGTTAATAACGAACAGCTTCCCTAATTTTTGCCCTGCTTCCAACTTAGGACCAACCAAAGAAAGCCAAATATGCACCCCTAAACAATCACATGATACCCCACTTCTAGTTAGCCAGCCTGCAACTTCCCTATGCCAACAGCCTCCAATCAAGGCATAACTGATGCCTTCTCTTTTTTTTCCCACTATGAAGCGTTCCCATTCCTCTGCCTGTCTTTGAGTCTTTGCCAAAAAGCAAATAAAGGTGGCTAACTCCCTTGCTATAGCAAGCCCTTTTCTGGTTCTCCTTTGATTGGTTTTCATCTATTTTCACATGTTCAATTCTTTCATTTATTCATTCAAACAGTTATTCAATATTTATTGAGCATATATTGATACTATATGCCAGACCCCATGCTGGGACATGAGAATAATGACGTGACCCAGATGCACAGGTCCCTGCCTTCAAGCTCATTATGGTTGTGGGAGAAGAAAGGCAAATAAACAGCAAGGTAAGTACAGTCTGAAAGGGACTGTGATGAGGGGCAGCTAATCCAGACTTGTGAATCAGGGAAAGCTTCCTAGAAAAGTGATGTCACCACAGGGACCTGAAGGATGAATATGGCCAAGGGAAGAGCTGTAAGGGAAATAGTCAGGAAAAAGGGAAACGGCCATAGGAAAAGTCCCCAGGTAATTGCATAAACACCGAAGGAAGTGAATGAAAGTGGGATGACTGGACCTCCGTGTTTGAGCTTGGAGTGGTGAACCATGAAGGTGGAAAGGCAGACAAGGGTCAGAATCCTTCTAGGCCACATGAAGGCATTTGGCATTTATCCTAAAGCTGACAGTAATGATCAGATTTCCATTTTGGAAACATCACTCAGGCTCCATGTGGAGTGAGGCCTGGAGAGCAAACCTGGAAGCAGGGAGACCAGTCAGGAGACTAACAGGTGATGGTGGCTGGATGAGAAGAAAAGTGCAAGGACTGGGAAGCTGATTTAGAGGTTCCCACTCAGGACATCACGGCTGGAGGTCAGTAGGGTCGGGGGGGTTGGGGACGGTGGGACAAGCCAAAGCTTGTACAGCTGAGGAAGAAAGTAAATGCAGTCACTGAGAAAACGAAATCCACACTGGGGGCTGGAGAAGAAGAGATGAATTCTGGATGGAGACATGAAGTTCAAGGTGTTGTTCTGGAAGCAGGTGGATGAACTTGTCTGGAGCTCAAGAGAAAGGGGTGGGTAGAGAGGGCAATCTGAAAGTCATAAATGGTCATTAAAGCCATTTATGCGGATGGGTGAAATTGCTGAGGGATAGGGTATGGGGAAGAGGGCTTGGAACGGGACTCTGGGAGGCACCACACCTAACTGGAAAAAAGAAGGCAGGCACTCGTGAGGCAAACCAAGAAAGAGTAGCCAGCGAGATGCGAGGAAAACCAGGACCTTGCTGTAACATAGATACTAAATATTGATATTGTTTTAATAAAGGGAGTAGCAAACAAAGCCTTGTTTCTTATTCCCAGTTCCTCCTTCCCCTTCCAGAGAAGGATGGTCCCCAGGACACTGGGAGGGAACTTACTCTACGAGTTACTAGTGGAACTGGTCATGCATTGCCCCATAGTGTTGCCCAAGCTGCATCAACAAAGTGCTAGCGTTGGTACACATCATTAAGTAAAACTGGATGATGAAATCATGGGAAGAAATGCACATGCTTAGGACAAGGACGTCCCCCTGAGGTAGGAGATAGATAGCCCCCTTCCCCCACCCTCCCCGCCCAGGGTAAACAGCTGGAGTTCGGTCCCTGTGGACCGATACTCGAATATGAAAATAGCAGGACAATTTAGAGAGGAGGCTGGGCCCTGCCCAGATAAGAGATAAGAGACCACATATTTCTCATTCTCAAAGTCAAGGAGACCTTCCCGACTAGAAAGCTCCTTGGAGGTCAAAAGGGAAGTGATGCTAAGCTACCCATAGGCCTCTTCTCTGGAAGCAATCTTACCTGAGAGATGCGAGAGCACACATGGGAGGATCCTGAGATATACCAAATACAGACTCAGAACCAGGCAATTTAAAATGGTTGGCTAGGGCTTCCCTGGTGGTGCAGTGGTTGAGAGTCCACCTGCCGATGCAGGGGACATGGGTTCGTGCCCCGGTCCGGGAAGATCCCACATGCCGCGGAGCAGCTGGGTCTGTGAGCCATGGCCGCTGAGCCTGTGTGTCCGGAGCCTGTGCTCCGCAATGGGAGAGGCCTGCGTACTGAACAAAAAAAAAAAAAAAATGGTTGTTCAAAGGAAACCTGGAAGAAATGCCCCATATAAGTGATTTAAACTACCATGAGGGCACGACTCTTTTCTCTGAGTCCGCCTGTGTGTCTATCCACCCGTGTTGTACTCCTTTTCCTCCTAATAAACACTTTGTTTCACTGCTCTCCGTCTTTGTGGGAATTCTTTTCTGCAAAGCTGAAGGGCAATGGCCTTGTCACTGACCACTGGTCTAGTGGCTAGGATTCAGCTCTCTCACTGCCGTGACCCAAACTCAATCTCTGGCCAGGAACCGAAACCCTGCTTCAAGCCACTGCAGGCCGAGGCCACCTGAGATCAACCCTACATCACACCCAGCTGAGGATTTTACTAGTATCTTGGTTAGGTGGGACTGGAAGTTAATTACAGGACCACAGTGGGCATTATTCCAGTTTGATGGCTGAACAGTATACAGTTAACTATCTAGTTCATTAGCCCGGGTTACTGAGTGCCTACCATCATATTTCCTCTCTCTTCAATAGCCTGTGGGTACAAAAGGGACGACAGGAAGGATAATGGTTTATGTTTCAAGTCCCCCAACCTCTTAAGCCCCCTCTGAGGTACCCCTCCCCGTCCCCACAAGCCTCTCTCTCTCTCCCCCCCTCCCCTTTCCCTCTCCCTCTCTCTTCTCTCCCCTCACCCACAAACTCTGGGCCTTCCAGTTTCCAGGAGAGTCCAGAGATTACCCTTCCGCCTTCCTCACTGCCAATGGTGTCCCTGGTAACGAGGCCGCTTTCCTCTCTAATTCGCAATTCTTTAAAGACTGCATAGAGGCCCTCCTCCCCCAACCAGGAAAAAACGTCCTTCTCCCAGCACTGTGCGCCCACCCTAGGGGGCCCTCCGCCCTCCTGAAAACAGTTCCTTAACTTCCCCTAGCAACCCCACTCTCCAGGGACACAGTCCCCAAGGACCAATCTCCGCGTGGCAGCATCCTCACTGCCTAGCGCATCAACCTGTCCTGGTGTCCTGGGACAGAATCTAGGAGCATGGGGACTGGCAGACAGAGTTGGGAGAGACATTTAACTTCCTTTGTACTTCTGATTGTTTTATCATGTACAAAAGAAAGAACACGGATAATACGCTCGATTTTTTTTTCAACGAAATCAAAATTAAAACAGTACTAAGGGCACAGAACTATCTAGTAAACCGTGAGGAACGCACGGAGCCCAGTTCTGCCAGGCTGCCCCCGGCTGTGCCTGATGTGCTCCACGGCCACCCTCTTGTTAAAGGGGTTCCGGCCTGAGAATGGCCGGGGTGCCAGGGCCCCTCACCCCTGCGCAGTTCCTCTCCCCTCCTAGGGACTGGGGCGGAGGTCAGGAACTCAGCCTGGAACCCACCTCTGCGCAGGCGAGGGGCTGCGGGGACGCTGCGGCGCGTGGCGCGTCTGCCCGCCCCAGCGGGCGCCCAAGCGAGGAGCGCGCCTCCCATCGCGCCGCACTTTCTTTTCCTGCCTCAGCCTGGAGGTCCGGCCTCGCAGCTCGCCCGGAAGAGTGTCCAGACGGGGTGGTGTACCCGCCTCTCCTGGGTCGTTTGTATCGTCAGCGCCGGGCACCACACCAGATTCGGGACGCAGAGGCTGCGCGGGGGAGGAAGCTTCGCGTTCTGCGTGGGTGCCCAAAGCTAGGCCCCAGCACTGCTGAGCCTTCTTATGCCACGCCCGCCCGGACGAAGGCAGACCGGCCCCAGGTACCCAGAGGTTACACGCCTAATCTGGGGAAATGAGGAGGGAGATGGATGAGTCACTGATGGATGGACTGATTCTTAGATCTTTTCTAAGTGCACTATTTCTCCAGCTCCTTCTAAGCACTCGGGAGGAATCGGCGAACAAAACAAAGCTCCCTGGCGCTCTCAGATCTAGAGTGGGAGGTGGCAGTGACCTGATTAGTTCATATATTGATGTTTAGCCCTAAGTGTCTACACCACCTCCTCCTACACCCTATTAAAAGCAAACTTTCCTTGACAAATTGCTCTCCATTGTGCACCAAGGCAGCCAGCAAGTGGCAAAAGCATGCTGATTGGGGGAGGGTGTGGGCAGGAAGAGGTATGAGGTTGGGAAACACAATGCCTACGTTAAGCAGAGACATTTTTTTCATTCGTAAAACATCATTTATCATCGTCATTGGGGCTTCTCAAAATTTCCTAAGTGCCCCCAACCTCTTTTTTAGTCGCTAACATTTGAAAAGAAAGAAAGAAAGTTTCATTCCGCAAGGTCATAAAAACACTTCTATTCACTCGTTATTTAACAGTTTCTGGCAAGATGGTTGAGATGCCAGATGTGGTGACAGTTCGTCAGAAGAAAAAGCACAAGTTTGAAAGGCAAATGATAGGGATACGTGAATGTCCTCAATGGGAATAACAAGGTTTAATGACCAGACAACTGTGCCCCAAATGTCCGATTAACAAGAAGCATGGAGCAATGACAAAGGGATCAAAACCAGAGCACTGCCAGACAAGAGGAACTCCAAACAGGCCCTTCCCAGGCATGTTTCTTTTCTTTCTTTCTTCCTTCTTTTCTTTCTTTCTTCCTCTTGTGATGAAAACTTTTAAGATCCACCCTCTTAGCAACTTTCAAATATACAATACAGTATTATTAACTGTACCCCCATGCTGTACATTACATCCCCATGACTTATTTATTTGATACCTGGGAGTTTATATTTTTTAACCCTCTCCTCTCATTTCACCCACCCCCTCTCTGGTGACCACCAATCTGTTCTCTCTATCCATGAGCTTGGATCTGTTTGTTTTTTGTTTGTTTTTAGATTCCACATGTAAGTGGGATCATACGGTACCTGTCTTTCTCTGTCTGACTTATTTCACTTAGCGTAATGCCCTCAAGGTCCATCCATGTTGTTGCAAATGGCAAGATTTCATTCTTTTTTATGGCCAAATAATATTCCATTGTACATATGTACACTGCATTTTCTTTGTCCATTCATCCATTGACAGACACTTAGGTTGCTTCCATATCTTGGCTATTTTAAATAATGCTACAATGAACATTGGGGTGCAGATGTCTTTTCTAATTAGTATTTTATTTCCTTTGGATAAATACCCAGAAGTGAATTATTGAATCACATGGTAGTTCTATTTTTAATTTTTCAAGGAACCTCCATATGGTTTTCCATAGTGGCTGCACCAACGTAGATTCCCACCAACAGTGCACAAGGGTTCCCTTTTCTCCACATCCTCGCCAACGCTTGTCATTTCTTGTCTTTTTGATGACAGCCATTCTGACAGGTGTGAGGTGATATCTCATGGTAGTTTTGATTTACATTTCCCTGATGATTAGTGACGTTGGACACCTTTTCATTTACTTGTTGACCATCTGCGTGTCTTCTTTGGAAAAATTCAGATCTTCTGCCCATTTTTAAATCAGATTGTTTATTTTTTTTACTATTGAGTTGTATGAGTTCTTTACATATTTTGGATATTAATACCTTATCAGATTTATGATTTGCAAATATCTTTTCCTGTTCGGTTGGTTGTCTTTAACCAGTCATTTTTCTTAAGCTGCAAAGCAGAGTAGGTTGTGCCGTATTTAGTTTCAGATTTTTTTTTTCTTTTTTTGTAATCTGACACTACCTGCCTATTTAAGTGACATCCTGTGTGAAACCTACATTCACACACAGGATTTATATGCAGACAAAACAGCATACCATGATTTACCTGTAGACAGAGTCAAGTTCAGAAAATTACTATCAATGATCCTACCAAACTCAATACCCTCTTTTTGTAACAAATACTTTGTAAAGGTCCTTTACTATCTTGAACTGAAATTCATAGATAATATAATCTGTCTACATACATGATTGCAAAGACTAGAGATAGATAGATGATATATAGATAGATGACACTATAATATCTGTCAATGCCTCCCAGCCAGAGACCCTCAGGAACACACCTACAGTTGAATAAGTTAAATCTATTGTTCTTTGCAAGGAGGGAGAATATGCACCACAGGGAAATGTGGTAGAAGGGACTTGGAGGATTTAGGCTTGTTAGGTGACTTTCAGGAGGATTCATGGAAGTGGTGCTTTGCTTTGGATTAGATGCTGCTGAGAAGTGGGAATCATTCTACAGTTGGGTCTTTTGATAAATGTGACCCAGAAGGAGGGTAGATTAGAGTAAGACTAAAGGTATCATTGTAAAGGAGCAGCAGGCACCTGTACTAGCCAAGATAGGGAGATGTTTAGTCATTTCTCTGGTTTGGACCACGATCACATTCGTCTGTGTTCAGACATGATTACAGGGTGTTCTTGTTTCTGTCTAGATCCATCAAGGTCTCAGAGTGGCTTCGTCTCGTACTGGCGATCTGTGAAATTGTTGGTGTGCAACAGAAGAACACAATGCTGAGCAGTGAGTGCCAGGCCAACTCCCAGGTGTCACGGATGGCTTTTCTCATTTTCATATCCTAAGTGAAAGTAAAAGGAGAGATAAAAATGATCCATAATGAAATAATGTACATTTCGATATATAAATGCTCCAGCATAACTATATTAGAATACATAATAGAGTCAGAGGATTGCACTCCCTTATATGAGGCAGTTTGGATTTAAAAGTAAGAATATTGGAAGCATTTCCTAACAATAAATGCAGAAGAATGAAAGAGAGTGGTTCCAATTATCATCAGAATTTAAATTAGTGTTAAGATATATAATAACACCAGGCTCATTTGTATATGATAAGAGAAGGAAGGAATAACCTCAATGGAAACAGGAATAACATGTTAAGCAAATTATAGGCTGTCAAGGCAGAAAACATAAAGAACAATATTCTCATGACATTAGCCTTACTGTGAGTAGTGAAGAAAAAAAAACCTTTTTGTATGACATGGAGGAAAAGAGTGATGAAATATCTCAGAGATCATATCTCCTGTCTTGAAATTTCAATACCCATTCAGTGCATGCATATTAGTATTTAAAAAGACCTTGAAGATCATATACAATAAACCCAAAGATAATGCATATTTTAATATAATAGGATTCTCTCCAGGCCCCTGACCAGCCCTTGTTGCCAAACCTGAGACAGATGAAAAGGATAGTAACACTTACCCTACAGGGTTGGTGCTATGATTAAAGATAATGTTTGGTAGCTCAAACAACTCAATAACAAAAAAACAAACAACACAATCAAAAAATGGGCAGAAGACCTAAATAGACATTTCTCCAAAGAAGGCTTACAGATGGCCAAGAAGCACATGAAAAGATGCTCAACATCACTAATTATCAGAGAAATGCAAATCAAAACTACAATGAAGTATCACCTCACAGCAGTTAGAATGGCCATCATTTAAAAGTCTACAAATAATAAATGCTGGAGAGGGTGTGGAGAAAAGGGAACCCTCCTACACTGTTGGTAGAAGTGTAAATTGGTGCAGCCACTATGGAAAACAGTGTGGAAGTTCCTCAAAAAACTAAAAATAGAGTTGCCATATGATCCAGCAATCCCACTCCTGGGCATACATCCAGACAAAGCTATAATTCAAAAAGATACGTGCACCCCAATGTTCATAGCAGCACTGTTTACAATAGCCAAGACACGGAAGCAACCTAAGTGTCCATCGACAGATGAATGGATAAAGAAGATGTGGTGCATATAGACAATGGAATACTACTGATACTAAGTCATATAAATGGATGAAATAATGCCATTTGCAGCAACATGGATGGACCTAGAGATTATCAGATTAAGTGAAGTAATCAGAAAGAAAAAGACAAATACCATATGATATTGCTTATATATGGAATCTAAAAGATGACACAAATGAACTATTCTATGAAACAGAAACAGATTCAGACATAGTAAACAGACTTGCGGTTGCCAAGGAGGAGGGTAAGGGGGGAGGGATGGATTGGGAGTTTGGGACAAGTAGTTGCAAACTATTATATATATGTATAACTGAACCACTTTGCTCTACACCAGAAACTAACACAACATTGTAGGGAATTCCTTGGCAGTCCAATGGTTAGGACTCTGTGCTTTCACTGCCGACGGCATGGGTCCAACTAAGGTTTCACAAGCTGCAGCAGCGTGGCCTAAATAAATTAATTAATTAATTTTTTTTTAATTGTGAATCAACCATGCTTCAATAAAATATTTTTTTAAAAAAAAAATAATGTTTGGAACATATATAGTTCATGGTGCTCTAAAGCTAGCCATTGTCATCAGTTTAGTCTTTGGGCCCCGTGCGCACGCATACGCGCACGTGCACACACACACACACACACACACACAAAGATGGAGAGATAGGATGTGTGCTTGCTTGAGTCTCCATGATTACATGGAAGGTGCTTGAATGAGTGTGTGTGGTCGAGTTTGCAGGAGAATCCCAGGCAACGCTGTTGCAGGCTTTTGACAGTGCAGGCCAGGTATGGGGGGATCACAGGAGATGGAGAGGACAGGTTGAACATAACTGAGTTGGAACTTGCTCAGTTGGGTATGTGGATACTTGTGTACAACATGCTTCAATATATTTACATCTGTGCCTTTTTTTGATAGTACAGACCTCTGGGAAAATAGTTTTTATTAACATCGCAAAAATGCAGGGACTTCCCTGGTGGTCCAGTGGGTAAGACTCTGCACTCCCAATGCAGGGGTCCCGGGTTCAATACCTGGTTGGGGAACTAGATCCCGCATGCATGCCGCAACTAGGAGTCTGCATGCTGCAACTGAGACCCAGCACAGCCAAAATAAATAAATTTTTTTTTAATTGCAAAAACTGCAGCCCTACATTTTACATGCTTGACTTTTGGACCCCATTTATTTCACTGTGGCCTGGGGTTCTTTCGCTTCATCGGGTGGTGGAGAATAGAAGCTGAATTGGAAGAGTAGACAAGAGGTCTTAGAGAAGTTAGCATTGGGACTGTATCAGCGTAACAGTGAAAATCCTGAAAAACGGTGAGGAATCCAAAATAAATAAAAGAAAACACAATTTTCTTTGCATTGTGCTAAACATCTGTTGCTAATTTTTTTATCATTTTTTTTTAAACATCTTTATTGGAGTATAATTGCTTTACAATGGTGTTAGTTTCTGCTTTATAACAAAGTGAATCAGTTGTACATATACATATGTCCCCATAACTCTTTCCTCTTGCGTCTCCCTCCCTCCCACCCTCCCTATCCCACCCCTCTAGGCAGTCACGAAGCACCGAACTGATCTCCCTGTGCTATGCGGCTGCTTCCCGCTAGCTATCTATTTTACGTTTGGTAGTGTATATAAGTCCATGCCTCTCTCTCACTTTGTCCCAGCTTACCCTTCCCCCTCCCCATATCCTCAAGTCCATTCTCTAGTAGGTCTGTGTCTTTATTCCTGTCTTACCCCTAGGTTCTTCATGACATTTTTTTTTTTTTTAGATTCCATATATATGTGTTAGCATACGGTATTTGTCTTTCTCTTTCTGACTTACTTCACTCTGTATGACAGACTCTAGGTCCATCCACCTCACTACAAATAACTCAATTTCGTTTCTTTTTATGGCTGAGTAATATTCCATTGTATATATGTGCCACATCTTCTTTATCCATTCATCAGATGATGGACACTTAGGTTGCTTCCATCTCTGGGCTATTGTAAATAGAACTGCAGTGAACATTTTGGTACATGACTCTTTATGAATTATGGTTTTCTCAGGGTATATGCCCAGTAGTGGGATTGCTGGGTCATATGGTAGTTCTATTTGTAGTTTTTTAAGGAACCTCCATACTGTTCTCCATAGTGGCTGTACCAATTCACATTCCCACCAGCAGTGCAAGAGTGTTCCCTTTTCTCCACACCCTCTCCAGCATTTATTGTTTCTAGATTGCTAATTTTTTTTAATGGCCTACAAACCTATGTTGTCAGCAAATTATAGCTGAGGCTCAATCTGTGGCACATACAATGATATTGGAAAAGGGAATTATTGTTTCTATGAAATCATTTTCAAGGGTTTCGTTTTACTGTCAATGCCTCTGTATCAATTGTCATTAACTTTGAAAGTAAATTTCCACTGTGGCTTTTTTATCCCTTAACCTCATCCATATGCGCAGAGCGCTTCCTTATCCCCCAGGGGGCTCTCGTCCACTAGAAATCAAAATTTCCTAGCCTGATCCCAACTCACAGCTGATGTTCAATAGCTTTCACCATCTCTGATTTTTCTTAGAACAGTATCATCAGAATTCAGTGGAATAAAAATAACATTTCAGTTGGATTTTTTCCTATCATCGTTCTCATAACCTCTCGTTTGCTGGTAATTTGACTTTTTTTCCCCTACAATGTGTTGCTTACCCTATTTTGCAAGCCTTTATATTATTTCAAAATTCTAGCTTTCAAACTTTTCCTTTAAATCTCAGAAGTGTGATATGCTATCAACTTTATAAATGTGTTTCTTTGTAAAATCTTCACTTTATCTTGATGGGGGAGTCACTGTTTATTAGAAAAGAACTGCAGAGTTGGCATGTTCGCAAGGGTTCAACGTGAGCAGATATAAAACCAAATTTTCAATATTCAACTGAATATTGTTGACTCTTTTCCTTTATATTTGACATTTTGTCATACAGGCCAAATCACTATATTCCTATGTAAATGCAGAATTACCACGAAGGTGACGGTTAAAAGGCGGACAGATTTGGTGACTCCAATAATACAAGAGGATTGCTGTCAGCAACTTCTCAAAATGGTGAACTGAAATAAAACACAGTACAATCTTTCCTTGATGTATGCCATTGTTGCTTCCCAGGAAATCTGCTATTTAACTAAACCTTGCCAATAAAACCAAAAAGCATAAAAACACTTTGTGTTGGTTTGTAAAATGGAATTAGTTCTGGGCTCAAATAATTATAAGCAGGTGTTTCACCTACCTAATTCCAGGTTCAGTTAGATTCTAGAATTGGATCATTATAAACAGGTTTTTCACTTCTATTTAAAAGTCCTGAGGGACACAGGAGAAATCTTTTGTTGTGCCAGTGTGGCCCCACTAAATGCCGGCAGTAACCCCTATTCATTATGACCAAAAAAAAAATACAAATTTCCAAAATTCTCTGGGGAGCAGTAGCGAGCGCCCTGCAGAGGACCATTAATTTTTATGAAGATACTATTGCACATCTGTGGTTTATGATCTAAGTTACACCTGATTTACATAAAAATATGGTCACTCAAACATGATCAGGGCTGTTTTAAGAGCTTTATGAGGCTCAGTCCCTTACTTTGGAGGCCCTACCTTAATTATATCAAGCATTTAAAATGCACCCTCATCCTACAGTAAATATACTAATAGCAAGACTGGCTATGTGCCATGCACCATTCTAAGTATTTTACAACAACCTTCTGAAGTAGGCACTACTATTATTCCCATTTTGCAGATGAGGAACAGGCACAGAGAGGCTCAGTGACTTGCCCCAAATCACACAGCTCCTAAGTGGGGGAGCCAAAATATTATACAAAGCTAGGCACTCTGATGCGGACATACTATGGCCTGTGTAACTCTTGTAGAGTTTGTATTTAAGAATAATTTAAGACATCACTTATGAGTTAGTTGAGTTGCAGATGACTTAACCTTTGTCAATTTCAGTTGTGGAGCTTTTGTTTAGTGTTTTGAGCCAGTCATTTAATTTGAGGTCTCAAACATCCTTGTAAGGTCCTTAAAAGGCCCCCAGACCTCATACTAAGCCTGCACTGTTGAAAGCCTACAACAGCACCTTCCATGCAATCAGGGAGACCCACAGCAGCACTCACCTCCTCTCTCCTGGTTTTTAGTGTGTAGCTTCTAGAACACCATGATCCATGCAATTGTTATCTCTAATTTTAGCACCCACCTGTAGGATAAATGTTATTATCTCAATTTATGGAAGATGAAACTGGTATCAGAATAAGTGACTCATTCAATGTTCACATTGCCTAAGAAATGACAGAGCTGAGAATTCAATCCTGGTCCTTAGGGGTCCAAAGTCTCAGCCCCCGTGATCTCAGTTTGGGCCCCATGGGGCTTTCCTGTCTCTTTGCCTAACACTCTTTCCCTAGTAATGGAACCTCAGCAGGTTTCCAAATGTCCTGCCACCCAGTTCCCATCAGCAAGAGGCACAGCTAGTAGTTCTTTCCCTACAGCCACTGTCATTCCATTTCAGAGCCAATTAAGCCCTCAGACTCTCATTAGAGCAAAGCTAACTACAGAGGTGGTTCTGGATGGGGAACTCCAGAAGACGATTTTCTCAATGCCAGACCTCACCTGCTCCTCTTTTCCTGGGCACGAAAATCACCCATCACTTCTCCTGACCATGTTTTTTTTTTTTTTTACAAACAAAAAAATTTTATTGAAGTATAGCCGAATTATAATGTTGACCATGCTTCTTAGAGTTCCCTTTCCCCACAACCCCAGAGGCCATGACTGCACCAAATTTCCCCTCATCCTGGTTGCCTGAACCCCCCAGGGTCCAAAGAGCATGGGGAGCAGATGTTACCAGCTGGTTCCTCTTGCTCGAGACTGAGATGGGCTCCACGGGCCCTTCACTTGGAGGCCTCTGAGAATGAGGCTGAAACAGCCAAATTTTATTGGACATGTGGTAGAGAGAGCTGAGAGAAGCTAGGAAGTGGGGACACAGGAAGAGAGAAGCAAACAAGAGATCCCTTGCAGAGCCAGAGAGAGGGAGCGTGCATGTGAACAAAAACAAGAGAGAGAAACTCAGTCCCTGCCTTTCTGGTCCCCAGATCCTCCTGAGGTCTGCCCTTCCAATCCTTAGGCCTCATGAAATCTGCCAGGATACTTCCAATAGATTCCTTTCTTGCAACCAAAGTTCCCTGCATCACCTGCTGAGCCCCACTGTAGCCTCAGGTGCTGAACCCCAGGGCAGGAGCAAAAAGGACCAGCTCATCAGTCCCAACCCTCTCACCCCCAACTGGATCTGGCATCTGGAAGGTGGTGGCACTTAAGTGAGTTTTCTAAGCGCCTGTCACCTGTTCACCTCTGAGTCGCAAACACTCCAATAAATGATATGGAGTTGAGAGTATGGGAACAATCTATTAAATATGAAAATAGCAATGCCATAAAGGCTGGACTCACCCTGAAAAAAAAGCTAGAAGCTAGGAGACCAGAAATTTCAGTACAAAGTGAAGATGCTCCAAAATGAGACTAGGAAAAATTTGACAAAACATAGCATTTTCAAAGAAACACTTCTGGCGTTTAATTGCGTTTAAGGGCAGAGAAAACCTTCAGAAGTTTATTCCAAGGGAAAAAAAAATAAAGAGGAACCAAATTGGGATAGGTGTTGGGACAGTAGAAATGAAAGGGTTAGGGGTATGGAGTTTGAATCTTAATGTGGCAGACATAAAAATAGAATATAGAAGAGAACTTGCATATGATAAATACATTTGGGAACTATCAACTTGAAACCATGAAAATAGATGTATTCTACCTGAAAATAAGTATGGTGTGGTTTGTAATATTTTTTAAGGTTACCAACATTTGGAGAATGTGATGAACAGTATAAATCTTCTTCCGAGGTTAAAAAAAAAATACTCATAACACAAAAATACACATAATTTTGCACGTAATTTCAGGAGGTACTCAGACTCCAAATACAGCAAAGACAGTCGGGAATTTATAGCCAATGAGCAGAGTGAGGTCAGTGGATAAAAAAATTACTAAGAATAATTTGATTGGATATCAAGGGTAGAAGTATTCTTGATAGGCAAGCCAAAGTGATCAGATACCAAGGATAGGGGTATTCTCAATACGTTGACTTAGAGTTTCCCTGATGGCGCAGTGGCTAAGAATCCGCCTGCCAGTGCAGGGGACACGGGTTCGAGCCCTGGTCCAGGAAGATCCCACGTGGTGCGGAACAACTAAGCCCGTGCACCACAACTACTGGGCCTGCGCTCTAGAGCCCACGAGCCACAACTACTGAAGCCTGTGCGCTTAGAGCCTGTGCTCCACAGCAAGAGAAGCCACCGCAATGAGAAGCCTGCGCACCGCAACGAAGAGTAGCCCCTGCTCACTACAACTAGATAAAGCCCACACGCAGCAATGAAGACCCAATGCAGCCAAAAATAGATAAATAAATTTATTTTTAAAATAAATAAATACACTAACTTAGTAGATTCTTTGCTAAAACAGGGCCTTAACTGGGGTGCTCTACCTTATAGCCCCTCCAGGATGCCCCAAGTCTAGCCCCACTGTAGACCCCAGCCCACTTTGCTCTAGCTAAGCCCTGTCTGTTGAGTGCCTGAATCTGCTCCCTGAGGTCCTCCTTTCCATGTTCACTTTGCCACTTCCAGACTCTGGAGACTCAGCAGTGACACAGATGGTTCAAGGCCTGCCCTTCCCCACCCACTGGATGGTACCTCTCAGTTCAGAGGCTTATCTATTTACCTGAGCTTGCTGGGCCCGCACAAGGGAACATCACACAACCAATAAAGTGATGATCGCCTGAGGATCTGGAAATATAGTCACAAATCTACGTCATGGAGAGCAGGTATGTAGATACTCTTGTAACTAGACATGTCTCCACAGGAAACAGTCTAGAAAGCAACATGGCTGAATTTTCTTTCTGTCTCTTTTTTGGCTTAAACATTTTTCTGGTTTTCCTGCTCACCAAAACTTGGATGAATTTCACAGAGACAATGATAAAGAAAGCAGACACCAAAGAGCAGATACTATATAACTCCATATATGTGAAATTAAAAACAAGGAAAACCAATCTATGATGATAGGAGTCAGAATAGTGGAATTTCTGTGTTGACTGGGAATAGAACAAGAGAGCCCTCTGGGTGCTGGAAATGTTCTCCCTTGATCCGGGGCATGATCACATGGGTTTATACATATGCAAAACTTTCTCAGATAGTACCCTTAAGATTAGTGCACTTAATTGCATATAATTTATACCTCGATTAAAAAGCACAGAAACATTTATTATGGGTTCTTCCCTTGCATAACAGGGTTTCCTGACTGGGTATACATTTCCCCTTGCTGATCTGTCTTCTGGAATTCCTGGGTCCTTTTCCTCTTCCCTGAGCCTGGAGATTTTCCTTTCTGGAAGCCCTGTCTGGAGCTGAGAGCTACCAAATGGAGTTAAAATACTCTCAATCAAGGGACTCCAGGTTCTCTGTTCCATGTGCCAGTTATCAGGTTATTGCCTTTCAGCTCCAAGACTGTTCCTCGGTGATAATGCACCTGGACCTTAAAGTAGTTCTCCTTTGCCAGCTGGCCAGATGCTAAGCTTTCTCAGTAGTGGGCTCTGGAAAGAGACTGGGGGAGGAGGAGGCCAGCTTTCCAGGTTCCAGTGTGCTCCCCTGGGCAGCCTCCCGCAGCACGAGGCTTCTGCAGCACCTGGTCCAGCTACATGCATGGTTTCCGTAGAACCTAGCAGCCAGCAGCACCGGCACTTCTCCCTGGGCAGCTCCCCTCAACCCCCAGCGAAATGTTCCTCAGTGACTCCAGCTAGCACAGCACTTCAGCAGACCTCACCATCCAGTGAGCCCTGGCTGCACCTTCTTCAGTGAGGTCTGGATCTCAGCCTGTGGAGGGAGACCCTCTTGCAGATTGCTCCTTCTTTATGTCTCTCTCAGCTCTAGGTGTAGTGACTGCTCCCTATATCCGCTACTACTGTATTCATCTGAGTTTTCTCCACCAATTACTAGCCAGCCTTTCTTTATCCCAATCCCCTGTTACAGTTAATGATTCTTTATTATTAAACTTTCCCTGTTCAAGTCACTGTGTGGTTTCCATTTCCTGATTGGACCCTGACTGATACATTCCCCTTGTGGGGTTTGGGGGTGTGGGGTATTTACAGATAGAAGTAGCAATTGTCGGAGTAGTGATGCACTGAGGTAAAAGGCTGTGCTACCAAATTGCTGGGTGATGCTGGGTATCTTAGTCCCTTGGGCCGCTATAACAAAATACCATAGACTGGACAGCTTAAACAGCAGACATTTATATCTCACAGCTCTGGAGGCTATAAGTCCAAGATCAGTGCCAGCATGGTGGAATTCTTGGTGAAGGCCCCCTTTTGCAGATGGCCATCTCCTTGCTGTATCCTCACATGGCAGAGAAAGAGATCATCTCTCTTGTGTCTCTTCCTATAAGGGCATCAATCCCATTCATTAGGGCTCCACC
The DNA here is from genome assembly GCF_059928025.1 of Delphinapterus leucas. Classification (NCBI taxonomy): domain Eukaryota; kingdom Metazoa; phylum Chordata; class Mammalia; order Artiodactyla; family Monodontidae; genus Delphinapterus; species Delphinapterus leucas. The sequence goes on from NC_143132.1 coordinate 82,934,665, forward strand.
CTCATGACTAATCACCTCCCAAAGACCCCACCTCAGAATAGCACACTGGGGGTTAGGATTTCAACATATGAGTTTTAGAAGGGGACACAAACATTCGGTCCCTAACACTGGGAAAGTCACTTTTCCTTTCTGGCCTCAGTTTCTCCTGGGATAAAATGGGGAATGTGTCTGTTCATCCTCCACTACCTTCACAGAGAGGTTGTGAGAATAAAGTAGAAGCACTGTGAGTTCCTCGGTGGAGAGGTGCTCCTAAAATTCCTGGAGCTATTCCACCTACTAAAGTGGCTCGTAAAATTGACTGTTACATAAAGATCTCTGCATTAATCAATTGCTACCCCTCGCACTGCAGGGAGGGAAACAGGGGTGGAGGAATACAAGAAGGCCTAGAGACTTTTGGAGGTAAGCAGGGGTGGCAGGACCTCTGGGAGGTTCAAGGCAAGGGCAGATGTTGACCTACACCCTGTCTCTACCCTCAGATTAAGCCAAAAGTTGGGATTCACTTAGCATCCTATCCGTAACACTGTTCCCCAGCACACATTTGACACTGACCAGTGCTGAGATGTGATTCTCTTCTACAGGATCTCTGCGCTGTGCAATTCCAGGTGGTGCCATGCACGTCACAGTTTTGCAAATGTGACAGTTTTGCAACACCCTCCCTTGTGTTGTGCAATGTACAGCCTGTGCAGCCATACGCAGTAGCCCTGCCCAGTTGAGGGAGGCTGAGGCCGTGGCCACACACTCCCTGTGGGTCATCTTCTCTGTGGTCCTGAAGGGAAGGCCCTTCAAGCAAACTGATGACACAAGGAACTTGCACCAGGCCTCCAGGGGCCACAGAACAATCATACTAATTTCCACCTGACTGTCCTTTACCACCCAAAGGGCAGCATCTTCCCTGGTTCCCATCCCTGCCTGTAGTTCTTCCACCAGTACCTCCAACTTCGGGCTTGCAAAATTCCTTATCGATTAGCATGATGTATCACACGTCATTACTTCAGAACGAGGAACCCATCTTATGGCAAAGGAAGTGTGAAATGGACATAGCATCACAGGATCTATTGCTCTTACTGTGTTCTTAGCAGCTGGAAACAAACATCGGAAGAGAATGTTGGAATGGCCTGTTAAAGTCTCATTTAAGGCACAGGTTTCAGGACAACACCCTGTGGGGTTGAGGTGCATCCTCTAAGATGAGGTATAGGCACTGGCCAGTGGATGATATACAGAGTTGTTTCCTCTGTAGCTGTTCAACATGCATCCCGGAACCAAGAGGGAGAAGTGGGATTGACTCCACCCACCATCACTCCCAGTGGCCTACTTTCAGACTTTGTGATTCCGGTACCTACAGCCTTATGCTCTATTGTATCAGAAGATCTGGCACTCATAGTAGGGGAAGGAGGGCAAAACTTCAGACAGGCATACCATAGGGTCTGAGGCTACACCTACTACCTGGACCCTTGGGAATCCCATGCTGGTAGACCAATAAGTATAGGTTGCGGGCAGGAAGGGGTGATGATTGACTCTGAAAGCCATGAAGAGCTAGAGTAGCTATATGATGGGGGACAGAAGGACTACAACTGAAACACAGAGGTTCCATGCCCAGTGATAATGGTAAGCAGTCAATTACTGCAACCACTGCCCGACAAAAGCAAGGTAGCTAAGGCTCAGATCCTTTGGGATGAAGGACTAGGTCTCCCCACCAGGCAACCAACCCACACCAGTCAAAGTGCTGGCGACAAAGAGGGAAATCTATGATGGTGATGGAGAAGGAGATGATAAATACCAATTTCAGTTTGGGGACCAGCTGCACTAGTGGGGACCACAGCTTGTTCTACTGACACCCTTATATTATGTTCTTGCAGAGATTGTAGCTGACCACATTTGATGGGGTCTCTGAGGTGGATTGGATTTGCTGGAAGGCAAGAACAGATCTGAGTGATACAGGAGCCCTCTTGTGCTCCACTTCAAATCCTCTTGGCCACAACTCTTACTCCAGCCACTGCTTTGGCAACCACTTTTGCACAGACTTCACCCAGTTCTTAGCCTGCGCAACCTGACTGTGCCTTGCCTTGGGCCCTTGCTCCCTTACTCTGAAAATCCTTCCACCCTGTGTCTCCTGGACCCTTCTCCTACATTTCTGCCCTCTCCTTCTCATGAGTTCTTTTGGTTCCTCGTGCCCTGTAAATATGGGTTCTTCCCAGAGTCCACCCTTTGGCTCCCTTCTTGGTGTACACATTCTCTCCACACGAACTTGTCTATTCACATTGCTTCTATCTTTATTTTTATTAAGCTATTTCCCAGATCTCCAACTTTACTCCTGTATTTCAGACCCATGCTTTCAACAGCTGGCTGGAGACGTGCATGAGGAAAACCAACCAACATTCCAACTCAGGTAGTTCTTGCCAGAGAATGAGTATTCTTTTGCTTATATGAGAGTTGTGGATTCTACATATTTAAAGTATTCTATATTTTTAATAAAATTATAAGGAAAGCACACACACACACACACACACACACACACACACACCACTCTTGGGATCCTGAGCCAGGGGAGCTGGCAAGCGTCCCTCCAGCACCCAGAATTCTCAGTACCTGATTTTGTTCTCTACCCTTCCTCCACCACGCATTTCATAATCATTCTGTAGATTTACATTCACCAGTAATCAAAGCCAACAATCTCAGTCATGCATCCCAGTTTCTGCCTTCATCGCTTATATTTCTAGCTCACCCCCCCGTTACCAAACTCCAGCAATGCTTTGCCTCACAATGACCTAAGATCCACTGATCCTACCACCTTTCCCAGTGCCTCGATCCCTAGATGTCCCCTCTTCCTTCCTTGCCAAATTTAATTTCCTCACCCAATTCTTATAATTTCTCTCTTTATCACAATCTAATTCCTTTGCACCTCTTTCACTTTGTGATACTAACTTAAAAAAATGACAGACCAGGTTAAATCCGGCCCTCCACCTACTCCACACCTGCCCTCATGCACCTGAACCTGGCTGCAGAAAAAGGTGCAAAACTGCTGACTGTTTTCTCTCTAAATCCATGACTATGAACCTCAAGCACATGTCAACTGTAGCCAGGCAATCATCCAGTACATCCTAATCCTATAGTCCTGAATAACGATTTCTTCACCTGTCTTCCCCTCAGACCTCCAACACCTTCTTTAGCTTCACTCTTTACTTGCGATCTTGCTTCCCGTTTTACTGAGGAAATGAAATTTGTCAAAAAAAAAACTGTCCTGGACTCCCACCTACCACATCTGTGCCAGCATACTCTGTATTTCCTCCTTGACTATAGATAAACCATCTGTGGTCCTGACTAAAGCCAATCCCTCCCCTATTCAAGGACATCTCTACAGTAAATCTACCTTCTCTCTCACAGCATCAGATTTTCCCTCTCTACTCTTTCCCATAAACATACAATCATACTATTATTTCTTCCATTTTCCTTTTTTTTAAAAACATCTTTATTGGAGTATAATTGCTTTACAATGGTGTGTTAGTTTCTGTTTTATAACAAAGTGAATCAGCTATACATATACATATATCCCCATATCTCCTCCCCCTTGCGTCTCCCTCCTACCCTCCCTATTCCACCCCCCTAGGTGGTCACAAAGCACGGAGCTGATCTCCCTGTGCTATGTAGCTGCTTCCCACTAGCTATCTATTTTACATATGGTAGCGTATATATGTCAATGCTACTCTCTCACTTCGTCCCAGCTTACCTTTACCCCTCCCCGTATCCTCAAGTCCATTCTCTACGTCCGCATCTTTATTCCTCTCCTGCTCCTAGGTTCTTCAGAACCTTTCTTTTTTTTTTTTAGATTCCATATATATGTGTTAGCTTACGGTATTTATTTTTCTCTTTCTGACTTACTTTACTCTGTAGGACAGACTCTCAGTCCATCCACCTCACTACAAATAACTCAATTTTGTTTCTTTTTATGGCTGAGTAATATTCCATTGTATATATGTGCCACATCTTCTTTATCCATTCATCTGTCGATGGACACTTAGCTTGCTTCCATGTCCTGGCTATTGTAAATAGAGCTGCAATGAACATTGTGATACATGACTCTTTTTGCATTATGATTTTCTCAGGATATATGCCCAGTGGTAGGATTGCTGGGTCATATGGTAGTTCTATTTCTAGCTCTTTAAGGAACCTCCATACTGTTCTCCATAGTGGCTGTATCAATTTACATTCCCACCAACAGTGCAAGAGGGTTCCCTTTTCTCCACACCCTTTCCAGCATTTATTGTTTGTAGATTTTTTGATGATGGCCATTCTGACTGGTGTGAGGTGATATCTCGTTGTAGTTTTGATTTGCATTTCTCTAATGATTAACGATGTTGAGCATTCTTTCATGTGTTTGTTGGCAATCTGTATATCTTCTTTGGAGAAATGTCTGTTTATGTCTTCTGCCCATTTTTGGAAGGGTTTTTTGTTTCTTTGACATTGAACTGCATGAGCTGCTTGTAAGTTTTGGAGATTTATCCTTTGTCAGTTGCTTCATTTGCAAATATTTTCTCCCATTCTGAGGGCTGTGTTTTTGTCTTGTTTATGGTTTCTTTTACTATGAAAAAGATTTTAAGGTTCATTAGATCCCATTTCTTTATTTTTGTTTTTATTTCCATTTCTCTAGGAGGTGGGTCAAAAAGGATCTTGCTGTGATTTATGTCATAGAGTGTTCTGCCTATGTTTTCCTGTAAGAGTTTTATAGTGTCTGGCCTTACATTTAGGTTTTTAATCCATTTTGAGTTTATTTTTGTGTTTGTTGTTAAGGAGTGCTCTAATTTCATTCCTTTGCATGGATTCCTTTCCAGTTTTCCCAGCACCACTTATTGAAGAGGCTGTCTTTTCTCCGTTGTGTATTCTTGCCTCCTTTATAAAAATAAGGTGACCATATGTGCATGGGTTTATCTCTGGGCTTTCTATCCTGTTCCATTGATCTATATTTCTGTTTTTGTGCCAGTACCATACTGTCTTGCTTACTGTAGCTTTGTAGTATAGTCTGAAGTCAAGGAGCCTCATTCCTCCAGCTCCGTTTTTTTTTCTCAAGATTGCTTTGGCTATTCAGGGTCTTTTGTGTTTCCATACAAATTGTGAAATTTTTTGTTCTAGTTCTGTGAGAAATGCCATTGGTAGATTGATAGGGATTGCACTGAACCTGTAGATTGCTTTGGGTAGTAGAGTCATTTTCACAATGTTGACTCTTCCAATCCAAGAACATGGTATATCTCTCCATTTGTTTTTTCATCTTTAATTTCTTTCATCAGTGTCTTATAGTTTTCTGAGTACAGGCCTTCTACCTCCTTAGGTAGGTTTATTCCTAGGTATTTTATTCTTTTTGTTGCAATGGTAAATGGTAGTGTTTCTTTAATTTCTCTTTCAGATTTTTCATCATTAGTGTATAGGAATGCAAGAGATTTGTGTGCGTTAATATTGTATTCTGCTTTACCAAATTCATTGATTAGCTCTAGTAGTTTTCTGGTAGCATCTTTAGGATACATGTATAGTATCATGTCATCTGCAAACAGTGACAGCTTTACTTCTTCTTTTCTGATTTGGATTCCTTTTATTACTTTTTCTTCTCTGATTGCTGTGGCTAAAACTTCCAAAACTATGTTGAATAATAGTGGTGAGAGTGGGAAACCTTGTCTTGTTCCTGATCTTAGTGGAAACGGTTTCAGTTTTTCACCATTGAGAATGATGTTGGCTGTGGGTTTGTCATATATGGCCTATATTACGTTGAGGTATGTTCCCTCTATGCCTACTTTATGGAGCATTTTTATCATAAATTGGTGTTGAATTTTGTTGAAAGCTTTTTCTGCATCTGTTGAGATGATCATATGGTTTTTATTCTTCAATTCGTTAATATGGTGTATCACATTGATTGATTTGTGTATATTGAAGAATCCTTGCATTCCTGGGATAAACCCCACTTGATCATGGTGTATGATCCTTTTAATGTGCTGTTGGATTCTGTTTGCTAGTATTTTGTTGAGGATTTTTGCATCTATGTTCATCAGTGATATTGGTCTGTAGTTTTCTTTCTTTGTGACATCTTTGTCTGGTTTTGGTATCAGGATGAGGGTTGCCTCATAGAATGAGTTTGGGAGTTTTTCTCCCTCTGCTATATTTTGGAAGAGTTTGAGGAGGATAGGTGTTATGTCTCCTCTAAATGTTTGATAGAATTCACCTGTGAATCCATCTGGTCCTGGACTTTTGTTTGTTGGAAGATTTTTAATCACAGTTTCAATTTCAGTGCTTGTGATTGCCCTGTTTACATTTTCTATTTCTTCCTGGTTCAGTCTCGGAAGGTTGTGCTTTTCTCAGAATTTGTCCATTTCTTCCAGGTTGTCCATTTTATTGGCATATAGTTGCTTGTGATAATCTCTCGTGATCCTTTGTATTTCTGCAGTGTCAGTTGTTACTTCTCCTTTTTCATTTCTCATTCTATTGATCTGAGTCTTCTCCCTTTTTTTCTTGATGAGTCTGGCTAATGGTTTATCAACTTTGTTTATCTTCTCAAGGAACTAGCTTTTAGTTTTATTGATCTTTGCTATCGTCTCCTTCATTTCTTTTTCATTTAGTTCTGATCTGATCTTTATGATTTCTTTCCTTCTGCTAACTTTGGGATTTTTTTGTTCTTCTTTCTCTAATTGCTTTAGGTGTAAGGTTAGGTTGTTTATTTGAGATGTTTCTTGTTGCTCGAGGTAGGATTGTATTGCTATATACTTCCCTCTTAGAACTGCTTTTGCTGCGTCCCACGGGTTTTGGGTCATTGTGTTTTCATTGTCATTTGTTTCTAGGTATTTTTTGATTTCTTCAGTGATCTCTTGGTTATTAATTAGTGTATTGTTTAGCCTCCATATGTTTGTATTTTTTACAGGTTTTTTCCTGTAATTGATATCTAGTCTCATAGCATTGTGGTCAGAAAAGATACTTGATATGATTACAATTTTCTTAAATTTATCAAGGCTTGATTTGTGACCCAAGATATGATCTATCCTGGAGAATGTTCCATGAGCACTTGAGAAGAAAGTGTATTCTTTTGTTTTTGGATGGAATGTCCTACAAATATCAATTAAGTCCATCTTGTTTAATGTGTCATTTAAAGCTTGTGTTTCCTTATTTATTTTCATTTTGGATGCTCTGTCCATTGGTGAAAGTGTGGTGTTAAAGCCCCCTACTATGATTGTGTTATCGTCTATTTCCCCTTTTATGGCTGTTAGCATTTGCCTTTTGTATTAAGGTGCTCATATGTTGGGTGCATAAATATTTACAATTGTTATATCTTCTTCTTGGATTGATCCCTTGATCATTATGTAGTGTCTTTCTTTGTCTCTTGTAATAGTCTTTGTCTTAAAGTCTATTTTGTCTGATATGAGAATTGCTACTCCAGCTTTCTTTTGATTTCCATTTTCATGGAATATCTTTTTCCATCCCCTCACTTTCAGTCTGTATGTGTCCTTAGGTATGAAGTGGGTCTCTTGTAGACAGCACATATACGGGTCTTGTTTTTGTATCCATTCAGCCAATCTATGTTTTTTGGTTGGAGCACTTAATCCATTTACATTTAAGGTAATTATCAATATGTATATTCCTATTACCATTTTCTTAATTGTTTTGGGTTTGTTATTGTAGGTCTTTTCCTTCTCTTGTGTTTCCTGCCTAGAGAAGTTCCTTTAGCATTTGTTGTAAAGCTGGTTTGGTGGTGCTGTATTCTCTTAGCCTTTGCTTGTCTGTGAAGGTTTTAAATTCTCTGTCAAATCTGAATGAGATCCTTGCTGGGTAGAGTAATCTTGGTTGTAGGTTTTTTCCTTTCATCACTTTAAATATGTCATGCTACTCCCTTCTGGCTTGCAGAGTTTCTGCCGAAAGATCAGCTGTTAACTTTATGGGGATTCCCTTTTATGTTATTTGTTGCTTTCCCTTGCTGCTTTTAATATTTTTTTTGTACTTAATTTTTGATAGTTTGATTAATATGTGTCTTGGAATGTTTCTCCTTGGATTTATCCTGTATGGGGCTCTCTGTGCTTCCTGGACTTGATTAACAATTTCCTTTCCCATATTAGGGAAGTTTTCAATTATAATCTCTTCAGATATTTTCTCAGTCCCTTTCTTTTTCTCTTCTTCTTCTGGAACCCCTATAATTCAAATGTTGGTGCGTTTAATGTTGTCCCAGAGGTCTCTGAGACTGTCCTCAGTTCTTTTCATTCTTCTTCTTTATTCTGCTCTGCAGTAGTTATTTCCACTATTTTATCTTCCAGGTCACTTATCCATTCTTTTTCCTCAGTTATTGTGCTATTGATTCTTTCTATATAATTTTAAATTTCATTTATTGTGTTGTTCATCATTGTTTGTTTGCTCTTTAGTTCTTGTTTAACATTTCTTGTATTTTCTCCATTCTATTTCCAAGATTTTGGATCATCTTTACTATCATTACTCTGAATTCTTTTTCAGGTAGACTGCCTATTTCCTCTTCATTTGTTTGGTCTGGTGGGTTTTTACCTTGCTCCTTCATCTGCTGTGTGTTTCTCTGTCTTCTCATTTTGCTTAACTTACTGTGTATGGGGTCTCCTTTTCACAGGCTGCAGGTTCATAGTTCCTGTTGTTTTTGGTGTCTGCCCCCAGTGGCTAAGGTTGGTTCAGTGGGTTGTGTAGGAAGGGACTAGTGCCTGTGTTCTGGTGGATGAGGCTGGATTTTGTCCTTCTGGTGGGCAGGTCCACATCCGGTGGTGTGTTTTGGGGTGCCTGTGGTCTTATTATGATTTTAGGCAGCCTCTCTGCTAATGGGTGGGGTTGTGTTCCTGTATTGCTAGTTGTTTGGCATAGGGTGTCCAGCAGTGTAGCTTGCTGGTCGTTGAGTGGAGCTGGGTCTTAGCATTGAGATGGAGATCTCTGGGAGAGCTTTTGCCATTTGATATTACATGGAGCTGGGAGGTCTCTGGTGGACCAATGTCCTGAACTTGGCTCTCCCACCTCAGAGGCACAGGCCTGACACCTGGCCAGAGCACCAAGACCCTGTCATCCACACGGCTCTAAAATCAGCAACAAGACAAGGATGCCCACTCTTGCACTTCTATTTAACATAGTATTGGAAGTCCTCACAGAATTTATTGGATACAGTGAAAGCAGTGCTCAGAGGGAAATTTGTGGTTGTAAACACCTTGGATGAGCTCAACCGTAGACTGGTCACAGCTGAGGAAAGAGTCAGTGAGCTTGAATACACGTCAGAATTTCCCAAACTGTAGAGGATGGATGGTAACAACTTTTCTCTCATTTTCAAAGAAAAACTCTTGATCCTTCCTTTCCTTCCAGCAACCATCCCATTTCTCTGCTCCCCTTCATAAAAAGCTACTTGAAAGTATTACTTGTACTCATTGTCTCGAATTCTCTATTGCATCCACTTCAGTCAGGCTTATGCCTCTATCACACTATGAACGTCTCTGAACAAGGTCACCAGTGACTTCTGTGTTGCAAAATCCAATGATCGGTCCTCAGTCCTCATCTTACTTGACCTATCAACACACCTTGCACAGTTCATTGCCTCTTCCTCCTGGAAATACTCTCTAGCAAGACACCACGCTCTCTGGGTTTTCCTCCTTCCTCACTGGCTGTTCTTTCTCAGCCTACTGGTTCTTCAATTTGTACTTCTTTACTTTGGAGTACTCCAGGGCACTCCTTCACTTCTTCCTCTATACTAACTCCTTTAGCAATCTCGTCTAATGTTATGATGTTAAATATCTTTCTTAAAAACATTCAACATTTTTAAAAATTGAAATATAGTTGATTTACAATATTGTGTTAGTTTCAGGTAACATGTTAGTTTCATGTCCAACAGGCACATGAAAAGATGCTCAACGTTGCTAATAGTTAGTCTGAGGCAAATCAAAACCACAATGAGATAACACCTTACATTGGTCAGAATGGCCATCATCAAAATGTCTATAGCTAATAAATGCTGAAGAGGATGTGGGGAAAAGGGAACCCTCCTACACACTGTTGGTGGGAATGTATATTGGTGAAGCCACTATGGAAAACAGTATGGAGGTTCCTTAAAAAACTTAAAATAGAGCTACTTTATGGTCTAACAATTCCACTCCTGGACATATATCCAGAAAAGACGAAAACTCTAATTCAAAAAGATACATGCACCCCAACGATCATAGCAGCACTATTTACAATTGCCAAGATACTGGAACAACCTAAGTGTCCACTGACAAATGAACGGATAAAGAATATGTGGTACTGTATGGCACACAAACATGTAAAGACAGGGAAATATGTTCAGTATAGCACATAACTACTTTTTTATTTTAGTTTATTTTTAATTTTTATTGGTGTATAGTTGATTTACAGTGTTGTGTTAGTTTAAGGTGTAAAGTGAATCAGTTATACATACACATATTTCCACTCTTTTTTAGATTCTTTTCCTATATAGGCCATTACAGAGTATTGAGTAGAGTTTCCAGTGCTATACAGTAAGTCCTTATTAGTTATCTATTTTATATATAGTAGGGTGTATATGTCAATCCCAATCTCCCAGTTTATCCCTCATCCCACCCTAGTAACCATAAGTTTGTTTTCTACATCTGTGACTCTATTTCTGCACATAACTACATTTTTGTTAAGGTAAAGACATTTTCAACATTACATTATGTAGGATGTGGAGTTTCAGCTCCAGGGATAGGTGCAGGGTCTTCAGTTCTAGCCTCCCCCGTGAGTTCTGCTGTGAACTGCAGGTAGACACTCCTTCAGCCCTCAGGCCCAACCACATCCGGTTGCCATCTGGGCCAGGAGCAATGGTCAGGATCACATCTACCTCCTGGTGGTTCTTATAACCATAGAACAACCATCTTCTTTCTTTTCCTAATGGGGATGCTTTTCTTTTAAACATTTAAAACTCTAACAGAAGAGATTTCTAATTAAAAATAGCAGACTAAACATCTCTGTTTATTTCCATTCCCTCCCACATCCTCGCTAAAATTAAAGTGAAGGACTAAAACATGGATAAACCTACAGCCACAAGAGAATGAAAGGAGGTCCATCAGCTGATAAGAGATTTTGACAAAATTCTAGAAGACAGGAAGCAAAAGAAGGAGTGACAAGTAAAGTAGCCAAATAAAGGAAACTGCAGATTAGAATACTGGCAGAGAGAAAAAACACAGAAAAGAGATTTTTAGCCCTACAGAATGTCAGAGAAGTTCAGTTCTCTAAGGAATCAAGTAGAGTAGAACAGCGGAGGGCAAGTAGGGTTGAAAACAAGGAGGCTAATTAAAATCTATATAAAATAGAAACAATCCCCCCATTCTCCCCTTCCTCCAGTTCCCCTGTGGTCAAACCAGACATCCATCCTTTAGGGAGGAGAATAGAGTTTCTTTCCCTACAGAAATGAGTAGCCCAGAGAATAGAACTGCACATTATGGCATTAGAGGATCCCCAGCATAATGGCCAGCTCCTGTACAGTCACCCCAAAGCAAAGCCCACCCCCAACTCAACACACACACAAGGCTCCTGATATCCTTTTTGTGCCACGCTCTTAAATAGGAGCAGTCAGTCAAGAATCACTATAAATTTGAGGAAGCCTTCCAAAATAAATAAAATCAAGATTTTAAAAAATGACTCAACTGAGTTCCCATGGGATACTGATAGTTTCTTACATCCACAACTCTTCACACAACCACCAAAACCCATACAAACTAACAAGGAGAGCAACTCAAATCACATATAATCTATATCTATACCATAACTACAAGACAGAGATTCCACAAACTTTAATTTACATGTAAGAGGCAAATTAAACATATGATATCAGCAAAGCTGGCTCCAGAGCTCTAACTGGAAAGTCAGGTGAAGACTGCAGGGAAGAAGGATGGGTTCAGGGGAATCCTAGCAGTGGAAGAACATGAATAAAATTCACCACTTCAAAAAGAGAGGGTCTCATCTTGAGTAGAGGAATGCTAAGAATCCTTCTTCAGCTCCAGCCCTGGATGCAGCAGCCATCGTGATGTTGATGCCCAAGAAGGACCTGCTTGTCATTTATGAACTCCTTTTAACGGAGGAAGTGATGGTGGCCAAAAAGGATGTCCACATGCCTAAACACCCTGAGCTGGCAGACAAGAATGTTCCCAGTCTTCACGTCATGAAGGCCATACTGTCTTACATCACCAGGCTAAAGGAAGGAAGAGTTTGCCTGGAGACATTTCTACCGGTACCTTACCAGCAAGGGTATCCAGTATTTCTGTGATTGCCTCCATCTGCCCCCTGGGACGGGCCTGCCACCCTGCACTGCAGCCGTCCTGAGACTGGTCACAGCCCAAAGTTCTGGAGGGAGAACAACCTGCAAGACTCACACAAGGGGAAGCTGACAGAAAAGCCTACAGACCAAGCATTGTGCTCTCTGGTGCCAAAAGGAGAGCTAAGGCCAGGTTGGGTCAGCAACTGAATTCCAATTTAAAGGTGTGTTTGGCCGTGGATGTGGTCGGCCACCTCAGTAAATCTGGAAGAGATTGTTTAGTGTTGAATAAACCTGTAGAAAGGAAGGAAGGAAGGGAGTGAGGGCAGGAGGGAGACTGAGATTAGGTCTGCCACCTGGCAGGCCAGAGCACTGGCCACTGAGGAATCTAGGAGAGGCTCAAAAATGCACAGAACCAAAAATAACAGTCTTGGAAAGCCTCCACTCCTAGGGAGAGGAAGGCTGCTTAGAAGGGGGAAGCATTACTTGGAGACTGGGAAATGGTGGAAAGCAGAAGTCCTACAGAAACAGAAGAAAATTGCAGAATCAGAAGACACACTAATCTCTCCCTCAGAAAAGCACAATCTATTAAAGAAATTTCACTACACTTATCAATAAAAGAAGGCATTCCTGAACTAAGAATCTTAGTAAACCACCCAAGCCCTTTACCTCTCCCCACAAAGAAAACCTGTTATTAGCAGGCCGGGAAAATTCAACACACTTTTAAATAAACAAATGACAGGCAGCATCTATACCAAGCCACTTTGAGAAGAAAACAATAAGTGAGAGTCTAATATGTTCAGCTGATGAATTTATTCCCCTCCAAAACAATGAAGAAATGGATGAAAATCATGACACAATATCCAACAAAAATTAAATATTATTAAATAGACACTTGAAGATATAAAACACCAAAATTCAAATTTTCTGGATAGAAATGGACAAAAACCAAGATGTGAAATGAGTTAATCAAACTCAGGAAAGAGATAGAAGAAAAAGTCAAATAGAAATATATACAGAGAAGCAAGAAGAACTACAATACCGCAGCCTGTGGAACTAAAACCACATTCACAGGAAGATACATGAGATGAAAAGGCAGAGGGCTATGTACCAGATGAAGGAACAAGATGAAACCCCAGAAAAACAACTAAATGAAGTGGAGATAGGCAACCTTCCAGAAAAAGAATTCAGAATAATGATAGTGAAGATGATACAGGACCTCGGAAAAAGAATGGAGGCAAAGATCAAGAGGTTGCAAGAAATGTTTAACAAAGACCTAGAAAAATTAAAGAACAAACAAACAGAGATGAACAATATAATAACTGAAATGAAAAATACACTAGAAGGAATAAATAGCAGAATAACTGAGGCAGAAGAATGGATAATGACCTGGAAGACAGAATGGTGGAATTCACTGCTGTGAAACAGAATAAAGAAAAAAGAATGAAAGGAAATAAAGACAGGGCTTCCCTGGTGGTGCAGTAGTTGAGAGTCCGCCTGCCAATGCAGGGGACACGGGTTCGTGCCCCGGTCTGGGAAGATCCCACGTGCCGTGGAGCGGCTGGGCCCATGAGCCATGGCCGCTGAGCCTGCACATCTGGAGCCTGTGCTCCACAATGGGAGAGGCCACAACAGTGAGAGGCCCGCGTCCACAAAAAAAAAAAAAAAAAAAAAAGAAAAGAAAGAAAGACAGACTAAGACATCTCTGGGACAACATTAAACACAACAACATTCACATTATAGGGGCCCCAGAAGGAGAAGAGAGAGAGAAAGGACCCGAGAAAATATTTGAAGACATTATAGTCAAAAACTTCCCTAGCATTGGAAAGGAAACAGCCACCCAAGTCCAGGAAGCGCAGAGAGTCCCATACAGGATAAACCCAAGGAGAAAACACCGAGACACATAGTAATCAAATTTGCCAAAATTAAAGACAAAGAAAAATTATCAAAAGCAGCAAGGGAAAAATGACAAATAACATACAAGGGAACTCCCATAAGGTTAACAGCTGATTTCTCAGCAGAAACTCTACAAGCCAGAAGGGAGTGGCATGACATATTTAAAGTGATGAAAGGGAAGAAGCTACAACCAAGATTACTCCACCCAGCAAGGATCTCATTCAGATTCGATGGAGAAATCAAAAGCTTTACAGACAAGCAAAAGCTAAGAGAGCTCAGCACCACCAAACCAGCTCTACAACAAATGCTAAAGGAACTTCTCTACGTGGGAAACACAAGAGAACAAAAGGACCTACGAAAACAAACCTAAAATAATTAAGAAAATGATAATAGCAGCATACATATCTATAATTACCTTAAATGTGAATGGATTAAATGCTCCAATCAAGAGACACAGGCTCGCTGAATGGATACAAAAACAAGACCCATATATATACTATCTACAAGAGACCCACTTCAGACCTAGGGACACATACAGACTGAAAGTGAGGGGATGGAAAAAGATATTCCATGCAAATGGAAATCCAAAGAAAGCTGGAGTAGCAATTCTCATATCAGATAAAATAGACTTTAAAATAAAGAATGTTACAAGAGACAAGGAAGGACACTACACAATGATGAAGGGGTCAATCCAAGAAGAAGATATAACACTTATAATATATATGCACCCAAAATAGGAGCACCTCAATACCTAAGGCAACTGCTAACAGCTATAAAAGAAGAAATCAAGAGTAACACAATAATAGTAGGGGACTTTAACACCTAACTGACACCAATGGACAGCTCATCCAAACAGAAAATTAATAAGGAAACACAAGCTTCAAATGACACAATAGACCAGACAGATTTAATTGATATCTATAGGACATTCCATCCAAAAACAGCAGATTACACTTTCTTCTCAGTGCACATGGAACATTCTCCAGGAAAGATCACACCTTGGGTCACAAATCAAGCCTCAAAAAATTTAAGAATATTGAAATCATATCAAGCATCTTTTCTGACCATAATGCTGTGAGATTAGAAGTCAATTAAAGGGAAAAAAACGTAAAAAGTACAAACACACGGAGACTAAAAACTGCATTACTAAATAACCAAGAGATCACTGAAGAAAGCAAAGAGGAAATCAAAAAATACCTAGAGACAAATGACAATGAAAACATGATGATCCAAAACCTATGGGATGCAGCAAAAGCAGTTCTAAGAGGGAAGTTTGTAGCAATACAATCCTACCTCAAGAAACAACAAACATCTCAAATAAACAATCCAATCTTACACCTAGAGGAACTAGAAAAAGAAGAACAAACAAAACCCAAAGTTAGTAGAAGGAAAGAAATCATAAAGATCAGAGCAGAAATAAATGAAATTGAAACAAAGAAAACAATAGCAAAGATCAATAAAACTAAAAGCTGGTTCTTTGAGAAGATAAACAAAATTGATAAACCATTAGCCAGACTCATCAAGAAAAAGAGGGAGAGGACTCAAATCAATAAAATTAGAAATGAAAAAGGAGAAGTTACAACAGACACCGCAGAAATACAAAGCATCCTAAGAGACTACTACAAGCAGCTCTATGCCAATAAAATGGACAACCTGGAAGAAATGGACAAATTCTTAGAAAGGTATAGCCTCCCAAGACTGAACCAGGAAGAAATAGATAATATGAACAGACCAATCACAAGTAATGAAATTGAAACTGTGATTAAAAATCTTCCAACAAACAAAAGTCCAGGACCAGATGGCTTCACAGGTGAATTCTATCAAACATTTAGAGAAGAGCTAACACCCATCCTTCTCAAACTCTTCCAAAAAATGGCAGAGGAAGGAATACTCCCAAACTCATTCTATGAGGCCACCATCACCCTGATACCAAAACCAGATAAAGATACTACAAAAAAATAAAATTACACACCAATATCACTGATGAATATAGATGCAAAAATCCTCAACAAAATACTAGCAAACAGAATCCAACAACACCTTAAAAGGATCATACACTATGATCAAGTGGGATTTACCCCAGGGATGCAAGCCTTCTTCAATGTATGCAAATCAATCAATGTGATACATCATATTAAAAAACTGAAGAAGAAAAACCATATGATCATCTCAACAGATGCAGAAAAAGCTTTTGACAAAATTCAACACCTATTTATGAAAAAAGAAATCTCCAGAAAGTGGGCATAGAGGGAAACTACCTCAACATAATAAAGGCCATATATGACAAACCCACAGCAAACATCATTCTCAAGGGTGAAAAACTGAATGCATTTTCTCTAAGATCAGGAACAAGACAAGGATGTCCATTCTCACCACTATTATGCAACAGAGTATTGGAAGTCCTAGCCACGGCAATCAGAGAAGAAAAAGAAATATGAGGAATACAAATTGGAAAAGAAGAAGTAAAATTATCACTGTTTGCAGATGACATGACACTATACATAGAAAATCCTAAAGATGCTACCAAAAAACTACTAGAGCTAATCAATGAATTTGGTAAAGTTGCAGGATACAAAATTAATGCACAGAAATCTCCTGCATTCCTATACACTAATGATGAAAAATCTGAAAAAGAAATTAAGGAAACACTCCCATTTACCATTGCAACAAAAAGAATAAAATACCTAGGAATAAACCTACCTCGGGAGACAAAAGGCCTGTATGCAGAAAACTACAAGACACTGATGAAAGAAATCAAAGATGACACAAACAGATGGAGAGATATACCATGTTCTGGGATTGGAAGAATCAATACTGTGAAAATGACTCTACTGCCCAAAGCAATCTACAGATTTAATGCAATCCCTATCAAATTACCAATGGCATTTTTTACAGAACTAGAACAAAAAATCTTAAAATTTGCATGGAGACACAAAACACCCTGAATAGCCAAAGCAGTCTTGTGGGAAAAAAAATGGAGCTGGAGGAATCAGAGTCCCTGACTTCAGACTATACTACAGAGATACAGTAATCAAGACAATATGGTACTGGCACAAAAACAGAAATATAGATCAATTGAACAGGATAGAAAGCCCAGAGATAAAGCCACACACCTATGGTCAACTAATCTATGACAAATGAGGCAAGAATATACAATGGAGAAAAGACTGTCTCTTCAATAAGTGGTGCTGGGAAAACTGGACAGCTACATGTAAAAGAATGAAATTAGAACACTCCCTAACACCATACACAAAAATAAACTCAAAATGGATTCAAGACCTAAATGTAAGACTGGACACTATAAAACTCTTAGAGGAAAACATAGGAATAACACTCTTTGACATAAATCACAGCAAGATCTTTTCTGATCCACCTCCTAGAGTAATGGAAATAAAAACAAAAATAAAGAAATGGAACCTAATGAAACTTAAAAGCTTTTGCACAGCAAAGGAAAGTATAAACAAGATGAAAAGACAGCCCTCAGAATGGAAGAAAATATTTGCAAACAAATCAACGGACAAAGGGTTAATCTCCAAGATATATAAACAGCTCATGCAGCTCAATATTAAAAAAACAAACAACCCAATCAAAAAATGGGCAGAAGACCTAAATAGACATTTCTCCAAAGAAGACATACAGATGGCCAAGAGGCACATGAAAACCTGCTCAACATCACTAATTATTAGAGAAATGCAAATCAAAACTACAATGACGTATCACCTCACACCAGTTAGAATGGGCATCATCAGAAAATCTACCAACAACAAATGCTGGAGAGGGTGTGGAGAAAAGGGAACCCTCTTGCACTGTTGGTCAGAATGTAAATTGATACAGCCACTATGGAGAACAGTATGGAGGTTCCCTAAAAAACTAAAAATAGAATTATCATGTGACCCAGCAATCCCATTACTGGGCATATACTCAGAGAAAACCATAATTCAAAAAGACACATGCACCCCAATGTTCATTGCAGCACTATTTACAATTGCCAGGACATGGAAGCAATCTAAATGCCCATTGACAGACGAATGGATAAAGAATATGTGGTACATATATACAATGGAATATTACTCAGCCATAAAAAAGAACGAAATTGGGTCATTAGTAGCGACGTGGGTGGTTCTAGAGACTGTCATACCGAGTGAAGTAAGTCAGAAAGAGAAAAACAAATATCGTATATTAACGCATATATGTGGAACCTAGAAAAATGGTACAGATGAACCAGTTTGCAGGGCAGAAATTGAGACACAGATGTAGAGAACAAACGTATGGACACCAAGGGCAGAAAATGGTGGTGGTGGTGGTGGTGGTATGATGAATTGGGAGATTGGGATTGACATGTATACACTGATGTGTATAAAATGGATAACTAATGAGAACCTGCTGTAAAAAAAATTTTTTTTAAAGAAAAAGAAATATATACAAATATCAACTCAATATGTTATACACCTGAAGGTAATATAATGTTATAAGTCAATTATATCTCAATAAAATCTTTAAATTTTTTTCAATTAAAAGATTTCAGAAGTAAAGATTAAATCACAAAATGCCCAAAGTAGATGAAAATTCAACTGAAAATATAATAAGAGATATAGCCAAGAGAAAAATAAATAAATAAGGAGGTAAAATGATCAAAGAAAAGATGATAGCTATAGAGAATAGGCAAAAAAGATTTATATACATATAATTGGAGTTGCTGAAAAAGCAAAACAGAACAATGGAATGAAACTAATATTTAAAACTATAATCCAATAGTGATTGTAGTAATGATTATACAACTATATATGACTTGTCAAAACTCATCAAATTACACACTTCAAATTGGTGAATTTTATTTTATATAAGTTATACCACCATAAAGTAGATTATAAATTAAATAAATATGAAGTGCTTAACCCTAAAGAAATATAATCCCAGAAAACTTTCTGAAAGTAAAAATGGCCTAAATCTACATGTTGAATGCACCTATGTACATAGGAAAATTGACCAAAATAGTCAACTCTGAGATATATCAGAGGAAAACAATTTTAAAGGTAAAGAAAAAAATCCTCTTGGCAAATTTTCCAAATCAAATACAAAGTAAAGAAAATCAAGT
Organism: Delphinapterus leucas; assembly: GCF_059928025.1. Lineage (NCBI taxonomy): Eukaryota > Metazoa > Chordata > Mammalia > Artiodactyla > Monodontidae > Delphinapterus > Delphinapterus leucas. Next base: position 82,953,900 of record NC_143132.1, read on the forward strand.
TGTCATCCTATTGGATAATCATTAGTGCAAAACTAAAAAAATAGCGAAAGAAAGTATGACTGACAATTTGGCCAAAAAAAAGGAAATTATAGAAAATATTTTATTAATCTAAAAGAACCAAAAAGGAAGAAAAAAGGGAACATAAAACAGATGGGTTCATCAAATTTACCAGTGCTGAAAGAAGAAATTAAAAGTTCAAGAAGTGTGGGGTCTTTTTTAAAACTGTATTTGGCATTTAAAATTTTCCAACAGTTCTGGTTATGACAGAGTAACTAGCACTGGACTAGCCCTCCTGCCATAAATAATTACAAAACTAGACAAAATGTATAAAGAAACTTTTTTTAGATATTGGGACAACAGGTAGTACAGAACCGTGATCCCTAAGAGAAGAAACGCCCATATGAGCTCCACCATAACCTGGCTTTCTTCCTGGAGACAGTTTCTAGACCACAGTACAAAGAGGTAGAGCCCAAGCAGAGAATAGTGGGCTCATTGAGCTGAAGAGGCAGAAATTAGATTTTAGGGCTGTTGAAACAGCTGAAATTTGTGAGGCAGCGTACTGAAAAGGAGAGAGCCGTAAGAGAAGGAGATTCAGAAATCTGCATAGGGGGTCCCCTCAAGTGGTTGACTGAATGCTCAGCTGAGCATAGAGAGATGAGAGTCTGCAAAGCCTGGCAAAGAACAGCTATTGAGAAGTTGGGAGCCGCACAGAGATTCCAGCGGTCTCACAGGACTGGGAGACATAGCAGTTCCAACCAGTCAGAGTGGCTGAACAATGGTGCAGTTCAATTGAGGCCTCAGAAAGGCCACATCTTAGGAGTAGAGCTAGTCTAGCCCTTAAGTAAGGAATACTCTAAACCTGTCCTAACAAGGCTTAAAACAAGCCTTGAAGAAAAAAATCAAATTGATTCACCAGTAAATCGATTGCCTACTAAAATGAACCTCAACAAACTTTAAAGCCACATAATTCCTACAGCGTAGAATGTACAATGTACACATGACAATCAAAAATCAATGGACAGGTGAAGTAGTAGTAAAATGTGATTCAAAATCAAGGAAAAAAAGTTAAGAGAAACAAACTCAACATGATAGGAGATGTTGGAATTAACAGACATAGGCTTTTAAAAAGCCATTATAAAAATGTTTAAGGGGGCTTCCCTGGTGGCACAGTGGTTGAGAATCTGCCTGCCAATGCATGGGACACAGGTTCGAGCCCTGGTCTGGGAAGATCCCACATGCCGCGGAGCAACTAGGCCCATGAGCCACAACTACTGAGCCTGCGCATCTGGAGCCTGTGCTCCGCAACAAGAGAGGCCACGACAGTGAGAGGCCTGCGCACCATGATGAAGAGTGGCCCCCACTCGCTGCAACTAGAGAAAGCCCTCGCACAGAAATGAAGACCCAACACAGCCAAAAGTAAATAAATACATAAATAAAATACAACAAAACTTGTAAAAAAATGTTTAAGGATTTAAAGGGAAAAACCGAACATAGTGAGTGAACAGTTGGGGAAATTCAGTAAGTAAAGGGAAACTATTAAAAAGCATCAAATGGAAATTCTAGAATTGAAGAATACAATATCAGAAATAAAAAATTTGCCAAATGCGTTGAGGGCAGATTAGACACTGCAGAAAAAAAAGATCAGTGAACTTGAAGGCAAGTCAATAGACCTGTCCAAAGTGAATCACAGGAGAAAAAAAAATGCAAAAATTGACCAGAGCCTTAGTGACCTGTAGGACAATATTAGGTAGTCTAACACATGTAACTGAAGTCCCAGGAGAGGTGAGATATTATAGCATGCAAAAATATATTTGAAAAAATAATGGCTGAAACATTTCAAACATCTCAGATATTATGAGAAAATATCACCCCACAGATCCAAGAAGCTCAAATGCTAAAAACCAAAGATAAACAGAAAAATCTTAAAGGCAGAGAAAAATGAAAAAAAAATTAAACAATGATAAAACGTTGACTTAGAAATAACGCAAACCAGAAGACAATGGAACGACATCTTTAAAATACTGAAGGGGAAAAAACTGCTAACCTATAACTACAATTCATGCAGTGAAAATATCCTCCAACAGTAAAGGCAACCAATAAAAGGAACCAGAACTCCTTGGAGAAATAACTGATTCCAGGACTAGGACATGGAAAGTACGATATGAACCTGGGACATCTTATAGAGCCAGGAAGTACTGATCAATGTGGAGGGAATGGTTAAGTTTGAAAATCATCATTTTGCAATCATCATAGTAAAAAAACTGGCTCAGGAAAATAGGTGCTAAATCTATAGGGAAGTTGATAAGGAGCAGGATATTTACAAGGTTTTAAAATTTCTCCACAAAGATGGCTTATTAATTGCAAGGAAAAAACAAGTTGATAAAGCAGACAACAACTTGACTGGGTAATCCAAATCAACATCACCAGCGATGGGCAAGTGAGCATGTGTGCCTTTAAATGTGATGTCCTGAAAAGAACACAATGTCACATGTATATTATTAGTACCCAGGATGTGTAAGCTAAATCTAATCACAATGAAACAAGGAGATGCAATCTTAAGTGCATAAAATTACCTAGGGAGTGTACTTGCCAAAAATGTTTAACCTGTTTAACATAATCAGAAAAATGCAGAGTGCAGAACATTCCATAAGATGGCTAGCCCAAGCTCTTCAAAAAGTCAGTACCGTGAAAGCTACCCAAAAAATTTGTAAGGGAGAACTGTTCTAAGTTAAAAGAGAATAAAGAAACGTAATAACTAATTGTAATATGTGACTCTTGACCCAATCCTGGATCTAAAAAAAAAAAAATGCTATTAAAGTAAGTTTGGGCACAAATGGTAGAATTTAAATATGAACTGGATATCAGAAGATATTATTCAATTAGTGTTAGACGTTTGGAGTGTGGTAATGATCTTGAGGTATGTCGGAAAATGTCCTTATTCTTAGAAGAAATATATGCTGAAGTATTTAGGACTAAAATGTCATGATGTCTACAATTATTTTCAAATGATTCAGAAAAACAAAAAACTAGAAATAGAGAGAAAGCAAATGTGGCAAAATGTTAATGATTGATGGTTAGGGAAAGGATATATGAGCATTCAGTGCACTCTTCTTTCAACTTATATGTAAGTTGAACATTTTTTAAATAAAAAGTTGAAAGAAAAATAAAACAGGAAAAATGACCTTGGAGAAAACAAGGCTAACTCAGGGAACAAGAGAAAATATACATACAGGGACTTCCCTGGTGGCACAGTGGTTAAGAATCCATCTGCCAGTGCAGGCGACACGGGTTAGATCCCTGGTCCAGGAAGATCCCACATGCCGCGGAGCAACTAGGCCCGTGCGCCACAACTAATAAGCCCACATGCTGCAACTACTGAAGCCCGCGGGCCTAGAGCCCATGCTCCGTAATAAGAGAAGCCACTGAAATGAGAAGCCCATGCAGCGCAATGAAGAGTAGCCCCTACTTGCCACAAGCAGAGAAAGGCTGCGCGCAGCAACGAAGACCAAACACAGCCAAAAGAAAAAAGAAAAAAAAAACACACACACACACATACAGTATCCTCAGGGAAACTTGAGACACTATTATAAGCATAAAAAAGAACAAGCTACTCTCAAACCAGAAAATTCCATTAACAAGACAACACTCTTAGAAATTAAAAATTTCATCATTAAAAAAAATTCCAATAGAAGGACCAGTGGATCAGAAATAGATGTAAAAAACAACAAAATAGGAAGTGTGAGAGAAAAGATAAGAGCTATAGAGGATCAGTCCAGGATTCCAACATCTGACTAATAAAAGCCCTAGAAACTGGAAATAGAAACATGGGGGGGGGGAGTATTTTCAAAAAATAAAACAAGAAAATTTCCTAGAGCTGAAGAACATTTGACTTCTATCCAAGATCCCAGAACAATGAATGAAAAATAACTCCACGGAGTCATACTTACATCATTTTTGTGGAAGTTCAAGATGCTGGGGATACAGAGATGGTTAAAAGATTCCAAAGATATAAGCAAACACACTGACATGTCACCTACAAAGAACCAAATGTCAAGCAAGGTTCTGAACATTTTGACCAGATAGCTTGATGCTCACAGCCACTGACAGAGTGCACCTCATACCAAAAGGTCTCCCTGGGGAAGGCCCCTATACTTTGTCCAACACCACTGTTACTGGCATATCTTTCTTTTTCATAAGAAACTGAATCATTAGAGAGCAGGAATACCAACTTATTCATCTTTATATCCCTGTCTCTTCTTTATTTCTAAAGTCCTGCAAAATATACATAAAGTTCTTTTGAATAAGCTATAGTCAGTCTCTGTCTCTCTGTCCTTATCTCATCGTTTCCTTCCCTCCCATTTTCTGTCCCCTTTTTCTCTGATCCCTTGTTCATCCTGGAAACACTGATCAAGACCTAGTGTGCTGGGTCAGGGGCTATCAAGTGAACAAAGACCATTAGTGGTTTCCAGGAGCTCATAGCTGTGAGGAGACAGACCCCATGCAGCACATGGCCCTCCTGGGAGCCTGGACGTCTTCCTCCCCAAATTACAGCACAGAATCCAGATGTACCTACACAAAAGTTTAATGTTTCTTATTCTTAAACTTGAGTTAAACACAGATTGAATTTTCTATTTTTCTAATTTAAACATTTAACTAAGTTTTAACTTATGGAATTTTGTAAAAGGTCAGGGGCTCCTTAGGGAAGAAAATGTTCCTCCTTCACATCATCCAGGGAGAATCCATACGTTCCTTCCGTCTTTGTAGCCCCTCCCCCTGTGAGTTGTTCCTTGAAACAGGAGGCCACAAGATGCAGACGAGGCCTCCTCAGCAGAACTGGGCCTGATGATGACCGTGTGAGTGGCCCAGGGACTCTGAGTGCCTTGGAACGGGGACTGGGAGAGCGAGGCTCTTCGCAAACAGTTCCCAGAGGAGCATCTCCCCCTAGTGGCCACAAGTGGGAGCTGCAGTGCTCTCAGCCAAAGAAATGCCAACACAGTGTAGGGCTTTCCACACACATCCTCCACCCCATCCCACCCCACCCCTACCCCGCAGACGCTGGACCCCCTTTTCAGAGTCTGGCCTGTGTAAAAGACACAGGCCACCTGGATCTCCGTTTATACAATCTCCCTGGCTCCTGGGTGGAACTTACAGGTGTGCTGGACTTTCTTTGTCCGTGCCAGACAGAGCCCCTGCCCGCCCAGGCCTGTTCTGTGAGGGCAGCTGCTTCCCGTCGCACCCCTCTGGGCATCAGAACCTTGATAACGAAGCTTAGCTTCAGCACTCTTCCCTTGCACAAGTTCCTTCTAAGGCCAGGGGAGAGGCCTTAGCAAAATGTTCATATGGACACATATTTAGGCAAAATCTACAAAAGTAAGATATTTTTGGTATTATTTTTCCAAAAGAGGGTCCCACAAACTTTTTAAGCTTTCAACAACACGAAGTCTATACATATCTGACCCTAATGGTTGCATAGGGGCCACTTGGTATAGAGCTCTCTGAATAGTTCTTCCACTCAAATGTCCAGTCCCCAATCCCACTTCACCCCCTGGAGGCCGCAGAGGACTTTGACAGGGCAGTCTGTGCAGGGGTCGAGAACATGGGTTTACAGGTCAGACAGATGTAGGTCTACCTCCTACTTCTGTCCCCAGGCATGCTACTTGATTGTGCCTCTCTTTCTTCATCTGAAAAACAAGGATAATAATTGTACAACCTCTTTGGGCTGCCGTGAGTACAGAATCAGAGAATGCACAGAAAGCCTTCTGTTTGATGCCTGACCAGTAGGAGGCTCCAGGAATAGTGGTTACGGGAAGGTCCATAAATAGAGACCTACGCTGGGAATAAATATATATACCCCTAACTTCAATTCAACTCTCTATATTAAATTGGACCAAGTAAAACTGCCAGTATTTCACTGTGTTTTGACTTACAAAAATGGCAGTTTCACGTGATTTCCCCTAATAGAACATATGATGACAATGATTACATAGGGTGGCCGGGGTGTGGCTATTGGTAGGGACCCCCAGTCCCTCATGGTGTATCTGTGCTTTGCCTGGAGAGGCTGAAAGAGGCAGTTTGATTCCTTGCTCTCTTCTCCCTCCAGGAGCCCCGCTCTGTAGCCATAAAGACCTCTGATATAAAATAAGTCCTGAGATGTAATGTACAGCATGGTGACTATAGTTAATAACACTGTCTTGTATATTTGAAAGTTGCTAAGAGAGTAGATCTTCAAAGTTCTCATCACAAGAAAACAATTTTTGTAACTGTGTGGTGATGGATGTTAACTAAACTTATTCTGGTGATCATTTTGCAATATATACAGATATTGAATCATTATGTTGTACACCTGAAACTAATATAATTTTACATATCAATTATACTGCAATAAAAACACTTATTTAGAAAGTTCTCATCAGCCAGACCACAGAGGGTCCCCTTGCCCCCAGCACTCTATGAAACGCTGTCTCCTGCTGTCAGTCCCTCCGTGGCACCAGCTGCTCTCTGGACCACAGCTCCTGTTTGGGAGGTGCTGGGACTCTCCTGGCCTCTTCCTATCCCAGTCCTTGGCACCTAATCCAGAATCTCTCTTTCCTCACCCGACCCTCAGGAGAGCAGGGGAAAGTCTGGTGGGGAGGGAGCCAGGCCCAGATGGAGTCCACACTGCAGAGGCCCCACCTGGTGGCCAACCTCCTCTAGCCTGAAGCTGTCCCTGAGAATCACAATCTCACAAAAGTACCCTCTGGCTGTTCTTATTTAACTAGTTCCACCCCAAGTGGCCTCTGTGACATTGGAGTTCTCTGAGAAGCAGAGGCTGACCGATCTGGGAGGAACCAAAGTCCACCAGGGTGAACGCAATGAAAGAAGGGGGAGGAAGAAGGACGGGGTGGACAGCCATGGCGACGCAGGCATGTCAGTTTCCACCAGCCCCACGGGAGCTCTGGAACAAAGATGTCCAAGGTTTCCTGTTCAGAGTCCCTCACTGGGCAGGAATAGCCAGGCCCTATGCCATGGTCACACTCACATTGGCTGGGCTCAGCTCAAAAACTGAAACTGACCTTGAATGTGGACCCAGGCGCTGAGGCTGTAAGCTCACCTCAATCCTCGAAGCTTCTCGAAGGAGAGAAGCAGGCAGTGCCGCTCTGTGCCTGCCACAGTGCATGCCTTGCGCTGCGTGGACCTGCTTTTCCACACACATGGGGCAGACTCTGGGGGCCTGTCTTCTTTCAGGAAACTCTACAAGAGGGAAGTTAGGGGGATGAAACAGAGACCTTATTCACTGCAGGTGGTCTTGGGGCCACAGCTTGTACCCATCGCCTCCCTCCTCTACCATGCATTCTAAATTCCTCTTGCCCTCAGCTACCACCTCTGCGGTCTCAGTGGTTTACCTGTGGTATGACCCAAGCCCTGGTTCTTGAGGAGTCTGAGCTTCTGGAAACAAGGAAATGCACCATTCAGATCCTCCTTCAAGAAAAGACGTGCTGACCAGCTGGGAGGAGTGTGATTGCTGACCATCTCCAGCTGCTCATTTCATCGGCGTGGGCCCCAGCCCATAACTGAGCAGGGGGCCGGCACAGGGCCTAGCTTTGGACCAGTCTTTGCTCTGGAGCTGCCCCACTGGGTGGCAGTTTATCATATTTGCATTTCCATCTGACGGCCCCCCCTGCTCAATACTGCCCTCTTTCCTGTCACAGCTGTTACCCTCCAATGAAACCCCTGCACCTAACTCTGCATGCCTAACTCTGTCTCAACAACTGCTTCCTGGAGAGCCCAACCTGTAACACTTGGTACCAGGACTGGTCCAAGAAAGCATCCACCATGGAAGGGGCACCATGTAAACAAAATGACTCAGGCAGCTTTTATCGGTGGCCACCCCATTGCCAGCACGATGGACACATGAACAAAGTAACAGTGATGGCAGAGACAGAGGCTATGCAAGGGCCCAACAGCACGGATTCACACTTAACAAGGACAATCTAGCTGCTGCTGCTTCTGAATGTCCAGATGGCCAGCAACACAGACCAGTGCTAAGCCCCGTGTGTGCTCTTCCATGAAGAGACCAACCAGCCACATGGTAGCACGTTGACTACCTCGGGTCCCTTCTATCCTCAAGGGTCAACAGTTCATTTTCACAGGGATAGACATCTAGTCTAGGTGTAGGTTTGCCTTTCATGCCCATAAGGTCTCAGCCAGCACTAGTGGTTATGGAATGCCTGATTCACAGATGCTGAATCCCGTACAGCACGCATCTGTTCTAAAACTGTACCCAAGATTTATTTTCATCGTGTATGGTGAGACATGCAGACGTGAAAATGATTGTCATGAAGGAAGAAATTTATACTCACAGATTTCTAGAAACAGGGGCCTTCCATGCCGTGCCACACAGGACCACCTAGGGAAGGACCAGTGTTGTTCAGGATGCAGAAGAGGGGCAGAGCGTAGCTTGAGCCTTTATCAGGGTTCTTGTGAGAAGGAATGGGCAAGGCAGGGCGGTACTCTGAGTCAGTTTAGGACTGGATAGTTTGAATGGCTTCCTTGGGCTCTGAGCTATAGAGTTGGACCCTAGTTAATAATTGGTACCTCACCCTGGGGTGATTTGGAACAAGGTATGTGAAAGTTTGATAAAAGAGCTAGTTGGAGATGAGCTCTGGATTGGTCGGTTCGTATATCAAAAGCGCACTTGCAAGGAAGTTGTTTGCTATCTCTAGGAATTTGTGAGCCCTGGGAGGGGCAGTCTCTCCAACATCAAGGCCCCAAATGCCAGAGGATCAAGAATACAGGAAATGAGAAAATATAGTCAATACAACATCCAACCAGGGAATTCCCTTACAGCAAAGGAAGCAAGGCATAATCACAGGATTCACTGGTGATATCACCGGCCACACCACTCAGAGGCAGAAGTTCAGGGATTCGGTGTCTTCCAGGGTATCCAACCAATGTGTCATGGTCCCACAGACCTGCCTTGGGTCAGGATTCAACCATATTTGGAGCTATATTATACCACTCAGCCTCTCTATTAAATCCTGACCTTCAACTCCAGCTCTTTTTTCTTCACCCACTGTGTGAGATGAAGGATTCTTTGTAAGATGCCAAAGAAACCCTCAGGCTCTCACACTTGTTTTCAGTTGTTTGTTAATTGCCCTCAGCTTTTCATTATGTGTCTGTGGGTTATCGACCCAACTATTCATTCCCATCTATCCACGCATGTGTGTGCAGGCATGTGTGTACAATTACATACACACACATACCTTTTAAATGCCTGATCATCACACAGGCTAGTTCGTTATTCTCTACCTGCACATTTTCCCAAGTCACCACCAGTGAAATGTTTAACAGTGGGAATACCAGCCCGAGCTGGGGGCTGTCCTGGGATGTGGTCCTCATTGCCAGCTGGGTGATGGTGTGATCAGTCCCCAAACTCCATCTTACTGACTAATCTTTTGGACCACTCCTGAAAACAGATGCTGAGATGGAGTTAGGAGTCCAAAAGTTTTATTGGCGAGTAGGACTTGGGAAAAGAAAAAGGCAAAAGCTGGAGTGAGCAGGGAGAATTCTCCAGCTATGATGCAGGCCTGCTGAGGTCTCTGCCTGCCCACCAGGGAGCTCCGGAGCACATGTCACCCATTAGAGAATCCAGCGCTGGCGGGAAATGGCCGGGCCCTTATGACACCACCTGGTCGGGTTGCTAGTTGGAGGCCACCCTGAAAGGATGTGCCCTCAGCTGGAAAACCGAGGTTGACCCTGAAGGAGGCTACAACTGAAGTTGTTAGCTCACCAAATGCTTGGCGGCTGGGCAGCGAGTCCTTTCTGGAAGAGGTATCTGAGAGGAGCATCTCCCAGCACAGCAGAGATGATGACAAGACAGCCTGAGAACTGTTTTTGTGTGAGGCTGTGCAGAGTAGAGTCAAAACATAGAGTTGCTTCTCTGGTTAATAAAGTGGTGTTGGGTAGAAGTTTACCACGAAGATAAGGTGGGAGGGGATATTGCAGAGAGAGGGAACCAAATGGTCAAAGACCAAGGCAATGCAGAGCATGGGCATGTTCTAGAAAAATACAGAGAATCCAGAGAAGCTGAATCATAATGTTGGCAGGTGGGGGAATGCAGGCACGAGTGATCGAAGGGGACAGGTCACACAGGACCTTGTTTGCCTGGCCACAGAACTCCAGCCTACAGCCGGCACAAGACCCCTGAAGAATGTTCATCAGGAAAATGACACGATCAGGTGTGAATATTGGTATTCTGGCAGCCGTATGGAAAAGAGAAACCAGGAGGTAGAGAGGACATGGGCCAGCAGAGAGCCGAGGCGGGGTGGTCAGAGGAAAAGGAAAGTCTACCTCTGCAGGAGGAGGAACTGGCTGGACGTGGTAAGGGACTGACTGTGGGGCTGGATGAAGGGAGGAGACCAGGACGATGCCTTGGTTTCTGGCTTGGGCATCCAGTTGGCTGTTCCCCTGCCCCCAAAAGAGACCGATCCACGTGCTTTTTCTTTCTCCCCCAATCTCCTCTTTCCCTTGACCTCTGGTCTCTTCTCCCCAGCCCAGGCCCCTCACACCACTGGACATCACTTATCCTCTTGTCTACCTGATGCACATGTACAGGAGACAATACCAGCAGAGGCTACCAGGCATTTCCCAGTGGGCAGCTCACAGCCCCTGCCCAGGTCACCTCTCAGTCCCAAGCTCTGGGACTCTTTGTCCCATAGAAATGGGTGGTCCAATAGTTAAGCCCCCCCAAGCCCCCACCCACCCCTGGCTGCCCAGACCTGCCGGTCTATTCTCCCCTTCTGCCCTGCCCCCCATCTCCCTGCTTCAGCCCCTGAACCTACCCTTTCCTCTTGTATTTCCCACCCCAGGGCCCTCCACTTGCAATGTCTAAACCATCAAGACACGATTCAAATGCCACCTCCTCCTTGATTCCCCCACTTGCCCCAATCTCTACTGGCCTCGGTGTTGTCCTCTCCACCCCTATTGTGAGGTTCTACACACTTGTAGTTCTCCTTTGCTACATGTCAAGAACCCAAAGAGAGTGTCTGTTCCAGGCAGGGCCTTGCTCAGAGCAGGGGTAGGGGAGTGTCCAGGGAAGAAGCAACAAGGCAGAGCCAATACCCAGTGGCCAGGACAGAGGGCAGGGGATGGTGCAGAAAGACAGGCCGTGGCGTCTCAGGGCAGGAGGAGCTGAGTGTCAGCGGCTCTGTCACCACCACTGTGCCTTGGCAGGGCAGCCCAGCCAGAGCTGTCAGGGCCTGCAGCTGCAGAATCAAGGCTCAGAAGTAGCGCCGGTGCAGGTGGTGCAGCAGAAAGCAACATGCAGAACCTCAGCCACAGCTCTTCCCTTATAGCCACTGAAAGACCTGGGGAAGGGCAAGCGCACAGGGGCTCGGGTAAGAGTGGAGAACTTGGCCATCGATGGTAGTGAGCCTGGGTTTGTATTCACTGGCTGGTGAAACCTGGGGTGTTCGACTTGGACTAATAATAACTGACAATAAGTATCATCTACTGTACTTCCAGGGCGCCAAGTACTTCATATGCATTCTTCTAACGGTGGGACAAAGGCTCAGGGCTTAGGAAGGGAGCAGAGTGTTTTGTGTTGTAGTGGTACCGCCCTGTCCTGGAGCCCTGCCATCAGGGAGGAGCCCGGCCAGCTCTCAGCTACCTAAAAATGACGTAGGCCCACGTGGGGCCTGTGCCCTCCCCCTGTGTGGGCAACAGAGGAGGGGCCAGCAGGGCCTGTTCTGACAGTCGAGAGGTGGGGAGAGTCCCCTCGCGTGCCCCAGGCCCCCACTCCCGAGCGGGCTGCTGGCCGAGGCATGGGCACGCTCTCGGGACACCTGGCTCTGGCGCTGCTCATCTATCACAGTGGGCTCTACTGTACAGTGATTGTGTCCCAGGCCCTCTCGCAGAGCCAGGAGCTCCTCTTCCCCCCACTCGCCGCCACGGACAAGCAAGGCCAGAGGTGGTGGCAGCGGGTATGTGCAGAGGGAATGGTGACAATGGGCACCGGCAAGACGCTGATCTTGGGACAGTTCTTCTTCCCACCTGGAACCAGCTGTTTCCCCCTGATAGACTGGGAGGATCCTCGGTGGCCTTTCCAGCATCACAGTGCGTGGCAGCGTGCCACCATCTTTGGGTTCTTCCTGTCAGTGACCTGGTGGAGCTCACAAGCCAGGCATGGCTGACTCAGTGGAGCATGAAGCTGGAGCGGGCGGCCACAGCCTTGGCCCTGGTTGTGAAGCTGCTGGAAACGGTGGCCCACATCGAGCACAGGAACGCCCTGGAGACACGAGTGCACACCATGCTGACGCTGCCTGCCTTCCTGCTGGCCCTGGTGCTCATCGTCGAGGTCTGGGTCCCACTCTGGGTGCTCAAGGCCTGGCTATGCTGGTGTCTGGCTCCTGGCTGCTGCAGGTGACCTCGATACTGTATGCCCCACTTTCTGGGCAGCCCTAGTGGGCAGACAGCCCCACGGACCTCGCCTTTCTCACTACTTTGTTCTTCTGGCAGCTGGGCTTAGGGGCTGCTGTGCTGGCCGCTGTCTATGGCCTCTGCAGCCTCTGGCACTGTTGCTACTCCTCCTGGGTGGGACTTCCAGGGGCCAGATACCAGCCGTGCCTCACAGGTGACAGAAACAGAGAGCTTGAGATGCTCAGGGCAGAGGCTGTGCTACAGGATGGAGACATCTAATCTAAAGACTGTCCTCTCTCCCCAGCTGTGCTTTGTCTTGTTCCCATAAATAACTCTGTGAGGATGCCCGCTAGGTGAGTGACACTGCAGTGTCCTGGGATCCACAGTGTAATTCCTATCTCAGGAGCCATGTTCCTTGTCCTCAGATAAACCTGCCAGCTATTACAGGGATGGTTTTTCTATGCTGTCAATCTATCAGCCTTCCTGTCTGTCTAGCTTACGCTGTGAGTATGGTTTCTAGGCCTCTCTGAGGGGATTAGAGGGCTTCTCCTCTGGCTGCTTCTGGAATGCAGGAGGAGGTATGGGAAGGGGGAACGGGAGGAGATGAACATGAGTTGAATGGATAACCCAGTCTTCCCAGCCCCATTGCATTACTGATATCTGGTAGGAAAATCTCCCTTTTTTAAAAAACAATTTATTTATTTATTTGGTTGTGCCGAGTCTTAGTTGAGGCTCACCAGCTCCTTAGTTGCGGCACCTGGGCTCCTTAGTTGTGGCATGTGAACTCTTATTTGCAGCATGCATGTGGGATCTAGTTCCCTGACCAGGGATCAAACCCAGGCCCCCTGCATTGGGAGCGCAGAGTCTTAACCACTGAGCCACCAGGGAAGTCCCGAGTCTCCCTTTCTTATTGTTCTTCTGAAAAAGTAGATTGTCTATCCTTGACCTTTCCCAAAAGTTGGGATACAGCTACTTTTAAAAGTATGATAATAATAGGGACTTCCCTGGTGGTCCAGTGGTTAAAACTTCACCTTCCAATGCAGGGGTTGCAGGTTCGGTCCCAGCTTAGTTGGGGAGCTAAGATCCCACATGCCTCGCAGCCAAAAAAAAAAAAGACCAAAACATAAAAGAGAAGCAAAAAAAAAAATGGTCCACATCAAAAAAAAAAAATCTTAAAATAAATAAATAAAAGTATGGTAATAATAAACACACAATTCAAGAAGATGAACCCCACAGGGGTGGACGAGTGAAGGGGGCAACAGAATAAAATATGGTGGGAACACAGAGGTAGATGTAGGTTACTGAAAATGTTTTAGTTCTGAAAACTAGTAGCAGGTTCATGGGCATATCAATAAGTAAATAAAATGAAAGACCAATCATGGACCAACAATGAGAGTTTGTCATGATCCAAGGTCATAATTAATCCAGCCTGCACACCCAAGATCCATTTAAAGCTGTGGATGGGAGTAGGAACAGAGTTGGGTCTTTTGCGGGAGGTGGGGGGGAAGGCTGTGTGCATTTGTGCCTGAGGCTGGAGAGTTGAATGTAAGAGAAAGAGAGAAAGAAAGAGTCCATCATAGTGGCTCTCCTCCACATTTGTATATTGTGAGGATTTCAGATGCCTTCATTTTTCGGTTCTTTTTGTTTCTGTTTTCTATGTTAATTATAGGAGGATGGAGAACTTGTTTAAAAACAAAAGTGACTCTATTCCCTTCGGCCCTGAGGGGAAAGGGGGCAGGGCTGGTATAGCCGGCAGCAGATTCTGGAGAGAGCAAGGGGGACCAAGGCATTTAGTGGAGGCCTGAGCTTAGAGAGAAAGGGATCTGTGAGCAGTAAGGCCGCTAAAGAAAAGTGGAGGATGGTGGGAACATAGAGGGAGAGGTAGGTTACTGAGACTGCTTCAGTTCTTAAAACTGGTGGTGGGCAGGGAAGAAGAACAAGAAGAAGGGGGCTTCCCTGGTGGTGCAGTGGTTAAGAATCCGCCTGCCAATGCAGGGGACACGGGTTCGAGCCCTGATCCGGGAAGATCCCACATGCCGCAGAGCAACTAAGGCCAAAAGGCTGCGCGCCACAACTACTGAGCCTGCACACCTACAGCCCATGCTCCGCAACAAGGGAAGCCACCGCAATGAGAAGCCCACGCACCACAACGAAGAGTAGCCCCTGCTACTCGCCACAACTAGAGAAAGCCCGCGCACAGCAACGAAGATCCAAGGCAGCCAAAAATAAGTGAATAGATTTAAAAAGAAGAAGAAACCATGTTCCTGAGCATAGAAAACAGGTTCTGGGAGCTGCGAGGCAAATGGTTAAGATAGAGAGAGAAGGGGAGCAAGGGAAGGAACGGGGAGAAGAAAGGGGCTGGCAGACCCATCCTGAAGGGGTAGCCTCCAGATGTTAGAGGACAAAAGATGCCTCATTATTCCCCAGAAGCTTCAAGAGCTGGAACCAGACGAGCCCCATCTTATCTTCCCAGGGGAGCAGGGACCCCACTGAGGAGAGGGCAAGTACCTAATTCAGGAAATCTAATTCAGGTGGACTAGATCTAATTTCAGGAACCCTGTTGGCAAATGTGCCTCTGCACCTACTGACCAAAGGTGAGCAGATGGGGAAAGAGGGAAAGACACACAGAGCACAGGCTTCCAGCTAGCCTTGTGGGGAGCAAATTCGCACAGTTAGCCTTGTGTACCTTTGGTGGCCCTGCAGACAAGGAGCAGCTTTATCTACACATCTGTGCTCTCATCCAGCTCAGCAGGGATCTGGCCAGGCAGACATATGACTCACACCAGCGGATTTCAAATGTGTTTTTGAGGCTTAAAAGAATGCCAGCTTCATTATAAAAGAAGCTCACTCCCAAATATCATAATTGAGATGTCACTCCATTGTGCTATTTCCATGGAGGAAAAAATAATATTGATTCATTTTTCTTCTGCTCATAAAAGTAATAAAAGTTCATTGGAAAACAGCTGAAATCTCAGAAATGTATGAAGAAGAAAATTAAAATCGCTCACAGGCTGACCATTTGTTCAGTCGACAAACACGTACTGGGCTCAGACTTTTTTAATGCCAGGTCTGCTCTGGGCTGCGGAGATGAACAGAACTGAGAGAGCCCTTGTTCTTGTGTCGCTTCCATGCTAGCGGGGAAGGCAGAAAAGAGACAATTCTATAGGCATAAGATATATCAGGTCATAATAAACAGCATGAAGAAGAATAAACAGGGCAAGGGGAACAGGGAGACTGGGGGCGGGGGCGGGTGCAGACTTCGTATTTGGAGAGTCAGGTGACATTCTACCCACAATGAAGCAAAGTGAACTTGGAGGGGTTTTTTCCTTCCCATCTTTTAAATATATGTTAACATTTTTATTATTGTTTGCAAGTTTTCAGATGAACATTTTCTAAAATCAACATTTTTTTCCTTAAAAAAGTAATATTTGTTCACTGTAGAAAACCTGGAACATATGGAAAAGTAGAGAGAAGACAAATCTCCCACAATAGTACTACCCAGGATAATCCTTCTGGGTGTGTCGGTGCATTTCTCTCCTTCTGTGTCGATTGCTAAACTCACAATAGTATTCACATTATTGAATCCTGCTTTTCTTCTCTTAATTCTCTCTCGTAAACATTACCCCATGGTGGTCAGAGTTTTGAGAGAGAAAGCACCTCTGTGCAGGAAAAGGCCTTCATAGAAACCCAGGTTCCCGGCTCCCCTAGCTGGCTGCCAGGTGCCGCCCTGTCTCGGTCACCCTGGGCCCTCCATCCAACATGTCACTGAGAGAGCTGGACCCAAGTAATACATCCCAGACGCCCAGAAGTCAAGTCTCAGGAAGATGGGCCACCTTGTGTCAGACTCAAGGGGAGCTGAGTTGCCAGCAGGGCTGAGGAAGTATTTGTTTCAGAGCTAGAGGTGAGGGAGGGTACAAATCCCCAGGGGGGTCAGGCAGGAGCCAGAGAGAGACAGCAATGTCTGTCCCCAGAGCCAGAGTTGATAGTCCCTCTACCCCAAAGACTGGGCAGCCCCAGACTTCTCTCTAAGGCTCCTACGGGAGAGACGCCTTTGTCTTAGGAAGAAATGGGGATGTTATCGGCTGCTGTGGTTCCCTCCCTCTCCGGCCGTCTCCACCCCTACCGCTTCCCTCTGGGTCTGAGCTTCCTCCTTCCTGCTTCTTTGCCTTAGGAGACCATCATTCTGGACCTAGGACCCCTCACACTCACCCCTCACCCTACCCAATCAGGCCATTAGAAGGTTTTATAAGCAACGTTGCTCTTCAAAAACCTTCGAGCATGTCTACTAAACCCTAAGAAGGGTTTGCTTACCTGTGAAGGGTGGAAGTGGCTGGTCAAAGGTGCTGGGACGGGCTTCCCTGGTGGCGCAGTGGTTGGGAGTCCGCCTGCCGATGCGGGGGACACGGGTTCGTGCCCTGGTCCGGGAGGATCCCACATGCCGTGGAGCGGCTGGGCCCGTGAGCCCTGGCCGCTGAGCCTGCGCGTCTGGAGCCTGTGCTCCACAATGGGAGAGGCCACAGCGGTGAGAGGCCTGTGTACTGCAAAAAAAACAAAGGCGCTGGGACCTTCTCAGGATCTATGCTCATGTCCTGCCTATTTCACCACCGTCCAAATGGTCCAGTACTTTGAGCAGTCTTTGCTCATTCTCCTACAAAGCTACTTTCTAGCTGTGTGTCAATAAAAAAATCACTTGCCCTTTCTGAGCCACTGGGGACTGGTAGGAATTGGTCCTAGCATTCCACAATTTCACAGTTGCTTAAGGTCAGAGCCCAGGGTCATCAACAAAGAGCTTGGGAGCCCCAAAGAGGTGACACGGAAATCCTACTTTGTGGAGAAGAGGCTGGGTGCAGGCGACAGGGATGGTTCCGTGTAGAAGGTGTTATGGGAGCTGGGCCTCAGAGTCCCTCTAGCATAGTTTTTAAGAGCATGAAGTTGAATCTGGGCTCTGCCACTTACTGTCTGGGTGCAACCTAACCACTTCTCGGCTTCAGTTTCATCTTACAGCTTCAGTAATGATGGCTATTTCACAGGCTTGTCGTGAGCATTTACAGGTTAAGGACAGAGAGGTCAGCATCAGATCTAGACTCAAGGTAAGGGCTCAAAAAAGTGGTTCTAAGGGACTTCCCTGGTGGTCCAGTGGTAAAGAATCCGCCTTCCAATGCAGGGGATGCAGGTTCGATCCCTGGTCGGGAAACTAAGGCCCCACATGCCACCGGGCAAGTAAGCCCGCGTGCCACAACTACTGAGCTCGCGAGCCTAGAGCCCGCCTGCTGCAAACTACAGAGCCCATGCACTCTGGAGCCTGTGTGACACAACTAGAGAGAGAAAGCCCTCACGCTGCACCTAGAGAGAAGACTGTGCGCCACAATGACCCGATGCAGCCCCCCCCCCAAAAAAAGTGGTTCTAATTATTTTTATATTATGAACCATGATTATTATTGACCAGGTGAAGAAGGGTGAGCAGTGAGGACATGTCAGGCAGAAAGAACACCATTAGCAAAGACTTGACAAGGCAAGGTGTGTTTAGAGACAGAAGACCCATCTGCAGGGCTGGGAAGGTACGTTGGGTGGGATCGGGGACCTGGGATTAGGACGGAGGATGAGGCTCCAGCAAGCTGCCCCACTCTGCTCCCTAGCTCACATTTCTGACCCCATCACCTGACCAGGAATTCTGTACAGAAACGCCAGCCACACCCCTTGTCCCCCACCAGCCTTCACCTGCCAGAGTGGGAAACGTCTCTCTAGCTCCCCCACTGCTGACAGAGCCTATGCCCTTGTCACCACCTGTGTGGAAAGCACAAGTCTCCTAAATGGTCCCCCTGGGCCGCCACAGTGTTCCCTCCCGCACGAGTCCCACACAGGCCCCGGAGCCAGCTCTGCAGAATGTTGGTGTTGTCAGGTTACAGCCATTCCACCTGCCCGCTGCCTGAGCAGAGAGTGCCTGTACAAAGCACTTCACAGGCTGCCTTTCCCCTCCATGTCACCCCCTCCTTCTCCAGAGTCTAGATGACAAAACCACCTGCCTTTACCCAAACATACCACAAACTTGTTTCTGGGCCTTTGCACGTGCTAGTCCCCCTGTCCAGGATGCCCTCCTCCAATTCTTCTCCTGAAGACATTTTCTGGATCATTTTGTACCCAGTCCACTCTCCCTTCTTAGGGCTGTGTGGCTCCAGAACAACCCTTGATGCTGGAACTATTGTACCATGTGCTTCAAGGATGCCCCAGTGCCCCACTGCCAGGCTGCGAGCTATCTGCTCATCTTTACACCTTCAACACAGTGCCTAGCTCTTAACAGAGGCTCCAAAGAAATGTGTGATTTCTTTGGAGGAGTGATTGAGATTGGAAAAATAGGGCCAGAGCATGGAGAGCGGGTTAGGTTATGGGGAAACACCAAAGATTTGGAGGCCAAGAAATGGCATCCTGATGTGTTTTAGGGAGATGATCATGGGCAAGGAGAGGGCGGACTGCATGTGCCCAGGGCACTGGGACGTCCGCACCTCCAGAGAGAAGCAGGAGGAGAGCAGTGGACATCGGCTAGGAGAGTCAAACGGCCATGACTGGAGAGCAGGGTTGGTCCTCCACCACCCCTTTAGCAATGACCCACTTAGAGGGTTTGCTCCTGTACTGCAAAATGAGAGCCACACTTGCAGAGTCATCCTGTCAAACCGGAAAAGAAGCTGGAGTATCTCCATGCGCTGGGACATGGCTGCCTGGGAGGAGCAGCCGTGAGCCCTCTCCAGCTGCTCTCATTCCTTGGAAGGTCCTGCGGCTGCCTGTTCCAACAGAGAGCCTGCATCCTCAGGATGGAGGGGCTTCACTGTGGGGTGAGGGGGAAGGACAGGGCTCTCTGGGGGAGGGGCAGGAGGGTGGCGTCCAACCTTCTCCTGACCTCCAGGCCCCACACCCACAGTGTCCTTCACTCCTGCATGCACTGCTGGGACCTGAGGCCCTTCCCCATCAATGCCCTCCTTACCTTCCAAAAATCTCCCCAGCCCTTCCCGTGGCTCTCTCAGAGGAAGGAAGCCCACTCTGCTCTGTGACACCCCTCGTACCCTTTAGGGTGATTTCAGCTGCTGGTTACAAAGCTCAAATCACACTGCTTCAAACGACAGGATTTACTGGCTCCCCTAACAAAAAGTGTAGGGCAGGGAGCACTTCCAAAGGGCTTTGATCCGCAGGCCTCTACTCTGTTTTCTAGCATCTCCAGGCAGCATGTGGCAGCCCCTGCCACTCACATTTTGAATAGAACAACTGAAAGGAAAAAAATCCCTCTCTGTATTCCTGCATTGCACACCTCTGTCCCATAGCATTTGCCAGAGTTGGACCTGTGCATCCCTCTTTTGTATGTATACCTATCCTTCCCCCCTCCTGATATATTTGTCTGATTCTCAGAAGAATCCGTGACCCAAAAGAGATTACAAACCATTACCTAGCAGAAAAAAAATTAGTCCATGATAATTAATTCTAAATGTTGAGCAAACATTCAAGTTCTGTTTGTAATTTTAAGCACCTGGTTGTGGCATAGGGTTCATTCTGACCCCCAAGGAGGCTGGAGAAATTCTCAGAGCATGGAAGAGGCAAGACAGAGGGCACTATACCAGGAAAAACACAGAAAAGCTAGAGCTGAACACATGACCAAGTAGATTTATTTGTCTTTGGCCTCATCTAGCTTCAAATGTGACTAAAAGAGGAAAGATTGAAAGTAAATATCAAAGTTCATTTATTTTTTGTGCTATATAATATACATAAGTCCATATATAAAACAGTATACCTAGTTATTTTTACCTGTTTGTTCTCAGGGCAGCTGTATGGACAGAACCATTCTCAATTCATCTTTCTTGTTATTTTTATGAAACCCTAAATTAAAAGAACTCCACCCTGGACTTCCCTGGTGGTGCAGTGGTTGAGAATCCACCTGCCAATGCAGGAGACACAGGTTCCATCCCTGGTCTGGGAAGATCCCACATGCTGCAGAGCAACTAAGCCCGTGCGCCACAACTACTGAGTCTGTGCTCTAGAGCCCGCGAGCTACAACTACTGAGCCCGCGTGCCACAACTACTGAAGCCCACACTCCTAAAGCCCGTGCTCCACAACAAGAAAAGCCACCTCAATAAGAAGCCCATGCACCACAACAAAGAGTAGCCCCAGCTCGATGCAATTAGAGAAAGCCTACGTGCAGCAACAAAGACCCAACGCAGCCAAAAATAAATTAATTAAATTAAATTAAAAAAAGAACTCCACCTGAGAAAAAGGAACCCTCCTACACCGTTGGTGGGAATGTAAATTGGTGCAGCCACTATGGAGAACGGTATGGAGGTTCCTCAAAAAACTAAAAATAGAGTTGTGATATGATCCAGCAATCCCACTCCTGGGCATATATTCAGACAAAACTATAATTTGAAAAGATACATACACCCCTATGTTCATAGCAGCACTATTTACAATAGTTAAGACATGGAAATACCTAAACATCCATCAACAGATGAATGGTTAAAGATGTGGTACACATATACAATAGAATACTACTCAGCCATAGAAAAGAATGAAATAATGCCATTTGCAGCAACATGGATGGACCTAGAGATTATCATGCTAAGCAAAGTAAGTCAGAAAGAGAAAGACAAATACCATATGATATCGCTTATATGTGGAATCTACAATATGACACAAATGAACTTATCTACAAAACAGAAACAGACTCACAGACATAGAGAACAGACTTCTGATTGCCAAGGGGGAAGGTTGGATTGGGAGTTTGGGGCTAATAGATGCAAACTATTACACAGAGAATGGATAAACAACAAAGTCCTATTGTATAGCACAGGAACTATATTCAATATGCTATAATAAACCATAACAGAAAAGAAAATGAAAAAGAATAAAAATAAATAAGTAAAGAAAACAACTCCACCTAAAATTAAAATCAGGAGGACCTAGGTATAAAATAAATAAGTTACAAAGATATGTTGTACAGCAGAGAGAATATAGCCAATATTTTAAAATAATTATCAATAATTATAAATTGTAAATAATTATTATAAATGGAGTATAATCTAAAAATTGTGAATCACTATGTTATATACCTGAAAATTATATAATATGGTAAATCAACTATAACTCAGTAAAAAAAAAACCACAAGGAGACACCCCTATACAGCTATTAGAATATCTAAAAGTAAAGAGATCGACTATACCAAGTGTTATTGAGGATGTGGAGCAACTGGAATGCTCTACAATGCTAGTGGGGAAGCAAAATGAAACAACCACTTTGGAAAACAGCTTGGTAGTTCTTCTAAGAGTTAAACATATACCTACTATATGATCCAGCCATTCCACTCCGAGGTAGCTACCCAACAGAAATGAAAGCACATGCCATACAAAGACTTATACACAAATATTCATAGCAGCTTTATTTGTGATAGCTAAAAAGTGGAAATAAGTCAAATGCCTATCAACAGATGAAAGGATAAACAAATTGTGGTATGTCAATACGATAGAATACTATTCTACAATGAAAAGAAAAGAACTATTGGTACACATACAACACCATGAATGAATCTCAAACCAATAATGTTGAGTGAAATGTCAGAAAAAGAGTATATACGTATGATTTCATGTATATAAAATTTTAGAAAATTCAAGCTTCTCTATAGTGACAGAAAGCACATCCATTATTGTCTAGACAGGGGAGAGGAGACAGAATTACAAGGAGACACAAGGACACTTTGGGGGGTAATGGATACATTCATTATCTTGATAGTAGTAGCAGTATCGCAAGTGTATACATATGTCAAAGTTTATTGAATATCAACTACACATCAATAAAGCCACTTAGAAAAAAGAACCCAAATGTTCGCTACACCTTTCTCCTTTTCTTCCTGGAACCTTGTGCTTAGGGCCTTATTTTAAATTCCCCCCTTTCTTCCCTGTCTCTCCTTCAATTTCATAATCTGCCTAAATTACGCAGGATTCTCCACTCTGGACTGGGGAGTAATGTCATTCTTTCATGACAGTGAGATTGATACTGGGAAAGCTTTATCCAAAGTCCAGGCTCTTATTCAACTCATCCAAAAGAATTTGGGCACGGAACACAAAACACAAAGGAATTAAAAAAAAAAAAAAACACACACACACACAAAGGAAGAAATACACACACACACACACACACACACACACACAGAGGCTGAGGAACAAAGAACAAAGAAGCAGTTTATTGAGGCAAAAGCAAAGGACACAGTCAGAGAAGAGTGCGGTGTCCTCGAGAGTGAGGGGTGCACCACAGGGTTTTTTCCTCCCCCATCTTATTTTCAGCCCTTTGAATGGGGGGTGGTCTTTTTGATTAGGGATGGAATGCTCTTTGAGGGTGGCCTGGATTGCACCAGGTTGCATCAGCTTCTGGTCCTGTGCATTTGTCTCCTGAAGCCACCGTTCGTGGGCTCTAAGAGCTATTTTCCCTTAAATTTTCCCTTTCTAGTCGAGCACCACACGTGGGAGGTCATACTGGGTCATCAGCAACCTGTGCATTTTTATTTGCGCATGCTCCACTGTTTTCATGGTGAGAGTTTCTTGCTCAGATGCTACAAAGTTTCTGTTTTAGATGCCATTCCTCCAGGTGCCATGGCCTCATTAAGTGCAAAACAAGGAGGTGGTTTGCCTTCTGCCTAATGCCTATACATGAGGAGGCTGTCCTTGGACCTGGCCCTGTCTTTCCTGCCTCAAGATGAAAGTGTCAGGGCTCAACTAATCAGAGTCCATTCACAGCATTAACCTACCCCATATTTCCTCTCACGGTGCCAATCAATTCCCAGAAGTTAACCCCACTGATCTGGCCCTATGCCAGAGGTCCGAGTTCTTTGCTAGTCTGGGCAGCTGTGGATCTCAGAGCTGGGATGGCTCTCCTGGAAGCAGAGTAAACAGAGAGGAGTCTTTTCTGAATGGCATGGCCAAGCTCAGAGCAACAGCCACTTACCTGTTCCAAGGGCAGAAACTGTTACTACACCTTTTATTACTTTCCCCAGGGTAAAAAGTGTGACACCTAATGCTACATATCTTGCATCAATGACAAAATGGAAAAATGTTCATGAAAAGAAAGCTGAAAAGCAAACAAAGATGGCTTCTAAACAGAGATGGATTTATAACAGGATATTACAAGTCTTTCTAAAATAACTCTTGCTGTGTACATTACACACAGAAATAATAATCAAAGCTGTTAATTCCATCTGCTTTCTATACCAAGGAAAACTTCCTTATGTGTGGGAGTCAGGAGGCCTCAGATCAATGGAGGGGGTTTCCCAAGGGTCTCCCAGAACACCCTCCTGGCTGGCTTTTTGCCTTCAAGGTCCCCTCCACTTTCCCACTGCTGTCATAGAATGACACCCTCTGCCTCAGCTTTCTTCTCATCACCTGGCCCTTAACTCATTGCTGTTTGGCTTTGGCCCCAGCCCTCCAGTGAGGCAGCTCTCGAAGGCCCCCAGCATCCTCAGTGTTGCTCTCACGACCTTTTCTCGGGGCTGATGCTGTCATCTCTCTGTAGTGCATACCCCTCCTCTCTCTCCTGCCCTTCCACAAGTCTCCTGCTACCTCTCCCACCACTCCTGCCCACTGTTCCTCATTTTATCCCAACCTCTTAAGCATGGGTAATTTCCTAAATTCTATCCTAGTTTGGCTTTTTTCCTCTCTCTCTGCACAGTCTCTCTCTGAGTATCTTTTACCCTTTCATGCTTCAAGTTTTATTTTATTCAAATGACTCCGAAATCTACATGGCTAGCCCTAAGCTCTCTCTCCAAGCTTGAGATTAACAGATGGTGGCCTATAAATAAGACATATTCCTAACAAATGAAAGAAAAGATATTTTTTAAATCTGCAACTCAAAATTATGAAAGGGTCCCTTGGTGGATTAGAAACTGTGGAGATTTTCTAAAGATAAAATGCTGATGAAATGATGATGGGATTGGATTGAAGAAAGAAAACACAGTCCAAAATGTGGATGGGAGAGCACCATGCCCTGAGGAAGGAGTGCCTGGGAGCTGGACAGGACCAGAGCAGCTCAAACAGAGAACCACCAAGAGGAGCAGTGTTTAGTCTCTATAAACCAAGCCCTGCCCACATTCACGCAAACACCCGCCAGTCAGAGGTGACTGGGACATCTCCCTCCTGGCAACACAGTGGATGCGGGCTGGAGTCAGAGAGAGAAGGCAGGGTCCCATGCACACCAGAGACTGGAGCACCCATGCCACAAGACCAACCTAGGCCATCCCCTGTTCCCAGCTGCCCAACCCTCCCCTTCCCCACTCACTCACATCCCACTCCTTCCCCAAGGAAGTATCACTAACAGATACTAGAGAGCCCAACTCGGCTCCAACGAAGACAAGCCCAGTCAACAGTCAGCAAACTCTTGGGTAAGGCCAACACCATGAAAGAAGTGGAGCAGGCAACAAAAAGGAACTTACAGAGGCAAACTGTATTCACAGCAAGACCTAAACATAATCCAAATCCTCGGAGGAATAAGCGAGGGTCTGGCATCCAAGAAACAAGAACAGGCAGGCTGTGCTGAAAGAGAACCAATGCGAACGCTTGAAAATAAAAAATACCATAAAAGAAATAAAAAAATAAGCAGATGAGCTGATAACAAAATAATGACAGTTTATAAGAATCACTGAGCTGGAAAACTGACCTGAGGGCTTCTTCTGGAATGCAGCACAAGAGGAAGAAAATATGAATTGATTTATTTAAGAGATGTGGAAAATAAATTCTGAAGTTCCAGTATCCCTCTAATAGGTGTTCCAGAAAAAGAAAGTAGAATAGAGAGGGAATTTTTTAAAGAAATATTAAAACTAAAAAATAGAATAGAAAATAATATAATGTTGTGTTCCCACCAATCAGAACTGACAATTTATAATGTTTTACCGGGTGCACATCGAGTAATATTTTTAGAGAACAAAACTACGGATGAAGCTCATGGTCCTTCTGACCCCCAATCCTCCTTCCCCACCTTTTTCCTTCAGGCAGTAACCACCATCATGAATTGGTGGATCTCTTTCCAGTCCATTATTTATATATATATGCGTGTATATATATATATATATATATATATATATATATATATATATACACACATATATATATATGATGTGTAAAGTTTACTTAAATAATAATATACTGTACATAGGGTGCTACAACCCAGGATTTTCACTCAGTAGTGTAAGTGTTAGCCTTCTCCACATTTATGGAGAGAAGACCAGTTCATTTCTCTGGACTGCTGTAGAATGTTTCATTGTGTTCCCGACTCTACCACATTTTTTATATAGTACTTTATTTAATAGATGGATTTATGCAATAGTTCCAAATTTTTACCACCATGAAACAGTGTAATAATATGTACCTTATGCACTTGGGTGAAGGTGTTTGCAAGTGTATATCTAGAAGTAGAATTGCAGGGTGATAGGCTATACACTAGATTCTGGCAAACTGCTCTTCAGTTTGTACTCCAACAAGTAGTGTATGGCTGTCCCCATTTTTCCTCAGTCTCACCAATACTTAATATGTTCATACTTTTTAATTTTGCCAGTCTGATGGATGAGAAGTAATACCTCATTATAACTTTTATTTGTATGACCTTGATTTCTAGTCAGCTTGACCATCCTTTCATAGTCTACTGGCCATTTGGGATTCCTTTCCTATGAATTGTCTCTTTGCCTTTTTTCTCAATTGAGATATAGTTGACATATAACATTATACTAGCTTCAGGTTGTATAATATAATGATTCAATATACTGCAAAATGATCACCACAATAAGTCTAGTTAATATTCATCACCACACATAGTTATATATATTTTTCTTTTGTTGGGTACTTTCAAGATCTACTCTCTCAGCAACCTTCAAATATACAATACAGTATTACTAACCATAGTTACCATGCTGTACATTACATCCCCAGGAATTATTTATCTTACAACTGGAAGTTTATACTTTTTCACACTTCACCCATTTCACCCACCCACCCCCTCCCTAAATCCTTTTTCAGTTGCATTTATAGTGTTTTTTCATACAAAAGTTTAAAAATTTTACATAGTCAAATGTATTCATCTGATGGGAGATACTTTTTTTTAAAGAACGGGTGTTTCTTGAACCTAAAAAAACCAAGTCCTCAGAATTGAGAGAACACAAAGAGTACTAAGCAGACTAAATCTAATAAATGCCCATTTAGACCCATAGTAGTGAAAGTTCAGCTGTTTGGGGTCGGGGGGAATTGTTGTCTGTGCTACTGTTTGCAACGGGAGAAGAGAGAGGGGGAGCTCTGGGTACTGGGAGAAACCGGCAAAGAACTGAGGTCTCGCACATTCACTGGTTTCAGGCTGTCCTTCGTAGCCACTTCGCAAGTCTCCAGTTCCTTGAGACATTAAACAGAATTCTGGAGACTCATTAGGGAGCATGGATGGAAGGATTTTGTTGTTACTGTTATTTTGTTTTGTTTTGTTTAAACACAAAAACTAACAATTCAGAGTTCACAAAGCATTGTTTACACATTAGGCTGAACCATCTGAGATTGCCATTTCTGTAGAGTGAAAGAGCACTGAATGTTGGCAGTGTCCTAGAGTTCAACCTAACACATGACTTCATTTCATACTGAACTCTGTGAGATTTGCACTATTATTATCAACATTTTTTTTTAGAGATGAGCAGCCAGTAGGGCAGAGAGCTTAAGTCGGCCGACGGGGGCTTTATGGCAGAGGTGAGCCTGCCTGGCTCCAAAGCTCTTTGGGCGGGGCTTCCTCTGTCTGAGAAATGAGAAACACACTTCATGTTCCTCTCTCCCGCAGGAAGATTGTGCCTGTCACGGATGTCACCTGTCTTCTGGGGAGATTAAGCTCAAGATAATCAGTGGCAAGAAATGGCCTTTGCCCGCAGCACTTGACCTCGACCTTCAGACAGACAACATGCTTCAGGCACGACATATGAGCTGGAGGAAAGTGTGTCAGGGCGAGAGTGGACTGCAAACCAGAGACAATCCGGTGAGCAGGGGAGAAAGAATGATTGCTGTGCGCGTCCCAGCTGCTAAATGCTACGTTCAAAACCCTAAGTGACTGGTGTGCAGTTTCCTTGCACCAACAGTATTCCAGGAGAAAAACCTCCAGGGCCTGGGTGACATCTTCAGCAGGCCCGAGATTTTCTGCTCATTTTTAGAACAGGGTCTGCCGTCACTTTGGGTCGCAAACACAGTCTCAATTCAGTAATTGGAATGCTAATGCAAGGTGTTCATCAAAACTCTCAACTTATTTTTACCTTAAATCCTCCCTCTTCCCCCAGCCTGGGCCTGCCCAGCTGGACCCCGCAGTGGGGACGGTAGAGAGGAGTTGGCTTCTTCCATCGTTTTCCACTGGGCCTCCCCAGCCAGTTGCCATGGCTACAGCTCTGCTGCTCCATGGGCGCAGGCGGGGAAGGGGCAGAAACAGCTGGCGGTTGACTTCAGGCTTCCTCGCCAGGCAGATGTTAAATTCTGCCTCTCTCTCATGGAGTGCTTTAACGCCCTCTCCACGAGGCTACCCACTCAGCCTCTTTCTCCCAAAGTTCCCTCCAACCTGTGAACGTATCTCAAGTCCAATCTCATTTCTGGTGGTCACCTGGGGCCCCTTCCTCGGCACCAACCTTTAGCTAGTGGGGTCCCTCCACACAGGACCCAAGACATGGAGCCCTCACAGGCTCGCTGCTGTGAGGCCCACCTCTGTCTAGCAGCAATTCCCATTCTTCCTGTACCCCCCAAAAACTCTGGGAGTGCAGGGGGTCCTAGGGTGGTGGCAGCAGCCCAACCAGTGCAGCTAGTGAGCCCTCCTCTCACTTTCCAGATTCCCCAGGTGGGACCAGAGCCCAGGCCACCACGCCCCAGCTCTAGGGGTCACATGTTAAGCTCTTGGAAGAGCGTCCCCACAGGCAATCATCCTCAGTAGGTTTGAGGTGAGGAAGCAGGCACTCACCCTGCCCCCAAGATGGGACTCACAGCCCAGCTTTCTTCAAGGAAATCCTCCTCACAAAATCCTTCTGCCTCCTCTGTTTCTACTTTTTCAGAGTCTCAGTGGAGCCAAGCGGTTTCAAAAGTCTTGGAACAGATGTTGGCATTTCCTTAGAAAATCTCATAAGGTGACTTGGCATCACGCTTTGGATTTTCACATCTATGATACGTATTAGTACCTCGTGGAAAATTTAGTCTTAAGGCCCTGTTACATTTATATGCATTGACTCTTTACGTTCATAGGTACAAATAACATTTTTTTCATTTTAAAGATGACGAAAACTTGCAACTTGCCTGGCGGTCCAATGGTTGAGACTCCATGCTTCCACGGCAGGGGGCGCAGGTTCTATCCTTAGTCAGGGAAATAAGATCCCACATGCTGCGTGGCACAACTGGAAAAAAAAACAAAAGGTAGGAAAAAAAAAGGTGAGGAAAACTCATCTCCGCGGACTTAAAGAGGTAAGGCCAAGGTCACCCAACCAGTCAGTGATGGAGCTGGGATTCCAATCAGGTCTGTCTGGGGTCATCTGGGAGGTACATGCCCACGGGCCTTGAGCCCAAGGAAAGAATCTGAAGACCCAGAGGGAAGTGCTTCCTTCATTTAACACCCAGGCTCCAAGAGGCTCTGGGCTACTATAGAGCTGATATAGGTCAGCTCCTGTGGCTTGGTCCAGCCTACACCCTCACAGGACACATTCTGGGACCTAGTTGCAGAGAGAGGGGTGGGAGGACCGGGGTGTGGGAAGGACCGATAATTCTACTGATCTGGCAACAACCCCATCTAAATGTGACTTTCGACTCAGAGGAGGGTGACAGGAGGGCGCCAGGAGGGCTGACTCACCTAGTCCATCATCCAAGCCAAACACTGTGAGGAAAGGGCTCAGCTCAGCCAAGACTGTAACTGCAGGAGGATGGGGATTCTGTGCTGGGATCCCAGCCATGCCTTTGCCTCAGCGTTTTCTCAGTGTGTTTGGGCCTCCTTTTCTCCATGACTTCCGTGAGCTTAGGAACAAGGCATGCTGGGACTTCAACGGGTGGTCCAGAACCATCACAGGAAGGTGCTGAGAGGTGAGAGATGGAGGAACTGACTAAGCTGGTCCTTATAGGAGGGGGAAGATACGGCACTGGCCAGATCCCAAGATGGGCTTAGTTTGGTCTCCAGTGAGGTCCAGTCTGGTGGGCGTTTCCAACACAGCAGCTAAGAAACCATGTTCTATCCACGATGGAATGACTATTGAACACCATGGCACAGAACGCTTAATTGTACGGAGAGATATTTACAATATGTTATTAAGTGAAGACTATGTAGAGCAGGATCCTATCTTTATAAAAGCAGTGTTGTTGCTTGAACAAGTGTTTCTGGAGGACAAGCCTAAAAGGTGCAGTCTGAGTTCTTGGCTCTGTTGATCACTGTGGGTCCTGAGATTACACCCCTTCAAATAAGTTTCTTATTTATCCTCAGGCTGACCCAAAGGCTTGAGGTCAGTACAGGGTCCAGCCCCTTCCACTTCCTACGGTCAGAGCCACTCACCTCCCTCTCTCCTACAGCCCCTTTCAAGGATCTGCTGGCCAGTCTTCTGTACCCTCCAAATATGAAGGGAGCTGTCATACCCCCACGTCATTTCCGCAGACAACTGGACCACTCATTGGGCACCCATCTGTTGAATGATCCCTTCAGGGATTCCAGGAAGCCCCTCCCAATCCTACCCCCAATTTCTGATGGGGGCTGCTTCCCTGAGGCCAGAATGTGTTTTGGGCACTTTCTCAATGAAGAAAACATATGTGCGCGTGCGCGCACACACACACACACACACACACGTTTAATCTAGGACAATCTACCTTGAAACAAAAACACAAACACACATATAAATGTTTTGTTTTTTATATGCAACAGGCTCATAATAGGTATATTGTCCTGCCTCTAGGGTTGAGCTAAATTCATACATAGGTCTGAAACATTTCTCCAAGGAAACAGTCTGCAGAGATGCAAATCTGCTGCCCCACTACAAAGATGATCTTTCAATACGTTGTGCAAGACAGCCTGGCTTCTCCAGGTCACAGTGTCTCAAACCTCTGCGTGACAGAAGAGGGTCTTTGAATGACTTGCACAACTAAAGACCCATAGGGAGATTGCTCAGGACAAGGGGGTGAGGTCACACAGCTATCTCCTTACACTGAGAACTGTTTTTCTTGCAGCTCCAAAATTGCAAGGTGTAGATTCTATTGGGTTGGTTTGTTTTTATTCTTTCAATCAGAAGGAAGGACTGGCTTCCTCTGTTATGTATTTATGCCTATATATGTATGCTTAGAGAAAACTCTCGAAGGAAATACAACAAAATATTAAAAGTGATTATGGCAAGGGCTTGGAATTGTTCTCATTTTCTTTTATTGTTACCTGTGTTTTCCATAATAAATGTTCCTTCTCTACTTTGCCAAAGAAATCAAAGCCATTTTCTTGAACTGCCTCAAAGTTCTGTCGCCTTCTCTCTACCCCTCCCTTATGTCTATACCCATCTCTGTGTTCACATTCGTCCTTCTCTCCTTCTCTCGAAAACCAGAGACCAAGGCAGACTTTCCTTCTGTGTCCTTACTGCCTCTCATTATGTTCTTACTATGCCTAATATGTAAGACTGATCTATTAATACATTACAGACGTGTTGTCAGTAGTCATACCCCTAATAAATAAGAGCTCAATAAAAAATAATGATGATCATTGTTTTGACTCTTGGTATCTCAGTTTACCTCATCTGTAAAATGGGGTACAGTACCTACCTCATAGGTTTGTTGTAAGGATTAAATGAATTAAATATACGTTAAGCACTTAGAAGAGCACCTGTACATAGTAGGTGCTCTGTAAGTGTTTGCCAGTCTTAGTGTTACTAGTACTAATTAGCATTGTTAGTATTAGTATTAGTGCATTCGTCCCTTTCTGCCAAAACCTTGACTCATTAGTTATCTCCCTCTCTCTCCCATATTTAAGCCTCTTTCTGTCTTAAAATTCCTTCCCTTAGTTTATTCAGAGTCAACTATGTCCCACCCCCCAAATTCATCCCGTGATATTACTGACCTATCTCTGTCCACCCTTCAAGTCCAGGCATCTGGGAAAAGAGGGTTTGGAGATTCAGTCTTCCACTTGTGCTCACATTCAGCTCACCATCGCTCATGACACAATGCAATCTGCTTCCCCCTCACCTCTCCAGTGAAACTCCTCCAGTGAAGCCCACAAGTACCCTTCCTTTGCCAAACTCAAAGGACACTATTCAGTTTTTATCTTTCTGGACCTTTCTTCCTTGTCTGACCTCACCGAACTACACTCTTTCCTGAAACTGTTTTTCTTGGCGCCCCTGGTCTCCTCCTTCTCTGGACTCGGCCTCCTTGCCTGGGTTCTTTCTCTTCCCTCAGTCCTTAAATGCTCATGCTCTCCAGGGCCCATCTGCAGCCACCCGCCTCCCCAGGGAAGCTTATCACTGCATCACTACTCATCTCCTTCTCCTGGAATAACCAGCTCTGCACTTTTAGCTCTGGTGTCTCCCCTAAGCTGTAGACCCATATATCCTAGTACACGCTGGATACTTACACCTGGAGGTCTGACATCACTGTCTGAAATTATACTCATCATCTCCTTAAACCTATGTGCCCTTCAGGGTTCCTATCTAAACAGATAAAATGTCAGGTGGTGACTCCACCACCACTATCCCCCAGTGAGAGGCTCAGGAAACCTGCTAGGCTTCCCTCTAATCATGCGTCCACCAGCACAGCTCATTTCTCTAGCTTTTCTCAAGCCTGTCTACATCTCTCCACAGTCCACGTCAGAGAGCGGCAGTGAAAGCCTCAGTCTCTCTCCATCCTCCTCCTAACCTTCCTCTTTCCGCATTCCCCTCTTTCTCTATTTACTCATTCAGTCAGTCGTCAGTCAGTCAGTCAGTCAACAAGCACGGGTTGAACATCTGCACTATGCCAGGCTCTAGGAATATGGAAAGGAAAAAGACCACACCCCTGAGGGGGCTCAGGATTTAGTGGGAGAGGCCACCATCAACCCCAGTGTCACGAAATATGGACACACAGGGAGCTTAGGAGTCCTTCTGTCTGAACTGACAGTTATACAGATCTGGATTATGATGATTTTTACTACAATCTTTCAAAGAAGTAAAGACACTTACGTCTAAGTATCCAACACCCAGCTCTATGGGATTCTGATATTTATCTTTCCTCTGTGTGTTTATACTGTATACTATATATATGTAACTATATATAATATCCATGTTTTCAAATTTCATGCAAAATGTATCACACTCTATATGTCATTTCACAAAGTGATTTTTTTCTCAACATTATGTTTTTGAGATTTATCCATATTTATATATGTATATTTTCACTGCTTTGTAGTATTCCATTTATTTATTCATTCTCTCATTGGTGGATATGTAGATGATTTCCAGTTTTTCCCTATTATGAGCAATGTTATAGTGGATTCTTATACATGTACTGTTTCCTAGAGCATATGTGAGGATTTCTCTAGAAGTCAATTGCAGAGCTGAAGGACATGCACATCTGAAGTTTATCAGACGTTGCCAAATCGCTCTTCAAAGTGGTTGTACCAATTTATTTTCCCACTAGTTGCCTATGAGAGTTTCTGTTTATCTACTCTACATCTTTGTAAACACTTGGTAGTATCCCTTTTTAATTACTTTACCAGTCTGATGGATGTGAAATGTTATCTCATGTAGTTTAAAATTTTATTTCCTTGATTATTAATGAAGTAGCCCATTCAGATTTCTTTTTCTCTTAATTGCCCTTTCATGATTTATGCATATTTTTCTATTCTATTTTTTATCTCTTTCCTATTTCATTTGTAGAATTTTTTTACAAATTGTAGATACTAATCTTTTGTCAGTTCTCTGAGTAGCAAATACCCTCCCCTAGTCTGAGTCTTATCTTCAAGTTTCTTTAAGAAGTCTTTTTTGAACAGAAGTAGTTCATTTAAAACAGATAAGACATCATTAATTCCTTTTGTGATCTATTTTTGTGTCCTGTTTAAGAAATCATTACCTGCCCAAAAGTCATCCCTCCATATTTATTCTAAAAGCTTTAAAGATTAGTTTTTTAGTTCTTTATTTTGGAGTATGGAACTAGGGGCCTAATTTGATATTCTTCCATGTGGATAACCAATTTTCCAAGCATCATTTATTTTTAAAAGTAATTTCTTTCCCCTACTGATTTGAAATATCAGCTGTTGTGTATCTTTTCCATATGTGTGTGGGTCTCTTCCTGGGCTCTCTGTTCTGCCTCACCACCCCACTCTCTAATTACTATTCCTTTACGATACCACTAAGTCTTCTTATCTTGTAGGTTAAGTCTTGCTTCCATCCCACCTCCTCGTGTTCTTTTCCAAAATTATCTAGCTCTTGCTCTTCCATGTGAATTTTAAGATCACTTAGTCAAATTCCATCAAAAAAACACTTCATTGAAATTTTGATTGAAATTTAATTAAATTTATAGATTGTTTGAGAGAAATTGGCATGAACATTGAGTCTTCTGATCCATGAACATATGTCTCTTCATTTATTTTCAGATCATTTTTGGCTTCTTCCCACAATATTTTGTCATTCTTTTCCATAAAAACTTTCCTATCTTCTGTTAGATTAATCACTGAGCACTTCACAACTTCATCTTGTCATTATGAATGAGATCTTTGTTTTTTCTATTACATTTTCTAACTGGTCATGATTGATGAGTAGGAAGACTAGTAATTTGGGGGGAATTCCCTGGCGGTCCAGTGGTTAGGACTTGGCGCTTTCAATTCCCGGTTGGGGAACTAAGATTCCACAAGCCATGCGGCATGGCTGAGGGGTGGAAAAAGAAAGTCAAGACTAGTAATTTTTCTATGTTGACCTTGTGTCAAGCAATATAGCTGAATTAATTTAATACTTTAATAGTTTATCTGTAAATTCTTTTGAATTATCTATGTAGACAATTGTATTCTGCAAAAGAGAATACTTGCATTTCTTCCTTTCCAATTCTTCTACCTCTTCTTTTTTCCCTTGGGCTGTTGCATGGGCAAGGTTCTCCAATGTGAAAAAGAAGTGACGATAGTAGGCATCCTTATCTTACTCCCGAGTTTAAAAGAAATGCTTCTGAAATTGTGCTATGTGAGTATGCTTGCTGTTGATTATTGATGGATAACTTTGCCATGTTCAAAAAGCTTCCTTCTAAGCTGAGTCTGGTAAGTTTTATCCTGAATGGATTTAAAATTTCATCAAACGCTTTCTCTGCATCTGTTAAGATGAACATATATTTTTTCCTTTAATTTTTTGATATAGTGAATCACATTAATAAATTTTCCTAAGTTAAACATTCTCGAATTCTGGGATAAACTCTAATTATACACCACTTAATTCATTTTGCTAGTATTTAATTTCTAACTTTTGCATCTAGGTGCTCAAGTGAGTGTATCAGTTCTCCATTGCAATAATAACAATTGTCCCAAACTTACTGATTAAAACAACAATAAACATTTATTACATCTCGGTTCCGTGTGTCAGGAATACGGGAGCAATGTAGCTGGGTGGTTCTGTCTTGCGGTCTCTCATGAGTTGCAGTTAAGACATTGGCCAATGCTACAGCCATCTGTAGCCTTGGCTATGGCTGAAAGAAACACTTCTAAGATGACCCACTCACATGACTGGCAAACTGGTGCTGGCTACTGGCAGAAGGCTCAGTTCCTCATCACGTGGCTCTCCTCAGGGATGCTTGAGTGTGTCTATGATATGGCAGCTGGCTTCCTCTAGAGCGACCCATCCAAAGAGTAAGGCAGAGAAGCTCTAGTGACTTTTATGGATTAGCCTCCAAAGTCATATGCTGTCACTCCTGCAGCACTCTAGTGGACACACAGACAAACCACGGTTCAATGTGGAAATCTACACAAGGATTCAGTGTGGGAATCTACACAAGGATGTGAATATCAGGAGATGAGGGTCCTTGGGGGCCATCTTAGAGGATGGCTACCAGTGAGATTGGTTTATAATTTTCTTTTCTTGAACTGACCTTGTTTAGTTTGTATCAAGAATATACCAGCCTCAAAAATTAATTTCCCTGGTTCAATTCTCTGAAGCAGTTCTTTGAAGGTTCAATAAAACTCATGTCTTTCGAAGAGAGAGATGTTTGATAAGTTGTACGATTATTATTGGTTAATTCAAACTTTCTATATATTCTTGGGTCAAGTCTGATTATTCATATTTTTTAGAAAAGTAGCCATTTTCTCTGTTTTCAATTTCATTGACTTGAGTTGTTCTATCATCCTCTTACTATTTTTTAAAATTTCTGGGACTTCCCTGGTGACACAGTGGTTAAGAATCCGCCTGCCAATGCAGGGGACACAGGTTCGGGCCCTGGTCCAGGAAGATCCCACATGCCGTAGAGCAACTAAGCCCGTGAGCCACAACTACAGAGCCTGCATGCCAAAACTACTGAAGCCCATGCGCTTAGAGCCCGTGCTCCGCAACAAAAGAAGCCACCACAACGAAGAGTAGTCCCGCTTGCCACAACTAGAGAAAGCTCGTGTGCAGCACTGAAGATACAACTCAGCCTAAATAAATAAATAATTAATTAAAAATAAATAATAAATAAAGTCCACTTCATTTCTAGCTATGCCTATTTTTTGTTTCTAATATTGTTCATTTATGACTTTTTCCTTTTTTTTCCTTGATGAGTCTTGCTAAAAGTTTGTGTGTTTTGTTTTTTCATGGAACTGCTTTTGTGTTTTGTTTCTTTGTGTTCTACTTTGTTAACTTCCATTATTTTTACTATTCTCCTCCCCTACTTTCCTTGGGTACTCTGTTATACTTTTTCTAGCTCCTTGTACTGAGTGCTTAATTTTAAATCTGTCTTGTTTGTAATAAATGCCTGAAAAATTAGAATTGTTTTGGCTTCATCCTACAAGTTTTAATCTGTAGTATTTTTGTTATCATTCAGTTCTAAATACTTGGTAATTTCCATTGTGATTTCTTCTTTAACTTGCTTTAGAAGTGACTCCTTACAGTTCTAAACAAGTGGGAGATTTAATGTTATTTTTATTGTTATTTTACAATTTACTTGTTTTGTAGTTGGAGAACACAATTTTCATGATGTTGACTGACATCCTTTTTCACCTGGTATGCAGTTAATATTTCACAATTGTTCCATGTGTTTACATTCTTTTGTTCATTCTAAGTCTCAGAAATCCAATTCGTGGGCCCATGAGAAAATGGTCCAGCCAGACAGTCCTACAGTGAAACCCACCTTGGACAGACCCCATCCGTGTACACAGAGCTCACAGTCAGCTTTTTATGCTCTATCCTAAATATTAACAAGCAAATATCATCAAACATTTGAACTTCCTGTGTGAAGAAACAAAAATAAACAAGTAAATAAAAAGGAATTTTGAGGAAATAAAGACAATTTGAGAACAGGAACAAAGCTGCTTTAGAAATCTATAATTAATATCCTCAGAGAGATAAGCAGAAACATGTGGATAATAAAAATATGAGAAAAGAAATGAAAATTTTAGAAGGAGGTTTAGAAATAAAGCTAAGGAATCTGAAGGTGAGAAAGTAAGAGAGCAAGAGAGATTAAATATAGAAGAGAAAAAGTAAGACCTTTAAATGATCATTCCAGAAGGTCCAACACCCAAATAATAAAAAATCTACAAAGAGAAAATAGAGAGAGAAAAGATCAAAAAAATAATTTAAGAGGGTCATTTGTAGAGATGTGGATGGACCTGAAGACTGTCACTCAGAGTGAAGTAAGTCAGAAAGAGAAAAGCAAATATTGTATATTAACGCATATATGTGGAATCTAGAAAAATCGTATAGATGATCTTATTTGCAAAGCAGAAATAGAGACACAGACGTAGAGAACAAAGGTATGGATACCACAGGGGAAAGGGGGGCGGGAACTCGGAGATTGGGATTGACATAAATACACTATTGATACTATGTGTAAAATAGACAACTAATGAGAACCTACTGTATAGCACAGGGAACTCCACTCAGTGCTCTGTGGTGACCTAAATGGGAAGGAAATCCAAAAAAGCTATATGTACACATATAGCTGATTCACTTTGCTGTACAGCAGAAACTAACACAACGTTGTAAAGCAGCTATACTCCAATGAAAATTAATTTTTAAAAAATAATAATTTAAGAAAAACTTCTAAGAAGACAGGACATGAGTTTCTAGAGTAAAAGAGTCTCCACATTCTCAGAACAATTAATTTTGAAAAGATCCCACCAAACATATAGTCATTAAATAGCAGAACAATAAGGATAAAAGAAAGGGCCCAAAATTTTTCCAGGAGAAGAAAGAGCCCTTATATAGGATCTGGAATCAAAATATCAATGGACTTCTAAACAGTAACACCGGAAACTAAAAGGTAATAGAGCAGTGTCTTCAAATTCTGAGAGAAAATTATTTCTGACCCAGAATTACATGTTCAGCCGAACCATCACTCAAATGTGATGGTGGAAGAGACATTTTCAGAGATGAAAGTGCTCAAAAAAATGTGCCTAAGTCTTACACCCTCTTGTATAGGAAGCCACTGAAGAATATACTCCATAAAAATGAGGGAATACATCAAGAAAGAGGAAGACACAAGACACAAGGCGTAGGCAAAGGGAATCCCCATGGTGACAGAGAAAGGATGTCCCAGGAAGACAGCTGGACAAAAGGCCTAGGCACAGCCACCTGCAACAGAAACAGGAGGACAGACGGTTCTAGGAGGAAATGTCCCCAAGGAAAACATGAAATTAATAGACTACCTAAAATGTTAAAAAAAAAATAGATTACCTAACATGTTCAGACATATTGAGAGATGAGTCACTCATAGGAATAGAAATCTAATCAAACAAAACAAATCGTTATTATCACCAGGGAAAAGAAAAAGTGATAAAAGAAAGGAAATGTAATCATATCACAATACAAAGTTTAGCTGTGAATAGTACTGATATAGTAATACTAATATGAGCATTGAATAACTAGAAAATATGATGTAATTACTTTGAAAGGGAAGGGGTGGAGAATTGGGGAAGGAGAAAAATAATATCTTTCATAATAGAAAATCAATATATAATACCTAATGAAAACTAAGAAAAATATAAACAAGGTATATAGAAACATAGATGCAAAAAACAACAAAATACTAGCTAAAGGGAGTTGAAAGTGTTTGCCTTTAAGGGTTGGGAACTGGGGTGGGGTAAGAGGGACAAGGGGCTGCAATTTTTCGTTAGAAGTTATCCACGTGTACCTTGGAGATATTGTGGGTTTGACTCCAGGCTACTATAGTAATCCGAATATTGCAATAAAGCAATAAATATTGCTTTAAATTTTGCAATAAAATATTGTAATAAATTTTGCAATAAATAAGTAAACATTGCAATATTGCAATGAATTTTTTGGTTTCCCAGTACATATAAAAGTTATGCACGGGGGCTTCCCTGGTGGCGCAGTGGTTGAGAGTCTGCCTGCTGATGCAGGGGACGCGGGTTCATGTCCCGGCCTGGGAAGATCCCACATGCCGCAGAGCGGCTAGGCCCATGAGCCGTGGCCACCGAGCCTGCGCGTCCGGAGCCTGTGATCCGCAACGGGAGAGGCCACAACAGTGAAAGGCCCACGTACCGCAAAAAAAAAAAAAAAGAAGTTATGCTTACAGGGACTCGCCTGGCAGTCCAGTGGTAGAGACTTCGCCTTCCAATGCAGGACGTGCGGGTTCGATCCATGGTCAGGGAGCTAAGATCCCACATGCCTTGTGGCCAAAAAACCAGAACATAAAACAAGCAATATTGTAACAAATTCAGTAACGACTTTAAAAATGGTCCACATCAAAAAATCTTTAAAAGAAATTCTTCTTACACTATACTGTAGTCTATTAAATACACAGTAGCATTATGTCTAAAAAACAATGTACATAACATAATTAAAAAATACTTTATTGCTAAAAAATTCTAATTATCATCTGAGCCTTCAATGAGTTGTAAATTTTTGAAACAGTAACATCAAAGATCACTGATCACAGATCACCATAATAAACATAATAATAATGAAAAGAAAAATACTGCTAGAATAAACAAAATGTGACACAGAGACATGAAATGAGCAAATACTGTTGGGAAAATGGTGCTGATAGACTTGCTCAATGCAGGATTGCCATAAATCTGCGATTTGTAAAAAACACAACATCGGCGAGGCACAATAAGGCAAAATGCAATAAAATGAGGTATTAATTATCTGTTGTTGTATAACAACAATACAACAATGTATCTATTGTTGTATAACAAATCACCCAAAACTAATCAGCTTAAAATAACAATAAACATTTGTTATCTCATTTAGTATCTGTGGGTCAGAAATTCAGGAGTGTAGCTGGGTCGTTCTGGCTGAGAACCTCTCATAAGATCACGGTCAAGGTCCCAGCCAGGGCCATAATCATCTGAAAGCTTGACTGAGGCTGGATGACCCCTTTCCAAAGTGGTCCACTGACATTCCTGGCATTTAGTGCTGGTTGTCAGCATGAGGCCTCAGTTCCTTGCCACACAGACCTTTCCTTGGGGCTGCTTGAGTGTCCTTCCCACATGGCAGTTTCCTTCCCCCAGAGCAAGTGAGCTTAGAGAAAACCAGGTGGAAGGTGCAATGTCTTTCATCACTTAAACTGAGATATCACACACCATTATGTTCTGCAATATCCTTCTGGTTACACAAGTCAGCTCTATTCAGTGTGGGAGGGTAGAACACAAGGGCATGGCTAGGAGGCATGGATCATTGGGGACCATCCTTAGAATCTTTGAGAATTTTTAAATTTTTAAATATGTACATTTAAAAATAAGTATATGTATATCTTTAACAAAAATAAGAATTTTTAAAATTTTGTTTATAGTCAATGCTCATCTAGATTTATCAACATATCTTTATCACTTTCTGTGGTTAACATTGATTCTTGTACCCTTCCCTTTCTTTCTAGGGAGCCATGGCCACTGAGCCTGCACGGTTCATCTTTTCTTCTTGAAGTACATCCTATAATAATTCTTTCAATGTGGGTATGTATGGAAATGTCCCTTTTTCCTTTCATTTTAACTATAAGTTAGCTGGGCATAAAAGTCCAGTTGGCACTTTGAAGCTACTACTCCAACATCTCTGGCCTTGGTTTTTGCTGAGGCCAGAAGTTCCTTTATAAGTAATCTTTTTTTCAGGTCTACTGTAAGGTCTTTTTCTCTTTGCATTTGTTTGTCTGCAATTTCCCCCCAAACATTCTCTGCTACTGCTTCCTCATGTGTTACTTCACTGTGGTTCCATTCACTTTCTTCTTCCAAAACTCCTATTGGACATACACTGTCCTTCATACAATCTATCCATCATGTCTCATAACTGCTCTTACATTTTTTAATCTTTGTCTGCGTGTACTGTATTGGTGTTAATTCCTAAGTAATGTCTTCTAACTCACTAACTCTCTCTTCATATCTAGTCTACATTTATTCTGTCTACTATGTTTTTTAATGATTAATGTTTTCATTTCCAAGATCTCTAATTCATTCTTTTTGTATCTCCTTGTTCTCATTTCATTTCTATCTGTCTCCATTCATTTCTTGTTAATGTTAAGCTTTCATTTGCCTTTTTAGGCATCCTAAACACTAGTTTTAATTCTTTATAAGATTTTCACAAAATTAAATTAATCTGCAATGAATTCAAATTCCAAATGTTGATTCTGTTGACTGTTTTTCTTACCATTAAGTTTTTTTCCTTGTATTTTGGTTTGAATCTCAGTGAGTTGGAGAATTTTTTAATTTTGTTTTTACATCTATTTTTCACTCTGTCTCTGTCCTGAGCTGGGACTCCAGGCCCAGCTGAAAACCAGGTCCTAGAATAGCACTTTAGGGCTCCCACTCTGCTGTGGTATGAGGACATCACACACCCAGGCATGTAGCCAGAGGGTGGCTTGGCTCAGCTCCTAGTCAAGAGTCTGTCTTCATCTTCCCACATTTCAAGCCCCAGGCTGTACATGGACAGCTGGCTTTTTTTTTTCCCTTGCCTCTTTTCACAAGCAGAGAGAGCCTCACCTCACCCCTGGCTTCAAGGAGCCTGGCTGTTGTCCCCTGTCTCACACAGAACTTGTAACCAGGAGCTAAACCTCTGGCAGCCACTGCTTCTTCTAGACCCCGAGGCTACCAGGCCCTCAGCCCCACTCATCACACTGCATTTCTGATCTGCTTCTCGTACACAAAGATATCTATCTTGGTTTAGGGCCCAACTATGTCCTTTTGTTTATCATTTTTTCTATCTTATTTATTATTGCTCTCTATTTGGAACAGAGGGCGTAGGCCACAGAATGAACTCACTACGCCATCTTGGCTGGAAGTTGGGAACAGAATTGTGTGGTTGCCATACCTATAGAGAAGTCCTGTGTTTCCTTTTATTAAATGTAAAAGAGGAAAGATCATTTTATAAAAATTCAGTAGGCTTTTATACATGGGCTTTGCTATGAGTGTTATCTGTGGTTCTGACAGAACATTTTCCTTCCTCAGGATAAAGGAGGTAGAGTTCGCATGTCCCCAAGTTACTTACAAGCCCACTTACTCCACACACACTCTGTGAGTTGTTCTTTGACAGTGGAGGCCACAGGACACAGACAAGGCCTCAGCAGCATCCATTCCTCTCTCCTCAGAGCAGAACAGGGCCTGCTTGAGCATAAAAGCAGGGAGTGGCCCTGGGACCCCAGTGGCCACAAGAAGAAGCTGCGGCGCCCACAGCCAAGGAAATGCCCACCGGATTAAGATTTTCCATGCACGTCCAATCCCAGCTGACCTGGGGCCTGTGGAGATGGCACAGGCAGCCTGAAGGTCTCACTTACACAGGCACCAAGGTGGAATTCTCTCTACTGTCTCTCCTGCTCTACCAGAACCTAGCCCACCCAACTTGGGCCAGTTCTATGAAGGCAGCTACTTTCTGCCTGGCACTTCTGAGCATCAGAACCTTGATTCTAGGGACCACTTGGTCCAGAAAGCTATTCAAATGGGTTCCTTAACACACAAATGTCCAGAGGATCCCCACCCCCATCGAGGCCACCCAGAGGATTGTGGAAAGGCAGTCTGTGCACGGGTCCAACATGGGTTTGGGGATTAGATAGACCTGAGTCTGAATCCCACCTCTGTCACTCACTAGCTGTGTGTCTCTGGGCAAGTTACTTAACCTCTCTGTGCCTCTGCTTCTTCATCTATGAATAAGGGTAATACTTTCTTATTTTAATAGGTTGCTGTGAGGATAGAACCAGATAATCAGATAACTCCAGCTCCCATATACGTGACCCCTATTTCGGATGTGCCTAGGCTCTTATAGCCCCTTCCTATCCTATTCCTGGGACCTATAAGCTTCAATCAGCCTCTTCTTGGCCTTGGGTAGCTGTGATGGGGGGAATTTTTTGAGGAGGAACCAGGCCCAGATGGAGTCCATACAGCAGAGGCCCTACATGAGGGCCAAAGTCCTCCAGACTAAGCTGTCCCTGAGAATCGCAAATTCACAAACATACCCTCTGACTGCTGGTGCCTGGGCGGCTCCTGGTTAACTATTTCCCACCCAGAGGCCTGCAGACCATACTCTCAGGACACACGCCTGCCAGAGGTATGATTCAAGTTCAGCCAAGCTCGGCTTTCAGCTGGTCGGTCAGTGAATTATTAGGCTCTGTGCTCACACAGGGGTTCTAAGGGAAAGGCGATCTCTGCCCTCAAGGCGTTCACAGCAGGGTGGGAAGGCTGACTGCAGACCCTCTCTGCAGGACTCTTTCATGACTGCTGTAAAGAGAGGTGCAGTGCGCAGGAGAAGCACAGATCAGGGTCAGCCTGGGATTATCAAGGACGCTTCCCAGAGGAGAGGTTGATGGCTGGGCACTTGAATGTGGAGTTAGAATGTGCCGAGGACAAACTTCATCAACTCGTTGAACACTTTTTTTTTCAACATCTGC
Organism: Delphinapterus leucas; assembly: GCF_059928025.1. Taxonomy (NCBI): domain Eukaryota; kingdom Metazoa; phylum Chordata; class Mammalia; order Artiodactyla; family Monodontidae; genus Delphinapterus; species Delphinapterus leucas. The sequence goes on from NC_143132.1 coordinate 82,997,287, forward strand.
CGCCCTCTCCTCCAGCATCTATCCTGTGCACTGGGGATTCCATAATGCTAAAGAGAACAGGAGTCGCGGCTGTCCAGGTCTTGGCCTGGCACTCACAGCTAGGCTGTGGTGCTCTCCTGTGGAATATAAACAATTCCACAGAACATCAACCTCAGACAAGGCCACTCTGTGACCGTGATGGATCTAGATAGAAACAAGCCCAAACCCCATAAGTCCTTTCTGACACCCCACACTGAGACCTTGCAGCTCCCCATGGTATGCGTTCTCCTCCACTGCAACGAGCAATAAACCCAACTGGCTCCACTGCAGGTGAGTTCCTGGTGGTCTCTGGGTGGAGAGTGTTACAGTGATGACCAAGAGGTAGGACTTGAGTGGAGACATTTAAATGATGGGCAAGCCACGTTGGAGACATGGGGGAGGAACGTTCCAGGCAGATAGAATAGCCAGTGCAAAGGCTCTGAGGCGAGATGCCAGGCATGTTTGAAAACTAGCAAGAAGGCCAACCTAGCTGGAGTACAAAAGTCAGAGTAGGTATTCCAGGCAGAGGGAATAAACTGTACAAAACTTCACGTAAAAGAAAGTATGCCCTTGCCTGGCAAGCGTGGGTAGTTCTCTGTGATTGAACAGGAAAATCAATGTGTCTTTGGTGGGCTGCACCCTCAGGCCTACAAGCCCAGTGCTTACCCAGCTTCGAGACCGAAGAAAGAGCCCAGAATCAGAGACAGAGACATCAATGGTCTAATGGATGGGGGAGCTTACACGTCTGAAGCAAGGTCCTGGAGAGACACCCCACCGTGTACAGCAGACAGCAGGCAGGACATTTTCAGGTATTTTTTTTTCAGTTTCTAAATAGCCAATTCAGTTTAAACAAATAACAGGAATAGACAATAATACATATCATTCACTCACATGCACATGCCTCACTTTCAGAGGAACATGAATCAGCATTCAAGTTAACCTTCGCCTCCGCTGTTAGCTCAGGCTCTGTGGCCTTTCTTAATGTAAAAAACAATGGCCAGGGACTACCCTGGTGGCGCAGTGGTTGAGAATCCACCTGCCAATGCAGGGGACACGGGTTTGATCCCTGGTCCGGGAAGATCCCACATGCCGCGGAGCAACAAAGTCCATGCGCTACAACTGCTGAGCCTGTGCTCTAGAGCCCGTGAACCACAACTACTTAGCCTGCATGGCTAGAGCCTGTGCTCCACAGCAAGAGAAGCCATCTCATTGAGAAGCCCGCACACTGCAACAAAGACCCATGCAGCCAAAAAATAAATTAAAAAAAAAAAAAAGCAGAAAAAACAATGGCCAGGCACAGCTGGGGCCACCACCATATTGTCTAACTTCTTTTTCCCACGGTAATGACAGCCAATATCTCTGCAACAGCCTTAGGGATGTCTATGAGTTCTGCATACTCTCTAGGCGGCCTTCATTCATCAAGGACAGCCACCACAGGGATTACCACACACCAGTGGACAGCCACCCAAGGATTACCCCTGCAACTTTCAGGATCACCCCAGGAACTTTTGAAACCGAGACCCCCTAAACCCAAGTTCCTCTGACGAGTTTATGATTAACCTCTGTATCCAAAACGATATTCTCTGTCTTGTCCAACACCAGTTCTCGTCAGGATTAAGGAGTATCAAAGTAAAGGGGGGATTGAAACCAAGCAGGACCCTGTGGGGCCCTCCTGGGCACGAAAGCCTTTCCAAGTCCCCTGTTTCTTATTTGCAGGGAGGGGGGATGGGAGACTTCAGCCTCCTAGACCTTCCTGAATACCAAAGAGCAGATTCAAACAGTTGCTAATCAGGGAAGTAAGGAATGCAGAAACAAAGGTGGAGCAATCAAGAAACTCTAGGGCAGGACTTCCCTGGTGGCGCAGTGGTTAAGAATCCACCTGCCAATGCAGGGGACATAGGTTCAAGCCCTGGTCTGGGAAGATCCCACATACCGCGGAGAAACTAAGCCCGTGCACCACAACTACTGAGCCTGCGCTCTAGAGCCTGTGAGCCACTACTACTGAGCCCATGTGTCACAACTACTGAAGCCCATGCGCCTAGAGCCCATGCTCCGCAACAAGAGAAGCCACCATAATGAGAAGCCCACGCACCGCAATGAGGAGTAGCCCCCACTCATGACAACTAGAGAAAGCCCGCACGCAGCAACAAAGACCCAGAGCAGCCAAAAAAAATAAAATAGGTTAAAAAAAAAAAAAGAAACTCTAGAGCAGTGATTAATTCAGGGTCCTTCTTACTCCTCAAGGAATATACAGAACAATATCTTTGAATGCTTCTGCTGAAACTAAGGCCCCCACTCAGGTGGAGGATGGTAACTTCAGGCTGAACACAAGATTCCTGGAACATGGCCCTGTTACCTCACCACCAGCCAATCAGAAGAAAGTCACACACCCTGCAGCCCTCATCTGAAATTTTGCCTATAAAAACTTCTCCCTGAGAACCATCGGAGAGTTTGGGGTTTTGAGCATGAGCCACCCATTCTCCTTGCTCGGCCCTACAGTAGACCTTTCTCTGCTGCAAACTCCAACGTTTCGATTTGTTTGGCCTCACTGTGCATGGGGCACGTGAACTTGTGTTCTCTAACACTTTGGGGCTCCACACATTAGTGGATGGCCACCTGAGGATTACCCCTGAAACGTCCAGGCCCCACATTAGTGACCAGGCCTCCCCACAACTTTCCATTCCCCGTCCCTATGTCCCAACATCTCGGCGCTCACAGAAGTGTTCTACGTCTCCTGGCTGCTCTGCCAATTGTTGGGCTGCACTCGGCAGGCCTAATAAACCACGTGCTTGCCCAGCTTCAACAACAAAGAAAGAGCCTGGAGTCAGTGACAGAGACACCAATGATTTAATGGATGCGGGAGCTTACACATCTGAAGCAGCGTCTTGGAGCGACAGACACCTCACTGGGTGCGGCAGACGGAAGGCAGGACATGGCGGCAGGCTAAGCTCCTGGGGGCAAGGAGAGATTACCAGTCTTGGGGGAATTGACGTCAGGTTGGCTCATCGGTTACCAGGAAAACTAGCAGAAGGGCACGTCCCTCACTGCCCCTTTGATAAGCTATCAGGTGGAGATGTTCTGATCTAAAGTTAGAACAACCATTAGCTGAGGTGAGGGTAAGAATGTAGGAAGGTCAGTCGTGGACAGCGTGTGGATGAAACAGGCACTGGTCGAGCAGGGATGTATAGAGAGCAAGAGAACAACCATCTCGCGTGGCCAGATCATACAGTCTTGTTTTGAGGAAGAGGGACAAGAGCCTTTATTGCCTTCTTAAAGAGAATTTTAGCAAAGTCACCACGGGTCCTAGCGCTCTGTCAGAGCCTCTCATGATGGCATTCTTCTTTGATATGGTAACAGAGTAAATAAATCAGTACTTTCTATCTTTGAGCACCATCTACCAAAGGGAGACCCCCACCTTTTGGATGGTCCTGCCAGCTCACCCTGTGGATGTATGTCTCTCTAGCCATCTGGGGAAAAGCCTGTCCCTTTGGTATAGGTCTAATGGGATAACATAGGCCAAGCATTTGTGTGGTCCAATGTGATATAAGAGTGAGGTGGACTGAACAAATTTTATCACCAGCTGCAATTTATGCCCCGGAAAAAATACAAAAAAAGAGTCTGCCTTCTCGTTGCTGGCAACATAAACCGGAAATTCCCTGCACCAACTCAGGGCTGCAGGCCGCAGGTGTGAACACACACACACACACACACACACACTATACCATCATTGAGCCCCAAGCACAGCCAGCTCAGGACTCAGTACCACTCAGCAATTAAATTTTCCCAGAGAAAAAGTTATGCAGGTGACAGCCAAGTACTCTTTTAGCATTGGCATTTAACAGAGAACAAAAGTGAACTTTTAGCTCTTCCTTTCTCTAGGTGTCCTAAAATTTCTGTTTCATTAAAATTAATGGAATCAAGTACAGTCTGGTCCATGAAAGGAGTAAACTCTGACTTGAGGCAGAGCCTTAAAAACACCATGCACTAGGGACTTCCCTGGAGGTCCAGTGGTTAAGAGTTCGCCTTCCAATGCAGAGGGTGCGGGTTCAATCCCTGGTCGTGGGGCTGGGATCCCACATGCCTCATGGCCAAAAAACCAGAACATAAAACAGAAGCAACATTGTAACAAATTCAATGAAGAGTTTGAAAATGGTCCACATCAAAAAAAAAAAAGTCTTTAAAAAAACAAAAAACACCATGCACCAGATTTCTATTTCTTATCCTGCTGTCAGTCAGGAGCCATGGAAGTGTTTTTGAACAGAAGGGAGATATCGTCACATTTAAACTTTTGAAAGATCACTTTGGTAGCTTAATGATGGTGCACTGGGCCGATGCCTTCATCTCCACTGCTTTCTGAAATCCTTTTTTTTTTTTTTTAATGTTTTTAATATTAAAATCCATAAGGAAAGAGAGAAGAGGAGAGATGTCAAAAGCAACATTTTGGAAGCTGGAAAGCAACTAGACAGACAGTAACCAATGTACCAGAACCAAGAAAGTTCAATCCTGAGCTGTGGGGCAGTAAAGAAAAAGATCCTATTTATACCCAGAAATGCCAAATGGTTCAGGAATCGGTGGCACCAGGTACCTCTGAAAGTGGAGAGGGAGGACAAATGCTGGTGACGCTGGAGCCAAAAACAGGAGAACTGAGGACCGATCCCTGCCCCCACCCCACCCCATCGTTTCCCCCATTCCAACAGACACTGGAGGTGTTTTTTTCTGAAAGGGTAAAATTGAGGGTCTCTGGACTGGCACGCCAGGCAGAGTGAGGGCAGGGGCCCACACTGAAAGTGGGATCATATGCGGGGTTACATGCTGAATACTGAGATGCGCCCCATCCATAGCGTCCTCACCCATCTGTTCCCCAAAACTGGCAGCCACGTTCCTAACCCCCAGACGCGACACTGGATGAGCCATCTGCAGGAATCTGAGCAGCCCAAGAAGAAAACCCCAAAGATCCTGATGGCCACACTCCCTGGGAAGCAGCCCCACCAGCCCAGCCCATCCTGCAGCACAGCTTGTAGCAAACTGGCTGGACCTGGTGACCCCCTCTAGGGGGTGAGGGATGGAGGAGTCCACATGATGCCTGGCTTCTGTTCACCTGGTTCCAAAAGAGACTGACCCACGTGCCTTCCCTCACCAATCTCCTCCTCCTGGCCTGTAACCTTTTCCTCCCCGACTCCAGGTCTCTTATGCCATCACACATCTCTTGTCCCCTGTGTCCACCCAGTACATCGGGCCAGGCAGGCACTCAGGCCCAGGATGCAGGCCTTTGGTCCCAAGGGACCATTCCCTCAAGACCAGGATAGATGCAGCTGCCCACAGGGGTGAGGGGTCAGGGCCTGCAGTCTCTCAAGTACTGCCCACGGCAGGCCCTCCCCTAGGGAATGCAGGTCCCGGGCAAAAAAATTTTTGTGGCGCTGTCAACATAAACAATTTGATTTGATAATGTATTACCAAAATTCATGGGCTCACATGAGCCACACTGATGGATTGAAGAGGTACTTAATTATTTGTTTATTGTCCAGTCAGAGCACTAAAGACTCTCTGTAATATACAGGCCCCATCTCTTCCTGTCTAGTCCAGGAACCATCTCTTCATGTTGTTTATGGCCAAGGTTGTCATTCTCAGCGAACTTCATAAATCTCACCTCAAGGAAAATGTAGCAAGGCTGTTATTACTCACAGTGCTGTGGCTCTTCGGAACCTGTTTATATTGAAACAACATAGACCTCCCTGCCTCTGTGGTTCTCTAATACTATTTATTTAATGTCCATCCCATCACTGCATCATCCTTTTCTTTTTTAATTAATTAATTAATTTTGGCTGCGTTGGGTCTTCGTTGCTGTGTGTGGGCTTTCTCTAGTTGCAGCGAGCAGAGGCTACTCTTTGTTGCGATGCATGGGCCTCTCACTGTGCTGGCTTCTCTTGTTGCAGAGCATGGGCTCTAGGCGTGCAGGCTTCAGTAGTTGTGGCTCACAGGCTCTAGAGCACAGGCTCAGTAGCTGTGTCGCACGGGCTTAGTTGCTCCGCAGCATGTGGGATCTTCCCGGACCAGGGCTCGAACCCATGTCCCCTGCATTGGCAGGTGGATTCTTAACCCCTGGGCCACCAGGGAAGTCCCACTGCATCATCCTTGGTGCGGCTTCGGTGATTCTCTCAAAGGTTGTAACGGTGCTTCCTTGATAATGATCGCAAATGCAAATCTTACCCAAAGTATGAAAAAAAAAAGAAAAAGCACTATTTATTTTCAGATTATGTTCAATTTACCATTGGGGATTTTACAGTGTGAACATAGAAGAGCACATCTGCCAACCGTGACCCCTCAGGAACGCTTTAGGTCACAGTCATGGAATTTTTAGAATGTGACCTCTTTCCCTGTTGAGCACACCCCCGCCCTCCACACACCATGGAAGGAGAGGCGAGGGGGACCATGGCCAGAGTGAAAGGAATAGTGTCGCTCACACTCCCCATCACCTCACAGCAAGTGCAGACACCCGTGGGAAAGGCCCCTTGCTGCCGAGCTGGTCTGAAAATCCTTGGAGGAGATGAGAGTCCCCAGAGCACAGCCGGACAGGTGGTGTGGAGGCCCCCGGCAGGGTGGGGAGGGCACACAGGGACCGCTCGCTGCCACCCCTGCCCTTCTAGGGTGCTGTGGCCCCAGGGCAGCGCTGTGGTTAGAGCACCGCCGGGCCAGAGCTGAAACATGGACACACACATGCAGGCTTCAGAGCTGACAGCAGCCCAGAGCCTTGAATTTGTCCTGAGTCCCGCGTGACTCAAACTCATGTGATCCCACACAAAAATACTGTGCCGGCCAGCAGGAGCAAATCCACTCACCAGGCTGCCCTCCGGGAAGCGGGGCCCAGGCCCGAGTCCCAGGACGATGCCACTGGTGTGAGTCCCAGAACTCCTCAGGGCGTGCGGCTCGCCCCAGCAGAGAGTTGGAGACACCACAGAGGCGACTGACAGGACCCCGGGCCCACGTGGCTCCTGATCCTGGCTTGGGGGCTCTGCCAGGAGGGGAGCTCTGGCTGCTCTAGGTCACCCGAGTGGGACTTGGAAAATTTTGAGGAACAGGCTTCTGGAGACCATCACCCTCACAGGCCCAGTTCAGGCTCTGGGCACCCGGCCCAGCTGGTGCTGCCAGCCCAGCCCAGCCCAGATATCCAAGTGGGTTTAGAATATTCTGAGGAGGTCACTCAAAAGCACTGGGCCCTCACAGGCCCGGCCCAGGGCAGAGACCTGCTTGCCCACATCTGAGGACTATACTGGCCCAGGGAGCCAGTTTACCTCCAAGCTATCGTCTCAGCCCTGAGCTTTGGGGGCCCTTGGTTCTTCTGGCAAAGATAGGACATCCAAGGCCCTCCCCAGGCTGTCCCAGCCTGTCTGTCCAACCTCATGCCCCCACCTCATATTCCTTCTCTCCCCCCACCGAACCCACACTCTCCCCTTGAAATCTCCCACCCCAGGGCCCAGGGTCTTCCCTCCACTGGCAATGCCTACAGCTTAGGGATCCTCCATGGCTCGGCTCAAACGCCACCTCCTCTGTGAGGTCTGCTCTGTTGCCCCAGCTGGGAGTGTGTCTGTCCCCAGATCTCTGCTGGCCTCAGGCGTCATCCTCATCACTCCCCACTCAGTGTCACAGGACTTTATGCACGTCAGGTCTCTCATACCTGACGGTAAGAACCCGGAAAGCAAGGTCTCTACTGAGAGATTGATTAGTTGATTAATTAGAGCAGAGTGGGGAGGAGGACCCAGGAAAGGAACACAAGGGCCCAGAGGAGGAGACGGGAGGGAGGGGCCCATAGTGAAAGGCAGGTCCTGGCATCTGCAGAGCAAGAGAAACCAAGTTATTGGTAGCACCAGTACCACTGCAGCCCACACAGAAATGTACCCATCACGGGCTCCCCTGGTGACGCAGTGGTTGAGAGTCCGCCTGCCGATGCAGGGGACACGGGTTCGTGCCCCGGTTTGGGAAGATCCCACATGCCGCGGAGCGGCTGGGCCCATGAGCCATGGCCGCTGAGGCTGCGCGTCCAGAGCCTGTGCTCCGCAACGGGAGAGGCCACAACAGTGAGAGGCCCACGTGCCGCAAAAAAACGTACCCATCACATAAGGATACTTTGGCCCCTAGGAAATGCCTCAGGGTACCTGCCTAGCTCACAATGGTTCTCTGTGTCTGTGAATTCTTCTGCCCTCCTACTTACCCACACCTCCACACAGGTGGGACCAGGCGGCCACTGTTCTGTGTGACTCCATTCTCTGGCCAAATTCCCTCTCCAGGGATTTGGGGATTGATCACAGCCAGGGAATCTCTGAACACAGCTGGGACTGAGTATCTATAACCCACCCCTCACCCCGCCACTGTGGGTAGACCACCCTATACTTGGAAAGGCAGCAAAGACCTGTGTCCAAAAGAGGGAACTACAGCGGATGAGCCACGATCAGGGGTATTGGCCAGGTCTCGTTCAGAAACAAGGGACAGAAGCCCAGATCAAACCAATTTGAGCAGAAGGGACAGCTGTGATCAGCAGCGGCCAAGCACAAAGGTGCCGTGTCCATGTGGCAGAGCTTTGCCCTTCTGTCCACTTCTTGACTCTACTTGGACCTAGTTCTTTCCCATCGTAGGTCTAAAAGCCTTTAGAAATGCCAGGAAAGAAATTAACACAACATTGTAAATCAACTCTACTTCGATCAAATAAATTTTTAAAAAAAAAGGAAATGCCAGGGAAATGAGAATTTCTCCCCTCATGTTCACAGCTCTGCCCACTGGAGACTCTAACTGACCTTGGACCACATGCTAGTTCTGAGAGAAGAGGAGGGCCAAAGAAGGCGATGGACACCCTCCCCTGCATGTCTGCGCGAACCAGGGGTGGAGGGGTGGGAGGGGAGACCCCAAAGGCACTAGAAGATGGACAAGCATGGTGAGACGTCCAGAAGTCCATTGACCTCAGTGCCGTTCAGAGCAGAGAGAAGTGCCCGGCTCCAGCCTCAGAAGGCCGAGCACCCGTGTTTGGGTGAAATCCCCTCCATCTTCCAAACACATTTTTCCCTTTTTGGTTAATCTTACTGAGGATGATTTCTGTTATTTGTGACCGGAAGAGCAAGACAGCCCCAATCACGTGTATCTATAATAGCACAGGAAAAAGTCTAGGTGGTGTACCAGAACCTTAACAGTAGTTATTTCTCGGTATTGAGGTAGTAGATTATTTTAGTTTTCTTCTTTACATGCTTTTAAATTTTTTTCACAGATTACATTAATTTTACTTTTATTTTACAAGTACCAAATACCTGATGTAGCAAAAATTGTAAAGAAAAGTAACAGTCTTTTTTTTCAGCAAGAATCCTGACACTCAAGGATTGAGATTATTGACATTTTGGCTTCTTACCTTAGACACACACACACACTGTGGCCTACGGAGTTGAGTGACATCACCCTGTAGGTACCCGTGTGCCAATGAAGTTGTCACACAATGTTTGGCAACATTAAAGTAGTGTTTGGTACCCCATGGAAAAATAACTTGAACTCTAATCACATTTGACCTTCACAGATGTATAGGCAGAGGTAATGCACAGTTGGGTGGATGGTGAAGAGATCAAATGGAAGCCCATAACACGAGCAGCACCTGGAACCCCAGGAAAGTAATCAGCGTGAGGGAGGAAGTGGTCCAGACTCACCACCACGGTGTGAAGGTCAGGGGCAGTAGTGAGATCAAGGTGTCTGGGAGACAGCTCCTGAATATTCCAAACTCACCTCCTCCTGGAATGCAAAGATCTGAGGTTAAAGGGGTAAGGAGAGGTATATCATGAGGAACTCACCCAGCTACGTTACTTTGGAAAATTACTTCTATGTACCTTGTTTTCCTTATCTGCACAATGGAGATGGGATGATAATACCAAGACCCTCACTTGGTTGTTTGGAGGCCCACATGTATGTTTAGCTCTTATCATAGTGCCCCTAGCTTCACGGTAAATATTCAGTAAATGGTCATGATGGTGATGATGAAGGAGGCATGCCTCATCCCAGAGGGCTACAGAGTCAAACCAGTACCAGGGCGGTGTGGGGAGGAACCACCATTAGGAACTCAAGCATGGGACACAGACATACATGCCCCCCGCAACTAAAAAGCTAAACTGAGGGCTTCCCTGGAGGCGCAGTGGTTGAGAGTCCACCTGCCGATGCAGGGGACAAGGGTTCGTGCCCTGGTCTGGGAAGATCCCACATGCCATGGAGCTGCTAGGCTCGTGCGCCATGGCCGCTGGGCCTGCGCGTCCGGAGCCTGTGCTCCGCAACAGGAGAGGCCACAGCAGTAAGAGGCCCGCGTACCGCAAAAAAAAAAAAAAAAAAAAAAGCTAAACTGAAATAGGAGGACTATGAGCTCCAGAGATCTGGGGACAGGTGGCAAGGCACACCTAGGTGTAGGAGGAAGAGTGAGCAGTGCCCCATGACTCAAGGACAGAGGATGAGGGTGGCCATCATCTCCACGTGGGCAGCCGGCACCAAGGGGCAGGTGCACAAGGAGGCAGAGATCAGTGGTCCCAGCCAACAGCAGGGACAGAGGCCCATGGCAGGGAGATGGGAGGCAAGGGACAATGGAGCAGAGAGATGGTGGGAACAGCAGCTGAGAAGAGGGAGCCCAAGCTTCAGGAAGCTGCCCTCATTTAAGTGAGACTCCCCATCCCCCAGCTCTGTCTCCATTCCCATCCTTGGTCCCAGGATACCTAGAGAAACACGATACCAGGAAAGGCATTGGCCTGACATTTTGGCAGGTGACAGCAACTGACCCAGCACACTGAGGGGGAATCCAGTGACTTTACCCAGAACCCACAAGTGTGGGGGACTTAGGAGCCTCCAATGGGAGATCTCTGAGCCCTCTGGCACCAGCTTAGAACAGTCTTCTCAGGGGCACATATAACATTACGACCACGGCTCTTGGCCACGGACGCATCCCAAAGTTGCTGCACCCTTCCATGGCTGGCTGCTCTGTGGGAGAGCTCTGTGCCGAGGAAGGGCCAGTCACACCTCCTGCCCGTGCCTCTGAGGCCTGTCTTTGTCCTCATCCCTCTCCTGCATCAAAATCTCCTGGGGCTTTAAAAATCTGTTGCTACCAGGGCCCCAACCCCCGAAACTCTGGTTTAGGGGCTGGGCATGGGTGTTTGTAAAAGCCCCCAGGTCAGAAATACTACTCTACATAATCTGTACCTTGCAGACCTGTTTTTTCTTTTTTTCACTTTTTTTGGGAATTTTATTTTATTTATTCTTTTATACAGAACGTTCTTATTAGTTATCCATTTTATACATATTAGTGTATATATGTCAATCCCAATCTCCCAATTCATCCCACCACCACCCCCCCGGCCACTTTCCCCCCTTGGTGTCCATACATTTGTTCTCTATATCTGTGTCTCTATTTCTGCCCTTGCAGACCTCTTAAAGACCGATGGTGAAACAGACACGACTTGCTAGAGAATGCTGTAAACCAGATGAGGCCCCGTGAAGCCTTCCTCAAGGGCACCTGGATTCTGGGCACCGAGTCTGTGGACACTTGGACAGCCTGTCCCCTCACTTAAAACCGAAATGACCCATTGAATCCATGGTCCATGAGTCAAACCTGCATTTGAATCCTTGCTCAGCCACTTATACAGAGTGTGTCTTTGTATGCCTTGCCCAATCTCTCTAAGCCTCAGTTTACTCTTCTATAAAGTGGGGATAATTGTACCTACCCCAGGACATTGTGGATGAAATTAAGAGTGCATGGCACATGGCAGGCACCTAATAAATGACAGCCGTTATTACTCACCGTATCATTACCCCAGACCAGGAAGGACAGAATGAGCACGTTAACACACCTGCCATAACAAACTCCCAAGCACACCACCAACTCCACAAAACACAGTGACGGAGGGGCCAGGTAACACTGCCTGCAATGGAGCAGCATCAGGACCAAATTAGACACCCTCCCTTTGTACCGGTGACCGGCCTCCCTAATGCAGGCTTGTCCTGGATTCATTCCTCAGCTTTGAACACCTGCCTCTACTTACCTTTCTTTTCTCATTCCTCCTTCCCATCTTTACTTCTGTTTTCTCCAGTCTCCTCATTTCCATCTGTTCTTACCTTATTTGTATCATCGAGTTTCGTGAGTGGCAAACAACAGAAACTAACTCTTGCCATTGTAAGCAAAATAGGAATGGGTAGGTTAAGGAGGAGGAAGCAGGGAAGTTCTCCAGAGCAGTAAGAAGAATGCCAAGGTCTCAGCACAGGACCACCTGTCCACGCACCACTGATATTGACACAACAGAATTCACCCACCACCATCCTCAAACCTTTGGTCATGAATTCTCAAGATTCACAATCCCAGGAGAGGGTATCTGATTGGTTGACAACTCAGCCACCCACTCACTGCTGTCCCAGAGAGAGAGACAAGTTGTCCCTTTGGTTTACACAATGGGCCATGAGCCAGCCTCTTTTCAAGACCCCTCAGAGTGGAGGATTCAGACATAGTGGGTGGTCTCTGAACTGGATGGTCACCAGCTAATTTAGGAGCTAACAGGACTGGAAGATTTGATTGGCAGCCACAAAATGGCAAGTGATCACGACACTGCCGTCTTTCCCCCAATTTGTATTAAGGTACAATTTACATACAATGAAATTCACCCTTTTTAGTATTTAGTTCTGAGAGTTTTTGCCAAATTCATATAGTCATGTAAACACCACAACAACCAAAATATAGAATTGTTCCATCGCCCATAAAAACTTCCCTGTGCTCCTGTGTAGTCAACCTGTCCCCCAGCCCCAGTCTCTGAGAACCACTGATCTCTTTTCTGTCCATGCAGTTTTGTCATGAGTGGAATCATACAGTATGTAGCCTTTGGGGACTGGCTTCTTTCGCTGAGCATAATGAATTTGAGATTCATCCATGTTGTGGCGCGTATTCATAGTTCATTACTTTTTATTGCCGTGTAGTGTTGTTTCATCGCTGATGTAGCTCAGTTTGTTCATCTCGTTCACCTGTTGAAAACATTTGGGTTGTTCTCAGTTGCTGACAAGTTTTAATAAAGTTTCCATAAACATTCACCTACAAAGGTTTTGTGTGAACATAGTTTTCATCTCACTAGGTAAATACCTAAGGGTGGAACTGCTCGATTGTATGATAAACTTGTGTTTAACTTTACAAGAAACTACCAGACTGTTTTCCAAAGTGGCGGTACTGTTTTGCATTCCCACCAGCAACGTATGAGAGTTCTAGTTGCTCCACATCCTCACCAGCATTTGTCTGAAATATCTTTTTCCTTCTTTCCTCACTTCATCCATAGACCATCATCACTATAGACAAATATTCCCTGGGCATCAGCTGACTACAAAGCCCAAAGATAGGCATGGGGCCCTCTCTTCTCAGCCCTTACTTTCCCCTTCTGTCCATGGTGCAGATATTCCCCCTCCAGTGCAACCAGCTAAGCTACAAAAGCTTCATTTCAGAGTCCTGGGCCAGGCCGGGTCCTGAAGGACGCTTGGGTGGGAGAGGGGACACTCTTTCCAGGGAAGCTGAAGAAGGAGCACTGCAGCTGCCGACGGTTACATCCTAACCCCACTCCTTTCCCATGAAATGCAGTTCCAAGAGCTCTAATCCTCATAAGCCATGTACCTGGGTTGTTCCTTCTCAGAGTAGATTTATATTGAAGAAGTAGAATTTGTGCCTCCTGATATGATCCAGTGGGAAACGTAAAGAACCCCTATGAAATGTTCCTGTGGAGAATGAACCAGAACCAGAATCTAATCAAGACTCTATATTTAACTTTCAGTTTGCAGGAAATATAGGGGATGGAGGAGCAAATTAAATGGCACCACGAGGAGACAATACATAAATCTAGAAGGTGGATCATTCTCTAGAGACAAATAATCCAGTTTCTCCAACAAATCAGTGTTACGAAAGAAAGAGGGGGAGGGGCTATAACCGAAAGAGAGGATTTGAGAAACATAGGAAGAACAAAAGATGCACAGCCAAAGGCACTTACAGAGGTATTCCAAAGTTAAGCATCAGATTCATCATATAACTACTAAATCCAGCAATTCCACTCCTAGGCAGATGCCCAGAGAATTGAAAGCAGGGACTCAACCAGATGCTTGTACACCAGTGTTGATAGCAGCATTATCCACGATAGCCAGAAAGTGGAAACAACCCAAATACCCATCATCAGGTAAATGAATAAACAAAATGTAGGATATACATACAATGGAATATTATTCAGTCTTAAAAAGGAATGAAGTTCTGATTCATGCTACTACATGGATGAACCTTGAAAACATTATGCTAAGTGAAATAAGACTGAAACAGAAGGAAAATATTGTATGATTCCACTTCTATAAGGTACCTAGAATAGAAAAATTCATAGAGACAGAAAGCAAAGCGAAGGCTTACCAGGGGCTGGGGGGAACGGGGAGTTATTGTTCAATGGGTACAAAGGTTTTGCTTGGGGTGATGAGAAGTTGTGGAGATGGATGGTGGTGATGGTTGTACAACATTGTGAATGTACTTAATGCCACTGAATTGTACACCTAAAAATGGTTAAAATGGTAAAAGTTATGTTATATATATTTTACCACAGAAGAAGGAATTCCATCTCTATTCATATCTTGACAAACATTAAGGGAAACCCATAATGTTTCCCAGAGCCCACAGCAACATGTTAGAATCTCTTCGCTCTGGTGCCCTCTTCCCTCTCACCCCGCGTACACGGCTGCACTCTCTCCTCCAAATTCACCTTACCACCTGCCCCCGACTCTCTCACCACTTGATTAGGTAGATTGGCTTAGCCTCACTCCCAGCAAGAAAGAATGCTTCCTTTGGGCTGGGAAAGGAGAGGGAGAATGAGGCTGGCTATGAACGACTCTTTGACAGTGGAAGGGCTGTGGTCACATCCACAGTAGTCATTTTCTTTCCTCCCATCACACAATGGAGACCTGAGCACTCAGTTTCCTCTACCCCGGAATAACCTCACCCTTTCATGGTCACGCCTAGCACTTTCCACCCCCCTAATGATTCTCACACCCGTCAGATCCAAGTACAGTGAAGTCACTGAGTACCAGCTATATGCCATGCACATTACAGACCTTTTCTATAGTCCTTATAACAATCATGCAGCTAAGCATTATTATCACCATTTTTCAGGAGACTGAGGCTCAGATATGTCAAATGACTTGCCCAAGGTCACATAATCAAAAAGCGTCAGGCCTTGGATTCAAACCACTATACTAAGTTGCTGCTAGTTCAAGACTGGCCATATTTCTGGGAAGTTTTCCAAAGCAAGGAAACTGCGGTGATGGAGGTCAAGCGACCAGAAGGGTTACTAGCAAAGCAGGCTTTTCTGGTTCCCCAGATGCCTCCTCCTCCACTCAAACCCGTCAACTGCCTCCCTTCTCCTCACAAAATGTCATCTACTGAGCCCCAAACACTCAGCTGAGTCTTCTTGGCAACTAAAATGAATACACACGTTGCAAACTATTAAGGTGACCACAGCTATGCGGGGAGAGCTCAGTCCAGCTTTGGAGCCGCTTTTGACTGACCCCGGGGAAGCGACCCCTCCCCACCAGTGGCGCATCCCTGCCTCCCTCTGACTGCCACTTCCCAGCGCCTTCATGGCTCCCGCTGGCCCCGACTGTGCGCCACCATAGGTGTCCAAACTCACTCCTTCTTCATCCGAGGCGCCAAGTAGCTGCCCTGCAGTTATCTCTCTGGACCCGGACCGAGGGCCGAGTTTATCGCACGGACGAGGCTCTCAGGCTGCGAGGTTTTCAGCTCGTCCCTTGGCCTCCGTGTCTGGCTGCACCCAGATGTGGCAAAAACAGGCACTGTCTCTCTTCAAACTCTGACAATCCATGACCAAAGTTCATGAGATGTGTGACAATAGGGCCAAGTGAAGAAAAGAGGGATCTAAAACTATAAACACAGGGTAAACTCAACAAAACCCACAGAGGGAAGAAAATACTTCAAAAAAATTTGGATTCTCTGCAAAGAATTTTTCCTGGGTTTTTTCTTTAACCAAATTTTCTACTTCAAGCAAACATTATTTTTATAATTAAAAAAGATGGTTCACTAGAAATACCATTAGAAATGTTCAGGGAAGTCATGGTCTATTCATGTGCAGAAGAAACGATAAGGGAAAAAATCAGAGATAAACGAGGATTACTTCTGAGTTGGCATTTTAATTTTATTAAGTAATTAACATTGAATTTCCTTCATTTTATACTGTTCTGTTTGCCAAAACAGAACATTACATTTATAAAGAATGTGGACTCATTCTTGAAGAGTCATTACATTTATGATCAGACAAAAATAAAACCCTACTTCTTTTATTCCTGTCAGGAAGTCCTCTCATTCATCTCTCTCTGGAGGAGGGGAGGGAGAATTTAAAAGCGACTTCTGAAGGTCTTCCCTGGTGCCATTTCCAGTGGTACCTCGGTTGGAACCTATGAGAAAAAGTTCCTTCATAATGACGTCAGCCTTGCTTTTTAAAAAAAAGCCTCTAAAACTTATGAAAAACACAGTTGATGTGAATCATATGTCTGAGTGGCCGAGTTCCCGCTAAGCTGGGAGAGCACACAGATGTGCAGGACAGAAATTCCGCACAGCAACTATTCCTTCCCGAAGCTGTTGAAGGTAAATAGCCCGGCCCTTGTCAATGTCTCTGCCTGAAGTGTGGGCTGCAAAATCCCCGTCTCCCTCCAACCTCCCGCTTCAGTCTACCTTTTTTCTAACCCACCCCCTTGTCAAAAAGGAACAGGATATGACGCTAATTATTTACATTTGTTGACTGGTAGTTCTACTTTAGCATGTGACCTAATATCTTAACCACTTGTTTGCATTTTAAAACTCCCATCTTCCAGTTGTGTTAGGAATTTCAGGCATCAGCCAGCAGGTGCAGTAATATTTGTGTTGGGGGATAGGGGGATGAGTCCTGGAAGTAAATGTGATTTAGACCTCCTGGGACCTGGTGGGTTGGTCGGAAGGAGAGGTGCTGGGCCTCTCACCGGGTAGGCTCCCCACTCCTCTGGAAGACAAGCTGAAGCTGGTGTGGTTCCAGCTGCTTGGGGAGAATGAGGCATCTTTTGTCCAACATCTGGAGCCCACCCTTCCAGGATGAGTCCACCAGGCACCACTCCCACCACCTTCCCTCTGTTCCCTTTCTCCCACATTAACCCCTTTCCTCAGAGTTTCCCAGCATGGTGCTTCTTCAGGTGGCATTCAGTGAGATGTCAAACTACAGCCTGACTTGTCTGCCAACCTGAAAACCTCTTCATGTTTCATGTGGCATTTTGGCCTCTAACGTTTCCGACCACAAGATATGTACTTAAATTGCAGCCTCTTCCTTGGTAGAGATTTTGCCATAAGGTTCCTTCCCCGTTGTGAATAGAACCTCTTCCCTTATTCCTTTTCCAGACTCAAAAAGTGCCTGAATGGGTTGTATCTTGTAAGCAAACACTTGCAGGCAGAACTGACACGTTAAGGTATGTAACCTAATTGTACCAGCTGGTAGATAGTTCTTTTACACTTACTCTAGTCATACTTCATCTTTATATAGTATATAATTCAAGTGTTAGAAGAAGAGATTTCATACGATTGAATCAAGACCTCATCCTCTGTTCTTGTGGAGGTCCACTTCTCTCCCTAATATTCCAAGGAGCTCCTTTTCTCAGAATCTGCTCTCGGAGTTTAGATATCTACTGACATATTGATTTCACATGTATCTCACAATTATGGCAGGTCTCTTCCCTTCTCTCCTGATAAGGAACTTAGGCCCACTCACAACTTTTTAAAAAAATCATTGCATATCCCTATGGTTCATTCTCTCCCCTCATTCCTAGTCTTTAATCAAATGTCTCCTCACAAGAGCATTCTGTGGTCATCCTTGTTAAAACTACACGCAGATCCTCCTCCCCCAGAACTCCCAGTTCCCCTGTTCCTGCTTTATTTTTTCCATAGCTCCATCTGTTTCTGGCACACTATATACTTATTATATGTATTGTCTGTCTTCCCTCACTAGATTATAAACTCGACACGGGCAGGACTTTTAGCCAGCTTAACTGACTACTGAGTCCCCATCACCAAGAACAGGGCCTGGCACCAGAAAAATGCTCAATAAATATTAGTTGAGTGACTAAACTTACAGTAGCATGGCACATTGGCTGAAAATGTGGAGTGATTACTACTCACAATGTGTTTCTGGACCCACAGTATATCACCTGGGAACTTGTCAGCAATGCAGAATCTCAGGCCCACCCTAGACCTTCTGAATCAGAGTCTGCATTGAAACAAGACTCCCAGGTAACGCATATGCACATCAAAGTCTGAAAAGCACTGATCTGTATCACAGCAATGCAAACAACTTAAACTTGGATCTTGGACAACCCTGTTCTTAAGAGACATTCTTATACACAAGAAATAAGTAACAGGGAGTCTCTGAGGAGGGGACCTGGTTGACCAATGGGATAGGGATGGAAGGAAGAAACTATTCCCTAGGAATCATTTTGTGCCTTTTGCATGCAATTAGTAGCTATTGATAAGTGATTAAATTGATTGCTTGTGAGATAAATAGTACATAATAAAAGGCCCTCTGCTGTTTCTCACGGGATGTTTCTCCCCGGCCTTCCTTCTCTGTAGCCTCGTGTCTTGCTGCTTACTATCATGTGCCACCCCAACTCTCCCTCCAGACCAGTATAAAGAATATGTCCCGGGCGTCCCTGGTGGCGCAGGGGTTGAGAGTCCGCCTGCCGATGCAGGGGACACGGGTTCGTGCCCCGGTCCGGGAAGATCCCACATGCCGCGGAGCGGCTGGGCCCGTGAGCCATAGCCGCTGAGCCTGCGCATCCGGAGCCTGTGCTCCGCAACGGGAGAGGCCGCAACAGTGAGAGGCCCGCGTACTGCAAAAAAAGAATATGTCTCTGCTGCTACCCACTTAGAAGGCAGAAAGGACTACAGAAGGTTGAGTTTTAAAGAACAAGTTCATTGCTTTTTTTTTAGATTCACATAAGGGAGAATAAAACAGAAATGAAGGAAGCTGAAAACTTCACATTCTAACAAACATGGATAAAAATAACAGATGCGGTGTGGATGCTCTGCTCTCTCTCACATAACACACTTCAGACGTGTGTGCGCGCACGCATGTATACAAACACCAATGCTCCCAAAAAGCACCCAAAAAAGACACAAACTTTCCTCTGCTTTCCTGTCATCTTCCCTCATCTCCCCTCAGAGTGGGGGCTGGTCAGGACCCCAGGACTCCATGGTAAGCACCAGGGCCACCAGGAAGAGCGGCAGCAACAACAGGCAGGTTTGTGAGGTCCACCAGCTACTTGGCAGTTGTCGCCCCAGTACCCGGACAGCAGCCTCACTGCCCCCTGCATGGAGAAGGACTCAGTGGGATCCCTGTTGCAACTCTTCTCCCACTGGCACCTGCTACCTCCGCCTGTCCCCCATCTTGTCTCACTGCACAAATGGAGAGTGAGGAGCCTCTGTCCCCACAGTAGGGCCAGGGACTCAGCCAGGCATGGGGGACTCCAAAAGGGGAGGAAAAGGCGTGGCGTCTCACAAGAAGGCTGTGTCTCAGCCCAGGACCCAGCCCAGCCAAGGTGGACAAGAAGAGACGTGAATGACTCCTCCCAAGGGACAGCTGGGGCCCTGGCCCACCAGGAGACAGCCCCACCAGACGACGTCTACTGCCCCCAGACGATGGGACAACTCGCAGCCCTGCCCAACACCCATCAGCTGAGGAGCTCAGCCCCCACTGGTGGGCTCCAGTCAGTTCGCTGAAAATCAAATCACTGAACATCAACTTGCCAAGTTCCCTGATTTGGTGAGGATTTTTTCAGACTTTCTGGGGGTTTGCCTCCCCTGCCACTTTATTTTATTTATTTATTTATTTATTTTGCTGTACGTGGGCCTCTCTCACTGTTGTGGCCTCTCCTGTTGCAGAGCACAGGTTCCGGACGCGCAGGCTCAGCGGCCATGGCTCACGGGCCCAGCCACTCTGCGGCACGTGGGATCTTCCCAGACCAGGGCATGAACCTGTGTCCCCTGCATCGGCAGGCGGACTCTCAACCACTGCGCCACCAGGGAAGCCCTCCCCTGCCACTTTAAATGCAAAGGATCAGATTTCCCTTAAATGCAATCTCCTGCTTTCCTTATTTGTGCAGATTTACATGTGTTCCTGCTCCTGAGTTGATCATACAAACACCCTCAACTGGGTCAAGGAAGGCATCACAGCCCCTTCACAAGCGGGAACAGAGGCGCTACAGGGGCAGGACCCAGAGTGGGCTCCAGCTGGGCAAAGGAAAACTCAGAAAAATACTCAATGATTTCTTAATAGTGGTTATCTAGGGGTTAGAATTTCTCCTTTCTAACAGGTGAGTTTTTCTTTCTTTCTCACACATTTGTGTATTACCATAATTATTCACAGTGATTTACTTTTATGATGAGCAGAAATAATTCTGGCAGCTCCCTTTGTTCATGAGCTCATATATCAAGGCCAAAACAATGTCATAAGGGCGACTCCATTCTCAGACCACCATGATCACTTCACGATCCCTAAGAATTTTTCCACTTTTACCATCTGCAGCCATGTCCCTCCAGTATTCCAGGATCTGCTCTATGTTTTTTCCTTCACTCATCCTCTTTGACTACCTAAAATCTGATGAGCTAAAATGTGCCCCTTCCAGCATGCCTGGTGAACACCCTCCTTGTCCCAATTGTGTTACTTTATGAAATTACCCCCTCCTGTCCCTTTTGTTGTGTCAGAGGTGTCACACTTTTGTTTCTCTATCTCCCATTATTTTCATAAAAGACTAAGGGTGAAATGCAATGAAACAGTTGTTCGGAAACTTTTTTGAAAGCAACAAACTCTTGTTTAGAATGCAAACTCTTATTTAGGCTTTCCCACAAGTTGAGAAGCTGATGTGCGTTTTAGAGTGGCGGACCCTGGACTCCCCACTCCCAGTAAGCGCCTGGGCTGCCTCTCTCCAGCCCCCGTTTCTCCCTCAGCCCCGAGGAGGCATCTTCTGCAGTCTGTAGTCATAAATTACTCAAATACCCGCATGGACACTGACTTGGCCCAAAGTGAACTGGCAGCTGCCAGCAGCGCCACCATGCGATAGCTCCGAGTGGCTGTTCATCGTGTGACATACCCAAAATCCGATGTGGCACATGAGAGATGGCCAAGGGAAGTCACTGGAGAATGCTGAAAGGTGACTTTCAAGTAAAAAGTGGCAAAGTGGAGGGCTGTACGTGAGGGAGTTTTCTCTTCAAAACCCAGGTGTATCAGAACCACCCCCATTTCTCCTCTGACCAGAGCCCCTGTTTTACCTTCCGTCTCTTTCTGCCGGAGAAGCTCGGAAGCCCAGTCAAACTCTCTGCAGAGCAGAAGGCCTGACTGACCCCAGGGTAACAGATCAAATTTTAAATCCTACCAGCAACAGTTCTGAGACACTATAATGCTCGGCAGAAATGCCAGCCTGGGCAGGTCACTGGAAACGAGTGTCCAAATCCTGCTTCAGGTTGCCTATTCCATCTCAAAGACGGCCCAAGCCCCTCTGCGGAATCCGGGCATGCCAGCCCACTGCTGTGCCATCCTGTCCCCTTCCCCGGGTCTCTTCCCGCTCCCTGAGGGTCAGAGGGAAGCCCCAGGAGCCGGTGGCCCTCTCTCTCCCTGCCTACCCTCAGACCCTTCTCCACTGGGGCTCACTCAGGCCCCTGGTCACAAAGAAACAACCACTAGCCCAAAGACTGGAAAAAAACGTTTTAATAAATACAAAAATCTCCAATAATGACTCTGCTCAGCTCAGGGGCAGCAGGAGTGAAGTGGGGGGGACCCTTGGTGCTGAGTGAGGATAAATTAAAAATCCCAACAAGCCAGTGACATTATGTACAGAAGGAAAGGGGGTGGGCTTCCAAGGCAGAGGCGAGAGGGCGACAAGGCCGAAGTTGGAGTGGACATGGCATTGGTCGGCCCTGGCTACCCCTCCCCCTTGTGGAGTTGTGGTTCCCAGAGGTAGTGGGGGAGGGAGAAGAGGCAGAAAAGAGGGGCCGAAGGCACTGGGTTTCCCGCAGGAGAATGCGGGGTCCCCGGCGCCCCTCCTCCCCCAGCCCAGGCCCCATCCTCTTGGTCACGCGGCCTTCTGGCTGCTCCCTAGGAGCCTTCAGCTTCTTTCTCCAGCTCTGGAACTGTCCTGGTGTCTGCAACTGCTGGAGACAGAGGGAGTGAGCTTTAGAAGAGGAGTGAGTGAGTGGGGTGGCAGGGAGGGCACAGCAGAGCTCCTCTGTTCTGGTCCCAGAAAGATCAGAATTTTTTCAGCACGCCAGCACACACCAGCTGCATGACTTTAGTCTAGCTGCCTGATTCCTCTGGGCGTCAGAAATCTCATTCCTGAAGAAAAGGTAATCACGAACAAGTCCACAAGTTTGCTGTGGCGGGGGGGACGGGGTGGCACTTGTGCAGCAGTGGGCGCTATTCCCGCCACACGGCAGGGGCTCCCTTCCCTCCCCAGGCGTCCCACAGGCAGCCCGGAGCTGCTGCCCCAGGCCCCTCACTTACACCGCCGCCGGGCTGTGCAGTGGGAACAGCAGCGGCTCTCCTTCCCTGGGCCGCAGGACAGTGGCAGTGAACAGTCATCCCGCTCACAGTGGGGCACCCCTGCCTGGTGCAGGACAGACCAGATCCTGAGGGTCCCTGAGGTGCTGGGGCACAGCGGCCTTCAGCCTCTTGGGGGAAGCCCACCCCCAGGAGCCTGCCCTCCCTGGGAAGTTCCCCTCCCCCAGGCCAGGCCCCCAATGCCCGCCTCACACAAGCCCTCACTTACCCCACATCTGCAGGTGATACAGCTCATCTCCCCAAAGGGGGGCACCGAAGGGTGCCAGCTCTGGCTCTCCGGGAACCACTGCCCTGCAAAACGGCAGCCCCGGGGCCCATCAGCCTGCATGGGGTCCCCCAGTTGGGGGTGGGCCCCTGACCCCACTGTTGGCAGGGAGAGAAGGAGGGAAGGAGGGAGAGGTCAGTAGATGTGAGCCCTGTGAGGGCCACCCAGGTTTTATTTGTCACCAGCAGTTTCTGGCACTTAGTAGGTGATAAATTTGGATGGATGGATGGAAGGATGGATGGATGGATGGATGGATGGATGGATGGAAGGGTGGATGGGTGGATGGGTGGATGGGTGGGTGGGTGGGTGGATGGGTGGGTGGGTGGGTGGGTGGGTGGATGGATGGGTGGATGGGTGGGTGGGAGGCTGGATGGGTGGATGGGTGGGTGGCTGGGTGGCTGGGTGGCTGGGTGGCTGGGTGGGTGGATGGGTGGATGGATGGATGGATGGATGGATGGATGGATGGATGGATGGATGGAAGGATGGATGGGTGGATGGGTGGATGGGTGGATGGGTGGATGGGTGGATGGATGGGTGGATGGGTGGATGGGTGGATGGGTGGGTGGGTGGGTGGATGGGTGGGTGGATGGATGGGTGGATGGGTGGGTGGGAGGCTGGGTGGGTGGATGGGTGGGTGGCTGGGTGGCTGGGTGGCTGGGTGGCTGGGTGGGTGGATGGGTGGATGGGTGGATGGATGGATGGATGGATGGATGGATGGATGGATGGGTGGAAGGGTGGATGGGTGGATGGGTGGATGGGTGGATGGGTGGATGGATGGGTGGATGGGTGGATGGGTGGATGGATGGGTGGATGGGTAGATGGATGGGACAGGAACTGGATCCCATCACAGCCCACTAACACATGCACATTCTTTCCAGCGCGTGTAGATCCCTGGCTCCAGGCTAGGCACAGAGCAATGCTGGGTAAATACTGATTTAGCTGAGACATCCCTTCCATCCACCCTCACTAGGCATCCCCTCACCATGCATCCCCCCGCCCCGACCCAGGACAAGGACAAAAAGCCTTATCTGCCCCAAGAAGCCTCAGTGCCCACCCCCCTCACCTGGACACTGTTTGCAGCAGTCAGTGGGGTTGGCACGGACAGGCTGGGCACAGGCCAGCCGGGGACACTGCACCTTCTCACAGTGCACCTCTCCAGTGCCCCCCTGTAGGGATCCATTGAGTGAGGGGTATCAGGAAAAAGGAGGAGCACGTAAGCCTCCTGCTTCCTCCCTCTCCTTTCCCATACCTCCAAAGTAATACATCCCTGGCCTTTTACTCAGAGGCCCTGGGCTGGGGCTTTTTATGTACCTGAACTCAAATCCTCATTGTGGCCCTGCAAGGTAGGTGCTACCACATCTGCTTATGGGAGAGGAAAGTGAGACTCAGGGACGCACAGAAAGTGCCCAGGGTTACATGGAGCTAGTCAGCTGGCAGAGCCAGAGTTCACACCCAAATCAGTCCGTGCCCTTTTCCTTTATAGGAAGCCAGCTCTCAGAGCCCAGGGAGCTCTTCTCATGTTATTTTGATCCTTGAGCCCTCCTCACCAAGACTGGGCTTTCCTCTCCTACCAGCCCCCTCCCCAGCTCTGCAGACCCGCTGGGTTCCAGCACCACAGAAGACTGGGTGGCCATACCTTGCAGGTGCAGACAGCACACTTAATTAAGCCAAATGGGGGCACGACAGGGTGCCACCGGGTGCCCGCTGCCCGCCAGCTCCGGTCGCCATCAAAATAGCAGCCTGGTGGGGGACAGTGCCCAGCTGCCATTAGCACTGAGTTCATTGGCTGGGCCCACAACCCAGGACTGAGCCTCAGGCCAACCCCACAGTAGTCTAACCACAGGGCCCACTTGTGGGCCAGTGAATCTGATGAAGTCTATCAGGTGTCACTTGTAACCTGTGCCCCTCAGCCTCCCTCCACCCCCATAAACACTCTCCCCCTCCCACCACCCCCCCGCGTCCCACCCAACAGCTCCTCTGGATTCCCTACCCCTCCACGCCCACTTCTGCTCACCCTCTCCAGGGTCCCTGTTCTTCGGCAGCCCCGGCAGGTCGCCGACATCTTGCTTCTCTGTGGATCCAAAGTAGTGAAAGCAGACGGTGGCCCCCTCCTTCCCTCCGCAGAGGCCTCACGCCCACACGGTGGACCCTCCATTACCCTCTCCGCTCCTGCAGGGCACTCACCCGGGCACACAGGGCAGCACTGATCCGGCGCCTGCACCGGGCTTGGGCAGCTGGTTGGCGGGCACACCATGGGGTCACAGATCACCGTGCGTCTCTACGGGGAGAGGTTGGGGGTTGACTGCGATCCTGACCCAGAACCCAGGCCCCAGTGTGCTCTTCCAGGGCCTCCTACCTGGCAGGTGCAGAGCGAGCAGAGCGGGTCATAGTTAGGAGCCCAGCGAGCCCCATGGGGGCGCTGCTGCCCCTCGAAGAAGCAGGTGTTGGGGTCTCGGAGCCGCCCGGGGCCACCAGGTTTGGCTGGCGCTGGGGCATCTGGGCCTAGCACAGCGGGCAGCGCGGCCACCTCGGCCACCACTGCATCCAGAGCCCCGGGCACCCGTATTTCTTCGGCCCCTGCTGCCGCCAGGCGCAGGCCGCCCGCCTCGCACTGGTTGGCGATGTGCACCTGAGAGGAGAGGCAGGTTGAGGCAGCGCCCGGGCTCCCCCTTGCGTCTCCACCAGCAGCGGCCAGTCAGCCCAAGACACCCTGAGCGCCCCTCAGCCCCAGGAGGATGCTATTATCCACGGCAATCATCCCAGCTGCCAAGGACAGATGGTCAGCTACTAGCCTCACTAAGTACCTCGTCTGGCTTCAGCCTCCCGACCAGTGAGGAGGGAGTGTGTGTGATTCCACCAGCCCCGGGGTTCAGAGAAAGCAAGGGACTGACTAAGGCACACAGTGATAGCCCAACACTGGACCATCCCCACCGGCCCGCACTGCCTGCCTACCTGCCCTCGCAGCTCCCCTTGGGGGCTACCCTTGGTGGTGATCAGCAAGGAGGCAGAGCCCTGTGCCAGGTGCCGCAGCAGCTCAGGCTCCAGATCCTTGACCACGCCCTGGGCCTGTGAGTAGACAGAATCAGGGGCGGGAACAAGGCACTCTAGGGCTGAGCCTACCACTCCCAATTCGCGGGTAAGGACACTGAGGCCCAGGGAGATTAAGTAAGGCCTCCAGGATAGCAAAGCCCAGCGGCGATGGTGTAGAGCTCAGAAGCCAGGTCTCTCTAGCCCCGATTCCATGGCAACCCACCCCACGTCGGGGGCTTGGTCCATCCCACATACCCCTCTGGAGGTTCAGGATATTACATACTATCCAAGAGATCCCACCAGAGTAGGATGCAGGAGAGAGGATGGATAATAAAAGGCTGAGTCAGATTCATACCCGGGTCTGTCTGACTCCTGAGGCTGCCTGCTCTCTGCTTCTCCTGCCAAAGGCCCACACAGCCTTTCATGCGAGAAAGTAGATCTTTTCCAAACTGCCTCCCACCATCACGTCCTCACCTCTGGGCCATAGAATCCCTTCAGCAGCCGCCGGGGCCCTGGCATCCCAGGAGGCCCGAGGAGGTGGGCAGTGATGGTGCCCTGTTCTGAGCCACCAAGCCCAGCCAGCAGCACTTCATAGTGCAGGTGACAGTGGGTATCCAGGGAGAGCCAGGCATGCCCTGCTGCCTGGCTCTGCACGGGGGGCAACACCAGGGCTCCTGCCAGGGGCACAGGTAGTGCTGGATCCAGACAGAGGAGAGGTGACAGATGAGAAGGTGGCCTAGAGCAGCGACTCAATCCCGGCATTCCCCGTCTCCCCCAACACGGACTCCACGAGCTGCCAGGCACTGTCCACAGGCCCAGGGCTGGGGCAGCAGCAAGTGAGAGCCCTGCACTGTGTGTGGTAACAGGGAGGGTCTCCCGGCAGGGCCACCCTACACATCCCCACCTTCTCCAGATGCCAACTGGAGCTCAGGCACAGAGAAAGACACCACGCCAGGCTCTGGCCCTCTGGCACCATCCCTCACATGCTTGAGTCACAGGTTAGAGGACACCAAAGGGCAGGCAGACCCCTGGAGCACTCACTATCATGGCGGGCGCTGTGCCCACTGTAGGGCAGGGCAGCCACGTGCCCCCGCAGCTCTCCATCTGGGAAGTCCTTGGTGCCCACGTTCAGGAACAGCTCATTCTGCAGCAGCATATGAGCCCCCCGGGCACCCAGCCCAGGGCAGACACCCACAGCCTGGGGGGCAGGGAAGGGTGAGCCCCAGCTGTAGCCCGCCGGGTCCCAGATGAACCCCTCCTCAGCTTTCACACAAGCCCAAGATTCTGAACCCTTTCCATGTTTTGTGCCCCCACTAAACCCATACACACTTCCTCACACCAGTAACACTGGATAAGAACCTGGCGGGCCCAGGTTCAAGTCCCTTCCCTGCCACTTCCTACCTATGCAACCATCTTGAGGAGTTATTTAATCTCTCTGATCCTTCACTTCGCCATCTATAAATGAGTACTGTGAGGGCCAAAAATAACAGAAGCAAGACAACCAGTACAGTTTGTGACACGTAGAAAGGCTCAATAAATGGCAGCCACTGCGATCACGTTTGCTATTACGTGATCTGCTGCACTGGTCTCCCTGTATAACTCCTTCCACTTGACATGAGCTTCCTGAAGAGAGGGGCCACATCTGATTTTCTTTGTACTGCAGTCTTTAGCCTGAGACTCACTAAAAAATGTGTCCAGTGAATCAGTGCATCAGTGAGAGAGCCTGTGAGTGAGTGAATGATGCGGAACATCCCTGCTCATCCAACATGGCTTCCCACAGCCCCCGGCACTGTCAGCTCTGGTGCCTGGGACCTGCGGCTCTGCCCTGCCTGAAGCACTCACCGTGTATCCTCCCGGCTGGAGTCCAGCCATGTGGCACAGGACAGTGTGCTGGTTCCTCCGCTGAGGCTTGGTCTCCAGCGTCATGGCCACCACCTCGCTGCCTGTACCTACCACCTGTACCTGGAGGGCAGGGTCAGGGAGGGCAAACTGGAGTAGCAGAGAAGGCCTGGGCCCTGAACCATTGCAGGCCAAAGCCCCGCCCTGCTCTGCTGCCCTCCCACCTCCTCCATCCCCCAGCTCTTACTTGGTAGATCAGGGAGCCATTTCCTAGCAGTGTAAGGCTGGCCGAGCCGGCTGCACCTGTCTGAACGGGGATCAGGGCATCGGCCCCACAAAGGACACTTTGCAGAACTGCAGAGGGGCAAGACAGGTGGAGGCAGGCTTGCTGCATGGCCATTCACATCCCCAGCCCCCAGGATCCCTCCTATACCCCCCCAGCCCCTCCTCTGGCACTTCTCTGTGCCTCTCAGTTGTGTGTGCCCGGGGTGCCAGGCTTCGCCCTGCCTCACCATCACAGCTCTGCCTGGCAGCAATGTGTCCACTGATGCGCAGCCCTGACCCACTTGCCCTCTCCAGGGCCATCTGCAGCTCCCCCAGCACCAGCCAGTCCATCTCCTGGGCTGTCAGGTTGGGCAGCACTTCAGCAAAGCCCGGCTCCTGGGGGCAGAGCAGGGTATGGTGGGCACAGCAAGAGGCCAGAACCGGTGGCAGTAAGAGCCAGATCCTTGCTCACCTGGGCCGAGGCATTGGCCTGGAGCTCTCGCAGTAGCTTCCCCTGGTGTAGAATCTGGAGCCGCAAGGGAACCTGGGCTGGTCCTGCAACAGCCACACATGTGGATACCTCTGAAACATAGGTGATCTCCCTACCCTCCTCCTATGTGCTGCCCCCATTCCACTTACCCCCACTCCTGGCTTCCAGCAGCCCACGGAAGAGCAGCAAAAAATGCAAGGAGTCCTCTGTGTCACTGAGCGTGAGGAGGGCAATGCCCCCTATGCCCTGCTGTGGGGGGCCTTCCAGGGTCAGGATGGCACTGAAGGTCTCTGGGGGAGAAAGGACCATAAGAGCCCACCAGAAAGTCCCCTCCTCAGCCCACTCCATTCCTGGGGGTAGAGAAGACTCCAAACTTCACGTCCAGGGGCTGTTTGCTCCCCTCACCTGCGGCCAGGGCCCGATGCCGGATGAGAGGCCCCCAGACCTCCCCTGAAGGGTGACTGGGTGTCACGAGTGCCACATGCAGCTGTTCTGCCCTAAGGAGCCGCAGAGACAACCGAGGCACTGCTCGCCACACCCCACAGACCTGGAACAGAGAGATAAGAAGACTCTACTCAGAATGCAGGACAGGCCTGCTGAGAGGCCCATGTCTGGTGAGGAAGGAATATGGGAAGCTGCCCCCAGGCCCTCCTAGGAAGTTTGAGAAGGGGCCCTGGAGCCAGATGCCAGGGTCCAAATCCTGGCTCCACCACTTACTAGCTGTGTGACCTTGAGCAAGTCACATTCTGCTACTGAGCCTCAGTTCCCTCATCTGTAAAATGGGCATCATAATGTCAGTGCCTTTCTCCCACTGGGCTGTTGTGAGGACCCAAGCAGGTAATGCAGAACATGCTCTCAGCACAGCGCCCAGACTGGATAAGCACTCATAAACGGCATCATCTCACCAGGCCATCTTGGGTAGGGGCTGCAGGGTGTTCAAACAGGATGCTGCCAGTGGAGTCTGAGAAGCGGATTCGGGTAGGGCGGTCCAGCCTGGTAATGAGAGTCCCCTGAGCACAGACTCCGAGCCTGAGCCAGAAGCAGCCCCTCCAGCCTCCCCAATTCTCCCTCCCTGGCCCCCAGCTGACCCCTCCTCCCTCCTTCCCCTTTCTCACCGCCGGTAGGAGATGGAGAACCGCAGACTAGAGCGCAGCAGTGACACTCGGGCCCGTGCCACCGCTTGCGACCTTGGCCCTGTCAGCAGCGCCACGAAGTCTGTGAGGGAAGGAAGATATCCCTAGTACCGCCACCCGCTGCTGCAGCCCGGCCCCAACCATGACCCCGGTCCTCACTTGCGCAGCCCCTGCCTACCCGTGTGGCCATCTCCACGCCCCCGATCCTCAGCTCCGGGCTCCCCGCGGTCGCTGTAGCTTCGGTGCTCTGGGTCCCGCGGATACTCGAAGGCCAGGCCCGTTGGCTGCTTTTCCGGACCGCTGCGCTCTGAACCGGGGGTGGGGGATGCGGGTTTCAGCTGGGCACGAGGAGGGCCAGTTGGCCGCTCCATTCGCTCCATCCGCGTGGCCCAGGACCAAGCATCGCGGCCCTGCTGCCCTCCTCTCACCGCGGAGCGGGCCTTACCCTGGGGGCAGGTCTGGCAGCAGTGTCCGGGCAGCTGGCGCGGCTGCCCGCAGGCCAGGGTTGGGCACTCGGGTTTGATGTTCTTGCAGCTGACCCTGCCCGCGCCCCTTGCGCGGCGACCCCACTGAGGCTGCTCGCAGAGAAGACGGGAAAACCGAATGAGGGCAATACGCTGTTGGTGAGACTCAAAGGCGAGCCGAGAGGAGGCACGGGACCAGGGCAAGGTCCTCCCACGGGGTGAGACTGCTCTGCTACATACAAGCTGCATAACTCTAGACAAGTTACTTAACCTCGATGGGCCGTAGGGTCCCTATCTGAAAAATGGGAGTAAGGATAGTATCTATCTAGCATGGTTGTACTAGGAGTTAAGCGAGAGACAGACGAAATGGAGTTGGCAAAGAGCCTGACACACAGTGGGTGATCAATAATAGGCAACACCTGAGACTTGAAGGGGGCTCTTCCTCCCAGCTTCCTCCGTCAGAAAAATATCCCAAGTATCTGCAGACTGACTTCTCTTTCTTCAGCAACTGCGAGTCCCTCCGGCGTCCCAAGACCCCAGCGGTCCCCGACCCGCGAGGGCCCCGGCCACGGCCATTGGGTCCACTCACCGCCTCGCAGGCACACAACACGCAGCGCATCACCCCGAAGGGCTCCCCCAGGTCCGGGTGCCACGTCTCGTCCAAGGCATAGACCTTCCCGCCGAAGGAGCAGCCTACGGGGACGGACTTGGCTGGCGGCAGCTGTCCCGCTCCTACCGTGTACCCGCCCCGGGCGCTGCCGGCCGGGCCCCGGGTCCCCCGGCGCGACGCGCCTCGCGGCCCCCGCCCACCCCTCCGGGCCGCCCGCCGCACCGAGCCACCTGCACCCGGCGCCCCCTCCGGGCGGGCGCAGACTTGCCCCGAGCAGGACTCCCCGCCCGCGCCTCCCCCAGGGCGTCCACCTACCTGCTGCTCCCCGAATGGGCAGCGGCTCCTTCTCGGGCCGGATGGGCAGCGCTGGGTGCTCGGGGCCGGCGCCGCGGGCCGGCCGGGAGCAGAGCAGCAGCAGCCCGAGGAGCAGCAGCGGGGCCGGCGGGGCCGGGAGGCTCGGCATGACGCGAACGGGACAGCTGGGGAGGCGGGAGGGAGGAGGGAGCTGGAGAAGGAGGAGGGAGGTGGGAGGAGGGCCGGGCCGGGGGCGGTACGGCGGGAGGGGGCCGGGGCCAGGGCCCGAGCTGTGCGGCTAGGGGCTCGTCGGGCGGCCGCGGAGTCGGCGCCGGGCCGGGTGGGGCGGGAGGAGCGGCCGGGAGGAGCGCGGGCGGGCTGGCGGCCGCTGACCCGGGCCGTACGCGGCTCTAGTGCCCCGGGCGACGGCTCTGGCCCGTTTTATGCCCCGCGCCCGGCGCCCCGGCCGGGGGCCTCCTCCTCAGCAAACGGGGCGGCGGCGGCGGCTCGGCGAGGGGCCGGGCTGAGCCCGGGGGGTCCGGCCCAGCAGCAGCGGCCCGGATCGCGAATGGGGGAGGGGAGGGAGGGGCTGGAACCGGGCAGGGGAGGAGGGAGGGGCTGTAGGAGAAGGGGGTGGGGAGGGGGAGGGGAGGGAGGGGAGGGGAGGGACCAGGGGGCGCAAAGACGGGAGGAGAGGCGGGTCTGGAGCCCCCCCCCTCCAAGCTGGACCAGGAGGTGCGTGTCCGGCCCAGGATGGGAACCCCAGACCAGGGAGGGGCAGAGACTGCCCGAGGCCTGGGCCAGCCACTGGGCTAGGACTGGGTTCCTGCAGGAAGGATGAAGAATTGTCTTTAAGGATGACTACGTGCAGAAAAGGCCCGTCAACTCATCTTCGCCTGACGCTGGGCCCACAGCACCTCTCAAACCCCACACCACTCTCACTGCCTAACCTGTGTCCTACCTCTTCTCTGAGCTCTCTCCTCATTCTACTGTTCCCCAGGATAGGAACTTGGCCAGAAATAGACAGTATCCCCTTTCTGTCTGGTGACAGTGTTTCTCTCCCTACTGTTACCTGCGCTCAGGCCCATCCAACCATCATCATCCCCAGCCTGACGCACTTTCCCACCCTCTTCCTTCACCCTGGGGACCCTGTGCCTCTCCACCCTACCCACAACCTCTTTTGTCTTGGTTTCCTGGTCATGACGGGCTCCCTGCCCCCTCCCACCCCCACTCTCCCACCATCCTCCCAACCATCCCGGCACCCTCCTTCCTAATCTTGGGAGGCATCTCGTCTGGCTGAACTGGAGAATTCTGGGATCTAGGCCATACTCTTTAGCAGACAGCCCCATCCTGGGGAGGAGGAGCAGGACACAGCCTGAGGAAGAACTGGGGGGGAGGGGGTGATGGGAACAAGGTCAGGCCAGGAGGCCCCTGAGGACGGACTGTGGGGAGAGTGGGACTGAGGGGAAAGCAAAGGAACTAGAGCCAGGGCCAAAGGAAGAGGGGGGCCAGCGGGAGGTATTTGCGGGGGAGGTTCAGCAGCTGTCTTTCCTAAGACAGGGACACATGGGCCTGGTTATTCCTCTTGTCACATGTGGAGTGGTAGGAGATGGAAGAGGGAGAAAGACCAGGCAGGCAAAGAGGGCACTGGCACAGAGATAAGTGGGCTTAGCCATCGGAGCCACTGGGCCCCAACAGAGTGGTACCTGAGCACAGCTTAATCCAGCACAGGCACCCTCTCAGCTTGAAGGCCTCTCAAACTGTCCAAACTGCTTCCTGGTAACACTGACCCCTGACAGGGTCTTCTGTAATACAGGCGACACCCACATTCCCATTTGCAAAGGGGGCATAAGACATGACCCCCAGAGGGTTATTGGCGAGAAAAGCAGGAAAGCAAGAGTCCTAGTAGATTTTAGCAGCAGGTGTGGTGTCCAGGGAAAAGAAATTTGGACAGCCAGGAATTGAGAGACCCACCATTCTAAAGCCAGACCTCCGTGCCTCTTCCTCAGGGACAAAAGTGTCCTGCCAGAATCCTCCTGGAAAAAACCTGTTTCCCTCCCATCTTCTCCCCCAACCAGGTCCCAGATTTCCCATCTCCTAGGGAAAGACAGATCCCCCTGTTCAAATCCTCTGTGTGGTGTGCGTGGGTGGAGGATCTGGGGCTCCGCTAGTGAACCATGGTCCAGGCAGGGGCTCCAGGTCCTGCGCGGGTGGGAGGAGAAGGCGTCACTTCCGGGGGCCATTGCCAGTGTCTAGTGGCTCCCTGCTCTCTGATTGGGCAGAAGTGGCCTGGGCAGGCGTGTGACCCCACTGCCCTGGAGGGGCTATGCCCCAACGCCACCTGTTTTCCTACCCATCTGCTCCCCAGAGTGCCGCCTGCTCCGCACCTGGGTCCTGGAGCCCTTCTCCATCCGGTGAGTGGCAAGCAAGGTTTGGAGTTAAGTGAGGGTCGGAAGGACAGGAAAGAGGAATTGGGCTCTCTGCTGGGGGAGGGGCAGGCAAACTGGAACCTGCAGGCACTGACCTTTGTCGAGAAGAGTGTAGCCTTCCCAGAATGGGAGGAGCAGGACAGAGCAGGGGTAGGGGGTGGGGTGCTGGGTTCTGAGGGACTGATCACAGACTTGGTGGAATACAGCACAGTCGCGGCTGGCCCTAAGGAAAGGGGACATGGTCCCAGGGAGAAAATAAGAAAGGAGGTGTTTTTTTGGACTTAGGGAACATAGCACCAAGCTGGACGCAGCCCCAATCCCCATTCTTACCCAGTCATTCCTAGTTAGCTCACGAGGTTCTGAATCCTGGGGCTGGGGAAGCTGGGCCAGGCAAGCCAGGGCACAAGGAGAGGGTAATGGGAGGAGGGCTCATGCATGTTGACAGACCTACAGGAAATCCCAATATTGAATCAGGTGCAGGCCTCTTTGCACAACTTGTGAAAGAAGGAGGAAGCCATGTGTGGGGTCCTGCAAAGGAACCGGAAGGGGTCTGCAGAGGGGGCAGGGAGGAAGGTGCAGGCTAGGAGACAGATATGGTGGGTGTCTAAGGCAAGGTAAGCCCTGCAAGGTGTGCATCATCTCACCCAGCCTGTGCTCATTCCTGGGCAACTTGCTTCAGGAAGGAAGTTCCAGGACTGTTAGCCCATCTCTTCACCTTGGATAACCCAGTATTTCAGAACTTAGAATGCAAAGAAAAACTCCAAGAGGCTTTGTATGTTGGGGTAAATAGAAAAAGAATGAGAGGTTAATTTCTCCTACACCACCTTCTCAAGCTTTTAATCACCGACCTTTAGTAGTTAAGTTTCATTTTTGCCCAATTTCCCTCCTCAACCCCACTCCCCAAGCTACCCCTGAGCACATTGTACATGTTTGCTAGCTCCTTGTCCTGGCCCTGTATCCCATTTCCAATCTCTTCTCCAGACTTGTGCCACAATACTTCCCTTCTCTATCCCCGTCCCAGATTTTCTCCAACCGAACAGGGTTGCTCAGACTTTGAGGCCAATTAGATGTGTGTGTATATATCCTGTCCTGCAGCTCTCGGCAGGGGGCAGGGGCACCAGAGCCACCTCAGACGTCCTGAGGAGCCCTGACAAAGGGGAGATGCCATACGCTACCTTCACAAGATGATGTGGGAGCAGTCGGAGCTTTAGCAGTTTTAGGCTGGTCAGCATCTCACACCCTCCCAGCATCTGTTCCACCAGCCAGGCAGAGTGTTTTCCTTGAAACTCAATAATGTTCATTATTCCTGTCACTTGCAGGATAGATTCTAGACCCTCCTCCTTGGCCCACCTGTGCCCCACCTGTGCCCCACCCCACTCTGCCCAGAAGTGCAAGAGCCCAAGCCGCCTCCATGGCCCCAGGACGGATTCAGGGGAGAGGCCCCATACAGGGAGCCACTCCAACCAGACAGCCTGGCCAGAATGGAGATGACTGGTAAGAAAACCCTTGAGAGGCCTAGGGCCAAATCAGAACTTGGTAGAGGGGAAAGAGAAAGGAGATGTGCTGTGGTGCGGGGGCAGGGGGGACCTCAATCTCCCAGGAATAAGGCCTCTGAGAGGCAGATTCCGTGGATTTCAGGTCTGGGTCCTAAGTGGGAATTCCTGGACCACCACCCAACAATGATTTCTTCCTTATCCACCCCTTTCAACCTCACCTCTCCTCATCTAAGAATTGCTCCTCGTGGTCATGCCTCTCCTAACTGCAAGACTAACTCTGTCCAGCCCGGCTCCTCCTGCCTGTGACCCCCGACTCCTAAATAAACTGCTTCGTGACTCCCATGTCCTTCACAGCAGACTGGTGAGAATCCCCAAGCACTCTCCCCACTATCCACCTAACTGGTGAGACACCCTGACTCCTATCACTTCCGCTCATTCCCTCCGATCACTACTCTTCTAATATTGTCTTCAGTAAGACCACTCCCCGCCTAATTACCACCCCTTTACAAGGATTATGGTTTACAATCAAACGCCCTCTTAAAAGCTCTAGTCTGGTTATATTTCATGGAAGCCTGTCCTGGTAATTGGGCCACCATAACCCCCTCTATTTCAGTGCCCTCTCCACCATCCCCCCACCAATCTTTTTCAACAGAGCCAGTGCCCAGACGTTAACCCTTTGTCCACACCCGTCCTGCTGCCTGCTGTGGACTTCAGCTTGGGAGAATGGAAAACCCAGACAGTAAGAAAGCCATCCTTTCCCTTGGTTTCCCGAATCCTGTCTTCATGTGTTTCCTACTGATTCCCATGGATTTTTCAAAATTCCTGAGCTCCCTAAAAAGATCTCACCTTCAGCTTGGCCACCCTAACCCAACATACATTCTACTATGGGGATATCCTCTGGACAAGATGATGGCTTGTGGTCCACTACGTAAAATAGAGTCAAAGTTGACCACCATGAAAAGCTGGATAGAAGTCTCTCATGGCCATGCTTTTGACCTATTTCTGTTCAGCCTTCTTAAGTCGGTGTGAAGAAGCAAGACTGATCTGTCATCCTCAGATGACACAAAACTGGGATGCACAGCTAAAATAACAAAAAACAGAATTAAGGTTCAAACTGCTAAAAGCCTAGGTCAAAAACAAGGTGAAATTTAACAGAGATGTATATAAAATTCTAGATGTGAAAAGTAATTGAATAAAATCCTATTCCAGCTTTCAGGCCACAGTGTCCCTACATACCTCATATAAACTTCTAGCCCTAGTACTTACTATGAAAAGGACCTGGGAGGGTTGGATTGACCCCAAACTTAGCATTGTAACAACATTATTGAAGTAGCTACTTAAAAAGGTAGGGATCATAGGTGGCTTTAGATGTTTAACATCCACATTGTAGAAATATTCCTAAAAAACTCTATTCTGAGTGGACTGCACTTAAACTACTGCACTGAGCACTAGCCATCCTCTTTTAGAAACATGCTAATTTACTCAGAGGGACCATATTAAACTAGCATGTTTCCAAAAGGAGGAAAGCAACCTGAACAGTGAGAGGTTAGAAAATATGTTATGCAAGGAATGGTTTAAAAAAATAATAAAGCTTGTGTGATTAGCTTGGAGAAGAGTGTCAGTCTTGTGGTAGAGCATGAAGTGCTTCAGTCTGAGACTCACTCAGGAAACCTACCAGGAGGGAGCGCTGCTTAGAAGGTCAGCTCCTCTACCCTCAACATCCCTAGAATTCCCTTGCTTCCCTCAGGTCTTCTGGGGGATTGGGACAGGGAGGAAATGTAATTGCTAGTGATCCCTTGTAGCTCTAGCTCTGCCATTTATCAGCAAGCCCCTTTCCTTCATCTTTATAATCTTTATGATGGTCTTATATCTACATTAATTATTTTAAAATCATATGATCCTGGTTTTGTAGCAGAAAGAGTAGATTTGCAGCACTAGAACCAAGAGGTAAAAGCTATAATAGGGCAGATTTCAGCATAATGTAAGAAAAAAAAAAAAAAAAGAGCTTTTCTCACTGAAATTACATGTGAGACCAGGCTGCGTTACTGGACACTGGCGTTATTCAAGCAGAGGCTGATGACCAATTGTCGGGAGACTGAAGGAATTCCTGTACTGGGTGGGACCTAGGTCCTGTCCAATTCTCAGCTCCTATGATTCATTCTGCTGGCTACTCTTACAGGCTCCCCACCCGCTATTAGCATACCCTTTGAAGCTGTCGGTTTCTCTCTTCCATCTCTTTCCCAGGAACAGACCAAGGCACAGGACGTTCTGGGAGCCTCGACCCTTCTGCTGGAGGCAGTGATGGCAGCGCGGGGACAACTGGGACCCACTTGCCTCTCATCCCTACTGGTGCAGCTTTCTGGACAGGTCCGCCTCCTCCTTGGGGCCCTGCAGGGCCTCCTAGGAACCCAGGTAAGTCCCCAGTCAAGGGAACTATAGAAGCTGTCTTTCTTTTTTGACTCGGTCCCCTCAGAAGACCTGAGGGAAGAAAGGGGAA
Source organism: Delphinapterus leucas (assembly GCF_059928025.1). Lineage (NCBI taxonomy): Eukaryota > Metazoa > Chordata > Mammalia > Artiodactyla > Monodontidae > Delphinapterus > Delphinapterus leucas. Next base: position 83,034,753 of record NC_143132.1, read on the forward strand.
TTTTAGAAATCTTGAGGGTGGAAGAGCTGACCTGCTAAGGAGTGCTCCCTCCAGCCACAAAGCCTGGGTTCTGGTACCATATCTTTCCCACATAGACAGGGAGGCATGATATCTGGCCCAGGTCTCTGGCCTCAGGCCCACCCTCTGCCCTCAGCTTTCTGCGCAGGGCAGGACCACAGCTCACAAGGATCCCAGTGCCATCTTCCTGAGCTTCCAACGACTGCTCCGAGGAAAGGTGCGTTTCCTGCTGCTTGTAGTGGGACCCACCCTCTGTGCCAAGCGGGCCCCACCTACCACAGCTATCCCGGGGAACACCTCTCCATTTCTCATACTGAACAAGCTCCCAAACAGGACTTCTGGATTGTTGGAGACAAACTCCAGTGTCTCAGCCAGAACTACTGGCTCTGGACTTCTGAACAGGCTGCAGGGATCCAGAGCCAAGATTCCTGGTCTGCTGAACCAAACCTCCAGGTCCCTAGACCAAATCCCTGGACACCTGAACGGGACACATGGACCCCTGAGTGGAATTCACGGACTCTTTCCTGGACCCACACCCAGGGCCCTAAGAGCCCCGGATATTCCTCCGGAAACTTCAGACATGGACTCCCTGCCACCCTACCTCCAGCCTGGAGAGTCTCCTTCCCCAGCCCATCCTCCTCCTGGACAGTACACACTCTTCTCTCCTTCACCCACCTTGCCCATCCCCACGGTCCAGCTCCAACCCATGCTTCCTGACCCCTCTGCTATCACACCCAACTCTACCAGTCGTCTTCTAGTTGCAGCCCACTCTCACTTCCGGAATCTGTCTCAGGAAGAGTAAGGTACTCAGGCACTGCCGACATCAGCATCGCCTCCCAAGTACAATCCCCTTACTCGGAGGAGAGGCCCTGGGAGACAACTGCAGCTATACAGGCATACCTCATTTTATTGCGCTTCATTTTATTATGCTTTACGGATACTGCATTTTTTACAAATTGAAGGTTTGTGGCAACCCTGTGTTGTCTGATGATGGTTAGCATTTTTTAGCAATAAAGTATTTTTGAATGAAGGTATGTACATTGCTTTTTTTTTTTTAGACATAATACTATTACAGTTAATAGACTATAGTATCATGTAAACATAACTGGGAAACAAAAAAAAAAAACCAAAAAATTTGTGTGACTCGCTTTATTGTGAAATTCACTTTATTGTGGTGGTCTGGAACTGAACCTGCAATATCTCCGAGGTATGCCTTTACCAGATTTTCTGCTTTCACCTGAAACCCAAAGCCCTGGTGAAGGGAGACCTGCAGGACAGAAAAAGTATAATTTTTTTACTACATGCCATAAAACTACAAAAGCTATTTTTTTAAACTATTAATAATGTTCACCAGAGCAGTTAGTTATCTCTGGTCTATTTTCTGCACAAATTTATAACTTACTATTTCTCTGTATACTCTTTTTCATATGATAATTCTGCAAAGGCCTGGCCTGGCCTAGCTTCTGAACAGAGGTAGGGCTTATGACAGAAAAAAGCTTTGGTTTTCTGCTCAGAGCTAAGGTTAGTCTCTTTACCCCCTTTATTATCATTCTTAATCTCCTTTTCTTAGGAGATCCTTACTCTTGAGAAATGAATGAGAAGTCTCTCAGAAAAGCAGCTCCTAAGCAGTAGACAAAACTGAGACTGTATAAAGACAGAATAAAGGAGAGGACCCAAAAGCTACCTGCAAAGCGAGGGGAAGATGTTCTTCTCATGGGCAACAGATGCCCCCTCCCTGAGAAAAAGCTAACAGGAAGAGCCTTACACCCCAGGTAAGGCTGTGCAGACGGGTCAGTCAGACAAGATGAGACCTGGATGTGACAGCTGAGCAAACAGCCAGCACTTCAGCAGCTCAGCAGGAAGCTTCACCAGGCGTGGGTTCCTGCCTCCCTCCTGTGGAGGTCAGGGGGAAATGCAGGAAGTGGCTTGAGTCAGTCTCCTAGAGCTCACGCAGCAGGAGGGACAAGCACAAGTCAAGTGCAAGTTGAAGGCTCATTTCCCAATTCCCAGAAGTGTATAGTATCTAAAAAGCAACCCTGTGTGACACCATAAACTCTGCCAGGGGATCCCTAGAAAAGAAGCCCAGGCTTATGGGGCTTTCTGAATAAATGCCACCATGGTGCTTGGGAAGCAGAGGTTTATATTGCCCCAAGCACTCCACTGCAAGGTCAACACTACCTCCAGAGGTGTCTGTAGGAAAACTAATGGAAGCTTTTTCCTCTCCCACCTCAACTCCCCAAAGGACAGGAAAAGTTAGCATGTAGGTAGAGGAGCCAGAAACCTAGGGTTCCAAACACTACCACAAAACCCCAGGGTCATTAAAGGCATTCCAAAACAGTAGAATGAAAGCCAGTATGTCAGGAAACTTATGCACATTATCTTTTTTAACACTCACACATCTCTATAAGGTAGGTATTATCATCTCTGCTTTACGGATGAGGAAACAGGCTCAGAGAAGCCCGGCAAGTTCCCAATCGTTTCACAGCCTGTGAACAGGAAAAGAAACACCCTAGGATGACTTAGTCTGGAGCCCATACATTCCCCAGTGTGGTGCACTGTCCAGTATATCAGTCAGTGACTCTATTTATTGGAAAAAATTTCCAAGTCCTTAGGGAGTACACATCAACAGTTAAAGAGTTCTGAGTAGAAAACCAAAGCTCTTGGTGGGGTGACCAATTTAGGCATCTCCAGGTGTCTCCCCCTACCACCCCATGGACAGAACAGTTGCCATGGAGAAAAAGTCAACAAATGCACCAAGCTCAGAAGTGCCGTCCAAATCTCGGATGGTGTCAGTTTCTGCATGGGAGAAAAATCAGTTCATCCACACTACAAATTCCAGCATGGAGTCAAGAGAATAGTAAGTGGAAATTTTAACTTACTGAAATATTAAAAGTAGGTTAAATTTCATGATCAAATGAAACATTTTATGGCACATGAAAGCCAGCACCCAGTACAAGAGATGCCAAAGGGACCAGAGACAAAGAATTAAGGGTTTTCAGACAGTCAGCTGAGAGACAAAGATGGCAAAACTGCAAGAAGTATGTAGCCAGAAAGTTCCAGGCATCCAGTACTGGCATTTGACTTACCCTAGGGCAAACGTAAATAACCCATGGGCTTCTCCAGTGGGAACTAACTTGCCTCTACTGAGCATCTAACCCATTCCCAAATCATTCTATCGGGCTGATTCAGTCCCTTCTTCCCTTTACAGAAGACAAAAACCTGTTACAACGAGGATGCTCTTATCTCTATTCAACTGTACACCAGTTCTCTTTCTTCTGCCACCCCACGGCAGCTAGGACAGTCTGCTACACTACCCCTCAAACTATTAGCTACCCTGCAAACTGTTATCGGTAATTAGGTTCTCCCTTCTCCAACCTCTACAAAAAAATTTGACTGCACGGAAGAGGATTCTATAAAAATTCATCCCAACTCCCACTTCATCTCCTACTTCCCTCTCCCCTCACCCCCACCCCACAGTAAAGCAAAAGAAATACCTTTTCCTCCCCCCTACAGAGGCCATTCATTTTCAACCCATTTCCCTAAATACTATTTCTAACACCTCCTGTGAAGACCTGAAAATGATGGGGAAGGAAATACCCCAGGCATCCCAGCAGGAGGACCAACTCTCATGGCAAAAAAGGGAGATCAAAAGAGACAACTACTGGGCTTCCCTGGTGGCGCAGTGGTTGAGAGTCCCCCTGCCGATGCAGGGGACACGGGTTCGTGCCCCGGTCCAGGAAGATCCCACATGCCGCGGAGCGGCTAGGCCCATGAGCCATGGCCGCTGAGCCTGTGCATCCGGAGCCTGTGCTCCGCAGTGGGAGAGGCCACAACAGTGAGAGGCCCGCGTACCGCAAAAACAAAAAGAGACAACTACTTAATACACACTTACGATCTTTCTGGATTGTTACCCTGAACTTCCCAGGGGAAATCAGAGTCCCATGTACTGTCTGAGACCTCAAATGCCAGGCTGAAGACGCAGCTCCGATGCTGGAGTCCTTGTAAGCATCACCATTTCCTCAACTTTGTTCTTCCCCCACTGATAAATTAGTGACTGCAGTCAGACTGCTGTATTGTCCCAGGCACTGGCACTGAACTGCCAAACCTCATTGGTATTGCTGCCCTGTCTACTTCACTGGTCTGTGAGGCAGCTCCCTGTTCAGTGTCACTGGTAAAAACCACCACCAGTTGCCCTCCCTCCAGGTCACCACTAGAATGTAAAGCAGAGAGCTAACTCCTCCACCCGCTTCCACAGCCACCAAATCGTTCTTCCTCTCCTCTTCAGTGTTGTGTCCCATGCATGTGTCGAAAAGCCTCATCTCAAAGCTGGATGAAATGACGAACATTTCCAGGCTATGCAAGCAACTCATTCAAGTCAACGTGATCTGACTTCCTGAGAAACTGAAAGTGTTAGAAGAACACGAGCAGAGCTCCTTGCCTATTCAGGATTCTATGCCAAATGGGTGGTGCCCTCAGGAGCCAAAAGCACAACACTCTCTCTCCCAGACAGAAAATCACATTGGAGGATAAATATTGGGGGTAGTCAGCCAGGAGACGGAGATAACCCTGAACCCCGATACCAAAAGGTTGGGACAGATCCTACATTGACATGTGACCATCTGGCTGTGGGCCAGAAACATAATATACCGTAGGCGAACTGGAAAAAATGATTTTAAAATAAATGGAGAAAACTTTGCTAAAAAAGAGGGGAAAAGAGTCTGAAAAAGTAAACTTTAATTTAAAAAATCATATACATAAAACAACTTCTGATTCATTTTAAGCTCTCCCACTGGGTCTTTTGCAGGCAAGTCAGTTTCCCATTGAGTCCAGACCTCCTAAAGATGCACCCACAGTGGACAGAGAGCCAGCCCCTCCTGAACAGGTGAACAACAGCAACTGCTACTCGGGCTTGAACGAACGTCCATGACGTGCGTGACTAAGCAACAAGGCTGGCTCCCTGGGTGGTTCAGAAGGCCAGTTTCTTCATCAGCAGATAAACTCTGGAATCCACTTCAAATCCATGCAGATTGTTGGCATCACCCTGCAGCCTCATGAGCAGGCCCCCATAGGACACGTAGGCAGAGCTGAAACAGAAGACCCAGTCCCATGAGTCTGAGCTCCATAGCAACTGTTACTCAGCAGCTCTCCAACCCAACCTAAGAAAAAAAAGGCATCCTTCTAGAGTATTGTCATCAGGAACCAAATTGTTCTTTATATCAGCAAAGGTGGAAAATACTCCATGCCCAGAATAAAGGAAATGGTCAAATCAATTAAGATACATCCATTTACTGGAATGTTACATAGCTATTAAAATGTTTAGGAATAGCTTAAAATTGACATGGGGAAACATGTTTTACATAACATTAAGCAAAAAGAACAGAACAAAACATTGTAATAAACAACATGAGCTCAAAGAAAAAAGTACAGGGAAAAAAAAAACCCTAGAACATTCAAGAATGTTTATGTAAAAGATTCCCTCTGGTTATAGAATTATAGGTGACTTTTTTCCTTCTTCACGTTACTTCTCTGCTTTTCAAATTTCTTACAAAGGGCACATGTTGTTTTAATAAGATTTTAAAGAAAAGAAAAAAATAGTAGGGCAGAGAAACCAAAGAACTAGGGATTGGATTGCAGAGTAGCAAAACATACACACACACACACACACACACACACACACAAAAAGGCCTAGCAGTTTAATCACTTAGGCTGCATTTAGTTCTTGGAGAAGTAACCTTCCTTGGCATTTCACACAGCTAGATTACCAGTTTCTCATTTGGACCACCAGGCCCTGAGGTCCTGACAGAGGGCAAAGTGAGCAATCTACATTTCAGACTGAAAATTGTTCCCAAAACAGTTTCTTTCCGGGTCCCACCTAGGTCTGAGGTGCTTGGGGAAAGAAACCCAGGAAGCCTGAGCATGGTCCAAATTTTCAGAGCATAGTCCAAATTCTCACAAAAGGGAGGGGGCGAGGGCTCTCACAAGGCCACGGAACTTACAGGCGTGTTGCTGCTTCAGTAGAAGTTTCATCTCCCTCAATCCTGTACACTTTCCCATACATTACATACTCAAATTGGTCAGCCCTGTGGAACAATAGTGGCAGTTATTCTTAAATGTAGTTAACAACAATAAGAGGCCCTTTAAAAATGGTAACTGGTAACTAAGTGCCAGCATCGTAACAACAGGCACTTTCCAAACATAATGTCATTTAGTCCTCAGAGTAACCCTGTGAGCTGGGTATGACCATCGATATTTTACTGATGAGAAAACTAAGGTTGAAAGAGGTTAAGGTTGGACTTCCCTGGTGGCGCAGTGGTTAAGGATCCCCCGCCAATGCAAGGGACACGGGTTCGATCCCTGGTCCAGGAAGATCCCACATGCTGCAGAGCAACAAAGCCCCATGCGCCACAACTACTGAGCCTGCGCTCTAGGGCCCACATGCTGCAACTACTGAGCCCCCGCTCCCTGCAACTAGAGAAAGCCCAGGCGCAGCAACAAAGACCCAACGCAGCCAAATGAGAAAAAAGAAAAAAAGAAAGAGGTTAAGGTTATTCAACAAATAAGTGGTAGAGCTGAGATGTGAACTGAGTGGGGCTCGAAAGCCTCTGCATCACACCAAACTCCCTCCCAAGACACAAGGCCCACAAAGCCTAGGTCATTCAGTGGTCATTTCCTCTGCCATCAAAAAGCTGCAACTCACACTGTAATCACTGCTTTGGATAAACACCTGAATGTCTGAATTCTTAAGTGCAGCAATTTCCTTAAGGTTACATAGATTCTGCTGATAATCATTTATTTTATGAATTAAGTAAGGGTCTTTCTATACCACTTATCGACTTAGTCCGCAGGCATATTTCAAGTACTCCCTGCTCCACTCCCTCACCTGGAAGGCCTATCATCTGTAGGGTTGTATTCACCATCATCCAGAGTACCATCTTCATACAAAGTACTGGCTATGACCAACCGGAACTTGTCACCTGAAAAATAACAGCAGCATCAGAGGGTGAAGAACAGCGGAAATGGCAAAAAGCCTCCTGCTGTTGTTTATGTTCAATACTTACCCAAGTCTACAGGGTAAATCTGAATGTTTACATCTAATATGAGGTCCATCTTGAAAGATTCACTCTCACAATGCAGTCGAGACACTGGAGGGAAATAGGGAAAGAGTGGCAGAGGTCATTGCCTGGCCCAGGGCAGACCCTACAGCGCAGGGCAGACTCCTACTTCGTGGGGGCTGGATGCAAAAGAATACTCAATCTAACCCAACCTGTATCCACTGGCCTCTCGTAGACGTGCAGGCTCAATCAGACCCACACATGCAGGGACTTCCCTGGTGGTGCAGTGGTTAAGAATCCACCTGCCAATGCAGGGGACACGGGTTCGAGCCCTGGTCTGGGAAGATCCCACATGCCACAGAGCAACTAAGCCCGTGCACCACAACTACTGAGCCTGTGCTCTAGAGCCCATGAGCTACAACTACTGAGCCCACATGCCACAACTACTGAGCCCTCGCGCCTAGAGCCCGTGCTCCGCAACAAGAGAAGCCACCACAATGAGAAGCCTGCGTGTAGCAACGAAGACCCAACGCAGCCAAAATTAAATTTAAAAAAGAACCACATATGCAAGAAGGAAAGGGGACACAAGCTATGGCAAGCGGATAGAATCCCCAGAAAAAGATCCTCTGGCAACAAATAATATCCAGGTCCTAGGCCTACCTAGGTGGTTAAGAAACAACCTGATTTGGGGCAAGTTATTCATTCATCCAAAGGTTTTATCTTTCTGTGCCAGGTGCTCTGCTAAGGGGATTATCAACTTGTGTAAGAACTGGGTTTTGTCCCAAAAAACATCCCAGTCTCTAGGCAAAAGAAGAGACACCAAAGACAATTATTGATCAATGACAGAATAAAGAGTTGTACACCAACCAGTCAACTCTAACTCCGAGAGGATTTCACAAAGAGGTAAAGACTCTGAGGGCGAAGGGCTCTGAGGTCGGATTATTCGCTGTACAGCCTTGGGTGGGTTGCTTTGTCTCTCAGAGCAAAATGGGTAAGACACCACCTACCTCATGGAGGCTCTTGAAAGGAATACGTAAGATAAAGTGTGTGTAAGGTGCACAGTACAGCGCCTAGCACAGAGTGGGTAGCGATTAGAAAGATGCCCGGAGAAAAGGCCATCCAGGCACTGGGCACAGCTTGTGTGAAGCCAGGGAGAGCCCGGAGTCTCCGTTTCCTCATCTGTAAAATGTTTCCTGAGAAAGGTCCCTACACCAAGACCTGCCGGTAGGGGTAGGCTACGTGAAATGGGTGGACGAGAGGCCCAGGGGCGTGTCCCCGAGATTAGCCCCTTCCCCCAAACAGCCCCTCCAAATCTTACTTACCTCGGTCAAACTTTTTGCCCTCCGGGTCAATGTCTTTTACATCAAAAATATCCTCAAACAGGATGCCCGCCATGGTGAGGGGGCCACGAAAATAGCGGAGGGGCTGAGCGCCCGACCACGACGACCAAGGGTACGCGCACCCCCTCGCGTGGAGGTAAAGAACAGAAAGGAAAAGGCAACGCTTCAAGAGCGGCGGCTAAGAAATAGAATAACGCATGCGCACGGACAAGCAGGAACGCGGCCACTTCCGCCACCTAGCTCTCGGGGCTTCTTAACTTCCGCCCCGAACGATTCTTTCCGAGAGGCTGCAGTATTAAGGGCGGGTCTCAGGTCCAAATAACTCCGCCCCGGGCGGCAACACGATAAGTCCCACCTCCGGCCGAGGCGGCGTCTTGTCCGGCTCTCTCCAGTGGCTCTACTGCGCCCTCTTCAGAAGCCAGGTCAGGAAGACTGGAATGCTTGGGGGCCTACCCAAGCCAGGGACCTTGATCCTTGGCCCAGAGAAGCCCGGCCCGTAACCCTACCGTGCCCGTCCGCCTGCCCGCCGAGGGCACAGTCCGTGCGAAGGGCGAGCGGAGAAGAACCCCGCCCCCAGGGCGCTGGCCCAGCAGGGCTCAGGACCCAGCCCCTCCAGCTGGCAACCAGGCCGGCCCGGGCCGGCTCGGCCCATATGGCTGTCACCTGAGCCGGGTCCGTCCAGTTTGGGAATTTGCCATGATGTCACCATGGGAAAGAGGAAAGCCTGCATCGTCCCCACCCCTACTCTCTTCCCTCACACCGCCCCTTCAGCAGGCATTAACACCCACCCACTGCCCTCCTTGAGCACTGCCCCTTAAGCTCGGTTCTGCCCTTTCCCCCCGCCACGACCCTCTCCTGGACAAGCTCTCCTATGTGCTCCTTCATCCTGACACAATCCTCTCCTACAGATACCACCTCTTCCTTTACATTGCCCCTTCCTCTAGGGTGCCGGCTCTCACACTTTCCCCTTCCCGGACACTGCTCCCTCCTCCTGGGAACACCCGCTGCTCCCACGTGCCCCTTCACCCTGGTGCTGCCTCCTCCGGCACACTGCCTGTTTCCTGGACACTGGCCCTTCCCCCTCACACTATCTCTGACACTGCCCATCCACCTGTGCTCACCCCACCCACTGCTCTATCCTTCTTCGGACCCTTACAGAGAACGCAGAGCGCAGAGCGCCAGCAGGCCGTTCCCCCTTGGCAGCTAGACGTGAGCAGCTACTCGGATTTCTCCTTGGGCCCTGCCAGGGAGAAGCGACCTCTGTCCCCCCACGCCCGATTCCCAGGCACCTAGACCTCCCTTCCCTCTGGCCTCACCCCTTCCCGTTTCTTCTCCACCTCCACCCCCGCACAAGCCGAAGGCCAAGTTGCTCCAAGTGCACCTACCCTCGGGGAGCCGCGAAGAAGGCAAAGAGAAAGGAAGGGGATGAGAGAGACCGAGGGTCCCAGTTCCAAGCACTCCCCTTCTGGGCCTAGCGTCCCCCTCCGAGTCCCCCCAGCTTTGTTTCTCACCCCCGACGGAGTGGAGGGGCCCTGCCAGGCCGGTCTGAGCCCTTGGCCCCAGCGAAGAAGCAAGAGAGGACGCCGCTCCTGAGGGATTGGGCCTGAAAATCTGACTTAGACGGCTCGGCAGCCCCCGGCCCCAGGCCCTACAGAGCCCCGGCGAGTCCCGCCCCTCCCGGCCGGGCGCGGAGAGTCACAGACCCCGCCCGGCCCCTCCACGTGCCAGTGGACCCGCCGCCACCCTGGCCCGGGCGCCGCTCTCAACCACCCGCCTCGGCAGAGACTGGGTCCGGCCTCACGCGTTCCAGGCGCCCCCTGCCGCCCCTCCCGAGCCAGGGAGGCGGCCCCAACGCGGACCCCGGCCGCGTTGGGCCGGCTCCCTTAGATGGGCCGGCGGGCGGAGCAGCACGGTGGGCACCGCCCTCGGCCCGCCCGCCGAGGAGGGGACGAGAGCGGGAGGCTGCGCCAGCGGCGCCCGCCTGGGGCCCGCCGCACTCTGCACTCGGCCGCCCAGGCTACAGGGACAGGACGGGTGTGGGCGCGGGCTCTGCGGGCCGGGAGGCGAGTCCGGGCCAGAGCCCGAGCCCGAGCCGCGGCGGGAGGCCAGAGGGCTGTGAGCGGAGATGGCGGCGGCGGCGGGGGCGGCGGCAGCGGAGGAAGGGATGGAGCCACGGGCGCTGCAGTACGAGCAGACCCTGGTAAGTGAAGCCAGCAGAGACCTGAGGAGTGTGCTCCCGGACCGCTGCTCCTGGTTACCCGTGGAAGCGCGAGGACGGGGACGGGGGCGGGGGGGGCTACCCTAACCCCGCCTCAGCCCTCTGAGCTGGGGAAACTGAGGCTCGAGGGCCTGAGAGCCTGGAGTGCTAAAGGGTGGAACGCTGCATGCAGGTTTCTGGCTGAGGCTGGGGGCCTGCAGACAAGGACTTCAGGTGCCTGTTCCAGGTGTCCTTCCCTTTACTCCCCCCACCAACGTTTTCTTTGCTCCTCCCCACTGCCCCTTGGGTCCAAGTCTCAGCACCCTACTACCCCTTCCTAGCACCACTCACATGCTTGAACTTTCTCTTTCTGCACTGAGTCTCCACCATCTGAGACAATCCTGTCTCCACTATGTGCATGGCACTGCTAGGAAGATGATTAGACCCAAACCCAGCTCCGGCCCTTACCCCTGGGAGCTGGCAAACCAGCACTAGCAGGAACCCCAAAGTGGATTCTCTGGAAAAATGTGGCCTGCCACCCTGGGGCACAGGAGCCTTACGGGAGGATGGGTCAAGCAGGAGTTGGGACCTTTGCTCATCTGACCCTGGGTGTCCAGCCCCACCCCCACCCCAGGGCTGTCCCTCAGTGTCATTAGAAGCAGGGGTCCTGGGGATCTGCGCCGACTCACAACCACCACTGCAACTTAGTGTTTGAGAAACATTTTGCTTCTGCTTGTGTCACTGGGGTGGGGGACCCAAACTCTAGGGAAGGGAGTGGGCCTTGTAACTCTTTTTTTATCAGCGTGGGCCGGAATTTGCCCAGGAAGGAGGCAGGGAAGGAACTTCTCCAGGAGAAGGGGGCCCGGGCTGTATCTGAGGCTAGGAGGTGCCCAGTTACAAGAAAGAGTGACTGGATGAAACACGATGACAGGGAGAGGTGGCAATGGTGAGGGTGGAGCGAGGGTAGGGGGTAAGCCTCTGCACAGGGTGGGATGTGTCTGTCAATCTGCGTGGGACGCTGGTCTAGCAAGCCAGGCACCAGCTACCTCTCCATCTCCTTCGTCCGGTCTCTATCTCTGGAATGAGTTCTCAGGGTCAAGCTCTCTCCCTGGCACTCTGTGCTCCAGCCTCTCCCTCTTGTCCTTCCGATCCCTTTGTCTTTCTGTCACTCACTCACCTCCCCCTCCTGCGCTGTCTGCCTCTTTATTACTCTACTCTCTCTCTTTTCCTCCTCCCTTCTTCCCCTCTGGTTTCCTTCTCTCTCTTCTCTGCCCTTTCCCCTGGACTCTCTTTTCCCCGGACTCTCTTTTCCCCCTTTCTCCTCCCGCTGGTTCCCTCTCGTCCCTTTCCTGCGCTCGAGCTCTCTCTCTCCCTCTCTCCCTCTCTCTCTTTCCCTCCCTCCACCCCGCCCCAGCCCCAACAGGAGCCCTTTGTGTCCCGAAGCTCTGCGGGTGGCAGCCGGAATCTACTACTCCCTGCCCCCCAACACACACCCAGCTTGGCAGGTCTAGCCACTGCTCAGCCACTTTCGGATCCCATCACCCCAGCATTCACGGTCACACTCCAGTCATCAGCTTCTGCTATCCCCCAACCCACCACTGGTCTCAGGGCAGCTCCAGAATGGGGCTGAGGCCACCAAGCACTCTCTCCCCATCCAGAGAGGCTTTCCACTCCCAGCTGGGCTGGCAGGCTGGTGGGGGGTGGGTGTGGAGAATGGGGACAAGGGGATTAGGGTGGGTGGGAGGGTGCAGCTGAGTCGGTTCCAAGCCAGAGGCCCAGCAGGAACGTGATAAGGATTGGGGCCCCGCCTGTTCCTAGGCCCAACGCAGCTGCCCCCGGTTCCATGAGGCCCTTATTGTTACCCATATGCCCTTGACCATCCCCTATTCTCTGACCTTCCCTCCTCCCACTTGCAGACTGCCGTAGGTTTTTCCATCTTTTCCTCCTCTGGGGCTTTCCCTCCCACTCCTCCTCAGTGCTCCATGCCTCCCCAGGCTTGTGAGAAGGGGACCAATTATTCTGCCACCCCCAGAGCTGTGTCCCTGTACCGTGGCTGTCCCCATCACTCCAGCCAGGACAGCCCCCACGATCTGCAGTGTGCATTGTTCCCACACCCCAAGTGGGAAGCGTGGGTTCAAGAAGGGGTATATAATGTGGGGACTGGGAGAAGGGGAGTTGAAGCCCCAGGAGCCCTCCCTCTGTCCCCACTCGGCCCATGTCTGCTGACCCCCATCTTCCCTGTTTCTCAGATGTATGGCCGGTATACTCAGGACCTTGGGGCCTTTGCCAAAGAGGAAGCTGCTCGGATCCGTCTGGGAGGGCCCGAACCCTGGAGGGGTCCACCTTCCCCTCGGGCTGCCCCAGAGCTTCTGGAATACGGACAGAGCCGTTGCACCCGATGCCGTAGTGAGACCTGGGTTGGGACAGGGGACTTGGCTGTGCTGTGCTGAGGGGGTCCGAGACCATTAGAGCTGCCTGTGGGGGGCGGGGGGACAGGGGTAGGAGCACTTTGGTGCCAGCCTCCCCTTCTTCCCTTCCCTGCTCCCAGTCTGTACTGTACACTGCCATAAGTTCCTAGTGTCCAGGGTTGGTGAAGACTGGATCTTCCTGGTCCTGCTGGGGCTCCTCATGGCACTGGTCAGCTGGGCCATGGACTATGCCATTGCTGCCTGCCTGCAGGGTGAGGACAAGGGCTGGTGGGGAAGGGCTAGGGAGAACCAACCTGCCTCCTTTATGCCACACTTGTCCATTGACCACTTCCCCCGGCCAGCCTGACTGCCCCATCTTCAGGCATAACCACTGCCACTCCCATAGGCCACAACTTGTTGCCACGCCTGTCCAACTGACCCTCTTACCTATAGTGATCTTTGTCTCCGTGCATGCCCTCTAGCCCCCTCCCTACCCCTTGTGCCTGTGCTCTGTGTGATATTCCCTGGGACACCTTGTCACACCAGTATGTCCAGTGGCCAGGCGGGGACTGGATGTGCGCTTCGGAGCTCCAATGGCACATCCTCTCCCCACAGCTCAGCAGTGGATGTCCCGGGGCTTGAACACTAACCTCTTACTCCAGTATCTGGCCTGGGTCACCTACCCCGTCGTCCTCATCACTTTCTCTGCTGGATTCACACAGATCCTGGCTCCTCAGGCTGTTGGTACAGTAGAAGAGAAAGAGAGGGCAGAGATGGGACCTCCTGAAACCGGCACATCAAATGACTGTCTGGGATTGTGCCTTTGCAGGGTCCGGCATCCCCGAGATGAAGACCATCTTGCGGGGAGTGGTGCTCAAGGAATACCTCACCCTCAAGACCTTCGTAGCTAAGGTTATCGGGCTGACCTGTGCCCTCGGCAGTGGGATGCCCCTCGGCAAAGAGGTAAGTGCAGGTTGGGGAATAAAGGAGTCCATCAAGTGGAGGAAGAAGCCAGGCCAAGGTCAGGGTGTGCCCCTTCCCCACTCACCACCTGCTCCCACCTCCCAGGGCCCTTTTGTGCACATCGCAAGCATGTGTGCCGCTCTCCTCAGCAAGCTCCTCTCCCTGTTCGGGGGCATCTATGAGGTAAGGGGGACCTCGGGAGAAGGCAGAGGGCAGGGACGGGCTGCTGAGCCCACGCGAACGCACGCCGACTCCCCTTTCCACCGCTCTCGCCAGAACGAATCCCGGAACACAGAGATGCTGGCCGCCGCCTGTGCCGTGGGAGTGGGCTGCTGCTTCGCGGCACCCATTGGAGGTGGGCAGTCAGGTCAGCCCCAGCCCTGCCCTTGGGTCTGAGACGATAGGCCAGGCTCAGGCCTCAAGGGGCGCTCTCCTTGCCCACACCCCGCCCCCGCAGGCGTGCTCTTCAGCATCGAGGTCACCTCTACCTTCTTCGCTGTGCGGAACTACTGGCGGGGCTTCTTTGCCGCCACCTTCAGTGCCTTCATCTTCCGGGTCTTGGCAGTCTGGAACCGTGATGAAGGTGGGGGGACCTGGGGCATGAGAGGAGCCCTGAAATGGCTCAGGTGGGGACCTCCGAGGCTACAGCCACCTCCCTCTGCTACTCTGCTTCCCTTCAGAGACCATTACGGCTCTCTTCAAAACCCGGTTCCGGCTTGACTTCCCCTTCGACCTCCAGGAGCTGCCGGCCTTTGCTGTCATTGGGTGAGGAGCCGAGGGAGCTGAGGTGGGTCAGAGAGGAGGAGGTAAGAGAGGGGAGACCTCCTTTCACCCAGGTGCTTGTTCCCTCTCCAGTATTGCAAGTGGCTTCGGGGGAGCGCTCTTTGTCTATCTGAACCGGAAGATTGTCCAGGTGATGAGGAAGCAGAAGACCATCAACCGTTTCCTCATGAAGAAGTGAGTTGACTCTGGGGCACTTTGGGTTGTGTGAGGGTCGTGGCCTGGGGGAAGGGGGGTGACAGGTGAGATGGTAGATAGTGGCCCAGTCAAAAACAGGCACTCAGTGGTGCTTTCCAGACTGAACGTTTTGACTTTCATTTGAATTACCTGAAAATTGGCACTTTTGGATTTTTAGTCAGTGGCAGAGGGCATTTTGGATCAAAGGCTAAGGCTTCCTGTAGGCTCTTGGCCTGGCCCAGATAGCAATGATGCTCCCTGGAGAATGTTTGAGTCTTAGTTCTTCCCTCATGGAGCACAGCTCTCTCAGTTGTGACCCTGAGGATTGGGAGTGGGGAGACCTGAGACATGACTTCTGTTGGGACTGACGTCCTTCAGGGAAGGGGCAACCAACTGAACCTGCTCCCTTTGGCACCTTCGGTCAACTTCATGAGTGACCCCGGCTTCCCCCAACACCGACCTTCACTCTTTTTTTTTTTTTTAACCTCTTTATTGGAGTATATGTTGTGTGACCTTCCCTATTAAGTCACCTCGGAGAAACAGAGGCAGAAGAAACTTGAGCGTGAGGGGAGGCGTCACGGCTTAGAGGTGTCCAAAGAGGGCTGGGGGGATGAATTTTCTGCTGGTGCTACCCACTTAGGGAGTCAGGAGCCAACAGAAAGGCATTTGGGTTCATTATAACCCTGGATGGCCATCACCCTCAGAGACGTCATATCATGGATGGCAAAGGGGGCCTTC
Source organism: Delphinapterus leucas (assembly GCF_059928025.1). Classification (NCBI taxonomy): domain Eukaryota; kingdom Metazoa; phylum Chordata; class Mammalia; order Artiodactyla; family Monodontidae; genus Delphinapterus; species Delphinapterus leucas. The sequence goes on from NC_143132.1 coordinate 83,050,426, forward strand.
TTTCAGAACTGTGTGCTTTTATGTAAGAGCCAAGGCCCTGCTGTGACCTCAGCCCTGAGGTATGTGAGGGCACCCAAGCCTATCACCAGTCTGTAGTAAGTATTTGATGCTATGAAATCTACATCTCTAGACGCCTGCTCTTCCCGGCTCTGGTGACCCTGCTCATCTCTACTCTGACCTTCCCCCCTGGCTTTGGACAGTTCATGGCCGGACAGGTAACCCCAGGCAGAACAGGAACTTGTACTTTCTCTTGGGATGCATCCCTTCTAAAGCCAACAGTCCCTGCTCTCCTGTGGGCCCCTTTCCTTCATCCTGTCTGTCCCCCAGCCTGAGGCACCCTGTTCACCTACAGCTCTCACAGAAAGAGACACTGGTCACCCTGTTTGACAACCGGACGTGGGTCCGCCAGGGCCTGATGGAGGAGCTTGAGCCACCCGGAACCTCACAGGCCTGGAACCCACCACACGCCAACGTCTTCCTCACCCTGGTCATCTTCATTCTCATGAAGGTGGGGCTCCTTATGTATAGCCAACATAAACTTACTAGGTGTGGGGCACTGTTCTAAGCGCTTTCCGTATGTTAACTCCTTTAAGCCTCACCACAATGCTGTGAGAAAGGTACTATTAGTACCCCTGTTTTAAAGATGGGAAGTCGAGGCACAAAGAGGTTAAGTAACTGGCCCAAAGTCACACAGCTAGATGGCAGGGTGAGGATTTGAACCCAAGCCACCTGGTGCCTGAGTCCTCCTTTCCTTCACCTCTGGGGGATTCCAAGATAGCTGGGAAGTTTGTGCCTGACTGATAAGCAAGGTAGGCTTCTGGGGGTGGAGCTGGGAGCTGCCTGGGGCCTGGAGGTGCCTCTACCTGTTTGAACGACCTCCTGCCTGCAGTTCTGGATGTCTGCACTGGCCACCACCATCCCAGTGCCCTGCGGGGCCTTCATGCCTGTCTTTGTTATTGGTGAGTCCTCAGCTGCGGTTCTCCCAGCCTGCACCCTCTGGCTGCCCCCTGGCTGTCCCCTGTCTGCCTGGGAGCGGGTTTTGGTCCAGTACCTGCCCCCGCCCCTGCCCCCGCCCCCGCAGGGCAGTCCCCTGCACTGAATGACCCACCGGCCCCCTCCCCTACCCTCTGACCCTCTCTCTTCCTAGTGTCCCTGCCCACCCCCTCCACTACCTGTTTCAATTCCCACCCCCCTCCCTGAAGGAGCAGCATTTGGGCGTCTGGTGGGCGAAAGCATGGCTGCCTGGTTCCCAGACGGGATTCACACAGACGGCAGCACTTACCGGATCGTGCCTGGAGGCTATGCAGTGGTGGGTGAGTGCTGCAGGTCCCCGTCTGTCTTGGAAAACCCCTGGCTGGGCCACAGGGCCAGAGGCTCTGGCGCCCCCTGCTGGCAGAAACCAGGCTTCTCTCGGCAGCAGAAGCCCACTCCCCAGGATTGTACTGGGCAGCCCAGAGGGTCCCTACAGGACTAGCGGGTGGGGTCATCTGGGGCCTGGGCACCCTGAGGAGACTGAGGGTGGCTGTCCCCAGGGGCGGCTGCGCTGGCAGGAGCAGTGACACACACAGTGTCCACGGCCGTGATCGTGTTCGAGCTCACAGGCCAGATCGCCCACATCCTGCCTGTTATGATCGCCGTCATCCTGGCCAACGCCGTTGCCCAGAGCCTACAGCCCTCGCTCTATGACAGCATCATCCGAATCAAGAAACTGCCCTATTTGCCTGAGCTGGGCTGGGGCCGCCACCAGTATGGAGGACTGGGTGACAAGGGGGGAGCGGTTGAGGGGCAGAAGCCACCCTAGGGCTCCCTCCCACCCACCTCCAGCAAGGTCTTCAGCCAGTGAGGCTGGGAGACCAGCCACCCTGCTCCCTCCTGGCCAGAGCTGCCCTTGTCCACTCCCTGGGGGAGCTGTGGCTGACCCACCCCATCAGAACGAAGGCAGTAGGTACACCTCGGCCCTTAGCCCTTGTCCCCATAGGCTCTGGGGCCTTCCTCACGGCCCTGGGATAGTAGTGCTCCGGGCTACCCTCCCCATGCTGATGGCAAACCACGTGCCTCTCTCTGCTCTCAGGCAGTACCGGGTGCGAGTGGAGGACATCATGGTGCGGGATGTTCCCCACGTGGCCCTCAGCTGCACCTTCCGGGACCTGCGGTTGGCACTGCACAGGACCAAGGGCCGCGTGCTGGCCCTAGTAGAGTCCCCTGGTGAGACCAGGAGAGGGCCCAGGTGCTAGGGTCATCTGCCCGGGTCGCTGCTCAGGAAGGGGGAGGGGCAGGAGCTCAGGACCAGTCTCCTTGGTTCCAAAGGCAGTAAGCTAGCAAACCCAGCCAGGGTTTCCCTCGGGAGTGTGGTTTGTGTCCAAGGCCCCACACTGGGTGTGAGAGAAGGTCAGGGGGGTAGGAGGGCCTCACCCCCAGCTCCTGAGTCCTCCCACCTGCTCTATCCAGAGTCCATGATCCTCCTGGGCTCCATCGAGTGCTCACAGGTGGTGGCATTGCTGGGGGCTCAGCTGAGCCCAGCCCGCCGGCGGCAGTACATGCAGGAGCATCGAGCTGCCCGGACCTCTTCCCCCTCCGATCAGGAGAGTCCCCCCAGCCCTGAGACCTCCCTCCTCTTCCAGGTGAGGGGAAAAGCCCCATGGCAGGGGCACCCAGACTTCCTAAATGTCATTGTGTAGACTGTTGGGGAGGGTGACTTAGAGGTGGTCCAAGGCCATGGGCTCCCCAACCCCTTCCTGCCTGTGCAGGTGAACACAGAAGACTCGGGCTTCCCTGCAGCACGGGGGGAGACTCACAAGCCCCTGAAGCCTGCTCTCAAGAGGGGGCCCAGCAACACCATGAACCTCAAGGAGAGTCCCACAGGTGAGCCCATCTGCTAGCACGATGGAGCCAGAGACCAGCCCCGGAGATGCATTAGGGTCCCTGCCCAACCTTTTTACTGGAGCACATCCCAGCTAAGAGGCTGCCCAGATGGGCCAGGAGCAGAACCAGGACACCTCTCCCCTTGCCCTCCTCACCTCTCCTGATCCTCTCCAGCAAGGATGACATTGCCCTCAGGGCCTTGTGTTTGGGAACACAGGGAACATGGAGCAGGCAGGCATCGCCCTCAGAAGCCTCTTCTGTGGCAGTCCGCACCCCGAGTCTGCTTCAGAGGTGAGTGGTTAGAGCCTCTCCATCTGGCTCTTTCTCTCCAGCTCTCTCTCTGACGCTGAGACCACCTGTCCATTAACCCTGCAGTGCCTGCCTCCACTCTCCCTGCCCTTCTTCCCTCCTGGATATCAGCTGTCCCTGCATTGTGCCCTTCCTCCCAGCCCCACCACTTTCCACTTTCCCTCACCTCCCTCCTCCCTATAACATCAACTCCTCTTCTCTCTGGTTTGGCGCTAACAAAGTTGGAGAAGTCGGAAAAATGTGACAAACGCAAGCCGAAGCGGGTCCGAATTTCCTTGGCGGTAAGTGCTCCCTCTCTTCCTGCAGCTCAGGAGCACTAGACAGGGAGGGCCGGGCTCTAGGCAGGGTAAGCTTCCCCTGAGCTGGTGAGATACACCACCTCCCCCAAGCCCCTAGCTGCCAACCATCCTTCCTGTCTCCTAGAGTGACTCGGACCTGGAAGGCGAGATGACCCCTGAGGAGGTAAGGTGTTCCTGGACTCTGGACTCTTCTTCCTGAGTGTGTTCAGTCATCATGTTGGCTGCTGTCCCCATGGGAGGGACCATGGGGTAGGAAAAAGGGCAGGCCAACTTTCAAGGAGGTGAGAGCAGCTTTTGGTACTTTCTCCCTAACCCTCCTAGTCTTGTCCCCTCAGATTCTAGAGTGGGAGGAGCAGCAACTAGATGAACCTGTCAACTTCAGCGACTGCAAAATTGACCCTGCCCCCTTCCAGCTGGTGGAGCGGACCTCTTTGCACAAGGTAGGGCCAGAGGCCCGGGGCCGCCTGGGCTCTCAGGAGCACAGGGTGGGGAGCTAAGTCCTCCCACAAGTTTGGACTCAAGCCAGTGGGGAAAAAAAGAGACAGGAGAGAGTGGGCTCTGTGCTAAGATGTTTTTCAAACACATTGCTTCAAACGATGGGAGGCCAGGAGCAGGGCCCCTTAGCCTCTTCCTGCCTATGGTGAAGCCAAGCATCATTTTTCTTCTGCTCAGCCTTGCCCCCAGGGAACTCTGGACCAAAGCGGCAACAAAGACAGGGCTGGAACTGGGTGGAAGCCAGAAGGCCTCTGACCTTCTAGAGTCAGAGCTAGGCAGGAGGCTGCCAGCGCCTGACAAGGCTGATACACCCACGCTGAAAAAAATGGGTGAGAAATAGGCAGGATAAGAAAATCTAATAAACAAGCGAACAAACATCCAAGTAGGATTGGGGACACTGCAGAGAAGAGATAAACAAAGATGAGAAGTGCCTAGTGGGGGGCTTGGAATGTCAGACCCCAGAAAGTCTGACTCAGTGTAGGCCAAAGGAAAACTGGTAGAGACACAGGAAGATAGCTCAGCAGAAGGGCACAATGGCCTGCATAAATGCAGAGAAAACTGGAGTGCAGACAGGTTGCCGGTGGGTGAGGCTGACGCTGACAGAGGGCGGGGGCTGTCTTTGCAGGACTGCCTCGGGCCCCCCAAGAATGGCGCAGCCGGCATCATTGGGCACCTTCAGGCCTCTGAGCAAAGGCAGGGAGTACAGGCACACCCAGCAGGCTGCTTGGGCAAAAACCAGGGGGGTTTAGCTAAACTGTTGACAGATTTAACGTGCAAGCCTCTGAGCACATTAGACGGGGGAAAGGGGAGGAATTTTCCCAAGGTCTGCAGCTTGGGCAGCTAGCTTAGACACAAACTGTGCCCAAGAGCCAGCCTAGTGCAGACAAGCAGGGCAGGAAGAACAGGGGACAAAAACAAAAAAGCAAAAGGTAATAAAGGAACGTATAAGCCTTTGGGTAAAGACCTCGGATCAAGATGAGTGGGGAACTGCAGTGCAATTGCAAGAAAAAAAGAAGATAGGCCTGTGAATAATACATTTGGCTTTTATTTAAAGCCTTTCTTCCTAAGACCTCTAAAGCGTTTCTGTCACCTTACTTAATCCTTAGACATCACACTGTGATGATGATAATGCTGACGTGGTTTTTTTAGTGCCTGCTATATGCCAGGCAGTGGGCTAAGCTCTTCACATGTTTAATTTAATCCTCACAACCACCCTGTAAGATGGGTATTGTGATATTCTAGTTTTTCTATTCTAGTTTTTTTGTTTTGTTGTGTTTTTTTTGTCTTTTTGGTGGTATGCGGGCCTCTCACTGTTGTGGCCTCTCCCGTTGCGGAGCACAGGCTCCGGACGCGCAGGCTCAGCGGCCATGGCTCACGGGCCCAGCCGCTCTGTGGCACGTGGGATCTTCCCGGACCGGGGCACGAACCCGCGTCCCCTGCATCGGCAGGCGGACTCCCAACCACTGCGCCACCAGGGAAGCCCAACTATTCTAGTTTTTATGAGGACATTGAGATTCTGAGAGGTTAAGCAGGTTGGCCAAGGTTACACAGCTAGTAAGTAGCAGAACTAGGGCTGGAATCCAAGATGGTCTGACCCAAAAGCCTGTGGATTTAACCATGTTAATACACAGGGAAGCTGAGGCAGTGAGGAGGTTACTTGCCCGAGTCAATATAGCAGAGTCAGGCCCAGAGGCCAGATTTCCTGGCCCCAATCCCAGGATTCTGTCGGAAGGCAAAACTCACCCTCTCCCTGTCAATTCACTGTTTCCAAGCCCAAGAAGTATGGGCCCTCCAGTGGGCTCCCTGGTGTCTAATTAAATGAAAATGAAAAAGAACAAAGTAGGTGTTTGTTGCAAACTTAAAAATCAGAGGAAGAAATGAAGCCTTTGAGGAACCAACTAACAAAAGTATAAAGAACTGAAAGTGATAAGAACATACAAGATGAGAATTCAAAATGTCCTCGTAGGCCTGAGGAGTCAGTAAGTAGTAGCCCAGTGAAGTCCAGGAAAGGAACATGCAGAGGGAAGAGGAATACACTGGAGACTATTTAGGAACCTGTGCCACTGGACGTCCCCGTACCATCAGAGTGCCTCATTCATTCAGGGCCGCCTGCAGAGCAGCAGTGGGTGGAGGGGGGAAGCTAGAGTGCCAGCGGGCTGAACCCGAAACCTTGTCACATTTCTTAGCCTCTGTGCCTCACTTTCCTTCTCTGTAAAATGGGATCGTTGTGCCAACATAGGTTTTTCTGAGGATTAAAGTTGATAACATGTGAAGCACTTAGAACAGTGCCCAGCACATAGTAAGTATTCAATACATGTTAGGAATTACTGCTACTACTTATACTGAGAGGTGAACAACAGGAGACTTTAAAAGATGGTGTCGTGAGGGAAGGGCTGAAGCGTGGAAGAAATGGATGTTCTCAGAAAGGATGAGTGATTATCTGAGGCTGGAAGCTGGGGTGGCTGGCGGCATCTGAGGCTGGAAAGACAGGCTGAGGCGAGTTTGGGAAGGGTCTTAATGGGCCATTCTGGGGAGTCTGGGGTCTAACTCAAGTTTGAGAAAGCTCTTAGGATGGCAGAGCCAAGTTGGAGGGCAGGGAGGCAGAAAGCAGAACCCATTAGGATGTTGCAGCCCTGTCTGGCGAGGATGGTGAGGAGGTTGGGGGGAATGGCCAGGATGTTCAGAAAGTCAATCCGTAAGGCTTAGTGGGACAAGTGGTTTGGAACTCTAAAAAGCATATAGTCTGCCAGAAGCTCACTCTGATTAGGTTGGTGGAGAACAGAAAATCAATGGGAACTATTTAATAGGATCCTTGGGAGAAGCTGAGAGGGATTATTAAATGATAAGGCAAGGCTAAGGGATTATTGAAACAGGAAATATAACGATGTTTTCCTCTGAAGTCTTACGAAGAAATTAAAGATAACTTGTAGCACATAGGATTCAAGTTAGATATGAGGAGGAACTTGCTAACCACATGACAGTTATGACATAGGCATGGAAGGAGCACAGAAAAGTGTATTCTAAAACTGAACTTCTATCTATCTCCTTTTATAATTACTGTCATGTCTTAGATGGAGAATTTAGCACTGTATAATAAAACATTTTTAAAGTGTTAAGATGATAACAGTGAGTTCTGAGTAAGTGATACTCAGGAAGCTGGGTTATTAATGCCCATTTTGATTCAAACAGTAAGCCAAAACACTTACAAGTAAACTCAAAACAGTGCGATAAATGATGGGCCAAAAATTCCAGGAACTGCTGAGTCAGTAGAGTGTTTTTCAAGACATCTGGCCCAAGAAAATCCACTTAGAGCACAAGGGGAACTGCCTGACAATTTCTGAACCCTTGGTGATTACATTCGAAAGCCTTGGGGGAGGGCCCGAAGCAAGAAAAACATGGGGGGATGGGCGTGACTGTTGTCCTCCTGGACTGCAAGCTACATCTCAAAAGGACCCGGGATGCTACTTGGGCCCCAGAAAAGGCAAACTGTTTGAGAGATGTAGAGTACTGCAGGCCAAGATTGGAGGGGTACCAAAACTGGCCAGCCAACTGAGAGCCAATGGGAAGCATGTATCAGACGCAGAGGTGAGTTAGGGGCAGAGGATTCAGGGCCAATACCCCTAAGGGGGAGTGGGGTGCGTGTGGAACTTTGGTCCATGACTAATTGGACAGCTGCATGGGATGACTGGGGCTGTGCTTCCTCCTTCTATAATGTGATGAAAAGTGATCTGGGGCTGCAAGGCCACTTCTTCCTGGTGACCCTGAGCGAGTCACTTCAGCTCTGACCTTCATGTTGCCTCTCCTGTAGAATGGGTATCATACTTACTTCTCAGGACGCTACTGAAATTAAATGTTAATGTAGGAAAGACCTAGCCCGGTGCCTGGCCAATCATCTGATGTCGTATTTCAACAGTTGTTCTCTCCTCTGTCCTCCTTTCTAACGCGGGACAAAGAAGCCTTCCTCTGTCCCTTGCTCCATCAATGTAAGCAACACAAAGATTCCCACTATCAAGTTTCTGAGGCCTGGTTACAGAAACATTCTGTTGTTCTTTTTCCTCCAGTGGTTCTGTCCCCTTCCTCACCATCCATCCTCACCCCTTCTACTGCCCCCCACCACCTTGTTCTGGGTCCCTCTGGTCTATAATCTAGAGCTGTCCCCTCACACATCAAGTCCAATGTGTTTTCTCCCCACCCCGCAGACTCACACCATCTTCTCACTGCTGGGAGTGGACCATGCTTACGTCACCAGTATTGGCAGACTCATTGGAATTGTCACGCTAAAGGAGGTGAGATGATAGTGACCACTTCCACTTCCAAAAAGGCTCAGAGGCTTATGTCCAGCCACCTGGGGAAGTGCTGGGGAGGAGTCTGAGCAGGGAGCTCCGAGTCCACACATCTGATCCTCTCACCTTTCCAGCTCCGGAAGGCTATCGAGGGCTCTGTCACAGCACAGGGTGTGAAAGTCCGGCCGCCCCTTGCCAGCTTCCGAGACAGTGCCACCAGCAGCAGTGACACAGAGACCACTGAGGTGCATGCACTCTGGGGGCCCCGCTCCCGCCACGGCCTTCCCCAGGAGGGCAGTCCTTCTGACAGCGACGACAAGTGCCAGTGATCCCCTCAAGGGGTGGCCTGGGATGGCAGTGGCCATGGCTGTCGGCCCAGATCCTGCAGCTTTCCTGTTCCTTCTGCCTTGGGAAAACAGGAGCTCCAGCCCCGCTTCCAGACCTGGGGTGCTAGCGTCTCCTGGCTCATCCTACCTGAAATCTGACCCAGTGCCCACCTGCAGCAAATGTTCCAAGGGCAGGAAGGTCGGCACTGCCCTGACAGGGTGGGGGTGCGTTCACTTGACCCCTGCTCCCCCTTTGAGGGAAGGGGTAGAACTAATATGGGTTTATACTGGAACCTCCCGTGACCAGATGTATATAGAGATTTACAAAGATTTTTATATTAATTTAATAAAACAAATTCTTAAATAGAACAAAATAAACACCTAATGAGCCACTTCTATGTAGAATGCTTGTGCCCACCGGCTCTTGTTCTTACCTCGGGCCCTCTCACCTGCCAAAGCCTACAAGGCTCCAGATTCAGCAGCCACCCACCTCCCGACAGCCATGAAACTCCAGAGCCTGCTGTCCATGGAACGCAGGGTCTGCAGAGGCCACCGCCACCGCTTGCTCATCAACACCCTGGTTGGGGCGCAGTCCCCCAGTAAGGTAGCTTTGGCCTTTTGTTCAGCCAAGAAAGGCACTACCCTCTTTCCTCCCCAAGGAGAGACGCTCCCTCATGACTGTCACTCGTTGGCACCCGTCTTGCTGACAGCTGCCCAGCCACCTGTGTGGCCCCCTCGTGGCCCTCTCTGGAAGAACATCCAAATCACGGCTCCGTGGCAACCAGAGCCATCCCTTCTTCCAGCTCCACCCTAAAGAGAACTCTCGAGTGAATGGGGCAGCCCCCGGGCTGAGAGCCACCAGGACCCTGCCCACATGTCCTACAAGTAGCTGGGAAAGGGCCCAGACCCCGCCAGGGGGGCCAGGGAAAGGGCCGAGAGTACAGGCCTTCATCATTCCAGTGCCTCCCAGAGAAGATCCGACTGAAAGAACAGACCAAGACCCCTCTTTAGGAAAAAGAAGATTTAGAGATGATGGACAGGTGAAGCACAGCACGAGCCCAGCTGGGCGAGGGGCCCTTGGGGGGACAGCTCAATCCAGAGGCTCCAGGAGGGTCAGAACCACCCCCCACCCCAGGCGGGGGCAATTCTGTCAAGCACTACACATGGACTCGGAGGTGAGGAGAGAAGCAGAGGAGAGGCAGGGGGAGGGGGTGGGGAGGCAGGGCTCCCTCCCGCTCCACCCCACACAGCCCAGTCACAGCTGCCCCCATAGGGGTTCACATCACCCAAGGGGGAAATGTGCACGTGGTGGTTTTGATTTAAGAACATGAACATCACTGTCTGCCACAGCTGTAGCCATGCCCCAGGGGCCCCGGGCAACCCCCGGCAAACCCCAGGAGTGGGGGCAGGACATGCGCCCCCAGCCTGGCCCCTGCCTCCTCTGAACACTTTCATGCAAACACACAATGGAGGAGTGAGTGCTCCCAGGAGCCCTCCAGGCTTTGGAGCTCTGCTGGAAGCCTCGCCCGTGCTTGGGCACAGAGGCTCTGCCCCCAGCAGCGGCCAGGGGACACATGCCACCACCGGGCATGATTTGGGTCACTGTTCCTCTGGCTCCACCTCATCCTCGTCTAAGGACACCACCCCAGAAGAAGCTACGTCAGAGGCTTGCCGCTGCCGTTCCCAGCTGCTCGCTGGCGGCAGGCAGAGCGGCTGGCAGTCCTTGCAGGGGGCTGGCTCCTCCTCAGCGGGAGAAAGGCAGGACTCTGTGAGGGGCGAGTTGTAGAGCGAGTCCTGGGCCTCCAATGGGCCCAGGCTGCGGAAGGCACTTTCCCGGCTGTGGGGCAGTTTGGCGAGGAGCAGCTCGTCGCCCAGCAGCTGGGAAGCCAGGCGGGCCGGGGAGCCCAACAACCCGTCCTCCAGGCTGCACAGACTAGAGCACAGGGTCTCTGGGGACACGGTCTGCGAGCAGTCGCTCTCGGGTTCCACGGAGCCCTGGCGCATAGGCCGGGAGAATCGGTGGCCGGTGAAGAGGTCCTGGAGGTGGGGCCCCAGGGGCAGCTGCCCAGCCATGTCTGCAGGGGGAGAGAAAGAAGACAGCCCTGCTAGCCCCACTTCAATTGGCCAACCTGGAATGGAAGCCGCATCCTCTCAGCTCCACCCTCACAGGAGCTGAGTAACTCGGAGCAAGTCACTTAAGCTCTCAGTGCCTCGATTCCCTTAATAGTGAACTGGGGGCTATAAATTTACAGGGTAGTTGAGAGAACAACAGACTCTGGTACACCATATGAAACAAAATATACAGGGATACCATACATGGTGCAGGTTGTTCACTGCACAAGGGGAGCCTGTCCAAGGCAGTGAGTGAGGGCTGAAATTCAGCACTCACTCTACCCACCAAGCAACATGCTCTAGCATGGGTCTGTGCCCACCAGATAAAGACATGCCTTTTTCTAATTTGCACAAAGATTCCACATAGGCTAGTAGTGGCCTTGGATAAATGTTAGTTATTATCATTATACCAAGAGTCAAAGCAAGCCTGGAACTCAATTAAACAAAAACGCTTGTGGTTCAGGCTTCCAAATCAGTCCCCTCTAGACCACAGCAGCAGTCTCCAATCTGCTCTAATGTATTGCCCACCTTGGAGAACTTGTTAATTAGCTGGAGGGGTCGGGGCAGGTGGAGGCAATGATCTTCAAAGGCAAAGGGGGGGGGAAGGTGGCCTGTGAGGTTTGAGCCCAGAAGCTACAGAGAAAGTCAGCCATGTGGTTCAGAGAATGGAAGATGAAAGGAGGGCCTCTGCACAGCCGCACGGCCCCCCGCAGGGTCCCCTCTGCATGCCCTGGCCCAGAGAAAGGTCCACAGGCAGGCCTTGGCTGGAAGGCAAGGATGCTGAGCTGGAGCCAGCGGCCCTGTGGGCAGTCCAGGCCCAGCAAGCCTTCCTGTTTGCCTGGGGCCCCAGCCCTGTGAGGAGCTGTGCTGCTGCACTGCGGCTCCTCTGCGCTGCCACAGCCAGCCAGAAGCGGACCCTCTCAGAGAGCAGCTGCTGAGAACGTATCAGTGAGGTCTCTGGGCCTTTTTTTTTTTTTTTTTTCTGGTACGCAGGCCTCTCACTGTTGTGGCCTCTCCCATTGCGGAGCACAGGCTCCGGATGCGCAGGCTCAGCGGCCATGGCTCACGGGCCTAGCCGCTCCGCGGCATGTGGGATCTTCCCAGACCGGGGCACGAACCCGTGTCCCCTGCATCGGCAGGCGGACTCTCAACCACTGCGCCACCAGGGAAGCCCTGGGCCTTTTTTTTTTTCAGGACTGCAAAGCCCAACTGCACAGACAGGCAGAGAAGGCTCAGCACCTGTGGAAGAGGAACCACTCCATTTCCAACTGCTGACTGCCCACCCACAAGCGTAGATAGCCCACCTACCCCTTGAATGTCAAGGACCGCCTGGACAGAGTCTGTCCCTCTCCTCTCCCCTTCCACAGCTTGAGGACATTCTGGATCTCCCCTTCCAAAACAAAGGCCAAGCTCTGAATCACAGGGCCTATCAGGCAGTTCCAGCCCAGCTGGCAGCACTAGCAATGGGATGTCCCCTCACCTGAGTCAGTTCCCCCAGCAAAGTCCTCATCATAGGATTCATCGGTGGAGTCCTCCCCATCCACTGATGACCATGCCCGGAGCTTGGCTTCTGCAATGGCGAATTGCTCGGCCACTCCTGAGAGGAAGGACACAGAATTCGTTTAGCAGAGAGAATGAACTAAGACTAGGGCTCAGGTTGGACACAGGAGAGGGTAGACACAGGGGTGTAGAAAGACTCCAACCCCCACATCAGGCCCAAGGAGAGGCACATGAGCATCCCTGATAAACCCACCTGCTGCAAAGCGAGCCTCTTGTTCACCCTCACTGAGGTCTGAGTAGGAGGAAAAGGCTGATTCTAGGGCAGCGGGCGAGTCACTTGGCTTGCTCCAGCCCTTCCACTCAATGAGGTGAGCCACTCGGCCCTGGGCCATGGCAGTGGGCTTGGTCACGTGGTCCTTCACTACCTGGGAAATACCTGAAGGTGGGCCAGAGTGAGGAAAGCTGGTAAGGGGAAAGACCAGGGAGCATCTGGGAGGGAAGTGGTAGGGTCCACATGTGCCCTTGGGTGGGAGGAGGAGGCTGGGATTCACCTGAGAAAGAGAGGAAAAGGAAGATCCCAGCAAGAGCTCACAGGATACAGTCCCCAAGGGCATGTGCAAAAGGGCAAAGAAAGGACCAAATGGCCAGAGGCACGGGAGAGGGTGCATACCATGCAGGGAGGATCTGGCCAGCGCAGCAATCTCCTGGATAGTTAGGGCTCTTCGGGACTTGGGCAGCATCGCGACTGTGTCTCCAACATTCACCTTGGGTGACAGCATCAGAGGGTGAGTGCCCCTCTGACAGCAGTGTCCCCCAGATGCCCGTACTCCACCCAAGGCATCAAGCGGATGTGGGAGCCGAGAAGAGATGCCAGAGCATCTCAGATGGCCCAGTGGCTGCTGGGATATGTAAGAGGGTAAGAAGCCAGGATCAGCAAACTGTGTCCTCCCAGGGAGCAACAGAGACTCCGTCAGGCCCAAAGAAGCAGAACTACTGCAGCTAACCCTCCACCGTCCCAGCTTGCAGAGGGGAGGGAGGCAGGTTGGCAAGTAAACGGAGTGGGGCCTTTGAGAAGAGCAAAGAGGAGGGGACAAGGGTATGGGAAGAGGGACTTCCCTTCAGGTCCTCTCTCCCTTGCCCCTCTCCTCCTCTCAGTCTTCTGACCCCCATTCTAGCTGTTTATAGAGCCTACAGCATGACCAAAACCAAGCCCAACACCTTCTCCCCATATCTGGCCCTGCTTCCAGACTTCCTGACTTTGCATCACCCCACCATTCGCCCATTCAGCCTGGCTCCAAACCTCAGCTCTCCCCTATCTTGCTTACCCGTATCTGTTGTTAAGACCTAATGATTCCATCGCCAAACTGTCTCTCATACTACCCTCAACCATTCCACTCCCACTGCCACTGCCCTTCCTCAAGGGCAAGCCCTCAGTGCCCCTTGCCCAGATTAGCACAAGTGGTGGTCCCCCAAGTTCCAACTCACGCTGAGACTTGGAACACACTGTTTTCTCAGCCCAGAATGTTGTGTATGTAAGTGTTCCCCTCCCCCCTTCCCATGACTGTCTGGCTCTTTCTCATCTTTGGGGTCTTGGCTGAAATATTACTCTCTCAGAGGGCCTTCCTGGCCACCCTACCAGTAGTCCATCCTCCCTCTGCAGTCTGTAACAAGTCACCATCCTCAATCAACGTACCCCGTGTGTGTCATTATGGTCTATTTCCTGTGTTTCCTTATTTCTTGTTGATCTTTAGCTCTTTGAGGAATTTGGTCTCTCTCGGTCACTGCTGTACCCTCCTTGTGTTTAACATAGCGCCTGGTACACAGTAATCTCTCAAAATACATAGGCTGAATGAATGAGGCAAAGTATAAATGTAAACAAATAATTTTCCTGGAGTGCAACTGCTCACAATATGTCCCTATTTAAAATCTTTCCTGGACTCCTCCAAGGCCCAGTGAAGCGCAAGCTTCACAGTCAGGCACTGAAGGAACCCACTCCGTGAGGCCCCGGCCTCCTTCCAGGCCTGCTTGGAATCCACCACCGATCTCCTCTGCCCAGTAAAAATCCACTTCCCCACCTTCCCTCCAGGCAAAGGAACGCAGCTTTCCCCTGGGCGAAGAATGCCATCCTTGCCTGACAAAATGCTCCCTACCATTTAAGGCCTGACCCTCAAGTGCCACCTCCCATTACGTTTTCAGTCCAGTTTCTCTCTCTGTCCTCTTGGATGCCTGCAGCCCCACCTCAGCGATGCCCTTGCATCTCTCCTGAGGGATCTTGGGATGGCAAAGCCTGAGTCTGATTCACCTGGGTTCCTACCTCCACCCTACCCCTGGCTCAGCGCTCCTTGGCAGCCCGGGGAAACGTTTCCCTCAATGAATGAATGAAGTCAGAGGCACACGCCCCCTCCTCGGCATTGCCTAGCTCTCCTCCGTTACGTTCCCACCCCTCAGAAGAGGGACTCCACCTGCCACTTGACCTCAGGCCCACCGTGTCCCTCCCCTTCAGTACCTGGCTGACAGCGCCCCCAGGGTGGTGCCGGCAGCCTCTGGCCAGGCCTGGGGGGAGGAGCACCTGGTGGGTGTTTCCTGGCTCGCCCCCCTCCCACCCATCAGTCCCCCCAGCCACCGCCATCCTTGCCTGCGCTCACGCAGCTGCGGCCCAGGCCCAGAGAAAAGGTGTATGTCTCCCTGGCAACCCATCACCATGCAACAGGGTCTCCAGGGATACGGCCCGGGATGCGCTGACGTCAGGGCCCAAGGCGCAAGAAAGCCCGCCCGCTGGCACAGCGCCAAGCAGAGCAGACCGGCATGGGGGCGGCCTTGGGGCCCCGCCGGCCGGATAGCGCCTCCGCTCGCTCGCAGGAGAAGGGAGCCAGGAGTAGGCTGGCGAAGCGGGGTGCGGCACACCCTCCCCACTACCAAAACCAGGGGCCCAGCACCTCTGGCAAGTCCTGGCTGTCCACTGAGGAAGGGCGGGAGGACCGGCTCCAGCCTCGGAGGGTCCGAGCAGATCCCAAGGAAGATAGAGAGAGGCCCCGAGGAAGTTCGATCCACTCCACAGCCCACGCCGGATCCGAGGCCACTGAGGGGTGGGGGGAAGGCTTTTCAGCGGGGCTCCCACTTCTGCCGAGATCCCCATTTTCATCCGGGGTTGCCGTTCCATTTCTCCATACCACCTCCCCCACCTCCCAGAATATAAGCATCCACCTGGAGCGCTCCGCAAGTCTGAAAGCCCCCATCCCACAGCCCTGCACTTCAGGCCTCCGGGGGCCCTTTTGTGGCAGCCACTCCTCACCATCCTCCTCAAGATATATCGTGTCATCAAAGCCCTAGGTATGAAACCTAAACTTTGATAAATTCGGAATTTTCTCAGATTTCTCAGCCTACCCATTCCTCTTGGAAAGCACCCACAGTCTTCCACCACCATCACCACCACCAACTTGGACCCTTTACAGGCTTGCTCTGGTTCCTTCCTCTCGCCAGCCACAGCTTGTGCGCAGCCCTTTACTCTTCTTTTCTGACAAACCCGTGATTTTTTCTGACTTTCGCCCCAGTCCCCTAAGGCTTTTTCTTAATGCCCTGTTTGGCCCCAACTTGGTTGCTCCTATTTCAGCCTGGTTCCCAAAATCTAAGCCAGAGTAATTTTCCTCTTGCCACATAAGCATCCTACTCCTCAGCTTCCCATCACCTCCCAAATCACATCTGCGTCCCTGACCTCACCTCTGCGACTTGTCTGACAAGTCCATCGTCCTCCAGGCCCTTCACGCTGCCACAGAAACATTTTGCCCAGCACAGAAATCATAGGCATGCTGGCTGTGTTGATGCGGAGAACCAAAAGCCCAGAACTGCTCCAGGCTCAGCTCCCAGTTCTGTTCCTATTTTGGCTCCGGATGCTGAGCCAGTCCCCTCCCCACTTGGAACCTGTGCCTAGTCACATAAGGAGAACACTTCTGCCTCATGGCTTTGAGGAGGTGGGAGTGCCAGGGCCCAGCTGAGCTCTCTGGAGCTCAGGGAGATGAGGCTCATATCCCAGACAGTGCCAACAGGCAATGTTGTGCCAACTGACCTTTAGCTGGAGCAGCCGTCTCTGTCCCTGAGCCTCAGCCAGCTGGTGGTCCCCAGAAATGCTACCAACCAGAAGGAAGACACAAGGTTACAGGCCATCCCTGGCTGCCAGCTGGTACCTAATCAGGGCTCTTGAGGCTAGTCATGAGGTCAGCCAAACTCTCCTGACTAAAGGAGGGATGACTTCCTGAACTCTAAGCCTTAGCAGGGCCAGAGGAATCAGAGCAGCCTGCTGCTTCTCAGCTTCAAAAGTCATGAGATTAATTTAGGACTACAAATCCCAGAATTCCTCATGTGAACCCAAGTAAAGTACAAATCTCAGCTAGAGTCTTAGCTCCAAAGAACCTCAAGTACCACACATACTAAGGCCTGTGTGACTGACCGCCTGCCCTGAAAGCCCAGGACCCATTCCAAACCCAGCCCTCAATGTCACAAGCTCCTGCCTGGCCTAAGGCGTGGAGAAATCCATGACACTGGAGTTAAGTAGGCTGGCCCACCTCAAACACTAGAACTACGGCCAGGCCCCAGCGTGCACCACCATCTGTGGGAACCAAGGCCCAAGCAGGGATCAGCAGTTGTGGGAAGGATGCCTTGATAGCCTCCCTTGGGCTCCTGTTTCCCTCCACAGGGTAGGGTGATTTTTGTTTCCGTTGGGAGTGGGGTAAGGGAACTAAAACAGTTTTAAGAGGTGAGAGGTGATCAGGTGCTCACAGGTGCCCCCAAATGGGGCCGCGGTCCACTTCATCAACCTGCAGACTCTAAAGCAGGTAACAAGTTTAGTCAAAAACTCCGTGGTAGGGAGCATGGCCAGCGTTTCCAGCCTACCTCCTGAAGGGGGTTGGGACACAGCTCGGAGAGGCAGGTTCCCAGCACAGGGCCACTCCCAGGACAGTGAGAGGAGAGATGTAGGCAGAGGGGGGTGATCGTGAGTGGGCGTGCAAGGCCAGTCGCCACGGGCTGGAGAGGGTTGACCAGCCCCTCTCTAGGCTGTGCGCCTCCTGCCACCCTCAGCGGTGGGGAGTCAGGCGGAAAGACCACGAGTCCACCCCGCAAAGCCCAGAGGCAGGCAGCAGGCCTTTAGGAGCGAACCCGAGTCGGCTAAGCCCCCTCCCGGCTCGGCCCGCTCCCTCCTCTTGCCGGGCCCGCCTCCCCAGTGCAGGCTCCTCCCTCTCCCAACACCAGCCCCCTCCTCAAGGCCCCCCCCCCCGCGGCCCGCACACCGGGTAGCCGCAGCCAGACTCCCCAACACCGGCCCGGCCTCCGCCTCTTACCCTGACCCGCCGGGCTCCGAGAGCCGATACAGCCCATGGCCGGGCACCCAGGCACGCTAGCCCGCGCTCGGGGCCCGGGCCATCGCCTTGCAGAGGGTCGGGCCGCGGCCGCCACCGGGGAGGGGAGAGCCCGTGAGAGGGGAGGGGGTGGGAGCCGCGCGTCCGCCAACGCTCCCGGGAGAGGGAACCGGGCTGGTGACGTAAGCGCGGGGGCGTGTCCACCCCCGCGTCACCACCCAAGGCGGGCGGGGCGAAGCGGACGTCACAGCCACACAGATGGGGTCTGGGGCCGAGTCCGGCGAGAAAAGCTCGTCCTCTGCTCCCAGACCCGACTGCGGAGTGACCTGAAGGCAGGAGGGGTGGGAACCGAAGGGACGGGGCACGGACAAAGACTCACTGGGCCCGTGCTACCGGTCATACCGCATGGGGACAGAAAACCTCATTGTGTCCACGGTTCTCTTTTCAAGATGAGACCTTCAAGCCATAGGTTTCAGCTATAGACGGCCTGAAACCCAGGGCCTTCACACACAGGAGTCTGCATCACATTCTGGTAGGAGCCGAGACAGGCAAGTGTGTTCTATGAAGTACCCCACAGCTGTGTCCCCCTTCTCCCCTCCTAATCAACAGTGAGCCTTACCATGTCCACTTTGAGGGCCAACCCTCCAGGAAAGACTCCCTAGCCCTCCCGATCATGGACAGGGGAAGAGGCAAGAGGGGTGCCAAGTTACAGAGAACAGTGCTACAGTGCCAGCTCTGGAAAGGAGGTTGCCCACCTACCCAGACCCCTTCTCCAGAGGGAGCAGGCCATAAAGCAGAGAGGCAGTGAGCTTAATTGAATTCATGTTTAATAATTACAGGCACCGTGCCCCCCCTTCCCCCTGCCCAGGCAGCAGCAGGGGTGGTGCAGGGGCTGGGGCGTATGCCCCCAGCAGCGAGGACGGCAGTCCCAAGAGTGATTTTTCAGAAAATAAAAAAGGACCAGGGGCAGGCAGTGGTGCCCCCCCCCCCAAGACACACCAAATCTCAAGACTTTATATATATCTCTGTGCCCCAGGGGGAGGAGAGGGACACCTGGCAGCATCCTGGAGGGGAGCCCCAAGCAGCCCCAAGCCATCCTGCCTCTTCAGCCACTTTATTAACTCAGACATCGCACTACAGGCACCCACTGCCACTGCCGCTGCCGCTGCTGCCACCCCCCCTTGCAGTCCGGGCGGCTGGCTTGGCCATCCGAGTGTCCATGGGGCTCCAAGTCCCCGGCCCCACCCGCCCTCAGTTGTGGTCAGACTCCTCCTCCTCGGCCTCACGAAGCCACTTGAAGAAAGCTGTGACAGATTTAAGGGCCACACCCTTGCCCTGCTGTTCAGCGGGGTCCTTGCTACTCTCCCAACTATAGAAGGCGTCCTCCTTCACCACGTCCTCATCGTACAGCGCATCAAAGAACATCCGAAGCAGGTCTGCAAGCAGGCAGGACAGCAGTTACAGGCACACTGCCCACAACCACTCCATCCCCCCTCCCAGGGATCCCTCCCCTAAGCTCCACTGCTGAGACAAGGCCCTGACCCACCGTGCTGACATTTGTGTGTCTGGCCATTCCAGAGTAACTATGTCTCTGACAGGATGCTTATCTCATGATCTAAAAGACTGATGTGCAAGAGTGAGTCACTTGGCCAAAACTCAGAAACCTACATGCACACCCTCAGATCCACAACCGCTGCCTACGGACAGCCTCCCACCCCCATCCCACAGCAATGGCAGCAACAGATTATTTATCCCAAGCTTGTTCTCCAAATCCCATGCACACCCATCCCGGGGACCCTATACACTCAATTATCCACTCTGCCCTGTACTTTCAAGCCCAAGTTTCTCCCATCTAAACACAAAAGGCCTCCTTTACAACTGCTATCTCTTTACAGCCAAAAAGATCTGTCTTTTGACAAGAGATTAGTTGAATTCAAAGATTTCTGTCTATACCTGCTGTTTTTTTTCCCTCCTGATTCAGGTATTACTCTGTCCTTTCCAATCCAGATCCTGCCCCCTGCTGTACCAAATACTGTTTCTGCCAGGGTGGCCTCCATGTTTTCACACTCCAGAGGCCCTAACTTTCAGATCTGCTCCTATGGAATCCGGGCGCATCTAGCATTACTGACCACTTCCCTCTCCTAAAATCATTCTGTCCTTTGTTCATAGGGTCCTATCCTCCTTTGGTCCCTACCTGTGGAACCTCTACCTCCTCAAGGCTGTATCCCTTGGGCAATCCTATACCCTCTTGTGACTTGCACATGTGTTGCCCTGTGCCAGCAGTTCAAGAGATGGGCCTCCAGCCCTCACCTCTTCCTCTCCAAATGAAATCAGATACCCAGCTGTCTACCTGACTGACATCTCTGATCACCCCGACCAGGACCACAAACTCAACATGACCAAATTCAACTTGACCCAGTGTTCCCTACCGCCCAGTGAATGGCACCCCCCACTAACACCTCACCTGCTGAAACTATCTTGGGAGTCATATATGTCTTCCAATCTCTCACCACCCGCCCCCCAGGCCAGTGTGTGTCTTGAATCTGCCCACTCCTCTCCCATCTCCATTGCCACCAGTGAGGCTGAGTCACTACCAACACACCCCTGATCTGCTGATCCGGCCACATTCACATTCACCCCACTCCAAAACACTCTTCCCACTAATGGCCAGGATGATGTAAAAACTAAAAAAGAATGTTTAAAATCCTTGCTTAAAATCCCATAAAGGCCCTCTCCTATCCTTAGATTAAAGCCCAAAACTCATCCCATGGCTTACACAGCCCTGCATGACCTGGCCACATCCATCTCTCCACCCAACTTGCCTCACATACAACTGGTTGCTGTGCTCTCCCACCCACACTGGTATTCCTTCAACAGTTTTTACCTTGCATCATGTTTTCTACCTCAGAGCTTCCCTTAACACACAGTTCCTTCTTGTCAAGTCTCCCCCTCCCACTTGTCATTTAGCTCCCACGTGTCAATTCCCACTCATTCTCTGACTAGGTAAATTCTCCCAGAGAGTACCCTTGCAGGATCCATTTTCCAACATTCATCTTGACTCCATGCCAACATGGGAACTATGCTTGACTTAATCACTGCTAATATCCCAATGTCCTGGCACATGCCTGTTTGCTAAATGCATTAACCTCAGGCATGTTAACCTAAGCCTCAGTCTCCCAATATGGAAAAGGGGGGAACACCATCTACCCTAAACAATAGTTGTGAGGATTAACTGAGGCAAAGAAAAGCAGCTCAGCCCTGTACCAGGCAGAGGGAGCACAGGATACTTGGGAAACGTTACCATTTATCACCTCTGCACTCCTGGCATCTAACAGTTGGCTAGGCACAAAACAGGTAGTCAATTAACCTTCAAGGCCGAGTCTTGCACTTGTAGGTAAGGAAACAAACAAATGTTTGTTGCAGGGGAAAGGACTCAACCATCAGGATATTTTGCTCTCCAGTGACCACCCACTTCTCCTGGATTGAGACCCTTTCCACAACTGCCCCTACTATCTGGTAGTCCCTCCAGCCCACCCCATCCCTGTGGCCTGGCTCTTACTGGGGGGCTGTTCTAAGGTCACTACAAGGGCCTGGAGGGCATAGAGCGCCTGCAGCTCCTTCTGCTCGTCATATAGGTACTTCTGTAGCAGTTTCGCTCGCGCTTTCAGCACCGCAACATCCACTCGGAGAGGAGTCTCAACTACAGGGAGGAAGACAGGGATAAGTGGAATAATGCACCCTCAGCCTGGTTCAGAACTGGAGACAAAGACCAAAACCTCCCTCCCTCCATATCTGTCGGGCCCACCCTTGCCCCACCAACTCCCTGGCTCCTCTTACAGATAATTGCAGAATAGCAGACCGTTGTCATGAGAGCTCGAACTAATGTGTTGGATGCTACCTGCTGCTCATTCACGTTGGCCTGTGCAGAAGAAAGACAAATGGCCCATAAGTTCTGAATTATGCCTGGAAGGCTCCATTCTTGCTGCCCTCACTTGCACTACCTTCTCCTTTATCTCTCTCCCCCAATATCCAGGAGAAATATACCTCTATCCAGTCAAACACCCGCTGGTTACTGCTGCCCTCCTTCAGTAGCTTCTCCAGCTGCTTGCTCAGCTCCTCAGAGGACAGCAACCTCTGGCCAGGGGCTTCTGACTCCTCTCCCAAGGTATACTCCACCTTCTGCAAGGAAAAAGGCCCACAGTTGGGAGGTAACTGTGTCACGTGAGATGAGGGAAGAGGAAAGGACTGGCTGACCCCAACTGCTAGAGTTAAGTCCAGCTGCAAACCTGCGCAGTGACAAAGGCACCGACATCCTGGCCTTCAGGTAAAAATTCCTTCCAGCTGAGTCCAGCCTCTCGCCACAGCGTCCCCACCTTCTTGGGACCCTGGAAAACATAAGACCAACTTAGCAACTCTCTTTCTCTCCAAGAAGCTAACAGCTCCACAAATGTCATCCAACGAATGCCTACTGAAAGCCCACTAGGTGCCTGCTAGCAGCTCAGGATGCTACAGAGGTACTGAATGGGAACAGTATACCTACGGTCTAGTAACGGGCACAAACGTCAGTCAAATAACCACCCCAAGTCACAAGAACTCACCCACCACCATGCTATGAGACCTGGGGGATGGCCTGAGACCTCTAGGAAAATGTCAATTAGCTGTCACAGGATTCTCAAAGAATTACTGGACCACAAAATGTAAACAACCAAATCCAAATATCTCATCCTAGCCTTCCACACTCATCTACATTTTTTTCTAAAATAGCTTAGTTTTTCATTACTGCAAGTAACAAATGCTTATGGAAGAGAAAAACATCTCACCAGTATGCTTATTTGGTTCCCAAGTCCAGAAAACTTTAGAAGCAGATGTTAAGTCCCCACCCCCAACCCAACACAAATCAGAGATCTTCATGTAAACGGCAGTTTGAGTTCATTTTCTATAAAGGGCAAGAGATTCTGAAGCCATCACTGTTTTACAATAACAGATATTCAGGATGACGCCATCAACCCTTGACAAAATTACTGTACTTCATGGATTTTAAAAACGCCCATTTTAACACCACTAAAACTGAGTTGGCTCACAGCTGGCATATTACCACATTTTAAAAATATGACCATGTCTTTTTTTTCTCAGCAGTGCATACATAAGATGTTGTAGAATCTATGGCACCTTAGAGTCAATGAAATACATAAATAGTCCCATATGCTTTTTCTTTTAAATTATTATTTTAAATTTCTCAGAAACTATCCTGGTGCGTATTTCTACCTAAAACAAGTAATATGCTGCTGAAAGAACAATTCCTCTCGATTCAAAGACTTACTCCTCTAAGTTCCAGATAGCTGAACTCTTTTAAAAAACTGCACTTCCCAACATCTCACCACTACTAAGTACCACACCCAACTTGCCTTTCCCATCATTTCACCCTTCTCCTTGCTAATCAAAATTAATTTTAACAAAGCAGTTTCTGTTGTGAACGTTACCAAATAGACACCCTTTTGCAACTTCACAGTACTTAAGGCACTCCATTTCAGCTATTTTATTTCACACTTTACTTCACACTGTTGTTTTCATTAAGCTGTCGTTTCTTTTCCAACTTGTTTCCTAACTGTGTTTTTATTCACTGTTGTGTTCCCAGTACCTAGTATACGGTAAATGTTCTAAAAGATGCTAGTTGAATGAATGAGTGAATCAATCAAGGGCCTAGGGCCTTAGATTCTCGTTCTCCTCCAGCCTTGGCCAGAACCTACAACAGGCACTGGTCTGAGGGAGAGTGCCAGCCTCGACATTTCCTCTCCCAGGTACCCACACAGCACTACCATCCCACCAAAGGACCATGAGGCTTCAGGGTCACTGCCAGCACCCAAAACCACATGGTGGGAAGAGAAGTTCTCAACACACTACCTCTGAAAGGCTCTCTCACTCACCATGCTTTTGCATAGGAGCCCCAGGATCTCCAGCAACAGGGAAGCAGCTTTCCCCAGGGGTCTCAGAGGTTTTGTAATCTCCCTACAAGAGAAAAATCCAGTGTTGATAGCCTTCCACGCCCTCTCAACACACTATCCCATCCCTCCCTAAAGCCGGGGGTCTAAGTTGCCACACCTCCCCTCCCTCTCCCCTCTTCTTCCTGTTTTTACCTCCCCTGAATTCCACCAAAGGGGACTAACCTGAACAGCTCCCCCATGGGCACCCCACCTTCATGCAGAATGGGCGTTACCAGTTCTGCTAGGTAGAGCCACACATGAGGGATGTCAATTTCCATGTCTTCAGCCAATTCCAGGATTTCATAGAGCCTGCAAAGAGAATTCAAAGTCAGCTAGGAGAGACAAGCTGCACTCCTACCCTCCTGCTGGGGCAACAAAGGCACGGCTAAAGGATCAACCGTGGAGCACTTCAGCAACACTTCCTAAACATGGGGCAATTATCTCAAACTAAGGCCGTCGTCTTCTCCTTAGATGGCTCACCCCCAACCCTGCCAAAAGTTATGTTGACCAGGATGGCTGAGGAGCCTACATTCTTATCTAAGGTTCCACGGGTCCTACAAAGGAGGGAAATTTGTGGGTATGTAAAAGTGGGAGGCCCACCAAGTCATACCCTTGGTAGTACTGAGCAGTGGAGAGGTGCCCGGCACAGAGCAGCTGGTGCAGCAGTCGCCCCATGTGCTCACGGGCAATGGCGCTGCGCTCCAGCGTGGACTCGATGCCGTGCCGCACAAAGATGAAGAGCAGCGAGGGCGAGGCCAGCTCCTGCACACACTGAACCGCCTCCTGCAGGGGTGCAGCGCACAGAAGAGAGACCAGTCACTGTCTGGCCCAGACCCTACACCCATGCCTGTCGGCACAGGCCCCTTCCCGCCCACCCTGCTGTCACTCAGACCACTCCCACTGCTTACCTTCATGTCATTGAGATGGAGGTATTCCTCAATGATGGCCCTGGATTTCTTCTCCAGCTCCTCTTCAGAGAGCGCAGCCTTCGGGGGACTCACAGGGGGCAGGGCAGCTTCTCGCTTCACTGAGCGTAGAAAAACAGATCAGAGATTCTTCAATTCCAGTCTTCCTAGCAAGCAGGGTCTGGAGCCCTGAAGACACTGTCTGGGTACTAGCTAGTCCCAAACCAGCCCACACCCTTCCCTTCCCCACCCCCCAGCCCCTTACCAGCATCCCGCCCACGGTCCCGATCCTCCGTGAGGCTAGCTGCCTTGCGCAGTCCCTCAGGCTGAGAGGGCCGCTCTCTACTCCGCTCCTCCACTTCCTTGCTGAAGCTCCGCTTGGTGGCGGGTGTCCGTGCGCGATCAAGCCGGTCACCACGGTCACCTCCCCGTTCACTCCGCTCTAGGCGGTCTCCCCGGTCCCCAGCTTTCTCACCTCGTTCCCGGCTCAAGCTACTCCTGGAAGAAAGACAGGCACATCGTCTCTCACCTGTACTGCCCACATGCACTCCTGTTTAACTATCCAACATGCTGAGCAACTGTCAGGCCTTGTTCTTGTCATCAGGTATATGCCCCAATCTCAGCCAGGAGCTCTGAGCATTACAGGTGTAAGGATTCCTATGGCAGCAGTCAAAACCCAATCAGTACTCCCAGTGTGAAAACAAAGACACCGAGGAAACCTCACCTCTGTACCACACGTCTGTTATCTGTGCTTTCTGTAGGTACTGCTTGTTGAAGGGCTGAGAAGCGATTCAAGGTACTAGTAGCTGGACGAGCAGCTTCTGATGCTGGGGAGGGAGAAAACCCAGATTAAAACCTATTTCCGTACATCCTATCTCCTACTCGCCAATTTAGGACGCTTGGTCCTAGTCCTGACACTAGAGTAGTTCAGTCCCTAGTGCCAAGTACACACTGCCTGTATTACCTAACTAACCACTCTGTAATGAAAGCCCCTGGTACAGAGAAGACGCTGCCCTCAGGAGAGCTGATTCCTGACCACCCAGCTCTTTACAGTGGCCTCCATACCTGCATCGGAGGGCTTGGCTCCTGAGCCTCCACTGCTACCCTTGCCCCAGCTCAATCGTCCTCCAGGTGCAAACAGCTGGTTGTTAGAATCAATGGAGCCAGGCTGAGGAAGGAAAGGGAGTGAGAGTCACGGGTCTGATCCAGCCAAAGCCCCCGCCAGCCCTCACCACACACAGCCGTAAGGGGCCCAGACCAGGGGCCAGGAAAACTTTCCCTGTAAAGGGCCAGACAGTAAATATTCATTACAGACCAGGCAGTTTGAACTACTCAACTCTGCCGCTGTAGCACAAGAGCAGTCACAGACAATACTTAAAAGGGATGAGTGTGGTTATGTTCCAATAAAACTATGCACACTGAGGGCTTCCCTGGTGGCGCAGTGGTTGAGAGTCCGCCTGCCGATGCAGGGGACACGGGTTCGTGCCTCGGTCTGGGAAGATCCCACATGCCGCAGAGCGCTGAGCCTGCACGTCCGGAGCCTGTGCTCCGCAACGGGAGAGGCCACAACAGTGAGAGGCCCGCGTACCGCCAAAAGAAAAAAAAAAACAACTATGCACACTGAAATTTAAACTTTATATAATTCCTTAACACAAAGTATCGTTCACTTTTTGATTCTTTTCAACCATTAAACAATGTAGAAAACTCTCATTCTTAGCTTGCGGGCTGTAGAGAAGGAGGGAACGGCTGGATTTGGTGTGCATGTCAGGGTGCTGACCAGTGGTCCAGACCAATGTGAATACATCCCCTAGAGCTGGCAGTCCCGTCTCTAGCAATCTAACCAGCTAGTCTAAGGGGGAAAACTGAGCTGTCACCTTCCCAACCTCAGACAAGTGAGGGGATTAAGATCCAAACCTGTGCTTAAGGCCCATCTGACCCCTCTTTATCCTCCCATCACTGACATCAGCCCTTCCAACACACACACCCCTACCTTCGTGATCTTAGTGAGTCGTGAGGTGTCAATAGGGCGGCTGCCCTTGCTGATGGGCACTGTGTTCCAGCCACCATCATCCACAAGTGGAAGGCCACGGCCTGGGACAAAAAGGAAAGCATACTGGAATGATGGGTAAGTCCCAAGAACCCCATTTGCGAGGGCTGCCCCCAGCCTCCCTTCCTCAGATCCTCAGTTCCATCATGGGGTCTCAGTGGCCCAGACACGTGGCACTAACAAGAAGTCATCAGTGGAAAGCACAACCCCTCACACTGTCCCTCCTCAGTCCCAGCCTCAAACTCACTGATGGGTGGGCCTGGAGGGCCACCCCGACGCTTGTCGCCGCCCTTGGCCATTAACTGCTGCACTTTTATGTGCTCCCGATGCTCCTCCATCTCAGCTTCCTTGTGGATTTGGTCAATCGTCTTGGGACCCTGGTCCCCTCGACGCGGCACCCAATTGCTCTGTGGCGACAGGCCAGTCACAAGGTAATTACATCAGACAGGGCCAGACAAAAGTGTCAGGAACTGGGACTGTGGGGTCAGAGGCAGCAAACAGTGAGAAAGAGGGGACACACACCCGTCGCAGATCCAGCACGTCTTGCAGCATAAAGCGGATTCGGGATGAAGTCTTCTTTTCCTTAATGATTTTTTCCATCTGGTTGAAATACTGATCCATCCGGGGCTAACAAGAAGCAAAGGGATCAAGTTCAGGAACTTCTAAAACTTCACCTCCAACTACAGGCCATGCCCCTCCTCAGGCCTTCAGCTCCGCCACTGTAGCTCAGTGGCACACAGTGCAACTCAGACACAACAGCTGGGAAGGGTGTCTGCCAGCGGACCGCAGACCCCACGCGCTTCAGCCTGTCCTCTCCCATACCCCAGGAGCCCCTACCTTGGCCTTTTCAAAGTCCAGGTCTTTGCCAATGGTGGTGAGCAGACGGCAAAGGCATTCGAGGGACTCTTCATCATGGTTCTTAAGTAGTTTAACCACACAGTCGTGCATGATTGCCTCTGTTAACATCTTCAGCTTGAACAACTCCCCGATAAACTTGATATTCCCTAAAGAGCGCCGCCGGGCTATGTCTCGAGCCTCTTCCAGCTCTTCCTTTAGGCGTCCCCGTTCCTCTGCCTGCCGGTCATGGGACAGGGACCACATCAAAAAGACAGCCAGCCACTCAGCTATAACTGTTCTCTCTTCCACTATCTAGATTCCTAAACCTAGCAGCAAGCACTCACGTCCTAAGGCAGAGAAACCCCCAAAACACCAATATCCCCACCCCCACTTCTGCAGCTGAGTAGCATCTGGGTGAGCAGTGGAACTGGGAATGGAGTTTCTCTCACCGTAGCAGCTTCATCCATCTCTTTTTGCTTCTTCTCAAAAACCTCATCATCATCTTTGTCTTTTTCAAACTCTTTCTGACATCGATTTAACAACAGTTTTCGGAAGTTCACAGTCACTGTTGGCTTTTCTGTAGTGGGCACTTTCAGCTGTATGTCAAAGAGAACGTCACATTCAGACTAGTCCAGGGCAGGGAAAACCCTCCAAAAGTCTTCAACTACCTGACCCAGGAAGACCTCTGGCCCTGGCTCTGCCACCAACAGCACAGGATAGAGAACCAAGAAGCTGGACTCAGAGTCTTAGGAAGAGAAGTGGGAAGCTAAACCACAAGGTTTATAAAACAGTGGAAACTAACCGCCATGAGGCAGCGGCACATGTTGGCATAGGCCACGGAGAAGTTGGGTTCTGAAATGGCCTTCTCGAAGATGAGGTCAATGACCCCTTTGAGGCGTTCCTCGGTGTCGATGGCTAGCTGCGTCACCTGCTTCATCAGCTGCTGGAACATCTGGGGTGTCAGCTTATTCAGGATGGAGCGCACCCTGCGGAACAGGTCCTGGAGAGAAGAGGAGACGGAGAAAGCACAGAATCCAGTGAGGTTTTCAGAAGAACAGGGGCTGCTGGGAGGGATGGACAAAGTAGATACCAGTGATGAGAATGGACAGAGGCAAAGAGGGCAAGGCTGGCTCAGAGAGCAGACCTTGCAAAGAAGGAATGGAGACCAAACCACGACTTGCAGGTACCTGGGTTTTGCTGCCATCAGTGTCCTCCTCCCCTCGGTCCTTATCAGTCACTGTCCGCTTGCTACTGGGTTTCCAGGCCTTCTCTGCTTTGTTCAGCTTTATATCTTCAGTCATTGACACTGTGGCAATGATCTTGCGTGGCTCCTTTCGGGGGCCCTGCTGAGATCGCCGGGGTCCCAGACCAGCCTGCTAAGCAAGGAGCAGGGACAAGAGAAGCCACGGAGCT
The DNA here is from genome assembly GCF_059928025.1 of Delphinapterus leucas. Lineage (NCBI taxonomy): Eukaryota > Metazoa > Chordata > Mammalia > Artiodactyla > Monodontidae > Delphinapterus > Delphinapterus leucas. The sequence goes on from NC_143132.1 coordinate 83,079,146, forward strand.
AGTCAGCACGACCTACTACCACTACCACACATCTCCAGGGCAGACTTCTCCCCACCCCCACAATGAGATACAGGAAGCCAACACCCCCAACTCCCCTTGCCAGTCCCACTCACCGGCCCTCGGGGCAGCTCCCCACCTGGCCCACCCCTCGGGGGCCCACGGCTGCTAAGGGCTGGTCGGCCAAGGTTGGCAAAGGACGGAGTGAAGTCTGGGCCACAATTTATGCCTGGAAGTCTGGCGGGATCCAGTGGCCGCAATGGTGTTTTATTGGCCTGCGAAAAGGATGGGGAAGGTATGAGAAACAGGCTAGGGCTAGCTACTGACCACTCTTTCAAGACCTCTGGCTCCTCCCCAGCCAGCCAACCTGCCCAAACTTACCCTCTCCCTTAAGCCCACCAACCTTATCCAACACCACATCACTGATATGGGGCAATCCCTCTGGCTTCTGCATACTGGCAAAGATGAACTGAAAGCCAAGCAGGAACTCACGGTCATAACGCTTTTTCTCCTCAAGGTTTAGAGGCTTCCACTGATCTGCAAGGAAAACAGGATGAACCAATCACACTGCTTTCTCCTGGGGCCCTGGTAAGCATACTCAACCCTTCTCAACCCTTCCTTCTGCATACCTGACTTATATTCATACTTCTGTTCCCCCGGCTGGATGTTCTCAGCATTTTGAATCTTGTCTTCCTTTGAGTCCCAGGTCTCGTCTGCTTCCTCTGGTCGCGGGGGCACACTGCTGCCCTCAGGCTCTGGGCTGGGACTGTTGCCTACAGGAGGCTGATTTTCTACCTCTGGTACTCCTGGGTTCACCTGTAACCATTGGACATTCCGTTTTGGTTGCAGTGTGACCGCTGTTCCACACCCAAACTTTGCCCTTCTCCCTCCACTTTCTGATCCCTTACCTCCTTGAAGGCATCTAGAAGGTCTCCTACAGCCTCCTTCTTATTGAGATCCTTAATTTTCCGTCTCCTCTTTGGCACAGATACTGCCACTATTTGGGGGGGAGGAGTGAGAATAACTTAAGGAGTACCCCAAACCCCTCAGAAAAATAAAAAGCAGCCACTGTACAATATTCCCTTTTTTCATCACACCCTCTCTTGACTTAGAATTCCTTAATCTAACCCTTAGGTTAGATGGAATCTAACCCTTCCATTACAGGGCTTCTATGACCCAGACACAACGTCACGAGAAGTCATCAATGAAGAAAAAGAACCACACCCAGCGTGCCCCACCTCTACCATCCAGCCACACCTTACCTTGGGTGGCTGATGCCACCTCCAAATTCTGGGACAGGTGGGCTGGGACAGGGGTGCTCTCTAGGGGGAGCGGTTCCTCTCCTCCCTTCTCACCCTCAGCTTCTCCTTCCTCTTCCTCTTCTTCCTCTTCCTCCATGTCCTCCTCCTGAGCAGGGGAAGCAGCTGGAGGAGCCACAGCTGGAGTGGCAGAAAGGATGGTGGGGGGAGCCACCGATGCTGTAGCCTCCTTGGCCTGCTCCTCTGGTTCACGGACGGGGCTTAAGTCCACAGCTGGTGGCGAGGGGGCTCCGTTGAGCAGCTCCTCAGGTTGGGCAGTTGGAGCAATGGGCATGGGGGATTCAAAGGGACAAGCCGGGGGAGGGAGAGGGGCAAGCTCTGGGCTCGACTCCAACTCTGGTTCCAAATTCTCAGATAGGACTGTGCCATTAGGCTCAGGAAGAATTTCCACCTTGTGAGATGCCAGGGGGGTGGGAACCTGGAGAGGACTGGAAGAGAACTCAGATTCTGGAACTGGTTTGCTAAGTGTCACTTCTACTTCCAGTATGGGTTCAGCGAGGGGAGTGGGTTCTGGAGAGAGGCAATATGGCTCCCCAGTTTCAGGGGGCATGGGGGTTGATTCTTCTACAGATGTTTGTATCATCCCCGTTGTCATAGTGTCCCCAGGAATAGGGAGGACTGTGAGATTAGGCTCAGACCCCGGTTCCAAGACTGGGGGTGGTGATGGGGTCGGAGAAGGTGATGAAGGCTGGGATTCTGAAGGGCTGTGCTCTGGGCCAGGCAGTCCTGGCCGCTCCCCAATGATTGCTCCCTGCGACCGGTCATCTGCACCATAGGAAGAACGAGTAATTAGAGGCAAGTCTTTCACTGCTACTGCTCTTCCTCCTCCCAGCCAAGCATTCCCAACCTAACAGCCCCCTACACACACACCAGTCTTCTCCCACCTAGGTCTTTTCCATTCTCATTCAAAATCCAATCTACCCTAAAATCTGACTACCTGACACCTAGTTCTTCTCTGAAAGGAAAACAGGATGAACCAATCACACTGCTTTCTCTGGCACCCAGTTCAAGTCACTCCACTTCCTTGGTTTTTTAAATGTTCACACTCCTTTTCCCCATAAAGGCTCTGCCCCACCTGCTTACTTACCTGGCCGGACAACAACAGCAACCTGGGGTGTCTCCCCATTAGCCTGAGGCTCCAGACCACCTCCCGTCTGCAGGACACAAAGGGTTACCAAGTTTGCCCTGAAGAGTCCCACAACCCTTCTTTACTAGAGCCATTTCTACTTTAGCCGCCTAGAAATCCAGGAAAGCAGGGACATAAATCCCTTAGTTGAAGAAAAAGATCCAGGGACCTAGGAGTCCAGGGCAGAACAGCCATCCCAGCCAGGGCATCACTCAAAGAACAGTACCTGGGGAGGGGTGGGTGTGGAGGCAGTGCGGGCCCCAGACATGATCTCCTCCGTGATATCCTTCCCTCCTTGGTTTGGGTCTCGAATTCGGATCTGGGGGAAAAGAAAGCTACAGGATGAGTGGGAAGCAGGAGGAACCCACCTCTCCACCCTGCCCCACTCCTAGGACTCCCCACCCCTCACTGAGAAGCAGGCAGGTGGGTGCCAGAAACTCCATGAGTTCTACTGTCAACCCATCCAGCTGCTCTTATAGTCTCCTCTTGGCCGCTACCCCTAAGACACCCTTGACCTCACAGCAGCCACGTACATCACAATGCTCCTCCCTCCCTCATCCCTGCCCAACCAGAAGTCCCCAAGAAGTGGCTGCATGCCCTGGGGCCCAGGACCCCCATATAGCACCCATCCGGCTCACTTGTGGCTAGTCTGCTTGATCTCTGGGGGCAGAGACCAGATCCAGTGGGTGGAGCGAGGGTGACTCAGCGGCTTCCCCAGCCCTGGCACCCTATTCTGGGCACCACGCCCAGGGCTTGAGGACCGAGCAGAGGCGGAGGCCTCAAGAGCTTCCAGGACTGGGGGGTGGGGCCACAGAAAGCAAACCATTTCCAAGGCAAGCCACCAGAAACCCAAAACCAAACTTAGATGTTACGGACCCAGGACCCAGGTCTCTAAGGAATTTCCCCACCAGACACTCCAATCTTCCAGTAAGCTTCTTCTACACGGAAATCTTAGCACCTTACAAAGAACCTAAGCACTTCACACATCCCCATTCTCTGCCTACTCTCAGCTGAAGATCTCCCTCAATTTCCTGCTCCCTGACCCACAATGTGCCTGACCTTGATTCTCCCTTTCCCAGATATCCTAGAGCCCCCTGCTGCTACTCACCGTCTTCCGCTCCCTCTTGGGAGCAATCTGGGGTGGCTGGTTCATCAAAACCGGCGGGGGAGCCACACCAGTGGGAAATTGCTGCACACCCTGGGCTGGGTAGTAGGCGCCAGCTTGGGGGGCGGGAGGGACACGGAAAGGAAGAACAGTGGCAGGGTCAGAGCCCAACCACATACAAATGCCTGCTTGAACACCTCCCACCCCCTGGAGAACCTCTCATCACCCACAGCTGGCCCCTCGCCCTGCCCCACCCTCCTCCCCAAGGGAATGAGGTGTCTATCAAAGCTGGGGAACCAGTCTGAACTGCGTTTACAAGAATTCCTAACACTGACACACACACCCCTTGTAGGCAGGCACTTCTTCCCCACCACACACCAGCTACCAGGACTATGTCTGCTCCTCTTCTACCCCGTAAGGTAACACGTACGCACCCCACCCCCAGCAAAACACACACATATACTCTGAGAGAGCAGCAACTACTTAACCTGAAACAGAATCAGGTCTTTGGCTGGGAATGATAAAAACAGATTTGCCAACCCTGTTCCATTCAACCTGAGTCCAATTCCAGTCTCCAGCCCTTTGCTAAGGGGCAAGGAAACAAAAAGTAACATTATGAACCAGGCCCAGGATGAGAAAAATTCCTTAAAGCAATGGTCTCCAAAATGGGATACATTCTTTAATATCATCCATAACCTCCACTTGTTTGTTTCTGACAAGCAACATTAAGTGCTATTTGTCTAAATTATGCATACGTATAACAAACAAAAACATACATTAAAAGTACATACTCAAAATTTTTCCTGATGGTCAAAAAATTTTGGAAACCACTGCCATAAAGAACAGACTAATCCTTTCCTAGAATATAAATGAAAAACAGCTACAGAAACCTCTCAGATCCATGTTACATGGGCTCCCCCCAACCATGGAACGAGTGTCACAGGGAATATTTACTAATAGGCCTTCAAACTAGTGCTTGAACTGTATTCCTTGACACGGGGAGGAGTCCAACTCTCAGCAACAGTATAAAATCCTCTCCGCACCACCCCCCAACACCAGTTACATATTAAGCACCAATCCCTGCTACCCCTGTCATTTTTAGACCAAGAAACAAGGCTGGGAAGGGTCTTAGCAATTAACAGGTGAGTTTAGATGCTCCCTGGGACTCACTCACACCTGACTCCCTCCCCTGCTTACCGTAGGTCCCAAACTCTGTAGGGCTTGCACCCGGATAGAAGCTTGGGGCTCCCGGCTGCACGGGATACTGCTGTGTCGGGACAACATATGTGGAACGCCCCTGGTGGAGGGGAAGGGGGAGAAGGAGGGGAGAGGAGTTGACGGAGCTACGAATACCGTATCAGACTACAAAGAGAATATAAGGCAAGACAGGACAAGCCAACTCTAGGCGATGACCAGAAGAAAGTCCCACCTCTGGAGAAGAGATGGGACTGGGGGGTCAGGGTAAGGAAAGTGGGAGTTGGGGTACAAGGTTGTGTGGCCTCCAGCCCCCAAGCCTCCAGCCTCACCTGTCCAGGGATGTAGTAGGCCCCCTGGGAGGCTGGGTAGGAGATCTGGGAAGGGATCATCATTACTTGGGATCCAGCAGGGTAGACATGGGCAGCTGGGCCAGGGCGGGCGGGGGCTGCACTCTGCACTCGGGAGGCTGCACTGCTCGGGGGCTGGGCCCGGCTAGGGTAGAAGTGCTGTCAGGAGGGAGGAAGGCAGTTGGCACTGGGAAGGGGAGGAAGTGGACAGCAAAATGGCCATTCTGCTATGTCTCTAGTCTGGACAGAAGTGCCAGGGGCTTTGGAGCATGGGGACCAACACTTCCAAGATTCACCTGACCAAGTGATGTTTAAGTGGCCTCTTGTACTCACAATGTGCCCTCCAAACTCAGATACACACTTTGCACTCTGCATATTTACTCCCTCCTTGCCATGCATACTCATGTCACCTCCTCCAGTCTATCCTTCAGCAGAGGCTTCCTAACATCCAGATGCATCATGCCTAAGTAAAGCCTTTTTCAGCAACATACTCCCCAGCATGCACTGCTCCACCCTAAGGTACTGAGGAGCTAACCGCTAACATGCAAGTCTCCCAGTTCCCAGATACGCGCTATGCAAGATTTAGCCCCTAACATGCATTGGTCAGCCTCAGAATGAGGACCTGGACAGCAAACAAGTCCCCACCCTGAGGAACCCCAGTCCCTGTCTCTAGCCCCTGACTAGGGTGGAGGGTAATGGTGAGACCAGGAGAGAGTCCAGGATTAGCAAAGGGGTATTACCTGCAGAGACCTGAATCCTCCCTGAGAGCACATGGGGACAGGAAAGAAGAGAATTATCCCCAAGGTGAGGGGAAAAGATGAAGGAAAATATGAAGGACGCAGGACAAGAATCCTCTCCCACTTAATAAGGAAGAATTTAGGGAATAGAGAAAGGCAAGAACCAGCTGGAGTGTTTATCTTCCCACAGTCCAAAGAGAAAGAAGGGATGGGGGGGAATGGAGCAATGGCAACCTCCCAGTAAAAGGAGGAAATAGGGAAGCAGGGCCCAAAGAGTTGGCAGCAGGGCCGAACACTGCCCCCAATTCTTAAGGCACCAGGACCCCTAGTAATGCCATCCCCACCGACTATATACTAACCGAGGGGCCAGCCACCGTAAGTAATCAACAGTGCGAAGTGCAGAGCCCCATGAAAGAACACATAGCAACTGTCAGGAAACTGGGGCAGGTACAGGGCCTCCGTAGTTTCCATCCTAGGCCCAAACTGGCCTAAGCTTTACGTGGCTCCCACCCATGCCCCCTACTCCCCTCCCCACAGCCCCTCACCTGGCGGGGCTGAGAAGGCGTGTTCATTTGTGTCGCTTGAGGCGTACTGAACACCACCGGTGCTGTCTGCCCCGGGGGAAACGCTGGCTGAAGGGGGGAGACCAGATTTCAGCAAGAGGGGAAACCCAGGTGGGGCAGAAACTCAAGCTGGTGAAGGGGGCAGATCTGTGGCAAGAGCCTCAACAGTCCACATATACCCTCCCCATGACAGCCCCTGGGAACAGCCCAGGGGCCGTGTCTCAATTTGGCAGCAGGAAGCTGCACTTTGCCCTGACACAGAAAGGGGTGGGAAAATCCAGAGGCTGGAACCTGTTCCTGACCCGGCTGCCTGGTCTCCCCAACCTGCACCCCAGTCACTGCTAATTCCTCCCTAATTACCTGTGGGAGTCCAGGGGATGGGGCAGGTGGGGGGCCTGTGGGCTGTGGAGCTTTGTTCATTTCATTTGGTGCCACATCAGGGTCCCCCCAGCACCTGTTGGGAAAGAGAGGAGCTCAGAAAGGGGAAGGGACCCAAGCTGAAGGCAAATGGAGTGGGGGAAGGGCTGAAGCAAGGGCTGGGGCCCGCAGCGAGCCCCGGAGGCGCCAAGCGGGTGAAGGAGCATTAAAGACCCAGCTTACGTCCCCACCAACACCCTGTCAAACCCACACCGCCTCCAACCACCCCCCTGGCCTGCTGAAATAGCCCCTCACTCACCCCCTCGGTTAAGAATAAATCCACGGTGCGGCCTACAGGTTCTGGGCATCCGAGGGCCTGGGGTTGGGAGGTGAGGGGTATCAACCTGGCTCCGCGGGGCCCAAGACCAACCAGACCGGAAATTCCAGGTCTCGCTGGCACCAGGCTCCCGGATCACAAACGGAGCTAGCAGCTTCGGCCGTGGTGTCCCCACCCCCCACCCGGGGACACCGGGTTCGGGGCCTGGCCCGGGGGCACACGAGGCACGCCTGCCGCGGGTGACCGCGGGGGCACCCGCGCGGGGCCAGAGACGAGGCCTGCCGCTGCCCAGGAGTGGAGGCCAGGAAGGGCGGTAGTCGGGCCGTAAAAGGCCAGGCGGGCGGCGGCCGAAGAGGAGCCGGTTTGAAGCAAGTGAGGGTCGGCCCGGAGGGCGGGCGGGGCCGGGGGCTCCTCCCTGCCCGCCGCCGCCGCCTCCTTCCCCTGCGCCCTCCCTGCGCAGCGCCGGCCAGTGCCAAAGAACAACGTGTCACTTCCCGGCGGCCGGGCCGCAAAGGGGGGAGGGGGCGGCGGGCCGGGAGCCGCGGTGCCTGCGCCCGCGGGGCCTCCTCGGTTCGGACCGAGGTGGCACTTAGCGGCCGGGGAACCCGGCGCCCTCCCAGCCCGCGGGGACCGCATATTCCGGCCCCGCGCTCCCCCACCCCCACCCAGCAGCCAGGCCGGGCCAGGCCGGGCACACGTGGGCCGGGGATCAGGCCCTGGCGGGCCGGGGCCCGGGCTTGGGCCACGGGGCCAGGGCGCCGGGGCGGCGGCGCAGGGTAGCCGGTCCGGGCCCGGATGGCGGCGGATGCGGGGGGAGGGGGTGGGGGGGCCGGGTCGGGCCCGGACATGGCGGCTTTACCTTCAGTCTCCTTCAGTCCGCGCGGCCGAGCCCCACGCAGCCGCACAGACGTAGTCCACAACCATTTCCGGCTCCCCGCACGGATCCCGCTCGGCGGCCACCGCTTCTCCGCAGGCGCAGCCGGCGCCCCCACGTGACCGGCGCAGAGGGCGGGGCTTCGCCCGGCGCCGTGGAGCACATGGGATTTGCCCCGCCTCGTCATGTGACAGCCACTGCCCGCCCCGTGTCCCCTCCCGAACTTTGGAACTCCCCAGACCGAATCCCCTCTGCGTCTCTGTTCCGCGGTTCATTCATACTTCGAGCAAGTATTTATTGACTGCATACTGTGTGCTAGGCGAAGTGCTGGCTGAGGGCTGAGAACACTGAAATTAAAGACTCAGTCCTGCGGAAGTAAATCTTGGACAAATACGGAAAGAAATACGAATTAGGCAGCTTTGAAATAATGTAAATTTGATCATTGAAAGACCTATTAAACTGAATGTTACACTAAAAGGATTGAAACATTCTAAGTAGGGAATTAGTAGATTTGTCTTTTATAGAGATCGGCCACTCCCAGGGAGGGACTAAAACCAATCACGGAAAGTTCAAATAGTGATGGAAGAAGTAATCCAAGACCTCTCCTTGCCCGATAGCCAAGATTTTGAACCGCCTGAAGGGACACACTAGAGCCACATCTAGTTACTCAGAGTCAGCCTGGATTTTAATCCAAACTCTGCCACTTACTCCCCTGGCGATGTACCTACTATCTACCTACTTAATACCTGTTGTAAAATGGGGATATTTGAAACGAGGCAGTCTGGCTCAGTTCTGGGCTTTTACCCATCGTGCTTTCACGCTATTGGATTGTGAGGATTAAAGGAATTAATTTTTGTGAAAGTGCTTAAAACTGTGCCTAGGTATCTAGCTCTGTTTTCTCTCTCTCCTCCCCACCCCCGTCTCTGTATACAAACACATATAATCTCAAAAGAAAACATTTTCTTTGCACCAATGATGAACTGGTCACTCAATATATGACCTTTGTGATCTCACTTAATCCTCACAATTTCCTACAAAATCGGTTGTATTATTATTCCCATTATATCTGAGTAACTGAAACTCCAAAGAAAGGAGAGCAAAATAGACACACAGAGGAGGAACCATAAGGAGAATGAAAATGCAGATCTAGAGTGTTCTCTGTTACACTCTTCACTTGACTTCTGTGACTTTATCATGTATGGCTGGCTCCCTTCTCTACTCTTCTCATTTCTCTTTCTCCCTAAGCAAACTAATAAATAAAAATCAGTTACTGCCTGCATGCCAATTCGTTCCTAGCTCAGAAATCACTCTCGAATTCCAGTCAGAACAAGGTACTACCTAAAAGACATCTTCACCTAGTCACCTCACAGGCATCTTAAATTGTGTATGCCCAGGTAGAAATGCATCATCTCTCCCCACTGGATAGAGTCCTCCTTTTGCTCCCAAACATGTTTTGCTCATGTATTCTTTTTTATGAATAAGTGCCTAACCAGAAAATTTAGGATTCATCCTACATTCCTTCCCATACACGTCTCATCAGACATCAGGTCCTATTGGTGTTTGAATCAAAATCAAGTCCTGTTGATTTTGTCTTTAATAGCACTTCTGCCCTTCCCCCCTCCCCATTTCTACTGCCATAATTCAGTTCATTTCCCTTGCCTGGTCTCCAAGCCTCCATGGTGAGCTTTCTCACCCAGATAGCTAGCTGACCATGTCACTTTCCTGCTCTCATTCATTGGTCCCCATTGAGAGACACTGTCAATTTCTTAGCACAACAAAGCTCTTCTAAACCTCATCAGCCTGTGTCTCTTATCTCCTACCACAGTTTCCCATAGCTCTATACACAGCCAAGCCAAACTATCCATGGTTTCTGAAAACAAATAGCTTGTCTGCCTCTTGCTTTTCCTACTCCTTTAGCTATATCCTGCCTTCTTTTCCTCTGGATAAACTCATCTTTCTCCAAGAATCAGTTTCCTCAAAAATCTCCCCTCACTTACCCGGGCACTTAGGCCCTATTTCAGTGATCCTAGAATAACTTGTTCACACTCCAGTACAACATAATTATTTTCTTTTTCATTATATAAGCTTTGTGAGGATTTGCTTTTCTATATTTGCGTATCCACAAACTAAAATAATGTCCAATGCAGAATAAGTCAGTCTCCATTGATACTTATTGCTGAATGACATTAAATGTGAAAGGTTAAGAGCCACTGTGAAAATTTCTTACTCTAAAGTACAATCACTGACTTGGATAGAGAATTATCCTTTTATTTATGTTTTCCAGTTTGCAATCACTTTCTAATTTTGTTTCATGTTTTAAAACTTTATTTAGGTATGTTATAAACTGCACATGTTTAAAATGTACAGGGAATTCCCTGGCAGTCCAGTGGTTAGGACTCTGTGCTCTCACTGCTGAGGGCCTGGGTTCAATCCCTGGCTGGGGAACTAAGATCCCACAAGCCATGCAGCCAAAAAAAAAAGAAAAAGTACAAGTTGATGAGTTTTGACAGATATGTTGAATATCATCACCACCACTACCACAATCAAGATACTGACCAATTCCATCACTCTCAAAAGTTTTCTTCCTTTGGAATCATCTTTCTCTTCACTCCAATCCACAGATAACCACTGATCTGCTGTCACTAGAATTGTATATAAATGAACTGATAGAGTATGTACTCTTTTCTTTTTTTATTCTTGTACTTTTTTAAAATCTGGATTCTTTCATGCAAAATAATAAATTTGACATTCATTCATGTTGTTATTTGTGTCACTTTTTTTTTGGCTGCCCTGTGCGGCTTGTGGGATTTTAGTTCCCCCGACCAGGGATTGAACCTGGGTCTCCGGCAGTGAGAGCGCAGAGTCCTAACCACTGGACCGCCAGGGAATTTCCCTTGTGTCACTTTTTATTGTTGAGGAATGTTCCACTGGATGGAAATCACTTTCTAATTTCTTAACATCACCACCATTAGAAATCAGGTAAGACAATTACTATATCCCCAATGTAGAGATAATAGAGGCTTATCACACTGATTTGCTTAAGACAGTTCCCATTAAAGGGGCTTTACAGGTCTGCTGACTCCCAAGTCCAGCATTTCCACCTTTTATACAGGTTTTACACAGGCTGCTAAGTGAGACTAGAGGGAAGACTATGGAGACACTCCATCCAAAGCTGCTGCTTCTCCAGCCTAGCCAAGAGCTTGGACTACTATAGGGTCCACAAGTCTCCAAGGCTACAGAGACTGATTAACAGCGAGAAGGGCATGGGCCTTGGAGTCAGATGGACTTAGATTCCAATCCTGGCTCTACTACTTACTATGTGATCCTGAACAAGTTACTGAACCTCTCTGAACTTTACATTCCTCACCAAAACACAGGGATAATACCTACCTCTCAAAGTTGTTGTGAGGTATGTACAGCAATTATTCTTTCAACATTTATTGATGACCTATTAGGTACTGGTCACTATTTGGAGCTTAAACCCACGGTGTTTTCACAATAAGTGTTGGATAAATGCTAGCAATTATCTGACAGGGCCACATGTTCTCCTCCACTGCATCCACAGGGGTCTAGGCCCCCACCGGCAGTGTAGCTATACTCATACCAGTCCCACCAGGAAGGAGCACTACAGATCAAGAGTGATTACATTCCAGGAAGGAGGCCATTTCGTTCCCATTGCTCTACTAAGAGGAAGGTCAGGATCAAGCTTTCTTGCACCGTTCCCGCAAGGACAGCCTCGAGGTAGATGTTAACATGATCATATCTCTCAAATAGCAGCCTCCCCAAAAGGACAAGCGGGTCATACGAGGTAAAGATGTTCATTTCATTCAGTAGCACAGAAGTCAAGTTAGGAAGAGTGGAACTAACTCTGCTGCCTCTTAAGAGAAGGGATCCTTAGTCCAAAGCCAGGGAATGATGGGCTTGAGGTGGGTGTGCGTTGGCAGGTGGGAATAGGGGGGATGTTTGGAATCTACAAGCCCCTTGGAAAGTTATTTGTAAAAGTTTAAGTAAAAATTTGTGTACATACATCTCGTAGAAAGAAGATCCAGTACATTTATCAGCTTCTCAACGGTTCATGCCTCTAAAGATGAACCACTGTTCTAAGATGATTAGGAAGGAGGGGAGAAGGAAAAGGGGCTTAGTTTTTTCCATTCTTGGCAGCCTCCCTGCTAGCCCAGGCTCAGAGTTGCTACAAACAATACCCTCTCACATCCACTCCCCACCCCAGTCTGGCCTCCAGCCACAATACCCCAGAAAACAGACACAGAGGGACCTTGCGGATAAAGGTCTTTATTCAACAAAGTTATCTCACTCAGTAACAAAAGAACAGGAGGTAACAATTCTCCCAAAGGTTTGGAGCAGTGTCCACCCCTGATGGAAGGAAGCATGACCCACTGACACAGCTGCAGCTCAGAGCCTCTGGTGGCCACTTAGAGATCATAGTTTGGGTTCTTCCGAAGGATAACAAAACCTTCTAGAATAGGGGTGACGGGAAGGAACTCCTCAGTGGCCAATTCTGCCCGCTCCCCGTGAGCCAGCAATACTGGGGTTGTGTGTGTCTGGAACCCTGTGATGGTCTTGGGCTTGCCGGCCTGGCCCACCACATCCACTGCCTGTGGGATGAGAAGACTGAGATGAAGAGACTCTGGATAGGAGTACAGCAGCAACCCAGTGCCAATTCAAGTTTCAGAGAAATGGTACCTCTGCATTCTACAAGCTCTAGAATACAGCCTGAGCCCTCCCCTCTGCTCAGCCTCTCACCTGGCCCACACGGACAGATACTGGTAATGGCCGCAGCTCCTCATCGAATGTGACCAGCATTCGGGGCTGCATGGCAGCCACCAGCCCATATAATACATAGTGTGACTTGCCTAAGATGACTAAGAGCACAAGACAAATATAGTTAGAGAGGCATGCCTGAACCTTGGGACCCCACTCCAGCCCTGACTCTTTAATCCCTCAGTTATATAGCTGAACCCACAACCCTCCCCTCATACACCCTACTACAAGCTGGAGATGCCACCCCCATACTCTGCCTACAGGTTGAGGACTTGATCATCACTTTCCCCCAGTCACTCAGAGGCAAAAACTGGGCTCAGTTCTTCATCTTCAAAAGAAAATCTTTTTGGGTCAGATCAAAAGTGTGGGGGATGAAAGTCTCAATGAGGCCCAATGAACCTCAGGAATCCAGAGCAGCAGAGTTAACTCAGAGTCTTGCTCCTAAATTACCAAGGAGGCCCTGGTAGGGGTGTGGAGAGGGCGCCATGTGCCACCATGTAAGATTTCTGACAGGGACTCACTGTTGCGGACATCCAGGAAAGAGACAAGCACGGTGAGCAGCCCAGCCACGGCCACTTGACTCATAAGCTGCCGGTCACTGTGGTAGGGGCAGAGGGTGAGTGTGCCCTTCCCTAAATGGGTCAGGCCCTGGGGAAAAGAAAACAAAACAAAATGGAGAGAAGTGGACGTGGGGAGTCACAAGTCACATCTAAGGAGAAATCACCTAACCCGGCCACACAGAAACCTCACAGCTCATTCACACCCTCCTTTCCAGGCCAAACTCAAGGTCCCCTTCACGAAGCGTCACATCTCCCTTCCATCACACAGACGCTTCCTTTGGCACATTCACTCTAAGGAGAAGAGTTCTATTCTCTACCTGTGCCAAGCGCACCATGAAGAGGTTGTTGGGGTCCTTGGCATGATACTGGGCTAACTGGCGCAGCATCGCAGCCAGACGGGCATTATTGGTACCTGGAAATGTTAAGCATTACAAAGGCTTGAAAAAAGGGCCTCAACAACCCTTCCCCCAAGATGCTTATGATCTCTTTCTGACCAATACTCACCACTGCCCACCATGCCCATGGCAAAGATGGAGTTATAGGAAACTTCTGGGTCAGCATCATGAGAGAATTTGCTTAGGGTATCCAAGATGTTGAGTCGTGGATTTGAAACGGAGATTAAGGCCAGTGCTAAAGGCACAGCCCTTCGGAGTGTAGGCTCCCCATATCTCAGCTGGTGATAAAAAAAAACAACAAGGGTATCATAGAAAGCAGAAAGAATAAGCTCGGTTACAGGAACAGATGGATAGACGGGGTCTTAATTTTTGTAGAAAGGGTACAGCAAAAAGACCATTTCTCCACCGACAAAACCCATCAGGGAAATTCCTGGGGAAACCCCAGGCATCAAAACTAATATACTTCAATCTTCTCCATGGGATACTCACCAGGTGGCCAAAGGTTCGTAGTGCCATCTCTGCACCAATCTCCTCCCCCATAGCAATAAGGGCAATCCCCAGCACAGCTACTCCCTGCAATTGAAGAGGCAGCAGAGCCCAATAAGCTCAGGGAACAAAAAACTCACCCCTGACTCAAGTCCCATGTAAGAAGAAAAAGCCATCCTGTGGGGCACACCCTGAACCCTCATGTATGGAACCCAGTCTCATGCTATTTCAATACACAGTGATACCCAGAGACTCTAAAACAAACAAACCCACAGTTATCTTTTCTCAGAGCTTCCCTCGGAGTATGCCCAGCTGCCCACAGAACCTGATGTGCTCCCATGTCGGCAGGGGCTTCCTTCTTGTCCTTGTCCTTCTTTTCCTTTTTGTCTTTGTCTTCCTCCTTTTCCTTGGAGTCAAAGTGTTCACTGCAAATGTGGAGCAGCTGCTGCACCTTCAGTACATTCCCAGAGCCTGGGGCAGGGTGGTAAGGGAGAGAAAAGATAGAAATGACAAGGCACCAAGGAAAAGCTTGCTCTAGGAACAGAAGCTAAAGAATCTAAGGCAATTCAGAATGACTTAAGAAAGGAGGTCCAAGAGAGAAGTGAAGAGTCACTGAGGAAGAACAAAGACACAGACCTGCATAGGCACACACATCCACCAGTGTGTTGGCAAAACTGCGGAATGGCTCTGACACAACCTCCAGCGCGGCCAGGATGGCCTCAATGGCCTCTCCCTTCCCTAAAGGAGAGATTCGAGGGGTCAGAGGACATGTACTCCCTTCCAGCACAGCCTGACTCATAAACTCTCCCTGTTGTATCCAGTTACTACCAGCCTTTTGCCCAAATAGAGAGACATCCCCTAACCTAGGTGGTTGAGGCCCAGTCCAAGAGGAAGCCAACGGGCATAAGTGTCCTTAAGCTCAGTCTCTGACTTCTCCATGATGGTCTGAAGGATAGTGGAAGTGACATCGCCATTGCAGGATCCCACTGCTATCATTCCACAGGCTAGAGCTGTCACACCTGCCACCTAGCAATAGGAAAATCGACATCAAGTTATTAAAATAAGGTGTTAAAATAGTTGTTTACCTATCTTGATTCAAGATAGCCAATTCCTACAGTCCACTGAAACCACATGAGGTAATAACCCCTTTCTGATAGTAGGTCAAAATAACAGTAGCATCAACCATTCACTGAATACTACAGGTCAGCCACTAAGTCAACTCGCTTGCATACTATTAACATTTAATCCTCACAACCCCATGAAACAGGTCCTACTGTTATTCCTCTTTTATTGATGAGAAAAATGATGCCTAAGGAGACTGAGTTATGTGTCCAAGATCACATTGTTTGTAAGCAGAGGTGGCAGGATCTGAAATGAAGCCTATCTGACTAAAACCTATGCTTTTAGCCACCATACTATATTTATCCATCACTAAAATGATTCTGCACAAGTAAGAAAATTTAAAGTTGGCTCATGACTAAAACAGTGTACCCCCCCCCAAGCTGGGTTAAGTTACTCCCCACTCTAGTCTGGTACTTCCTCATGGATCCCAAGGGCTGGAACTCAATACTAAAATGTTAACTCTTTAGCCTCAATATCTCCTGAGACTTAGAAGCTCAATTCCAAGCAGTTTCACTGAAATGATACATCTCTCTCTCTCTCTCTCTGTCTCTGTCTCTCTCTCTCTCTCACACACACACACACACACACACACACACACACACACATATTTTTTCACCATTTATCAGAGACCGGCAAGACTCAGAGCACCTTCCCTACTATCTCCCCTAAGTGATCAACAAACTCTACTCACCTCCATACTGGACTTGGAATCTCCCATCACAGGTAGCAGCAGTGTTAGAACATCTTCGCGATTGGAGCCAGCATAGGCCAAGCCAAGCCTGCAAAAGCCAGGGAGAGGCAGTCCCCGACACACACCCGACGATAGGACAAGGAAGAAACAAAAAGAGGATTGGTCATTTCAACAAATAGTCACCAAGAGCCAAATACTCAACAGGCACAGTGGTACTCTTTGGCAATACAAAGGTGAAAGGGCCTGATTCTGTTTTCACAGAGCTTACAGGCTAAGCACTACCAAAAGGAGAAGCAAGAAGCCTTACCCAAAGATGGAACCAAGTCTCATTGTGTTACTGTTGTGGAGGACATAGTCTGAGAGGAGTGCCAGAGCAGGGTCACACTCATTTCGGACACCAGAGTTCACGATGCCACAGGCCAGAAGGGCTCCTGACTGCAAAATGCAAATAGATTCTTCACTCGGGCTACTCTACCTTCCTCACCACAAAGAATGCAACATGGGCCTTATTATAGCACCCGCCTTAACTGGAGTTAAAAACAGGGTAGACCTTACCAGTGAAAGGGAGGTCCTGAGAGGGCCCTAGAACATGGGAGGGGATGTCTGCATTAGTGGGTTGTACCCAGACCAACCTTGATATAGTCCTCAGAAGAGTATAGGTACTTGTCAATCTGGGTAAGGCCACCATCCACATCCCACAGCAGAATCATGCCAAGGGATGCAGCTGCACTCAACATTCCTATACCAAGGAAAAATCCTATCAGTCTTAAAATGGCCCTGCCCTGAGAAAACTGTTATAAAGAGCTCTCCAAAGAACTGCCTTAGGGATCTGCCATTATAACACATGAACCTAGGAGGACAACAAGATTGACCAAAATTATACAAAGATAGAGTAGGAACAGAATTATACCATGATCCTTGTTCTTGTAAAGCCATTTGTTGCCATCATCAGTCAGCAGCTTGTCCTGGCCAAAGGCTGCATTCACAAAGCCGTTCACAAAAGAGGAGGCCAGGTTCATGCGGGCAGAGTCCACCTGAGAGCCACTGCCCCCAAACCCTGCAAAGGAGGGAAGGAGGAAATGAAGGTCTACAGTAGGACAAGAAAAGAACACAGTATGGCAGCTGATCTCTGATTCTGAGCTGGCCCCTTGGAATCCTCTATCTATAACCCCAACAGTGACCTAGGGAAAAAGTATGTGGGAATTCTGAGCTCTATAGGATTCCTAAGTATGTTGGGCCCAGCCATCACTCTCAATACAAGGGGCATAATTAACAATCCTCCAATCCCCAAACATGGAGATGTTTACTCACTGTTGTTCTCTAGGTGGGTTTTATAGATGTCATCAGGCACCTTGGGTTCCATGATGTCCAGCTGAAGAGAAGTCACAGGATCACAACTGCTCCCCCAGTCCTCCCCTAGCTGTCCCTTCTGTTACCCCATTGAATGGCAATTCTAACCAAGGAGAGTCTAGTCAGAGAGGTGAAATGCCAGGTATCATCACAAGCAAAAAACCTTGTTGGAAAAGGGCAAAGACTCTCACCTCCCGAGCTAAAGCCAAGAAGTTGCTGTTGAGCTGCACATTGGACATGATCTCTGTCAGGTCCTCATACTCCTCCACATCTTCACTCAGCTCCAAAAACACCCCATGTCGGCCTAGCATGAATGCCATTTGCTTCTGTACAACCCTGTGGGAGAGAGCCATCACATCTGCTCAGCCCCCATCCACTAAGGGCACAGAAAAGCCCTTCAAATCCTAACCAGAAACTACATGTCCCAGCACTTCATGCAAATGTCCCACCCATGAGCTTATCGCTTTGCCAACGTTTTCCTTTACATACACGTCCTTGCAGGAGGTGAAAATATCTTCTACCAGCTCCATGTCATTGAGCATCAATGCCAATCTCAGTGCTTCAGGGAAGCGACTGAACTTTCGGAACACACCCAGGGCACAACGCAGTAGGGCGGAGTTCTCAGGCTCGGGCACGTAATTCACACAACTACAAAGGTAAAAATAATAAAGCTATCAGGCATTCATTTACCCCGTTTAATTCACTTACCCAATAGTGAATGCCTACTACATACCAGGAAGTATACTAGTTATTGGGACTACTAAGGAGACATGCCGTCTCTGACCTCAAGAAGTTCACAGATGTTAACAAATTCACTACAGCTTGATTGCGACCTTTGAAGCAGATACTCTTGGAGAATAAAGGAGTCACAGTTGAGAAGAAGTGCTGGGGACGGCAGGCCTGCCACCATTCCCCACCCTGCTCACTCACCTGGTGAGATAGAGGCAGACCTTTGCATATGCATTCTCATCAATGTCTTTCTCCAGCATATCCACCTGCTCAATTTCCATAAGCAGGTCGCAGGCCTCATGCTCTGCATTGTGGGCCATGTTGTAGGGGACAATCTCCTTCACCAGGGTCAGCAGTGGCTCCCGCTGCGTCTTCTCTGCATCATCCAGCTCCTGCCACTCCTTAGCCACTTCTCCTGCCAGATGCCTACGGACAGGCCCAGACTATTAGAGGAGCAGTGCTTCATGGGAAGCACTTCCCTGTGGGTCAAGGAATTCACTATCTGGGAAACTCAATACACTGGTACTCCAAGACAGAACTCAGAACTATATCTCAGAACCCCTTCAGATTCCCAAGAAGAAAAGGTCTTACCTGACGTACTCATGACCCCATGATGCCAATTCCTCCTGGGAGCCCACTAGACGGTATTTGAGGCACTCACGCTCCCCGCTCATGGTCATGGCCAAAACAGAGATGATGTCAGCGGCAAAACGCTATAAAGAAACCAGTCCTTTGAAGTCAAATCCAGGGTAAGGGGAATGTTACATTATGGAATCAAGATCACTGTCACTACCCCTAAAATTAAATGCTAAGTATATCACCAGCCTCCATACTAAAAACTTAAAACATGCTATATCAGCTAAGCCTCATAATAATCCTAAGGTTAGTGTTGCAATCTCTCTTTTGAACCAACATGACTGAAGGGTGATAACAAGTGGAGAGTGGAGAAAAATGGAGACTCTGAATTTTATTCCAATCGTAATAATAAACGATTAAAAGGTTTTAAGCAGAAAAGATTCACACTCTAGAAAAGATCACTATGGCTGCTGCATGAAAGACAAACTGTGTAGGAGGTCACAGACCAAAGGAAGAGGGTCAGTTAGGAGGCTGCTGCAGTAGTTCCAGTGAGAACTGAAAACTTGGATTAGGGTTGTGCCAATACGCAGGAAAGTTACTGAACTGGGAATATATTTTAGAGGTAAAACAAATGAAGGTGCATGTGATACAGAGAAAAGAAAAATATTAAGGTTAAAAGTAAGTTAATAATAAATCATGATAATAAAATCCCAAGGTCCAACATAAATGACAGAAACACTGTTGTTTCTGAAGACAATCTTCCTGTCAGCTCTTATGTGACCATGTCGATTACGACGAGCACTGTTTTGTTGTTTTAATTTTTTTATTTAATTTTATTTATTTATTCTTGGTTGCATTGGGTCTCTGTTGCTGCACATGGGCTTTCTCTAGTTGTGGCGAGCGGGGGCTACTCTTTGTTGTGGTGCGTGGGTTTCTCATTGCGGTGGCTTCTCTTGTTGTGGAGCATGGGCTCTAGGTGTGCAGTCTTCAGTAGTTGTGGCACGTGGGCTCTAGGCGCGCGGGCTTCAGTAGTTGTGGCGCACGGGCTTAGTTGCCCTGTGGCATGTGAGATCTTCCCAGACCAGGGCTCAAACCCCTGTCCCCTGCATTGGCAGGTGGATTCTTAACCACTGCGCCACCAGGGAAGTCCCGGGCACTGTTCAACTAGCTCAGATCTCAGGTCTATCAGGCTTCCTGAGATTCACCATGAGCCCCATGGTCTAGACGAAAAGGAATTCCTAAACTAGGCCTCCACCAGCTTCTGCAATAGTTTTACCTTATTCTCCCCAGGGGCCATGTTCTCATAGATCTCCTTCAGTTTGCCATAGTGTGGACGCAGAAATTTGAGAGGCTTGGGCACTGAAGTCATGGAAGTTGTAGAAGAACGAATCTGCCTCCTCAGTTCCTCCAGGGCTGGTCGGTACAGGGACGTGTCCTTCTCCTGATCAGGAGATGTTAGGGCTCAGACAAAAGGAGTCTCATACCTTAAGTCGTAATACAGAAGTGTTCAACAACCTCCTAGGAAAGTAACTAACTGTGTCTTATCCATCTGTGATTGCCCAACGCCCTGCACACACACTGCCTGACACAAAAACAAATGTCCCAGGTTAAGAGTTCAAGAACTGCTTCTCCCACGAAACAAAGCTACAAAATCTTTCAATTCTTTTTTACTCCCCTCCCTCACAACATGGTTGTAATATGACTCCAAAATACAGTCTCTCTTTCCCTATCTCATATAGTTGTTGTTGCCCCAAGTGAAATAAAGCAAACAAGTGGGAAAGATCCATATATGCTCCGGCTTTTGTTAACAGCGTGACTCACCCCCAGTCGTTCCACGAGCATCTCCAGTTCATCCTGAAGTTGTTTGTCCTCCTCAGACTGGAGGGTTGAGGGAAGAAGCTCATCAAGACAAGGAATCTCAAACACATCCTCCTCCCATTCACCCTGGGGCAGGTGGAGAGTGAGCCTGCCTCCTTACGAAGGACCAGGTGAGACAAGGAAAGAGAGAGGGAATGGGAAGCCCTGATGGGAAGGGAGCCTGGCTTCTGGGCCAGGCTCTGCTTGAACGCCGTTCTGAAAAACGAGGATGACAATGACCCGCCCGGGCCCACCTCACGAGTCGGTGGTGAGGACTGGTAGGGGCGGCGGCGGTGACAGCGCGGAATGGAGGATGAGGGGCAGAGAGGCGGGTGCCGGGAGCCCCGAGGGTCGCCCTATCCGCCCTCTCCCGGGCGCGGCGGGGCCGTTGGGAGTCGGGCCCGAGGCCTGCGGAGCCGCCGTGACTCAGCCCGCGGCCTCTTCCGCCGGCTCCCGGGGCCGCGCCTCACCAGCTCCTGCTCTTTGTCCTTGTCTCCGGCATCCCGCCGCTCCTTGCCGCTCGGCTTCTCATCCCCGCCACCGGGGGACGTCGCTGGGGGCTGCTGGGGCTGCAGCGGTGCCTTCTCCCGGCCACCCTCCTCCATCGCCGCCGCCACTGCCGGCCCGCTGCGCGCGCACCGCCCCGTCTCCCAGATGTCCTCGCGTGCGTGGCCCACGGCGCCCCTCCTTCTCCAGAGCCCGCCTGCGACCGGAAACGCTGCGGCAACCCACCCACCCCCGCGGCCTGGGAGTTCCAGCCCTCGGACCTCGCCCTCCGAAACCTCACGAAAACTCCAATTCCCAGCTTCCCGCGTGCCATAGGCACCTCCCCGGTTCGAACCTGGAGTTAATTGAACGCCGTCTGGGGTTTGGGGGCGCCAGCTGCAGTAGGAGTTGAGCTGGCTACGAGCCGAGACTGCCCCTCGATTCCGCCAAAGCAGTGTGAATAGTACACCCCAGTGATACCCCCGTTAGCCGCGTGGTGGGACAAACGGAAGAGATTCTTGAAATCCTGGACGCTTGATTGCCGTCTTTGTGAAGTCTGTGTAATCTATGTTTAGTCCCACACTACTGTGGCATATTCACCTCCCCAGCTGAAGAATAGTTCTCTACTATTACCATAAGGATGTGGATACCATCTTAAATCCACCTGCGGAGCCAGATGGAGTAGAAATGAATACATCAAGCCCTATACCCTAATACGAAGTTCTGGAGCTAAAAACGGGACAAGATAAGGTCTTTGTCCTCAGTGTGTCTTTTGGTCTTCCTCTCCCTCTTATGACTTAGAGGGGATGTGACCGACACTTTATGTCAGGACTTATTTTAAATGATATATATTGTTCGCACAACTTTTTGAGTTTGGTAGGATTGTGTCCATTTTACAGCGGAAATCGTATAGTAAGTAGTAGAATCAGGATATGAATCTCGATCTTTGAGTCTCCCAAGTTCTTGAGTGTTTCAGGCAAACCTCAAAGTTCTGATCGGGCTATGTGTATATATCTAGAAGGTGAGAAAAGAGGAAGTAATTCTCCCTTTCATCTGGTGGGAACACTCACCATTTGGCCTGGAATCTTATTTTATGGGTCCTGAGGCATTAAAGAATGCAGAAAATGTTTATTTAAAAAAACAAACCACCTGTCACAGCACAGTTAGCATTGAATGAATGTTGGCTAAACATTTGTATAGGTATTGATGTAAGGGTCTGATGCCCATTTTAAAACTTGTTGCTCTTTTCCACTCAGTGTTTGGATTCTGGGGATGACCTTCCACTTGCATCACCGGTGATGGCCCCAGCCCTAGTCTACTGACAGAAATTGGATGGTCCATAGCTGGTGCGCCTACTTTGTTTTCTGGCTTCGAGATGTCCATACTTTGTCATGCTTTCTTCAGTCATCAGTAGAGGTATTTCTCCTAAATCTTTCGTATTTCCATGACTTCTTTCTATCCGATCTCAGATTTTGTCTTTTATACCAGTCACATCCCCACCAGTACCTTAGAGGAGACGGGGTGATGTTGTGGCATAAAGCACAGGCTATTAACAGCTGGTGACTCCAGGTGAAGAGTAAACGAATGTCTGTGTACTATGTTTCAACTTTTTTGTAGCTTTAAAATACAAAGTTGGCAAAGTTTGTAAAATAAAAAGTTTGTAAAATAAAAAGTTGGGGGTGGGTGGGAGAACATAAGCTTTAGAGAGGACAGACCCGGTATTTAAAACTAAATTCTGCCCTTCACCAGGTGTGATATTTGGGCAAGCTTCCTAACCTCTCTCAGCTTGGTTTCTTCTTCTATGAAATGAGAGTAATAAAGTATCTCCCTCGGAAGTTTTTATGAGAATAAAGTAAGACAGTGTATATAAAGTGCTTAGCTAAGTGCCTGGCAACTGGAGAGGAGGCAGTTAGCATTTTCCAGCTTCCTCAAATTTGCAGGGCTGCCCCTTGCTCCCCACCTCCAAACACTCAAGCCCCAAACCTCTCTGGCCAAATGCAGATGTCTGGCAATTATTCTCAAGGCCTTATGATAACATTGATTTCCTGCCTCAAGCTTCATTTCAGTCAAATTGCTCTCCCAGAAGCACTCCTTCCTACCATTTGGCCAGACGCCCAGCCTTGTGACCAAATTGCTCTCCAATCAGGGGACAGCCCATCACCTGTCCCTTCCTACCACCTTCTTTCACATTGCACCCACTGGCCAGCCATGCTTCCCCCAAACGTATGGCCTGAGCTATAGAGCTACACATTTTATGGATGGCTCTACTCATCTGAGAATCATTCGACCCAAAGCGTCACTTACGTAATACCAGAAATGCTTCAGGCCAGACACAGCATTGCACTGTTTCCACTGGGTTGCTACTTTCTTTGTGTGATATTTTTCAAAATCAGATTGCATTGTGGCCCTTTTACTGTTAATTCCCAGGACTGAAAGCAGTTGTTACAATCCCCTTTTTTATAACTACTGTTACAACTTCCCTTCTTCAGGCTCTCACCTCTCATTATGCCCCTTTCATTTACCTCCTTCTGATCTCCCTGAACATTTCACCTCTTCTGAACATGCCCTGCCCCTTCAAGCTGGATTAGTCTTTTCTTGTTGCTGTTATTTCTGTATGGAATGCCCTTCACTGTTTTTGGCTAGCAAATTCTCCCATCCTCTGTACTCCAGCTCAGTATCACCTGTGTAGGAAGCCTTTCCTGTTCTGTCTTTCAAGTTATTAATTTCTTCCCTGTGCTCCTACAATGCTTGATACATACCTCTCCCTCCCTCCACTCTGAGCTCTTAGAGGACAGGAACTGTGTCTTATTCAACTTTGTGCCCCTAGCACCCAATCTAATACCTGGCTTGTGGTGGGCCTTGACAAATATTTGTTGAATAAATGAATGAATGAATGGCTTTGCATTCAACTTCAGGTCCTTTGTTTATAATAATAGCCCATTGGGAGCTCTCTTTGGAGCCCAGAGCTCAGCACTGGGAAACTGTCAGGAGTCTCCATTTGTGACTCGTGATAGGTCTACTGAAACTGTGCTTATTTTATGGAGATTCTCTTCCAACTTGACATTTCGAGAGCACTTGCGAGTGTGAAATCATACTGTTTGGCATATGTTACTGTATTGTGCATGGGAATTAGTCAAACTTCCAATGGGATAGTGTAGGGTACGGCCCAGCACCTTACTAATAACTATTCTCATGTGTCCACCCAGGAGCACCATCCATTATTCCCCCTTCTGCTTTAACACATCAGAGCATATTGCAGATGCATACTTATCAGTTTGGCAGGCTACTAAGGGTGAAGGTTACATCTGTCACTTGATGTTCACCTTGCCTTGCCCATGGAACCAAGCACCTGCAGAGTGCTCAACAAACAGTGCCACCTGGCTTAATTTCAGGTCAACATGTGCTTAGGTTTCCTGCAGCTGCATGGTTGTCACATGTACCTGGCCCGGATGAGATGGGGGCCGTGAGAGTGTACCTGCTGGTAATGGCCTCCCTTGGAAGCATGATAAAATTGCCCAGAAGGCAGATGTATATGCTTGAGTCTAAATTCTGCCATGACTTAGCAGACTAAGTGGTGGTGATTAAGAACATCTGAATCCCAAATCTGAGGCTCTGAGTTCCAAATTTGACTTTAATGCAGTCTGTCTTAGCTGACACTGGAAGTTATGTCATCTTTCTCCTTAATTTCGCCACTTGTAAGATAGAGACAATGATAGGACCTCCTTACAAGCTGTTGTGGGAATTTAATGAGGTGATGTTTTTAAAGGGCCTTAGTAACTGAGAGCTGCTCATTATCATCATCATCATTATTTGACACTTCGACCTTTGCAAATATGGGGTTGTTTTTTTTTTTTTTTTAACCGGCACGCGGGCCTCTCACTGCTGTGGCCTTTCCTGTTGAGAAGCACAGGCTCCGGACGCACAGGCTCAGCAGCCATGGCTCACGGGTGTAGCCGCTCCACGGCATGTGGGATCTTCCTGGACCGGGGCACGAACCCATGTCCCCTGCATCGGCAGGCGGACTCTCAACCACTGCGCCACCAGGGAAGCCCGCAAATATGGTGTTTTAATGCCACAATGGCCAGCTGGTCAGTATCCCTAGCTGGCCTCTGAAATCAGGTGTCAAGGGAAGGGCAAGGCTTTGTGAAACCAACCCTGGGCAAGGCTTTGTGAAACCAACCCTATCTCCTCTATCATTACACTGACATTATAAATCTCATACTCTGTGCAACACCCAAACTTCACAAGCCATTGCTTAATATTTCTTTGGGTTCTGGAACCTGCTAAGCCCATGAATTCACTTCTTAAAACATTAAAGCTGATCTAGTCCTCAGAGATCATCTCATCCAACCCACTTATTTTACAGACTGCTAAGGTTACTGAGATCTGAAGAGGGGATAAGCCATGCCTGGTGTCAGGGGAGTGGCAGAACTGGAGCCAGAACCAGATTTCCAGACGTGATGGCCTTCCTCTTTCCAATACACTTTGCCACCTCTCCTAGAGTTTTGCTCTCAGAGCAGAGACTCAAGCCGTGCTTTCTCTTGGTCTTAGAGTTCCCAAGGCCACTTTTCCTTTTTCTTAGTAGCCAGCAATTTCCTTCCCTTGGTGAGCAGCCACAGTTC
The DNA here is from genome assembly GCF_059928025.1 of Delphinapterus leucas. Taxonomy (NCBI): domain Eukaryota; kingdom Metazoa; phylum Chordata; class Mammalia; order Artiodactyla; family Monodontidae; genus Delphinapterus; species Delphinapterus leucas. The sequence continues at coordinate 83,104,758 of NC_143132.1, forward strand.
CAAGTAACTTGACAGAGACCCACATACAGCTCTTTATGGGGACAGTCTGATGCTGGGACAGGATACAGACTGTGGGACATGTGCTGGTGCCATCACCCAGGAACCAGTGACCCCAGCAGCAATCACTGACAAAGCTTCACTCTTACCCCTGCAAACTTAATAAACCCACACCTACTTACACCTTGGAGAACACTGCATTTTTAAGAGAAATGAGACTGGACTCTTCTCCACTGCTTTGCTCTGGTTCTCATTTTACAGATAAAGAAACTGAGGCTTGTAGAGGTTAGGGAACCGGCTCAAGCTCACACAGCTGTCAGAGCTTCAGTTTCAATCCGGGTCTCTTACTGCAGTGAAGTGTTTACAGTTAGACCTGTAAAATGGAAACTGGAGCACTTAGAAAATATGTTGCTGCGAGGATCGGGCAAGCTTATGAAGGTGAAAGTGCCAACAGAAGAAGAGTCACCTGAGGGAGGGAATCATCGTATTCCTCTTTCCGTCACCAGTGCCTGGCACATTATTGGTAATCAATATACTTATAAAAATAAATCTATGAATATATAAATTTATAACTAAATGAATGAAGAAAGAAATGAGCCACCTAGCAGAAGTGCCTGGAACACAGAGGTATCAATAAATGCTCCGTTTCCCTCGCTTGTTCTGGAGGGTGGCAGCCAAACCCGCAGTCTCTGTGCCTGGAACTTGGTAGGCCTCGATGAGCATGTGTAGATGGGATGAGCGGCTCTCAGGAGCGCTAAGCCTTTGAGAACATGGAGAAATGCATGTCTTCTCAGCCACAAGCAGAGGCTGGTGCTCCAAGCTCCAGGGAGTGAAATGCTACCTTGGCCAGGACCGCCCTCCACTGCAGGGTAAGGGCCACCCGTCTTCCAAGCCGACTGTGGTAGTTACCCAGACTCAGTGTCAGACCCAGCTGCATGCACCAGCGGAGGGCCGTGGCAAACGCTTCCAGCTATAGAACAGCCAGTGATGGAACATGGCCACCAGTGAGCGGAGGATGTACTCCACTTGCCAGACTCAATTTCATGCCATTCCTCCATCCTGCCTCTTTCTTTGTCTTCTTGGGACTTCAAATTTCAGTCCCCTGTGTCTGGTGCGTGAGTAAATGAATGCCTATAAGAGTACCTGGCATACAGCAGGTACTCAATAAATACTGGTGGAATGAGTAAATGAAAACAGGACTGAAGGAAGAGACAGGCTGACTGATGCGTGTCTGTTTATTGGCACAGGGTCCTACAGGGCCAAGACCATTCCTTCCCCACCCTCTTTCCTGTAAAAATAAACTCTATCCTTCCCTCTCCCTGCTCTGTCTGCTTTCCTGCTTGGTCCAGGGAGAATCAGTCATCCCCTAAGACTTGTATGCCGAGACACAGGGACTAGCATCCCCTACATGTACACTCTTCCCCTCTGAGCCCAGGGAACCTGGGAGGTGGCAGGAAGGTTCGTAAAGGCTTCCACTAAGCACTGAGCACAGGTGGTTTGTCAGCGAGGGCTGGCAGCAGTATTAGGAGCAGCAGCAGGAGGAACACGGGGTGGGGGCCACCCCGAGGGTGGGGCTGAAAGGAGCTCCGTCTACTCCCGAGGGAGCACTGAGTGAGCCTTGGGGAGAAGTGTGGGAGGCACACCAGCCGGGCCCCGCGTGGTCAGCATGTGGCAGTCACAGCAGGCCCCGTGGCCACCAAGCCCAGGGAGCCTGGGACCTGAAGAGGTGGACTCCTTCCTGTGGGAACTGGTGCCCTCTGCCCAGGCATCCTCCAGGCAGGGTGACGCGGAAGAATGTCACAGTGAATGGTGGGGGCTCTGCTGGAGGCAGGGACACCCCCGAAGCCTTGGCACGATGTGGTGGTCGAGGAGGGACTAGGACTCACGTCATCCGTGGTGTGGAGGGGCCGGGCCCAGCCCAGCTGGCATTTGCCTTCTCCAAACCGCAGAGCAGACAGCCTCGCTGGGCAAGCTGCCCCAGGCCCTGGCAACAGCTGGCCACTTCTCCCCAACCCAAGCCTACCATACCTCACAAAGCAGCCCTGAGTTCATGGGGGAGCCGACAGGGCAGCCGAAGTGCCGCAGGAAGTCACGGGAGTTGGCGAGCGTGCCCAGCACGCGGAAGCGGGCAGGGCTGTGGGGGTCCGTCACCAGCCCCTCGTGAGAGCTCTCGGGTGTGCGGACCGAGCACCACACCTGCAGGCCAGGACAGACATGGGGACACAGGGTGTCTAGTGCGGGCAAGGCCACTGCCCCAGTTGCAGCAGAGCCATCCTGGGGACACACGGCACCACTGCCCCAGGCCCTGGGCTCCGGGAGCCTCAGGGATGTAGGAGAGGCCTTAGCCGGGCTGTCTCAGCCCCAACCCCTTGCCATCAGCACTAAGGGAGGAGAAAGCGCCCTCCCTCCCAAGTTCCTTAAGGGCCTTTCAAAGCTGCCTGGACAATGGGTTGCCTAGATGGGTGTGTCAGAGGGGAAGAAACCCAGCCCCCAGAGGCTGCCTGCTGTAGTGCAAAGTACCTGGAGGAGACCCTGCTGAGTCTGCCACTTACTTTATTCCTGGGTAGCCCTGGAGAGCCACTTGGCCCCGCGCTTCCTCCTCCACAGCCACCTCACGGGAGCATCATGGAGATCAGTCCCGCTCCCCACCCCTTGCCCCATCAGGCAGGGCAGCCCCGACCTTCGAGATCTGCAAAAGCCTCCTGAAGCCTTCTCCCTCCTCAGCCCTCCTTACGTGCTTTTGTGGACCCCGCCAAAAGGCTTCACGAGGCCTTCCCAAACCACTTTCCACACTCCAACTTCGGCCCCATTTCCCAGTCCCTTCTGCGTGCCCCAGACTTCTAATGACGTGCCCAGGAGGTTGTAGGAGAAGGGCAGACCCCCAGCCTCCCAGGAGGGCAATACCTGGGCAAATCCCACAAAGAAGAGCTGGTGGTTGGTGAGCCCCACGGCTGGTAGCTGCTGCTCCTCCCCATGCTTTCTTAGCCATGCTTTGTAAGCCTGGGGTTGGGAACAGACGGCAAGTCTGTTGGGGCCTGCCCACCAGCTCCACCCAGTGCCCTGCCCCCCCAGGGCAGGTGAGCCTCAGCCACAAGGGGGCCACTCACGTTGTAGGCAGCCTTAAGCCCTCCGTTGTCAGCGATGTTCTCCCCCAGCGTCTGGCGGCCGTTGAGCTTCTCCCCGTTGACCTGGTACTGGCTATACTGCTCCTCCATGCAGGCCGTGTGATTCCGGAAGGCTGCCAGCGACTCATTCTGCCACCATGGCCGCAGGTTCCCTTCCTTGTCATACTCGCGCCCTGAGGAGAACTAACCTTTGCACCCCACCGAGAGCAGAACTCAACCCTTGGGGGCACAAGTGCCCCCACCAGCCCTAGTCCACAGACCCCGGGGTCCACGGGGCCTGCTTCCAACATCCCAAGGTTTTGCAGGAGCCACTAGGAATTCTAGGCTGGAGGAGACAACTACATGGACCTCTACCTTGGTCATCAAAGGCATGTGTCAACTCGTGGCCCATCACCACGCCGATGCCACCAAAGTTCAGGGCCCTGGTAGGTGAGGAATGTTGAGTGAGGACATGGTGGGGGGACTTCTAGATCCCACCTCCAGCCCTGCTCCCAGCTTGCCCGCAGGCCCAGGCCCCAGCACCCAGCCCCTCCTGCCTCAGACACACTTGGGGTGGTTGCGGGCGTAGAAGGGGGCCTGCAGGATGCCGGCGGGGAAGACGATTTCATTCTTGGTTGGAAGGTAGTAGGCATTCACTGTCTGGGGGGTCATGCTCCACCTGGGGGAGGGAGAAGCTGAGGCGGAGCCTGACTCTCTCGATGCCCAGCAGCCCTGACCTACATTCTAGAAGAACCTCGTGCCTCATTTGGGATCCATCTTGCCATCCCCTTCCCTCAGCCCTGGAAACCTCCCCTAAGTCTCCTGCTGCCCCAAGTGTCTGCAGCCCCCATTCTTACTGGTCCCGGCTGGGAGGCTTGCGGAGCTGGTCAGCCATCACCTTAGCAGAGAAGTTGTACAAATTCAACATGTTCTGGAAGAAGGAATCTTCAGACACTTCATACTGTGGGAATGGTGGGAAGTAGAAAGCCAGTGAGAGAACACGTTGGAGAAGATAATAGTCCCAGTTTGGCTACTAATTAGCACCCTTCTGAGCCTCAGTTTCTTCAACTGTAAAATGGGTGTAAAACAGCTAATAAATAATAATTGCCAATATTATGTTGCAGTTTTTTAAAACTATCTCCTTTTATTCTCACAACAATCCTATCAGGTAAGTGCTAATAGGACTCCCTTTTACAGATGAAGAAACTGAGGCCCAGAGAGGTTATACAACTTGTCCAAGGTTACAGTTAGGTAAAAACAGGTTTGACTACAAATCCCTGCTTGTGAACACTGCATTCTACTGCTGTCTGGCCTGCAGCCTGGCACACAGCCAGCACTTGAGCAATGCTGGCTGCCTGCACTTGCCTCTGAAAGGCACCAACAAGTATCTCCTTCCCTCTCAGTGCTTGAGCTCCCATTCCTGAGCCCTGTGCCCCCCACAGGGCTAAGGTTCAGTACTGATGGGCAGGGTACTCACCCCATCATAAACATCATCCAGCTCTTTGGGCTCCAGGATGAAGTCTGGGAAACCAATCATATCATAGATGGCATCTGCCTAAAGAGACCAGGTTAAGGGTTTCCCTCCCCGGGCTCCCCCCCGCCCCAAAACTGTATTCTCCATCCTCACCTCAAGATGGCACCCCAACCCTGGCCACTGCTCACTTTCTCCTTGGCTGCCTGGCGGGTCTTCTCATCCATCCAAACCAACTGTCCCAGGGCCTCCTCAAAGGCAGTCCGGATCTCGCTGATCATCCCCTCTGCCTGGGAGGGAGGGTGCACAAGTCTGCCTCCCACTCGCATTAAAGCATCCTTTCTCCCCATCTACCCTAGTGCCCCATCCCCCCTAGTGCCCCATCCCTGTCCTTCCAGGGGAGCACATGGGAGTACCCAGACTCTTGAAATAAGGCTGAGCATCTGGGCAGGATGAGAAGGAAACATGATTTGTGAAGGTACTGGGACTGTGGTGGCTTTTTTTCTAATTAATCAAAAAACTGACAATAAGTTAACTGAATTAACATTATAATTTAATGTAGTGCATTGATTTTTATCCGATTATGAAAAGAAGGCATTAATAGCAGAAAATGTGGAAAATTGAGAAGAGTTGAAGAAGAGAATAGACCATTTAAAATCTTCTCCCTCACAGATAACTCCTTTCAACATTTTGACTACCTATGTCTAGTGTCTTCCCCCTGCTGGGATATTCATATATATATATATATATACACATACATATATTTACACACATATACATATAATATGGAATTATGTTGTGCAACATATATGCATTTCATAACCTACTTTCTTTTCACTTAACAATCATCAGTTTTAAGGCTGCCTCATAATCCAGCCTAATCACAATTTGTTTTTCCAGTCCCCTATGCGGGACATTTAAGCTGTTGTCATTTTCACCTATTATAAACAACACTGCCATTTACATCCTTATAGGTAATATTTTAAGTACAAACATCATTTCCTAAAAAACAAACATTATTTTTCTAATTATATAGGTAACATAAACTCATTGTAGAAAACTTGGAAAACACAGAAAACTTTAAAAGAAAAAAAAAAACAAACTCATAATCCCAACCACCCAAAGTAATCACTGTTAATTTGTCGATGAATTTCCTCCACATTTTTTCCCTGTAGGTACATACAAATATGAATGGTGAATTTTAACTAAAACAAGGGGCAGTGTTGGAAGGACCTTGAAGACTCACAATTTCCTTACTCTGCCGGTCAAACGTGGCCTTCACAAAGAGGGAGCCCAGAGCGAAGCCAAGGGCGTCGTCCGTGTTGGAGATGCAGGTCTGCCACCTTGGCGTGCAGGACTGGAAGGGGTAAAGAGCCAGGCCTCCTGGAGATCGCTCTGCCCTCCAGTCTGAGGGCCTTTCTCTGTCTCTAGGGCCAACCCCTCTTGCTCTGCACATAGGAGGCCTGGGTTTGGGGTGCCATCTCTCCTTCAGACTCCAGGGAAAATGAAGGGCAATATCGCAAAGCATGCCAACCCCAGCAGCGTAACCTCAGGAGGGACATGTGTGCTGCCCACTCTATTTGCAGCACTCTCCTCCTCTTATGTTTCTCCTCCTCTGGACCCCACTGGGGTCCAGACGTTTCTTTGCTCAGCTGCACATCTCAGTCTTATATCCAGTCAGTCCCCCATGCCAGAAACCTGGGAGTCACCAGCTTCCTCCATCTCCCTACCCTCACGTTCAATCTATCACCAGATTCTAATACTAACTCTGCTTCTTAATCGTCTCCTCCGTCCACGCCGTTGTCACTTCCCTGTCCTGTAACACTGTTATCTCTTGCCTGAAGATTGCAGTGGCCTCCTAACTAGACACTCGACTCCATTCTCATCCCCCTCCCGTCACCCCCTCCATCCATCTTCCATTTAGCTGCAGAAAGATGACCTAATACATAAATCCAACCAGGTTACACCTCTGCTTAAAACCATCCCAGGTTCTCTATCCCTGGATCAAGGCCAGGCTTCCTAGGCACAGCGTTCAGGTCCCTCCAAGGATTGCCCCAGGCCCGCCTCACCACCCTCGGCCTCTCCGGTGCCCTGTCCTCAAAGTCATGCCAGAACACATGCAAAACTACCACGCTCCTTCTGGCCTCTGGGAATTTACACATCGTATTCCTTCAGCCTGGAATCCCTTTTCCCTGGCTTTCTTGATGAACTCATTCTTCAAATGTCACCTCTTCAGAGAAGACTTTCCTAATGCCCCCCATCCCCCAGGTAAAATGTGCTGTCTCCACCTCTGTCCTACAACACAAAGAAGGTTTGTCACTCAGTGTGAGCACTTATCACCCCAAAATATAATGTTTGTTTACACATCTCCTTCCCCCACTTAACAGGGCTTCTTGAAACTAAGAACTGCATTTATTCATTCTCTCCTTCACCCTCATCATCAAAGTTGAGTGCCTACACATAGCATGCACTGGGTAGGTGCTTCACTTACGTGAACTCAGTCCTCATAACAACCCCACAAGAAATTCCTGTTTTACAGACCAAGAAATGGAGAGTCAGAGAGGTGGGGGCGATATGCTCAAGGTCCCATAGGCCAAGAAATAGAGGAGTTAGGAATGGAACCCAAGTCAGCCTGATTCCTAACCCTGTGCAAATGGTGCCTACACACAGTGGGTGTGAAGTGTCAGCTTGACTGGACTGGAAGGTGGGAGCAGAGTCAGAAAGCCCACCTTCTTGGTGCCATAGAGGGTCTCCAGCAGCTTCTCTTGTGCAGACTCAAAGCGGCGGTCCAGGCTTGATGTTGTCTTCTGTACCAGGTTCCAGATCAGGTAATTGTTCAGGACACTGGCATTCAGGTAGCCAGAACATAAGGTAAAGGCAGGTAACATTTCCACCCCAAACCAGCTCTACCAGCATGCAGACAGCAGGAGTCCCAAGAGGCACATGTGGGAGCTGTCCCATAATCCCTCTCTCTTACCCTGGGACCACACACCTGCCTGTAAAAGTCAGGTTGGAGCTAGGTGTGGAAATAGAGACCACAAGTGGGTCCCCCGAAGCCCCGGCCTAGGGGAAGAGCCTGCACAGAGCCCTGAGCCCCACCCCTGACACCTTGGGCTCCACCCCCCACCTTGGCTCTGTGCGGTTGATGAGCTCTGACACCTGCTGCAAATAATCCATCCCATACACCACCACAGGCTCAGAATCACCCAGCTCCAGCGGCGACAGCAAGAAGGACAGGAACTCCAGCCAGTCCATGGAGGGCGCCAGGGCCTGTGAGCAAAAAATCTCAAGCGTCCCTGCCCCCTTGGCTTTCAGCAGACCACTCCCCCATTGATACACTGGAGCTGGGAGCCCTTTCCATTGTCATAGCAACAGCTACTAGCTGCTTGGAGGCCCCTTCCTACCATAAACCCGTTTTCAGGCCTAAGTGCTCTTCAATCAGGGAACCCAATCACATATCGTACAAGGAAAACCACCATGTGTGATATTTAGTTGGACTGCAGACATTCAAATATCTTTCAGACAGTTAACAAACTCCCCAGATACCACCCAGGGTCCCTACATACCTGGCCTCTCCTCCAGAACCCCCCCTTACCCAACTTTTCCATAATCCAACAACTAAGAGGCCGATGCCTGGCACAGTAAGGGCCCTCCAGGAGATGCTTCCATTTCTCTTCTGATTGTTTTGTGGACATCTTGTACAAGTTGTCATGGATTTTTAACATAATCCCTCTATGCATCCCCAGGCAATGCGAAAGGGACCAAGGGATGGCCCAGTGGGGGTGCCCTAAAATGGACACCACTTTTCCTTCCAGGATAGCGACAGTTCAGCTGGGAAGCTCAGAGAAAACAAGGAAATGAGGAGAGGCTTGGCTGCCTCAGACAGATGGCATGAAGGGAAGCTGCGTGGCCTGTGCTGGGGCTGCCCCACCCCCCCCAGCTGTCTCTATTCCCTGCCTGCCCCACCTGCAGCTCTGCGATGCTCATCTTGTGGTAGATCTTCTCCTCATCCCGCCGCTGGTCCTGGGGCACCGTGATGTTGGCCAGTTGTATCTCCAGCTCCAGCACCTGCTGCATCTGCTCCCGCGTGGAGGCTGGATGTCCTCCTAGCAGCATCCCCAGCTCCTCCATGTAGTCCAGGTAGGCGGTAAGCACCTGTCAAGGCCCCAAGTCATCCTCAGAGCCCAGCAACAAGTCCTGCCCAAGGCTCAGACGACTATTCTGGCTGCTACCCCTGCTCACCATCTCTTCTGCAAACCCTCCTCACTGTCTCGTCTGCAGACCCTCCTCATAGAAGCATTCCTGGATGACCCTCATCATTTCTGTCATACTGCTTATCACCATCTGCTAGGATCTTTTTTTATTTATTTGTGCAACTGTTCATCATGTGTTTCCCCAAGGAGAAGGTAAGTTCCAGGAGAGCACTGTTCCAAGTTACAGCGGCTTATTCACCACTGTATCCCGAGGGTCTGGAATAGGGCCTAGCACAGGAGCCCTGTAAACATTTGTCCAGTGGATGGATCCGCTTCCCATACTGCTCTGCCTTCTCATTTCCTAAAGCCCTTCTACTTTTCCCAGCCTATCAGTGACCATGTGCCCTCACTTAACAGCTGAGTGGACCCCAGTGGGGAATTCGGTCCACAGTGGCTTCAATTTCCTTCTACCTCCCATCCTGCCAGGCCTCAAACTTGCTGCCTTCCCCTCTGGTCTCCAAGGGGGAGAAAAGCACAGAAAAGAAATATTTAGTGACTACATGTATATACACGTATCAAATTCTCTGCTTGCGTTTTACATGTAATATATCTGCCCCCTGACCCGGCGCCCACCACAGCAACTCCATATAGTTCCATCTTACAGATGAAGCTTGGCAAGATTACATGATTTGACTCATACTACAAACTAGCAGATGGCAGAGTTGAAATGTGGCCTAGGCCTGATGACTCCAGGGCCACAATCCCAGCACTGCCTGGGCTCAGAACAAACCCATGTCGCCTCAGAGCCTGCTGGCACTTTAGCTGCATGGGGGCAGGGGCTGTTTGTTCTGTTCTGCACTGTAGTCTCAGGCTCTAGGACAGCATCTGGCACATAGTAGGTGCTCAGTAAATATTTGTTGACTGATGGATGAAAACCCATGCACAGACCCTCAGCCCTGCTCAGCACTGACTTCCTGTGGCCCTCCTCCCAGGGACCACTCTCACTCTTGCCCTGAAGCCCCACCCGGGGCTCCTTTCATTGCCAAAGGCCATCTCCTCTTCCACTTTACTGAGAAGTTTTAGATCCCTTAATATCCATTCTCTGCAAAATATTCAAATATCAAGATATTCAAAATAACTCCTTTTTCCCACCTCCCCTCTTTCTTGCTGCTGCTGTCAGAAGAAGAGGTTTGCGTACCAATTCCAGTCATCCCAGCTCCTAAAGTGGATGGTTGGTTCAACCAGTGATCTTGCCCCACCCCCCAGCTCACTTACCCCTCTCTCCCTACTTCCTTACTTTCAGCTTAAGACTTGCCTTTTTTTTTAATGTGGTTTTTTTTTGTTGTTGTTGTTGTTTTTGGCTGTGACACTCGGCTTGCGGGATCTTAGTTTCCTGACCAGGGATCGAACCCAGGCCCCTGGCATTGGAAGTGCAGAGTCCTAACCACTGGACCACCAGAGAATTCCCAAGACTTCCTTTGGCACTACAGCTTCCCCTAGATGCTGGCACAGGAGACTTCCTACCCAAGACAACTGGTGACACACTGAGAGGTAAATCGAGGCTTCTCCTGCCCTTTCCTGGGGGTCAGACCATGTGGTTCTCTCCTGAATTCTCAAAATTCCTCCCCTGACTCAGGTGATATCAAAACCACACATCTGTTCATAACACTCTCCACTTTTGAGTTTCCTATTCCATTTCTTTTGGGATAAATGCTCAACTTGACCCATAGTGTTTATGTATACCATGACTCCACCTACCTGTCCAGAAGGACTTGGCCCACTCTCCCCTCCCACACCCCTCTCTGATCTGTCAACAAGTCACACCCCTTCCCACCTCAGAGCCTTTGCATCAGCTGTTCCCTTTGCCTAGAACCCTCTCCCTTCCCACAGCCTACCCTCACCCTAGGACCAGGCTGGCTCCCTGTTACTGCACTCTCGGAATGCCATGCTCCTCCTCTTACAACAGTCCCAGCAACTGTACAAAGGATAACTGCACTTGGCCATTTCATGCCTTCTCTCCCACTGAGTGGCAGTGTCTTGTTCACCACATGGTAGCAGAGGGTCTGGCTGAGGGATGCTTGGTAAGTGTTTGGGAGCGAATGGGAGACGGACAACCCCCCCCCTTGGTTGTCCTTCCCCACAGAAGTCTCTCTTTCTCCCGCTGCCGTTGAAATACAAGGATCTCCTCCTTCTTTTTTTAAAAAAAGTATTTATTTATTCATTTGGTTGCGCCGGGTCTTACTTGCAGCACACGGGCTCCTTAGTTGTGGCATGCAAACTCTTGGTTGCGGCATGCATGTGGGATCCAGTTCCCGGACCAGGGATCAAATCTGGGCCCCCTGCGTTGGGAGCACAGAGTCTTATCCACTGCGCCACCAGGGAAATCCCAAGGATCTCCTTGTTTTCCTTCTCTAGTCTTGCCCTTTCTCTCACTTCTCCTAAGCCTTTGTCTAGGCTTTTAAGGAGATGCCTCTCAAGCCTTCGGCTCCCTCTAGGCCCGTGCTCTCTCCAGGACCCCACCCAGCTTTCACAGCTGTATGCTGACCTCTGTACAGAGATGGTACCCAGTTCCCTCACACTCACACGTCTGAAACGAGCAGCTCCCACTCCCTAAGGGTCTGCCACGTGCAGAAGTGTAAATTTGCATCCTCCTCCTGCCTCCAAGCACTATATGAGGTAGATGCTGTGATCCCCATTTTTCAGATGAAGAAACAGCCTCAGAGAGCTTAATCAACTTGCACCAAGCTGCCAAGCTGGGATTAAAATCAAGGTCTGACTTCAAAGTCTGCCTTTTTCCTGTGATATCACCACCTCCCCAATGTGCTTGAAGCTGGTTCTCCCTGTAGGCATCCCGAATTCTCTAAGGACCCCTCCACTCCACCATCACTCAAGTGCACAGCCTGAACTATCTTTACCTGTTCCTCCTTGTACTCCTCTCTTCTAACATCCAGGCATCAACAATTCATGATTTGGCCTTGATTATGTCTCTTGCATCCTCCCCTTCCTGACTTTCCTTCTGCCACTTCCGCCATTTGGCGGAAGTACTGCAGACACTCTTAACTGATCTCCAGGCTCCCTCTCTTGCATCTACTTTTCACACCAGCCATACTGCCTTCCCAAACTAGTTCCTACCCACCTTTCCACCCTCTCATCTGCTTTGAGCTCTACACTTTGCCAAACTGGACCCCTTCCTGGGGTCCAAACACGCCTTAGCTTTTCCTTCTTCAACACTTTTGTTTAAAATCTGAGCATGCCCTCACCCAGTCCTAGATATTCTACAGGGCCTGGCTCAAATGCAACCTTCTTAGGAAAACTTCTCTGGCTGCCAGGTCTCTCCTGAGTCCCAGAGGCCCTCTTTTGAGCCGTGTTCTCAGCTGTCTAGGTCTGTGAACCCATCTACACTGAAAGCTTCCTATGACAGCGGCTCTGAAATGTACGTCTCACAGCAGGTGCCTGTAAAATGTTTTACTGGAAGAGTAAGAGAAAGGAAGGAAGGAAAGAAGGGAAGAGGAAGGGAGAAAGGAAAAGGAAGGGAAGAAAGGAGGGAGGGAAGAATGCAGGGAGGGGAGAACGAAGAGAGAAAGAAGGAATGGTAGTCAGCTCACTAGGTGACAGGATAGGCTCACCTTCGCCACTCTGACCCTGGGTAAAGGGAAAAGTAAACAGGGATCAGCCCAGCTCAACAGGGGGGTCAGGGTGGATATTCTGAGGATGCTCCTTACTTTCTCATTGGCAGTCCTGTTTAGGTAGTAATCTCGAGAGGGCAGAAAGAGCCCAGACTGGTCCACCTGCAATAGCAAGGTGAGGAGTGAGTCCTCCCCACATGAAATCTGGACTCTTGTGTGGGGGGAGCCACCCCAGCCAGCCCAGCACAGGGGAGGGGAGTCTGGTCTCAGCAAATAGTCCGTAAGTCCCTCCCCACCCTTCCCCAGCCCAGTACCTGGATAACATTGCTGTTGGAACTCTTAGAGTCGGCACTGATGTAGACAGTGAAGAAGGGGGTGGCCCTGTAGGTCCCTGCTACTGCCTTCAGCACCTCCATGAAGTTGTCCTGGTCCCAGGGCCCCGTAACATTCCAACCACCAATCTGAGTAGAGACCATGGTGGCACCTCTGGAACAGGGGCCTCTAAAGCTTTCTGGGGCCACATCCTCTCCCAAGGCCTGTGCTGCTCCCCTACCTGCAGCCCATCCCCGGGGCCTACCTTGTCAATGAGGTCTCGCAGCGGCTGGGCTCCCAGCTCTTCAATGCGCTCCACCTGTAGGCAGGAGAGGTAGAAGCGCTGTGTCTTCCGCTCAGCTTCACTGCTGGAGTTGAAGGTGGTGTTTTCTGTTGAATAGAACACAGGTCCGGTGGCAACCATGCTAACTGCTAAGAGGGGTCCTGGACCCTTGCTTGATCCCTCTCCTTGCCTTCTCAAGGGGGTAGTCCTCCTAATGTAGACCCAAGAAGACTGTCTGCCACAGCAAAGAGTAGCTTCCTCTCCCCTGTCCAGGGAGACTCTCAAAGATCTCTAAGCACTACAGACTCCCTGGTGCCTACCACACCTCAGCAGTGTTCCAGAGTGCAGGGAGGAGTCCTTTCATTAACCTCAGAGGTCTGCCCCCTCAAACTCATCTCCACCTCTCAGGAGCCCCCTGCTCTCTGCATCCCCTACGCCAGGAGTGGTGGCAGTCATCCACTTATTCATTCATTCATGGACATTTCTTGAGTACCTACTAAGTGCCGAGCCCTGTGCTGGGAACAAGGCATGTACTTGGCTCAGTGCCTCCCCGACAGGCCCATTTACCGAGCAGGTGCTTCAGTATGGCCTGGTTCTGGTCCCAGAGGCTGTTGAAGGTGTTCCAGCGAGAACGCCCATCAGGCAGAGGGTTTCTCCGAATCCAGCCTCCACAGGAGAACTGGTAAAAGTCTTCACAGGGGCTCACCCCACGGTCCAGGGACTCCAAGATTTTTCCAGCCACTCGAATGCAGGCCTCCGTGAGGCAAGTGCTGTGGGATGGGTCTGTGGCAGGGGACACGGGGGGTAGGGGGGTGGGGGACTGTCTGTCAGTCTGGGAGAGGCAAATGCTTTGGGAGGGGCCGTGACAGCAGAAAGGCTGGGAGGAGGGAGAACAGCTGGGGGAAGGCTGGCCCCACCCAGGGAGAACCTTAGCAGCCCCTTCTGCCTCCAGAGCCCCCAAACTAAGAGGGCTGATGACAGGAGTGGGCCCACCTACCTCTGTGGTACTGGACCCACAGGGCCACCAAGCAACCCAGAAGCAGTGCAGCCAGCAGTAGAGAGACACCAGCCAAGACCAGCTCCAGCTGGGTGTGTGAGCCCAAGAGGCGTCTTGTCCTCTTCCGGAATCCCACCTGGGGAACAGAGGAGGACCTGGAGCTAGCAAGCTGCAGGTGGGCGACCCAATCACAGAAGTCCTCCCAGAGGGTGAAGGCTCAGGCAGTTTCCAGAGCCATGAAGCAAAGACGCTAACGGGGTTAACTTGGGGCACAGGGGCAATGAAGCAAGCTGAGATGATCCCTCAGCCTGTTTTGTGCAACGTCATGACTTCGAATCGCCTCACCATAGTCCTAGCGCAGAGGCCAGAGATGGATCGGAGGTGGGGGCAGGTGACCCTCCAGGGCAACCCAGAGCTCCCGGGTGTGCCGGCCGTCATGCCAGGGCGGGGGCCTGGTGAGACAGGGATGACCCCCTTGCCCACCTCCACGGCGTCCGGGGAGGCCCCGCCCTCTACGGGGGTCTCGGGTGCGTCTTCATCCCGCAGCGTGGCGCGTTTGTACTCCACCATCTGCCAGACAGTCGGGGCGCCAACCCAGGTCAGGCAGAGAGAGCTGCGCGCCCACTGCCCTGCCCCGGCGCCCCTTGCCCTGCCGGGCCCCTCCTGCATGAAGTGCGGGCTCCTTCTCTCCGGCTCACCGGGCTCTCCGGCCTGGGTCCCTCCGACCCCCGCCCGTCAAGTTCGCAGCCCCTTCTGCGCGAGCCGGAGCCCCTTCCCGACGCCGCCTGCCCCTCTGCCTCCCCCCAACCCCGGTCCTTTCCCCCGGGGCCCCCACTCACGTTGCCGCCGCCGCTCATCTCCTGCAGCGCGACGCTCATGGTGGAGTCGGGGCCGGCGGCACCTTAGGGCTCCCGGCGGCTGGCCCTCGCCGGGGCCGTGGCCTCGGCCCCCGGCCCGGCCGCGCCACCGCCCTTCATCGCAGCAGTCGCCGTAGCCTCTTGCTCCGCTGCCGCCGCCGCCCCCGCCTGCCTGCGCCCCCCTCCCCCCGCGGCGCCGCGCCAGGGGTGGGGGAGACGTGGGGCAGGGGGAGGAGCGCGCCTGCCGCGCCCCGCCGTCCGCCCGGCGCCCGGTCCTCTTTCCGGGTGCCCGCGGCCCGCCCCGCAGAGCTGCACCCAGCCTGCTGCCCTAGCCGGAGCGAGCCGCCCTGCAGAAACGCCGGAGACTCCCTCTCCGCTTCGTGGTCAGCACCCATCCCAGCAACACCCTCTTGCAAGACTCCCGGAATTTACATTCCTTTGACCCAGGCCCAAACCCTGCTGATATTTTTTGGCCCAACTCCCCAGATTGCAGGCCCTCCCCATTCCCTTTAACACCTTTGAGAAATTGTGCTCTCATGGAGAACGTCTTCCCCCAGCTGTCCGCACTGCCCCTCTTCAGCCAGCACATACAGAGCAGCACGGAGGAGGTGACCCACATTCAGGATGTCCGCACGATATCTATACAGGGAGCGCATAGACCCAAAGTACACAGGCAGGCACTCAGCCCGACACACGGTCCACACACACACACACACACTCACCACTCACAGAATGCACACACTGCATATTCACACAAAATGTATACACGCACCAGGCACCCAGAGCCAACATATGTTCTATACTGAGGTTCTGGACACACACACACAACGCACATACAACACACACAAAGTGCTCGGGCATCATGTACACACAGCCCACACTCTGAGTCCACCCTTACATGTTGTTTCAAGACTGCACTTTTACTCTCCAAGATAATTGTTGTCATCAGATCATCTCACAAAGGAAGGGTTACAGATGGTAACAAATCGGCAGGGAAAAAAACAGCTATGCACAGATATTTAAAGGAAAGACGAGCTAACACTTCTAAGTTGAGGAAAGCAAATCACTTTATTTGGGAGGCTTACAAGAAAAAAAAAAAAAAACCCACACACCAAGCAATATTTAACTGAAAGGCAATAGTGTGGCATCTATGCATCTGCCATCTGCCTTCCATATTGTCATTCCTTAATCAAGCCTGGTGGTGTTACAGTCTGCTTCACTGAAGAGTGCCTAGTTTTTTGTTTTGTTTGTTTTTTTACCACAAAAATTTTTAAAGTGCCTCATCCTCATCCCACCTCTCTTTTGCAAAAGAGTATATGGATTTGACCTGAGAAGGCTTGGAATGGTAGCAAATCCACCACCCATTTCTTGACTGTCACCTCAGTTCTCAAACCTCTTGCTGTGAGCATTTCTAACATGGAATGCTCTTGTGGCTGAGAGAGGGTAGGTGATGAATGGATCAGGCTGAGAAATGTTGGATTGCTGTCTTTTGGCATTTTCCACCCCAAAATTGCATGTTCTCAAACAAGAGACAGTACAGTGTCATAGTTAGGATGAAAGATTCTGGATTCGGACTCAATTTCCTCTCTTGTAAAATGGAAATAAGAATAGTACCTATTTCAAAGGATGGTTGTGAGAATTAAATGGAACAATACTTGTAAAATGCTTAGGACAATGTGTGGCGTGTAATGAGTACTCTAGCTGCTATTATTATTGTTGTTGTTGTTATTATTAAAATCCTATAGGTAGAAATGAGAATTGTACGGCTGGAGGAAGCCTGTTCTGTTTCCCAGACGGTAGAGTAGGCACATGGGTTCTAGGTTAGTCAGGGGTTCCCTGAGCAAGGAACTTTCACATCCAGCCACACTGTGGTCTGCAGCAAAACGACCTTGGGATATCCACATAGGACAAGTCTCTGGAGTTGTTCATGTTCAGTCTGATGGCAATGTGGCATCACATCACTCACCTCTTTCCCCTCTCCCCCAAGCCTGGATGAAGCGAAACATGGCAGCAGGGTCAGTCCTGCCACATGGAAAATTCCACCATGACGTGGCCATGTGAGTATAAGCAAAGCCACTTTGTAAGGACTTTCTGGCAACAGGTTCATTAGAATAGTCCCATGGCTGCTGCAATGACGTGCTGTAAGTAGCCAGCTTATACAGCACTGTACCATGGCCAGCCACTGCGCTAGGTGCTTTACCTCGATGTACTCATTTATCCTCGTGGCACTTATGAAGCCATTTTACAGATGAGGAAACTGAGGCATAGAGAGGCTGAGTCACACAGCTAGTAAGCAGTAGAGCTGGAATTCAAACCCAGGCAATCTAACAGCCCTCTGAAGAGCAGGTTGGCAATATGAATCAAAAGGAGGATATACTTCCTCCCAGCATTAGTTGATAGTCTTCTCCACATCTCTGGAAGAGTAAGGGGAAGCACATAGTTTTCAAGCCAGACAAACCTGGACTCAAATCTGACTCAACTCTTTATCAGGTGTATAATCTATATTAATTTATTTGAAAGCTCTGACCTTTCACTTTTCTTCATCTGTAAGGTGGGAACAATCATCCCTATCTCAGAGTATTGTTGTAAGAATTAAATGCAACCACATAAGAAAGAGGCCAGTACCTGCTTTTACAGTGTTCCCAGTTTCACTAGGTTTGGCCTAAATGGACATTTCCTTTCCATGCCTCTTCGATGACCCAAATCATTTATTAGGTTCACAGCTATTCCTGAATGCATGTTAAGTACCCTATGTATAAAAAGGCTTGGAGGTTGCTCTATTCTTTTATTTTCTTTTGGCTGTGCTGGGTCTTTATGGCAGCAGCACGTGGGCTTAGTTGCCCCGAGGCATGTAGGATCTTAATTCCCCCGACCAGGGATCAAACCCACGACCCCTGCATTGGAAGGCAGATTCTTAACCATTGGACCACCAGGGAAGTCCCTGCTGCATTCTATATTTCTATTTTTTTTCCTCTGTGTTTATAACCTTTGACTCTGTTTTATTCTCTCACTATTATTTTCTCTCTTCTGCTCTTCTTTTCATATAAGAGTAAGTTTTGGGGGTCTATTTTTCTCTAAATTGACTGTGAATTGAGAGGGAATGGAAAATGTTTATAGGTTAACTTACAAGAACAGTATAGTTATGAAGATAACAACACACATTAATGTCCAGTGTTGACAAAGTTGGGGAATGTGGGCACTGTCATATACTGCTGATGGCTTATAAAACTGATACAGTCTTTTTGGCAATATGAATCAAAACGTATGTGTACATATTTTCTGACCCAGAAAGTTGAATTCTAGGAAATTGTTCTAGGAAATAATCATTATCTACAGCATGTTTGTATCAATTAGCTTTGGCTGCATAACAAACCTCCCCAAACTTCATGGATTAAAATAGCAAACATTTATTACTTTTCATGTTCAGTAGATTGATTGGGTGGTTCTTCAGGTCTGGGTTAGCTCACCAGGAGCTGAATGGTGTAGCTGAATGACCTCATTTACATGCTTGGGCCTCAGCTGGGATGGCTGGGCCCAGTCTCTATGTGGTCTCTCCTTCCCCAGGAGGCTAGCCCAGGCTTCTTCATATGGTGGTCTCAGGATTCCCAGCAACAAAAAACAAGGCAAGCCCTAGTACATAAACACTTTTCAAGCCTCTGCTTGCATCACATTTGCTAATGTCCCTATTGAGCAAAGCAAGTCAGGTGGTCAAGCCCAGATTCAATGATGGAGAAATAGATTCTACTTTTTTTTTTAATATTTATTTGTTTGGCTTGCAGGGTCTTAGTTGCGGCACGTGGGATCTTCACTGTGGCATGAGGGATCTAGTTCCCTGACCAGGGATTGAACCCAGGCCCCCTACATTGGGAGTGCAGAGTCTTAACCACTGGACCACCAGGGAAGTCCCAGATTCTACTTCTTTTTTTCTTAATTTTATTTTAACATCTTTATTGGAGTATAATTGCTTTACAATGGTATGTTAGTTTCAGCTTCACAACAAAATGAATCAGTTATATATATACATATGTTCCCATATCTCTTCCCGCTTGCGTCTCCCTCCCTCCCACCCTCCCTATCCCACCCCTCCAGGCGGTCACAAAGCACCGAGCTGATCTCCCGGTGCTATGCGGCTGCTTCCCACTAGCTATCTACCTTACGTTTTGTAGTGTATATGTGTCCATGCCTCTCTCTCACTTTGTCACAGCTTACCCTTCACGCTCCCCATATCCTCAAGTCCATTCTCTAGTAAGTCTGTGTCTTTATTCCTGTTTCACCCTAGGTTCTTCATGACATTTTTTTTTCTTAAATTCCATATATATGTGTTAGCATACGGTATTTGTCTCTCTTTCTGACTTACTTCACTCTGTATGACAGACTCTAGGTCTATCCACCTCATTACAAATAGCTCAATTTCGTTTCTTTTTATGGCTGAGTAATATTCCATTGTATATATGTGCCACATCTTCTTTATCCATTCATCCGATGATGGACACTTAGGTTGTTTCCATCTCCAGGCTATTGTAAATAGAGCTGCAATGAACATTTTGGTACATGACTCTTTTTGAATTATGGTTTTCTCAGGGTATATGCCCAGTAGTGGGATTGCTGGGTCATATGGTAGTTCTATTTGTAGTTTTTTAAGGAACCTCCATACTGTTCTCCACAGTGGCTGTATCAATTTACATTCCCACCAACAGTGTAAGAGTGTTCCCTTTTCTCCACACCCTCTCCAGCATTTATTGTTTCTAGATTTTTTGATGATGGCCATTCTGACTGGTGTGAGATGATATCTCATTGTAGTTTTGATTTGCATTTCTCTAATGATTAGTGATGTTGAGCGTTCTTTCATGTGTTTGTTGGCAGTCTGTATATCTTCTTTGGAGAAATGTCTATTTAGGTCTTCTGCCCATTTTTGGATTGGGTTGTTTGTTTTTTTGTTATTAAGCTGCATGAGCTGCTTATAAATTTTGGAGATTAATCCTTTGTCAGTTGCTTCATTTGCAAATATTTTCTCCCATTCTGAGGGTTGTCTTTTGGTCTTGTTTACGGTTTCATTTGCTGCGCAAAAGCTTTTAAGTTTCATTAGGTCCCATTTGTTTATTTTTGTTTTTATTTCCATTTCTCTAGGAGGTGGGTCAAAAAGGACCTTGCTGTGATTTATGTCATAGAGTGTCCTGTCTATGTTTTCCTCTAAGAGTTTGATAGTTTCTGGCCTTACATTTAGGTCTTTAATCCATTTTGAGCTTATTTTTGTGTATGGTGTTAGGGAGTGATCTAATCTCATACTTTTACATGTACCTGTCCAGTTTTCCCAGCACCACTTATTGAAGAGGCTGTCCTTTCTCCACTGTACATTCCTGCCTCCTTTATCAAAGATAAGGTGACCACATGTGCATGGGTTTATCTCTGGGCTTTCTATCCTGTTCCATTGATCTATATTTCTGTTTTTGTGCCAGTACCATACTGTCTTGATTACTGTAGCTTTGTAGCATAGTCTGAAGTCAGGAAGCTCCATTTTTCATTCTCAAGATTGCTTTGGCTATTCGGGGTCTTTTGTGTTTCCATACAAATTGTGAAATTTTTTGTTCTAGTTCTGTGAAAAATGCCAGTGGTAGTTTGATAGGGATTGCATTGAATCTGTAGATTGCTTTGGGTAGTAGAGTCATTTTCACAATGTTGATTCTTCCAATCCAAGAACATGGTATATCTCTCCATCTATTTGTATCATCTTTAATTTCTTTCATCAGTGTCTTATAATTTTCTGCATACAGGTCTTTTGTCTCCTTAGGTAGGTTTATTCCTAGCTATTTTATTCTTTTTGTTGCAATGGTAAATGGGAGTGTTTTCTTGATTTCACTTTCAGATTTTTCATCCTTAGTGTATAGGAATGCCAGAGATTTCTGTGCATTAATTTTGTATCCTGCTACTTTACCATAATTTTGTATCCTGCTACTTTACCAAATTCATTGATTAGCTCTAGTAGTTTTCTGGTAGCATCTTTAGGATTCTCTATGTATAGTATCATGTCATCTGCAAATAGCGACAGCTTTACTGCTTCTTTTCCGATTTGGATTCCTTTAATTTCCTTTTCTTCTCTGATTGCTGTGGCTAAAACTTCCAAAACTATTGTGAGTAAGAGTGGTGAGAGTGGGCAACCTTGTCTTGTTCCTGATCTTAGTGGAAATGCTTTTAGTTTTTCACCATTGAGGATGATGTTGGCTGTGGGTTTGTCATATATGGCCTTTATTATGTTGAGGAAAGTTCCCTCTATGCCTACTTTCTGCAGGGTTTTTATCATAAATGGGTGTTGAATTTTGTCAAAAGCTTTCTCTGCATCTATTGAGATGATCATATGGTTTTTCTCCTTCAATTTGTTAATATGGTGTATCATGTTGATTGATTTGCGTATATTGAAAAATCCTTGCATTCCTGGAATAAACCCCACTTGATCATGGTGTATGATCCATTTAATGTGCTGTTGGATTCTGTTTGCTAGTATTTTGTTGAGGATTTTTGCATCTATGCTCATCAGTGATATTGGCCTGTAGTTTTCTTTCTTTGTGACATCCTTGTCTGTCTGGTTTTGGTATCACGGTGATGGTGGCCTCGTAGAATGAGTTGGGGAGTGTTCCTCCCTCTGCTATATTTTGGAAGAGTTTGAGAAGGATAGGTGATAGCTCTTCTCTAAATGTTTGATAGAATTCGCCTGTGAAGCCATCTATCTGGTCCTGGGCTTTTGTTTGTTGGAAGATTTTTAATCACAGTTTCAATTTCAGTGCTTGTGATTGGTCTGTCCAGGTTCTACTTCTTGATTGGAAGAGCTATTAAATATTTGGGCCATTTTTCTCCTACAACAAATGTTCATCTCAGCACTGTCTATAATAACAAAAAAAAATGGGAGGGGATTCAATGTCTGAGAGTAGAGGACTTGTTAAATAAATCAAACATCCATACAATGGGATACAATGCAACATTTACAAATGATAGAAAAGAAGAGTTAATACTATCGGGAAATGTTCTCCATATAGAGTTAAGTGGAGGAGAAAAAGAATTACAAAATCTCATTTTATTGAAGCAAAAACGTAAAAAAGCATAGGTTAAAAAAAGAGATTGGAAGGACATGCAACAAAATGTGAATCTGAATGTATCTAATGATGAGGTTACTTTTAACTTCTTCTTTATGCTTTTCTGTATAATAGCTAACAATTCTATTGTCTAGCACTTACCTAAGCACTTTATGTATGTTAACTTATTTAATCCTCACAATGACCCAATGAAATAGAGTCTACCAATATCACTGTCCAGATGAGGAACCTACAACACAGGGAAGCTTAATGACATACCTAAAAGTCACACATCAGCAAGAAGGCAGATCCTTGATTTGAATCTAAACTCCATGCTGTTAACTACTAATCTCCTTTCTAAGTCAACTGATTTGTCTAGGGTCAGAGTGTGATGTTTGATAAATGGACTATATCATCGGTTTTAAACCTTTTTTTAAAAAAATCACTAAAACCTTTTTATTGCAAATGTAATATACTCCAGAGGTATATAGAATAAAAGATGAACTTCATTCTGCCAGGATCCTAGTACCATCCTCAGAGATAAACATTATTAGCAGTTGGGTATGTATCCTTCCTGCTCTTTCTTTTATATTCATTTACATACCTAAATACACTGTTGTGTGTGTGTGTGTAAGTGTGCATATGTATATATACACACATATGAAATCATACTCTACACTTGTTATTTGGTGATATTTTGGCAGGCCTTGGAGATCTTACTATGTCAATCCACACAGATGTGCTTCATTCTTTTTTGTGATTTATCAGCTTCTGCTAAACAGAAGAGTCCCAGAAATACCCTCATGGTGTAGGCTTCCCTTGAGTGGACAGGGTGGGAGCAAAGCGTCCGGGGAGAGCTTAAGAAAGGAGAAACATGATCATGAGAGATGTGAAAAGATGATCCCCAAATACTTGTAACTGATTGTATTTGTTTCCTAGGACTGCTGTAACAAAGTACCATGAACTGGATGGCTTAAAACAGAAACTTATAATGAATTCCCTGGCAGTCCAGTGGTTAGGGTGATGGACTTCCACTGCAGGGGCCGTGGGTTTGATCCCTGGTTGGGGAACTAATGTCGTGTGGTGCAGCCAAAAAAAAAAAAAAAAACAAACCCAGAAACTTATTCTCTTACAGTTCCAGAAGTGAGAAGTCCAAAATCTAGGCGGGGCCATGCTCTCTCAGAAGGCCCTAGGGAAGAATCCTTCCTTGCCTCTTCCATCTTCTTGTGGCTCCCAGCAACACTATGTGTTCCTTGGCTCACAGCCACATCACTCCTATCTCTGCTTCTTCACGAGGCCTTCTCATGTGTGTATATGTCTTGCTCACTTGTCCTCTTCTTACAAAGACACCAGTGATTGAATATAGGGCCCACCCTAATCCAGTATGACCTTAGCTTAATTTGGCTAATTAACATCTGCAAAGACCCTATTTCCAAATAAGATCTATTCTGAGGTTCCAGGTAGACGTGAATTTTAGGGGGGGACCCTGTTCAACCCACTACACAGGCCTACAGTTCCCACTTGAATAAAAGTGTCATTAATACTCAATTGTCAAAAGGCATATTATTCTTCTGAGAATGTATGGATTAATCTCACTAGGTTTTGAGGGGCTTTCAAAAGAAATTCAATGCATTTTCACAAAAATCCAAGCAAACTTTACTTCATTTTAGCTGTGAAAATGAATTTTCATCTCATGGTCAGGGATGCAGAACATCAGAATTTAAGTAAAGGAGCATAATTTAAAGAACTCCCTCCAGGGCTTCCCTGGTGGTGCAGTGGTTAAGAATCTGCCTGCCAGTGCAGGGGACACGGGTTCGAGCCCTGCTCCGGGAAGATCCCACATGCTGTGGAGCAACTAAGCCCGTGTTCCACAACTACTGAGCCTGTGCTCTAGAGCCCACGAGCCACAACTACTGAGCCCACGCGCCGCATCTACTGAAGCCTGCGCTCTAGAGCCTGTGCTCCGCAACGAGAAGCCCGCTCACCGCAATGAAGAGTAGCCCCTGCTTGCCGCAACTAGAGAAAGCCTGCACACAGCAATGAAGACCAAAGGCAGCCAAAAATAATAAATAAATAAAAATAAGTAAATTTATATAAAAAAAAAACTCCCTCCAAATTTTCACAACATAGCTGAAACATATATTACTATATCTTTACAATTATGCACTTATGTCTTTTGCTTTAATCACAATCCAGCATGTACCTTACAGGACTAAGATTATTTAAGAAGGATCTCCAAGTTAAATTGTTGTTCGTCCAGTCTCCCTCATTCTGAGGGGAGAAACGAGAAATGTTTCAGTTCCTCACCCAGTGCTCTCATACTATTCTTGGCAAGAACCTGGATGGCCCCTTTAGCATTTTTGGTAGGGGCAGCTCATTACCTCCTGAGACAAACCACTTCACCTCATGACAAGTTCATCTACAAGACTGTCATTATGTAGGTTCTATCATCTCTAGGCTTCACACTAGAACATGCAGGGTCAGAGAGGTATGCATATTACGCAAATGCATGAGAAAAAGATGGGAAGGATATATATGAAAGGTTCTGTGTGATTTTCCAAATTTCCCTAAAAGGTTACAGGTACAAATGAACTAATTTTTAAAAACTAATTGTGGGGCCATCAGTTCAAGGCCACACAGAAAGTGGCAAAGGCTGGATTGGAACCCATTGCTGGACAACCCCCTGCGGGGGTGGAATTTTCTGGACTCTCTCCTAGTGACCCTGAGCTCCAGCTTCTCCTGTCCTTCCAGGTCTGGAGGCTCCTCTCACTCCAGATGGGCCTCCACCTCCAGCTTCAGCCCTCATCCCAGAGACTAGGACACAGCAGAGCAGGGTTTGATAGGGATAGGATTATGGTCTTGAGTGAGGCCTGTACAGAGGCAACTCTGGCACTTCCCAACCTCGTCCAGAGGGCAGCCACCATGGCATTCGCCTTTGTGTCCCCAGGACTAACACGTGGTGAGGAGTTGCTGGAGGAAGGAGACCCAGCGCCAGGAGCTAAGTGATTTAGAGGGCGGGAGGAAAAGCGCTTCAGGGACAGTGGAGAACTCTCCGCCTCGAGTATGGACTGAACGTCCGGATGATAATTACCCTTATTAGCGCTGTCGTCACTGTCACCGAATGTGAGACGCCCCCCTCCCCCAAGGCCAGAGATTGCGCCAGAGCCCCAGCGCGCTAGCGAGCAGGTGACGAAGCCGCTGACGGCCAGAGGGGGAGGGGGGGAGAGAAGAGAGTGCGTTACAGTCCTTGAGGCGAGAGCTGTTACGCGATGCACCGCACCCAGGGCGGAGGCGTCCTCTATCCCTGCCCCTCTACCTCCGGACACAAACTCGCGCGCGCGACGCATCCTCAGGCGCTCCGGGCTTCCCCGCGTCACCTGCAGCCAGGGCGCCCCCCGCGACGCCTTCATTCATTCCTCCTACACTGCAAGCGCAGCGCGGGCCTCGGGGTCTGGGAGAACCGCAGGGCGCGGCGGGCGCTTTGAGCCCGAGTTTCGGCGGCTGCAACAGCGCTGGGGGTGGAGGGCTGCCCTGGTGAGCGCGCGTCGGCCCAGTTACCGAGAATCCTCCAAGAAGAGACCGAGACCCCCAGCCCTGTTGCTGGCGCCGAAACTCGGGCTCAAAGCGCCCGTCGCGCCCTGCGGTTCTCCCAGACCCTGAGGCCCCCATGTGTCACTACGGCACACAGAGGCCAAGAATGGAGACAGATACAGAAGAGCAGAGACACTTAAGAGATAGACGTAGACAGAGACCACGACACAAAGAGATATGGGGCACTGAGACAGAGACACAGACACATGGAGATAGACTGACATATAAATAGGCACAGACAGAAACAGAGGACAGTCAGAGAAACACAGGCTCCAGATGAACAGTTTAAGACCCGAAGAGCAACCCTGTACAAGACGGCGCCAGCCCCGAAGAGCAACCCTATACAAGAGCGCGCCAACGGCGGGGGCACCACCTATTGGCCTGAGCTATTCCCGCGTCCTGCGGGTTCCAGCACCTCTCCGCCGTATCCGACCCCCCCCCCCCCGCAGCGCTTCCGGTGTCCGCCTCCTGCACCCGTTGGCCGGTACCATTCGCCCAGCAGCCAGTCCCGCCAATGGCAGGACCCTCCCATTTTCGCTCCTTTGCCTCCGCAGAGAGCTCGGCCCGCTCCTGTCCGCACACCACCCCACCCCCGCGGCCGGCCTCCCTCCCTGCCCTGGCCGGTGTCCTTCCCACCTCCACTGCGCCCCGCCCGCCGCGCTCTGCGGCAGTCTGGCGCTCATCGTCATTCCGCTCTCGCCGCCGCCGCCACCCCCGCCTCCCCGCGCACCGCCTCCGCCCGGTCCCCGCCGCCGCCGCCGCCGCCGCCGCCTGCCCAGCGGCCCGGGAGGCGGAGGCGCGGGGGAGGAGGCCCCGCTTGGCTCCGCAGCCCCGGATGCTGCATGACTTCATCTTTCCGCCGGCTCCCCTGCTGAGCTAGGGCCGGTCCGGCAGCTAGCCCGCCGCCCGCGCCCCGCCGCAGTCCCGCGCCCACCCCGCACCCGCCATGTCCGAGATCCTGCCCTACAGTGAGGACAAGATGGGCCGCTTCGGCGCCGACCCCGAGGGCTCTGACCTCTCCTTCAGCTGCCGCCTGCAGGACACCAACTCCTTCTTCGCGGGCAACCAAGCCAAGCGACCCCCCAAGCTGGGCCAGATCGGCCGAGCCAAGAGAGGTACGCGGCCGGGGCCCGGAGTCGTCGCTTGACCCAGAAACCCTCCGCCGGGCGCCCCCCGGCTGCAGTTCCCCGCCAAGCGCCAGCAGCTCTTGCCGCAGACCAGCGCAGCCAGCCGCTCGCCGGCCGGGGTTGGAGGGGGGGTCCCTGATGCAGTGTTGTGTCCCCCTCTTCCCCTCTCCTGGGAAAGCAGTGCCCCGGATTCGATGCTCGCCACCTCTGGAAGTAGAGCCTTGGCACCCGGGCGAAGGGGAGGGGCCGGCCGGGGCATTTGGGGCTGCCTGAAGTGGGAACATGGGGCGACGGGCCGCTTCTTCGGGAGCAAACGCTGAGTCGGTGTATGCTACGGAAGAACCTTCGGGTGGGGAGGGATGTCTGACTGGAGAATGGGCAGGGGGCCGGGGGTTCGCTTGTCCTGGTTGTTTGCATGGGGAAGGGGCTCTGTTAGTGCCAGGATCGGAAGAGGGGTTCTTAGCCGCAAGAAGGTTAGGTTGGGTAGAGGGCTGGAATAGATGGAGATTCGGTGTGAGGAGGGAATTCTGTTGAAGTGAGGGTCAAGAGGGGGATCCCATGAGCACAAGCTTTCCGATCAGCTCGGATGGAGGAGAGCTCAGGCGGCGGGTGGGTTTGGACTGTAAGGTTGAACGGCTGGAGTCTTTGGAAGAGGGGCGTTCCTCCACAAGGAGAGGAGTGGGTCTGTCGGAGCTGGGGTCAGCAGTGGGTTGAGTCGGCAGGAGAGTTCGGACGGGGAGGTCACTGTAGCACGGAGGTCCGAGGGGCGTCTCTGGGCCACGGGCAGTAGCTGAGCGGGGCGCGGGGACCAGGGCCCCATTCTCGCCGCCGCCCCCCGAGACCGCGCGGCTGACGCGCTTTCTCCCTGCGCAGTGGTGATCGAGGATGACCGGATAGACGACGTGCTGAAAGGGATGGGGGAGAAGCCGCCGTCCGGAGTGTAGACGCGCCGGCTCAGGCGGCGGGCTCCGGGCCCAGCCCCGCGGCGGCCAGGACCGCGGGCCGGCGATGCGGCTGCCGGCCCCCGCCGCCCCGGCCCAGGCGCTCGCGGGCGGGGGCTGCAGGGCCGCGCCGCTTTCGGGTCTTAGTCGCTGCCGCCGCCGCCAGGCACTCCGGAGCTGTCCGCTTCAGCACCACGGCGGCGGCGGTAGCGGCGGCGCGGACCGGCCCGGAGCCCGCCGCCGCGCTCATGCACTTTAGAACCTCGGGCCGCAGCCCCACCCCGCACACCGGAACGGACAGAGACCCGCGGCCCTCAGCCCCGGCCCGTCCCCTCCCGCACGGCTCCCCTGCCCCGCCCCTCTCAGGCAGGTCTGGTCCGCAGACCGGCTGCCTGCCGGTGTCGGACCTCGCACGCGGCCAGGGATGTTTGGCTGCACATTTGCATGAGCTTCCCACCCACCTGAACCCAGCCCTCCAGGCCGCTCCTCACCCTCCACCCCTGTCTGGCGTGACCCCAGCCTCAGCCTCTTTCTAAGGGACTTCCTCAGCACATTTGTATTTTTATATCCGACTCTTTGTTTACTGATTCCCCTCGTGGTTCATGCCCTCCCCCCCCCGACGGTCTCGGCCACGCTCTTCTGCGCCTGGCAGATAGGATGGGTGTTGAGGCTGGGATGGGACAAGCCCCTAACATGGTAACCAACCATATGACCAGTCTGCCCATGGCTGACCCCAGGCGGCTCTCTGGCAGACCCCTCCCCTCAAGGTATCACCTTCCAAGGGCCCAGGTCTGATTTTACCTTGGACCCCTGCGTCCTGCCCCTGGGAATCCAAATGGGGGCTGCATTGCATCTTTGGATGACACCTGTAGCCCTAGCCCTGGAGATATTCTCAACCCCAGGGATGTCCTTTGTAAATGTTCCTCCATCCTCACTGTACCAGGAGTGTGTGAATAAACACAGACCCCCCTGTGTGTGCGTGTGTGTGTAGCTGCTGCTTTGGTTTGCTATAGGAGCCAGCCCAAAATGGCTCCAATTCTTTTTGGGGAGGGGAGCAAATACTTGGGAATCTCAGGTGCATGTAAATGACAGAGAAGCGTTGCCAAGTAAACACAGGCAGGTCAGCCTGGCCTGGGAACATCATTACAGCGTGGCCTCCTTGGGTAAATAATACAACCTGAGCAGGATAGGTCACCGGAGTTGGGGCTGGAGCTGGGGTCAGAAGCAATCTAGATTCAAAGTCTGCAGCCTCCTATGAATAAATCCAGGTTGAATGGGGGTCAGTAACAGGCCCCAGGGATACAAGTCTCCAAGTCTGGCTGGCATGCACAGGGGTTGTGCTGAGATTTGCCCCTGGGGATGAATCACTGATGGTTCAGTATGGTGGGGGAGGAAGTTGGGGAATCCAGGAGAGATCTGAGGAGCCTAAGAAGGAAGTCAGAAACCTGAGATTTGGGATCTAGTTTGACCTAGCCTGTATTT
The DNA here is from genome assembly GCF_059928025.1 of Delphinapterus leucas. NCBI lineage: Eukaryota > Metazoa > Chordata > Mammalia > Artiodactyla > Monodontidae > Delphinapterus > Delphinapterus leucas. Next base: position 83,133,803 of record NC_143132.1, read on the forward strand.
TTTTCATGTGGGGTTGCTCCCATCAGCTCTGTCTTAGTTAGGCATGAGGCCCCTGGGAATGTGGGCACTTTGGACCTGACCTTAAGCCCTGAGTCAGGAATTCCGAATACTTGAGCCTGGGGCAGAAAGGCAGGAGAACCATGCTTCTGGCCTCACAGCTGAATGGCACTGAGGAAGTCCTCATGATCTGAGTCCTGGAGGAAGCAGGGTGGGGTGGGAGGTCTAGGAGGTGAGAGGATCTGGGCCCCAAGGGCCAGCTGGGCCACACTGAGCTCTTTGCCCTTCTGCATGAGGTAGAAATGGAAGTGGAAACCATTGCCATAGGTTGCATGCCTCAAGGACCAGCCGTAACGAGCTTGGGCATAGTGTCTTGTCCGAAAGTGGGGGGCAGCAGGGGTCATTGAGATGAACTGGCCCCCAGGGACCAGTACTCGGCTCACCTGAAAGGCAGATAGAGAAGCCATTGGTGAGAAGCCCATCTCCAGGTTCTCAAAGGTCAGTATGGCCCCAGATGCCCTCCCAGCGAAATCTCAGGTACTACCCTCCATCCAGTAGCTTAGGGCTCAGGGCTTTCCATGGCAAAAGAGTGAGGCTTCCTCTCTGCCCCTGGTTGTTCCACGGGGGTAGGGCTATATTTTAAACAGGTAGGAGCATAGGAGTGATGTCAGGTGCAGGGGGCACTGCCTTCCTGTCAGCTGCTTACCTTCCCTACCTGGAACCTGGCCGCTACCTCATCTCTATGGCAACACAGTATTCAATCCTCAGCCTCTGTGAGCCTGGCCACTCCAGCCCCCTTCAATCTCGATCCAGCTTAACACCCGCTTCCTTCAGGTAACTATAGTCCCGAAGGGACCCACTACTTGTTCCAAACCATGCCTCCTTCTGGCTTCTGAGTTCTTCTAGTCTCCTAGAAACTTAACCCCTCATCCCCACCTCTTGATCAGCCATCTTTCCCTTGGTGCTCCCTCACCTCACTCAGCACCTGGTCCACAGTGTGGATACCTTCAGAGGACACGTTCCAGGGATCCCGTTCTCCAGTCAACAGGGCATCCAGCGTGCCCTTCTCGAGCACCACGTCAAAGGAGCCACTGGGGAAGCCCAGTGCCCGCACGTCCATGGTCTCCCAGCGCAGATCGGGCACGTGGGCATATCGAGCCCGCATGGCAGCCACCACTACTGATGAGCAGTCCACACTGGTCACATCAGGGAAGCCCCCAAGGAGTAGTTCGTAGCTCAGGGCACTGTTTCCACAGCCTGGGGTGAGAAGGGGTGGATGACAAAAGGTCTAGGTTAGCTTTGGTTCTCACCTCCCCAATTATCCATCCACTCTTGGCCTGTTTTCTCTCAGCTCAAACCCTCCCGTACTGAGGGAGAAGCAGCATGGTACAAGAGCATGAGCCTTAGAGTCATACAGATCTGGGCACATATCCTGGCTCTATCATTCCTGGCTGTGTGGACTAAAGCAAGTCGTTTACATACTAGGAACTTGGATTTCCTAGTCACAAAAATGAAGATAACAATACCTAGCCTACATGTAGGATGTGATGTTCTAAATTTAAAAACTGAACAGCTGAAGAGTAGGAGCTTTGAACTTAGGAGTTCAAAGATTTGGGTTCTGATATCTCTAGTCATGCAGTCATGGCAAGTCATTCAACTCAGCCTCAGTTTCCTCAGACTCAGAATGGGGATAATATTGGCATCATAATATTATTAATAGGCTAATGCTAGTATTATCCTAATTCCTGACCTCTCAGAGATCCTCTGATGATATCAGCCCTGGGAAGACTTCATGTTAGGGGTTTTTATCTTACTTTGCTTTCCAAGGCAGAATTAACAAGTGAAGGGGAAACTAAGTGGGGACACACAATGGAGATGATTCCTTGTAATTTCTTCATGTATGACTGAGCGCCACGTATTGGGTTCTGCTGATGAATAAAGAGCTTCTGCCCTCAAGGAGCTGATGCTCTGGTGAGAGGAACAGATGTGTAGTCAGAAAACTGCCACATAATGCAACGAGAGTTTCAATAGGGACAGGCTGCAGGAGCACATAGGAGAGTCCCTGTCCCCACCTTAGATGGGTGGGCCAACAGAATCGGGGGAACTGACAACCAGTCAGAGTCTTGAAGAATCATAACACTCTGGTGCGAAGTGCCCAGAAAGCAGTCCCAAAGTGGTGGAGGGTGGAGGTTAGAGGAGTGGATGTGGACCTACTGCCCAGTGGGCATGGCTTCCTTCAAAGATCTGTTGGCCTCTTCCAGGCCCTCTTGTGGTCAGTATCAGCCCAAGAACAGGCCTGGATTACAGTTCTTGGTGGCCTCACATGGGGATCCCCAGCTCTTGGGATTAGATTGCCTTTAATCCCCATTTGCCTCCCTAAGAGGATCACAGAATCAGCTGTTGGGATAGCCCTAATCCAGCAGGCAGAGCTTGGCACCTGGACAGGTGCCAGAGACTGCTGGCTGGTCCCCGGCTGCCCCTGCTTGTGTTCCTCCTCAGGCTCTGGGGCTCAGGAAGAGTACAATCTTACCTGGGAAAACCCAATGTGTGCGTCCCAACACTGGAACCACAACAGGCTCTGGGACGGGAGGTGAGGGTGGCTGAATAGGAGACTCTAACCCAGTTCAGCCTGAAATCCCACTGGGTTCTCTGACCACAATGCCTTCATCACTCAACACCTGACCTCATATGCCTGCAGAGCTCTGCCTAACTGTGGACAAACCCAAATTTCCTTCCTTCTTTTCCTTTGGTACAGGAATGGTATCTCCCAAAACAACTTTATTAAAGATGAATGGAAAATAAAACTTGACCACAGGGCCAGTTATGCCTACAAAGCAGTGATTTGGGGCTAACAACTAAGATGAGGCTTGGAACCGCCACCGCTTCCCTAGGTGAGGCCTTAGGGAAGCAGAGCTCTGGAGAACTGAGCCAGATCCAAGAACCCATCATATGGGAGCCCAGAGCTATGTGGATGCTATCCCAACACCAAGAGACTGAAGTGTAAACCAGAATATCAATTCGCTTATTTATAATAGGAAAAAATAGCCACCATGGGGTCTGGACAGTCAATCCTCTGGTCAGTCCCTTATGTCTCTATAGGAAATGCAAATTGAAGCCAAATTATAATCAGAAGATTCTACAGAGCATGGAGTCAAGCAAGAAGAGAGAATCAGAGAAGTATAATGACAGCAAAACTGGGACGGCCACATGAACTCATCTGTAATGAGGAATCTAGCCATAGGGACCAGACACACAAGTCTTCAGGCAAGGTACTCTTTCTCCGATCAGTCCTGGAGAAAGTGCCTCTCTGACTCCCATTTTCAGTAATAATAATGACAGCTAACAGTTTTTGAACACTAGGTCCCATGCTAAGTACTTTATAAGGATTATCTCAGTTTATTTTCCCAGTAGCTCCATACTGAAGATTCTATTGTAAAAACCATCACCATTTTCTAGTTGTGACACCAACTGTATAGCCTGAAAGACCTAAAATATTTACTATTTGGCCATTTTTCAGAAAAAGTTTACTGAACCCTAACCTAAAGTAGTTCTCATTATATTTATCACTAACCTCTAGGGGTTGCCATGAGGATTAAATAAGTTAGAAAGGGCTCACCACATTCCCTAGCACCTACCAGGTGTTCAATTTGTCTGTTTAGGTGGAATGTAACATAGGGTAGCCCCCAAGCTGTGGGTCCTGTTCTTAGATCTTGGGAATCCTGTCTGGAAAGTTTTTCCTTTTGATTTTTAGACTTTTCCCTCCTCTATCCAGAAAAGGATATCTCCCAATCGGGCAGAACTTAAGGCAGTGTTACTCTGCCAATTACCAGCATGAGAATCAGTCTGTGGGCTTGTTGAAAATACAGACCCCGGGACCCGCCTTAGACCATCCCTGGAATTATATACTCAGAGTGGGGTCCAGTTTTCCAGGTTATTACACTAAAGCTTGAAAAACATAGATCTATGGTAAATCTATAAATAAATGCAATGGTTTAAAGCCACAAAACTCAAGAGAGGTTTTACCTCTGGGGGGAAGAGGTTTGGGGGACCACACAGAAAACCTTGGATATACAAGGCTTTTTATTTTGTCAGGCTTTTTTCTAGTTATCTTTCATACTCACTCAATCATCTTAAAAACCTGATAAATAAGTATGTACTCTTACTTTTTTTTTTTAAGGCTGAGAAAATGGAGGCACAGAAATTTAAGTATTTTGCCCATGATTCCACAGCTAAGATGACATGTGCTGAGATCCCTACATAATTAGCTGCCTCCAGGGTTCAAGTTCTTAAGCACTTTCTAGTCCTAGGAATGCTGTATTTCTCAAACCGAGTAGGGTATACACACACATTCGAGTTATTATTTATACCTTACATATATACTGTATTATAAATGTCTCATATATGTGAAATATTTCACTTAATACATGGTTTTAAAAATAGCAAAATAAAAACTATAATTGGAAGGAAATCCGTTGTTTAATCAAACTTCACTGGAGCCCCCAAGGCTGGCAGTGGAAGAGAACCCCAAGGGGGGCAGGTGGACCTCTCAGAGCCCCACCTGAAACCCCAGTACTTATTCCTTTTGGGGAGTCACACCAATCTCGGCTGCAATCTCCCCTCAGAGGGAGCTGTCCTCATCCTCACTGCACACGGTGGGATGGGGGTGGGGTGGGGGGGTGGGGACGACGACGACATAGGACCAAGTTTCAGTTAGAGCTTGGAGAGTCAAGAGATAACTCTCTAGGCGACAATGGCTCATGGTGCCCAGTGGCGCACACAGAAAAGCGCTAGGCATTGCGCTCGAGGTGCCTGCACGTGCCTTATCCGACTTGATTTCGCAGCCCCATTTCTAGAAGTGAATCCGGGGCTCAGAACAGCCTCATGATTTGTCCTAAGTCCTACAGTCAACTAGCGCTGGGACTTGAACTAGTTACTGTGAACTCTCCAGTGCTCGAGGCTGCCTCCCTAGGGTCCGGAAAGGGGTCATGGGTCACCTACCACACTCAGACTCAGAGAGACTGTCTTTCTCCTGGGGGTCCCCGGACTAATCTCTTGGCTCCTGTTTGCCCTGGCTAAATACTGCCGAGATTCTAAAGGTACTGGATCCTGACTTCTGACTGGGGAGTCCTCTGAGAGGGGCAGGCAGGAGCGAGGGGCGGGGCCAGTCCAACCAGCTCCACCTGGGCTGGGCAGCCCCGGGACTACCCACCTAGCACGAGGATACGGTCCTCCGGCCTCAGCTCCGGCTCTAGGAGGTCACGGAAGGAAGAGAAGTCCCCGAACCACTCGTAGGGAGCAGAGTCGGCAGCGTCCCGGTAGCGCTGGTCCCAGTACTGGACCTCGCGGTACCCACAGTTCTTCTCTGGTAACTCCGGCAGCGGCGCCCAGGCCCCAGGACAGGCCATGATTGCGGCTGCCGGGCCTTGAAGGCAACTGGCCCCCACGTCTGGGCGGGGCTTGGCCGCTTATGTAGCCAATTGGAATGGCTGCATATAGGAGGCGGGGCCCTTGTGTCTCCGCCCAGCACCAGCAGTTGCTCAACATAAACACGTGGAACTTCCGTCCTCTGCTAAGCGCTCTTGGAAGAATCCTCCGGGTAGGAAAATAATATCGTCCAGACCCTGAATCCTCAGGATGCGCTGCTCACTAACTTCTGAGAGCCACACTCATGGTGTCAGACACACTCCGGCTCGTCATTGCCCCTCTCATATCTTCAGTTTGGCTCCTTCCATTAAGAAGTCTGAAAATTAATGAAACATTCATTTCTTCCTAGTTTTGAGCACCCGAAAGGCTCTGGGGGGTGGCGGGAGTAGCGCGGACAGAGGTCTTGCTCTCCAGGAAAGACTGGCATGAACGCAGATATTACCAACATAGGCGAAGTGTTATGCTAGGCGGGGGAGGTGCGGAGGAGGGGGGGGGAGACATGGCGTGGGCAGGAATGTTACTTTTCTGGGCAAACGTTCGATCCACATTAGCTCTTGTGTGCCCAGGGCTAAGTGTGTACTGAGGAGTAAGACTATTTCTGCTCGTATGGAGCATGCAGTCCATCAGGGGAGACATGTGGAAGAAGTAGATTTTAGTGGAGTAAATAAGGACTCCGGCAACTCCAGTCAGCCCTCGGTCCGTTGGGGCACGCGGCGCGGGAAGCGGAACTTAAGTACCAAAGGGTCGGGCTTCCGGGGTAGCGGGCCCGCAAGTGCGGCGCACCTTCAAGATGGCGGCAGGCCTGAGGAAACGCGGCCGGGCAGGTCCCACAGCTCGGGCGGTGGGACTGTGCGGGCAGTGGCTGCGGCGCGCCTGGCAAGAGCGGCGCCTACTGCTGCTGGAACCGCGCTATACGCTGAAGGTGGCCGCCTGCCTCTGCCTGGCGGAGGTGGGCATCACCTTCTGGGTCATTCACAGGGTGGCATGTGAGTGCGCCGAGGGGGAGAGGAGGGTGGGAAGGGGGACCGAACCCCCGACCAAAACTGGGACCCACCTTCGGAGCTCAGACTTAGACCCCTGATCCACTCAGTCATCAGTTGCAGACTCGTATCTTTTACCCAAATCCTGCTCCGCGGAGAGCCAAACCCGACCTTAATCCCTCCCAGAAAACCTGGGTCCAAGTTAATGGCTGCTGCTGCTGTTTGTCTCTGTGGCTTTGGACACGTCAGTTCCCTTGCTGGGTCTCAATCTTCTCATCTGTTCAATTCTGAGGTCTGGAAGTCTCTTCTCAGTGATGGCATTTTCTGACGGGTTGAGTCTGTTTGGCATTATTGGTGACTCCTCTCCAGGCTGAAAACACTGGACTTAAGGCTTACTTGCTAAAGACCATTAATTCAGTACATATTTATTGAGTGCTTATTATAAGGCTTACACTATGCAAGGTACCAAGAGTATAGTAGTGAAAAAGACACATTTCCTACTTACGTGTGTGGGCCTGGACAAAGATAACAGAAGATTACAACACATCATATTCATCATGATGGTGGTAGACAGGGTGCTATAAAGGACATAGGAGGGCACTTAATTCAGACTTGAGGAGTCAGAGAAGGCTTCCGAGAGAGTCCTCCTCGAAAGATAAGAGCTAGTTCCTTGAGGAAGGAGACAAAAGGGGTGTGTGTGAGGGGGAAGAGTACTCTAGGCAGAGAGAATCCTGTATCAAAGAGCTCCTGTCAAAAGAGAAAGTCTGTTTCCTTTGAGGAACTGAAAGAATTTTTTCAGAGCTGGAACACAAATCAAGTGAGGGTAGTACTAAGAGATGAGATTGCAGAAGTCGAGACAAGATCGTGAAGGAATCTGTAAGCTGTGTTAAGGAGATAGTTAGCATGGTGGTTAAGAATTTAGAGCTCCATGTGTTCCAGTCTCAACTCTACCCTTCCTAGCTCAGTGTTCTTGAGCTAGTCACTTAACCTTATTAATTCATAATTTCATCTTCTAAAAATGGGAAGAATAGAATTTGGTCTTTATCTTAAGAGCCTTGGGGAATCATTGAAGAGTTTTAAGCAGAGAAATGTGATATGATTTCTATTATAGGATGAGCTCTCCAGTTACAGGGTGGAAAATATATTGTAGTGGGGTGAAAGTGGAAGCTGGGAGCCTAGTTAGGGAGCTTTTGCACCATTGTGGCTAGAGATTATGTGAGGCCCAAATTTGAGTGCATGATAGCAGAGAAGGATGAGATAGTAGAGATATTTAGGATAAAGAATAGGCAGGGGACTTCCCTGATGGCACAGTGGTTGAGAGTCCACCTGCCGATGCAGGGGACACGGGTTCATGCCCCAGTCCGGGAAGATCCCACATGCTGCAGAGAGGCTAGGCCCGTGAGCCATGGCCACTGACCTGTGCGTCCGGAGCCTGTGCTTCGCAACGGGAGAGGCCACAACAGTGAGAGGCCCGCGTACCGCAAAAAAAAAAAAAAAAAAGAATAGGCAGAACTTGGTGACTGGGGGTTGGAAATGAAAGAGAAGGAAGTATCAAAGGTGTTTCCCAGGTTTGTGACTTGAGCAGCTGAGAGGTTAATGGTACCATTCATGGAACCCAGGAAGGGGAGCAGATTTGGAGTGGAAGGTTATGAGTTCCATTACAGACATGTTTGAGTTTGAGATACCTGGGTTCACCCAGAGAATGTCAGATAGGCCTTTAGAGAAGGGGTTATGATAGAAGTCCCGAGGATGAGCTGGAACTCTGTGCTTTGATGGGCTGAGGCAGAGAAATTCTGAACCTGGAAGTAACCACACCATCCTGTCGTTTTCCAGATACAGAGATTGATTGGAAAGCCTACATGGCTGAGGTGGAGGGCGTCATCAATGGCACCTATGACTATACTCAACTGCGGGGTGACACTGGACCTCTTGTGTGAGTGGGGATCGGCTGTTCAGTGAGGATGGGAGGGGCTGGCTGGATGCCAGGCCGGATAGCTTGACCCAGACTCACGTTCTTTCTCCTCTTCCAGGTACCCAGCTGGCTTTGTGTACATCTTCATGGGGCTATACTATGCCACTGGCCGGGGCACTGACATCCGCATGGCCCAGCACATCTTCGCTGTGCTCTACCTGGCCACTTTGCTGCTTGTCTTCTTGATTTACCACCAGACCTGCAAGGTGAGTCCTCACTACCAGGAACAGGGGGCCCCAAACTGGGAGGGCTGGGGAGTGGGGATGGTTCAGGGTTGGTGAGCTGACCTTTTTCCCCACTGTGCCCACCTCTCAGGTACCTCCCTTCGTCTTTTTCTTCATGTGCTGTGCCTCTTACCGTGTCCACTCCATCTTTGTGCTGCGGCTCTTCAACGATCCAGTGGCCATGGTGCTGCTCTTCCTCAGTATCAACCTCCTGCTGGCCCAGCGCTGGAGCTGGGGCTGCTGCTGTTTCAGGTCAACACCCCTCCCTTCTGGCCCCCTCTTTCATTTTCTGTATTCCATCACTTTCTCCCCAATTTTCTGCAGCAGAGGAAGTAAGGGAGTGGCCAGTGTAGGTCAGTTAGGGCCATACTAGGTGAGTCCAGGATGTGTAGAAAGTCTTCACCCCCAGGCCCCCTACACACACACCCTCTTCCCATCCTCTGTTTCCTCCAGACAGCATCTGCTGTTGGAGTTGGTCATTGCACTTTCTAAATACTCAACATATATTTGCTCACTCAGTCTGGGTGTAGAGACAAGGTATGAGCACCCTACTCCCAGCCTCCTCCCAGGCTTCCTTATCCTCCCTCCAGCAGTTCTGAGTGTGAGTGCTCACCCTCTGCCTGGAGCTTGCTGGCAGGGGAGGGGAGGAGTTGCTGTGGTGATGGTGGGCTGTACATCTTTGGGTGGGGTGCATGGCCCTGGAGCTGATCTCCACTCTCCTCTCCCCTATCCACTGCAGCCTGGCAGTCTCTGTGAAGATGAATGTGCTGCTCTTCGCCCCTGGGTTACTCTTCCTTCTCCTCAGGCAATTTGGCCTCCGTGGGGCCCTCCCCAAGCTGGGCATCTGTGCTGTCCTTCAGGTATTCCCTCCTTACCCTTTCCCCTTTCTAATGAAGTGGAGGCCACTCTGTCTGGCCTCCTTTCATCCTTGAGACTTCCTCAAAGACAAGAGACAGAGTTTTGGAGTTGATTCTGATCTGGGCAGCCACCACCTCTAGGCTTCGGTTTCTTTAGCTGTCAAACAAGGGTGTTGAACTACACGGTCTCTGAGTCTTTCTAACTCTGCGCATTTATGACTTGGTGAATCCAAACTTAAAGCACTGTTATTACCTGCTTCTTTGGCCCAAGGCTCTTGTCTGGGTGGGTGGGCCGGCTTTCTTGCTATTCCTGGTGGGAGTTAGGGATCCTCTGAGACCTATACCCTGTTCCCCCTCCTCTCAGTGATTAGCATGAGGCTGAGGGTGAGCCTGGGCAGCTCTGTTGACATCACACCCATCCTCAGGTGGTGCTGGGGCTACCCTTCCTGCTGGAGAACCCCGTCGGCTATGTATCCCGCTCCTTTGACCTTGGCCGCCAGTTTCTCTTCCACTGGACAGTGAACTGGCGCTTCCTCCCCGAGGCCCTCTTCCTGCATCGTGCCTTCCACCTGGCACTTTTGACTGCCCACCTCACCCTGCTCTTGCTCTTTGCCCTCTGCAGGTGGCACAGGTGAGAAAGGGGAGCAATTTCATGAGCAGACATGGGGGAAGGAGTGAAGGGCCTAGGCCTTAGGGGCTGCATGGGGAGATGTTGAGCTCCGCTTGGCCCACACTGGGGGCTTGATAAATATCTCAATGGCTTCTCCCCAGGACAGGGGAAAGTATCCTGTCACTGCTGAAGGATCCCTCCAAAAGGAAGGTTCCACTCCAGCCCCTCACACCCAACCATATCCTTTAAATCATGGGAAGGTAAGTCTTGCCCTCTCCAGCTGAAGTTGGGGTCCTTGTCAACTAGCCCTGCATGGCTGGTGACCTGGGAGAGGGAAAAGGAGTTAGCAGTAATAGCTACAGGGCCCATTCATAGAGCTCTTACCAATACTGTGCTGAGCACTTTACATATTTAAGCATTTTTTATTCTTTGTTCTAAATATTATTGAGTTACCATTATGAGTGCTCACTCTCTGCCTGGTGCTGCCCTAAGAGGTTTACATACATTCTAACGTTTAAAGCTCACAAGAGACTCTGTTTTATCCTCACTTTACAGATTTTAAAGATGGGAAAATTAGGGCTTTAAGAAGTTGAGTAATTTGCCAAGGTCACATAGCTAGTAAGTGATGCCTCGTTAGGCGTTAGGGCTCTAGATATTACTGCCTCCACATCAGACTGAGGAATAGGTCCAGAGAGGTTAAGAAACTTGCCCAAAGGTATGCATCTAGGAACAGCAGAGCCAAGGGGCTCTCTGACCCCAAAACTTTTGTCCCTCTGCTTTGAAACCTCCCTACCCCTTCTGCTCCTGCCCTTGGCCTTGACCACTGTATACAGATTGTTTCTGCCCTCTTCACCTCCAACTTCATTGGCATCTGCTTCAGCCGCTCCCTTCACTACCAGTTCTACGTCTGGTATTTCCACACACTGCCCTACCTCCTGTGGGCCACGCCTGCACGCTGGCTCACACACCTGCTCAGGTACCAGCTGGGACAACCTGGGGGCGTGGGAAGGGGTAGGGAGCTCCTCATCCCAAGACTGTGACCACGGAGGGGCAGGGGGTGAGCTGAAGTGCTGCAGGCCTAGAACCTGGACGGACCTGGAGCTTATTTCTCACCTCCAGGTTGCTGGTGCTGGGGCTCATTGAGCTCTCCTGGAACACATACCCATCCACGTCCTGCAGCTCTGGTGCCCTGCACATGTGCCATGCTGTCATCCTGCTGCAGCTCTGGCTGGGCCCCCAGCCTTTCCCCAAGAGCATCCAGCACAGCAAGAAAGCCCACTGAGATCCATCGCTTCCCCTCCAGTCTATTCTCAGGACCCTGGATGGGGATGGACTGTGTGCCCTTCCCAATAAACTTTATGAAGTCCACTTCTGTGCAGCCTACATGGAGGTACCTGGACCAAGCTGTGAGGGACAGGCACGCAGCAGATAAAGAACTCATTCAGACAGTCCTAAGAGGCACTTTATTGCGTAGGATTTAGGGACTGTGGCTCTCTCCCCTTCTACTGCACTGCACAGAGCTCAGAGGGGAAGGGGCATGGGGCGGAAGGAGCAGGAGAGAGCACAGGCAGGCACTTTTTGTGGGGCAAGAGGATTTTGTGAAGGGAATGAGAAGCAGTAGGGGCGGACTGTCACCAGCCCACCCCTTCCCAGCACCAAGAGGCCGGCTCTGGGTGGCAGTGACTTGAGTTTGTTGGGGGGTGCCAGCCAGAGCAACCGGTGACCCTCACATGTTTGCTGGGCTGTAGCACAGCAGGTGCAGCTGCAGGTTCTGGTCCCAGTGGCGCAGCAGCAGGAAGAGACCCCGGGCTGCGGCCTTGAGGTTGGCCAGGTCAAGGCCGTCGGGCAGGTGCTGGGCCCGCAGCCAACAGTCAGCCTTAGCTGCCGCCAGTTCCCACTCGCCGAAGGCCGCGGCACAGCGGTGCTCCAACCACGCAAGCGCCACAGCAGTGGCCCAAGTCCGGCCCCGCAGGTCGGCACCACCAGGCCCTTCTGCCCCCTCCGAGGCCTCGGTGTCTGAGCCCCGGCCACTGTCCACCTGGCCTGGACCCTCGGAGCCCGAGCTGGGGGATGGGCTGCAAGAGGCCGTGGCACTGTCACCCTGGCCAGCACCATGGCCTAGAAGTGCCCAGGGAGAGGAGGCCGAGGTGGGGCTAAGGCTGGTGCGATGCGCAGCGAAGGGCGAGGCGCGGCACAGGCGCTCCCGCGAGATGCGCACTGCTGCGCAGAAGGGTGCGTCTAGGCGGAAGGAGCCAGGTGCCTCCTGCAAGCGCACCTGAGGAGAGAGGAGGTGGGGGGAGAATCGAGCTGAGACAGCGCCCTGGCCCTGGCAGCGCCACCCTCCACCTCCCGAGTCCTCACCAAGGGCAGGTAGTCATGGTTGCTGCCTTCACTGTTGCTGTCACTGGCTTGGCCCGTGTTGGGGCTGCAGAGTCTATGGCTGTCTGGGCCTCTGGCCTTCTGACGGCCCAGGCTGAGCCGAGAGGGAGGCTCGGGGGGCAGACGATGAGGACCTCCGATGGGGGCTGCGCGGTCCCCCAAAGCAGAACTGGAGTTGCCAATTTGGTCCGGCTCCCAGCCGCCTGCCAGAGAGCCTCCCTTAAGTCCTGAACTGGAGCCATTCAGTGGTGGTCCCTAAGCCTGGTTGGTCCCTACCATTTACCCAAATTTGAGTGTTACCTTTAGAGTGGACGGCTGTGGGCAGAGGAGCTGCATCTAGATGACCTTGAGAGGCAGGAGGGGTGCCTGGGGGTTCGGCTGGCTCTGCAGGGGCACAGAAGACAGGGGTGAGGTATGTCTCAGAGGGTGGCCAGTGAGATGGGAACCCGCACCTGGGAGGTCACCTGGAAGGGACCTTACCTACCTGAGCTGTGCACCTGCAGGGCTGAAGGTAGGACCTCTCTGGTGGTAGCATCCACAGCTACAGGGCAGGTGAAGCAGGAAGGGGCAGAGCTGACCTTGCTTGTCTGAAGGGCTCGGAGCCAGGGCCTCCGGGCATGACCTGCAAAACCAAGGGGCCGGGCTTCCCTGGTGGCGCAGTGGTTTAAAATCTGCCTGCCAATGCAGGGGACATGGGTTCGAGCCCTGGTCCGGGAAGATCCCACGTGCCGCGGAGCAACTAGGCCCGTGAGCCACAATTACTGAGCCTGCGCATCTGGAGCTTGTGCTCTGCAGCAAGAGAGGCCACGATAGTGAGAGGCCCGCGCACCGCGATGAAGAGTGGCCCCCACTTGCCGCAACTAGGGAAAGCCCTCGCACAGAAACGAAGACCCAACACAGCCATAAATAAATAAAATTTAAAAAAACAAAAAACAAAAAAACAAACCAAGGGGCCACATGTTGACTGGGAGGGGGGTGTGCTCCCAGCACCCACTCTCTACAAAGGGCTTCACAGAAAAAATCTTAGTGCTCCCATAGCTTCTCCCTCTGTACACATTTTTGGGGTTTTTTGGCCGTGCCTCCAGGCTTGCGGGATCTTAGTAGTTCCCCGACCAAGGATTGGACCTGGGCCCCAGCAGTGAAAGCACCGAGTTCTAACCACTGGACCACCAGGGAATTCCCAGCCTTCAGTCCACTTTTGAACAGAGTGGAGTTCCTTCTTGGGGTCAGCTCAGACTCCTCAGCTTTGACTGACAAGAAGTGGTTAGGCTGAACACTCAACCACATTGTACCAGGACTAGGCCCCCAGTCACCTACAAATTCAACATCCTGGATACAGCCCAGAGGAGGCATTGACTGTGGTACCTTTTCCATCCGCTCATTTCAGCACTGCCCAACAGAACTTCCTGCAATGATGGAAATGTTCTACATCTGCATGATCCAGTATAGTAGCCACTAGTCCCATGCGCCTATTAAGCATTTGAAGTGTGGCTAGTGCAACTGAAGAACTGACATTTTAACTTTATTTAATTTTAATAATCTTCCTAAATGACAGATTTGTTTTTATGTTATGGGCACTGTGAATCATTACAAGATGAAATTCCCTCTCTGTTGGCTGCTAGGAAGCTTGCCAGTTTGGGGTCCCATGCTTGCAAGGGCACAAAACCTCATGGTGTGCATCTTTGATATAATCTCATTCTCTGCTTCCTTTTATTATCCCTTTTTTCCCCATTGCCCTGCTAATTTTTTTTTTCTTAACAATGTGGGTGAGCCACCTCAAATCACTTGTGAGCAAGGTGAGGTGCCTATGCCTCTGCCACTCTCTGTCCCATACAGGCTCCTTGAGCCCTGACTGGGGCCACCAGCAACTCACCCCGGTCAGCCCTGGTCTCGCCCCGTCCTCGGAGAGCCAGCTGCTCGTTGTCCCGGACCACAGAAGCCGCTGTCAGTCGATGGAGTGCTTGGTCCCAAGCATTTCCGCTTTCAGGGGGTGACGGAGGCAGTGAGCCAGCATCCCTAGGTCCCCACAGCATCTCCAGCCCAACGCCCACCTCCCAGCTCATAGGCTGCTCCCCGCACAGGGCCCGGATCACCACATGGCAGCGCGGAGGCTGGGGATGCAGTGGTATTGCTGGAGGGGCCAACTCCCCACTGGGGGGAACAGCCGTGAACAAGAAGGGTGGTTCCATCAACATGTCCCAGTCCATGGGGGCTGGGGAGAGCAGGTTTCCTGGGGAGAGACGATGGTAGGAGCAGGGGCAGTGGGGCGCCCTGGGCTCCACCTCCCCAAGGTTTACTTGGTGTCAGAACCCGACTCCCCATAACCCTTACCTGAGTCATCCAGGCCCTGTCCCAGCAGCTGCCCTGGCTCAGGGCCTGGCCCATCTGGTGCTACACCCAGAGAGGGGTGCCGGAGATGGCCAGGGACTGAGTTCACCCGGTCTGGGGGTGATGAGAGGCTTCGGCCAGTTAGAGCTGCTCTGCGTCGACGGCCCAGCACCTCAGCACTGAAGGCCCCAGTCTGCATGTGTGAAGGTGGTGGGGGGGTCCAATGGTCAAGGAATGCAGAGCTCCTGGCCATCAGACATACATACACAGCTGGCCACATGCCCCTTTGTCTGGAACCCTGGATGGCTGCTCACCACCCTTAGGGGTGAGGCCAGACTCCTGGCGCCTGACCCCCTTCCCATCGTCATCTCACTCCATGCCTATGTCTCAGTTGAGGTTATTGCTTGTCTGTTTTTATTCATGTCTTCTCCCATTTTGCCTAGCTAACTTCTTATTCTTCCAGAGGTGCCTCTTGCTTTCCTGACTCCCTCAGACAGGGTTAGTCACCTTGACTCTGAACCCCCATAAAGCCACATCCCTGTGCTCATCAATGTATGTTGCATGGTATCATCACTATACATTATACCATCATTACCCATCTATTTCTTCAGGTAGACTTAATGGTAACCACTGCACAATTTATGGCATACAGCCAACGGTCAATAAATATTTGCTGGATACATGGTAGATGGATGTGGATTGAATCTCACCTTGACTGGAGCCAGTGGGGGTGGAGGCAGGGGGCAGGAGTGGGAGCCAGCAGATTCTCCCCAGGCCAGGCTGCGGCAGCCCTGCTGAGAAGGGGGATCCAGGGGAGCACTGCCTTCGGGGGACCCAGGGCCCTGGGAGACGGGGGACTCGCTGCTGCCTGTGGAGCCTGGGCCTGGCTCTGGGCTGGCAGAGCAGTGGGTAAGCACATACTGCTCCCGGATGTACGAGGACTGGAAGATGCGGCGCCATATGGCTGTGTCAGAAGAGGGGTTAGGTCCAGGGTCCGTGACTGGGTCTGTCAGAGCATCAGTACCTATTGGGAGGCAGGAGAATAGATCCCAGCCCTGGCCCCTCCCACTGCCCACTCCTCCTCCAACACACATACACTCAGGCACTCACTCCGATCTGAGTCCCCAGCAGCCCACGGGCTGGACAGCTCTGCTGACACAGTGCCTGTTCCCAGTGGCTCTGAGGTGCCAGTGGGCTCAGTGCCAGGGCTGGTGGCAGATGGTGCTTCCTCTGGGGATGGGAACACGGAGCTGCCCAAGCTCTGCCAGCCAGGCTCTTGGCCCTGGAGAGGGATAGACGTTGGGGGAAAAAAACCAACAACTGATTATAGTTATACACTACCTCTTTCCAAACAGGATTTAAGATGACTCACTGCAAGAGGCGATAAAGATAATAAACCAGAAGTGAAAGCCCAGTACTAAGGAAAGAGGAAGCATACATGCTGACCATAGGGTTACTAGAGATGCTGTGGCTGAGCTTCAGGTTTGGCCCTGAGCTTCCTGGCAGCCAGGGAAAAAGACAAACAGTCCATTATACAGCTCTCCTGATCAAAAAGTAGGAAGCATGCTTGGTTCTAGAGAGATAAAGCTTTTCATAATAAAAATAACAATCATTTATCCAACTCCTCCTATGTGTCAAGTATCCTATCAAGAGCACACATGTTATGACTTCTAATTACAACCTTATGAAAAAAATCAGTACAAGGAAATGGGCTCAGAGAGGTTAAGTGACTTGTCCAAAATCAAATAGTTAGTACATGGCAGAGTTGGGATTTGAGATTTCATTTAGACAATGCTCTGTCTGTCCCTGAATGTTACAGGAAATAATCCAGATGGTGCTTTTTGCAGGCACTGTGTGAAGTAATGAGCAAGTTTCAACAAAAAGCTTGAAACTAATGCTGGCGCTGTTCCCTGTAACTGTGTGCTTTAGTGACCAAGGGTAGCACTTTACAGGACAGCTCAGTGGAAGACCTTATGAGGGAGGCAGGCTGCAGTCACCTTGAGGGACCCAGTATCGTCTCTAAGGAGGTCTAGTGGGTAGCAGTAGGAGCGTTTGGCAGAGAGAGGCACAGGGAATAGGAAATAGGTTTTGCAGAGATGCAGGGGCTTCAGCCATCCCAGACCCACCTCCCACACCCCAGCCCAGGCTTACCCCTAGGGGGCGGGACCGGAAGCCGTCCACCCTGAAGAGTGAGCAGTAACTGAGCAGCTGGTCCCCAGGATAGAGCGCTGGGATCTCCCGGGGCGTCAGCAGTGCCTCCACCGCATCGGGCACAAACCAGTCCACAGAGATGTCGCTCAACGCGGGCTCCAGTGCTTTCCGCAGGGCCTGCACCAGCTGTGAGGAGTGACCAGAGGGAGGCCATGGGAGAGAAAGAGGTGCCACACAGCCAACAGAGTGGGAAGGCTGCCCTTCTGCTGATGCCATCTACCCAGCCCCTGGCTGAGGGGAGCAGGGTCCGGCTGGGGTTGGGGGAAGGAATGGGGGTAGGAACAAGCAAGGGGACTGAGTGTTCAGTGCTCAGGGCTCGGTGCTTCTCCTGGCCTGAGCTGTGCCATGTGGATAAGGCAAGACTTTTCAAAGATATGGCTTAGTACCCGGACAAAACTGAGAGCAAGATTTGGGGAGCAGTCAGAGGCCATGTCCCCCACACTTCCAGTCTCCTGCAGCACCCCACAGCAGGGTGCCTGGAGACCCCACGACCTGACCAGGTTCTGTTTCAGACTCAGTGCAACTTGGGAGGAGGACTTAGACGAATAGGGAACAGGGCCCAGGCTCAAGCTCACCATGGGCTGCAGCCTTTCCCCAGGCCTCAGGAAGTAGGCCTGGCCCCTGCTGAGGGCAGACAGACCCTGCAGCAGCTGGCGGCAGGCAGGCCCCAGCCCAAAGGAGAAGCACCTGACAAGAGAAGGGGAGCAGCCGTGACCTTCCGGAGCCTCTTTGGGAGGCCAATCTCAGGATCCTGCCTCTGCCCACTCCATCCTACCTGGCTGCCCCCCTGTGCCACCTCATGAGCTCCAGGGTTTGGTGGGTCGCAGCAGCCATGGGCGAGGCAGCGGTGAGCAGGAACAGCTGCCGAGGGTGGGCCCTGTGCTGGGGCTGCCCAAGGGCCCAGTCCAGCGCAGACCTCACGTCCGGCGGGCCGCCTGCAGCCGGCAGCATCTCAATGCTCTCGCAGATCAGCTTCACAGCTTCCTGGAGGAAAAGGACATGCGCTGGGCCACACTGGCTGAGACGCCTCTGGCTAGGCCACCAAAGCTCCGGGCCACACTCACATCACTGCAAGGCCGGCTCTCTGGGAAGAGGGGCTGCACCAGTGTGCCAAACGTGGCCAGGTTGATGAGTGTCTGGGGCGGGAGCGACTTCACAGCCAAAACGATGGCGTCCTGGGGAGAGCCAGGGAGGGCAGGGTGAGGCAGGCCCCACTGGCACCGGTAGAGAACAAGGGATGCCGGATTGCTTGCTTTCTCCAGGCCATGTGTAAAATGAGGGGTAATCTGGGTGAGGCCCCGTGTGTGTGAGACTGTGAGTGAGACCCTGGCATGTGAGGGAGACTCTGTATGAGAGATGATTGTGTATGTGACCCTGGAGGTGTATGTGAATCCTTGGGTTTGAGATTCGGTGTGACTGAATGTAACTTTACATATGAAAGAGGCTCTTGGAATCTGGGAGAAATGCATGTATGTATGAGCATGAGAAGGAGAGAGGTGTGTGTGTGTGTGTGTGTGTATGTGTGTCTTCGGGAAGCTGCCCCCCAGCCCACCTCAGACCCACTGCTGCACCTAACCCCAGGCCTGCCCACACCGTGCTCCCACAGGCCTTGTGTGCCATGCTGCTGCCATCCAACAGGAAGAGGAGCTCCCGAGTAGCTGTGCCCAGGTGTCCAGGCTTGGAGCTCAGGTCCGGGCAGAAGCTGAGCACCAGCACGGGGTTCAGCAGGATGTCCTTGTGGAAGCGTCGCTGCAGGAACCACACCTGAGCACGGGAGCCCCAAGTCATCCTGGGCCAGGCTGAGTGCAGCTCCGACCTAGGCTGGCAGCAGGACCTAGCCCCGGAGACTTTTTCAATCCAGTCCACCCAGAGGGGGCACCCTTTTGTAGTCATCTGAATAAAAGCGAGGGCAGAGACAAGTGGCTGTCCTCTGCCTAGGTCAGTCCTACCCCCAATCCTCCGAGACGCGTTCCGGGGACGCTTGAGTGGGCCCTCCTGTGAAAATGCTCATCAGCCCTCTGGGAGGGCAGTGGCAGCTACTGAGAGCTCCTGCTGAGAGCAGAAGCCCCCTGCCCATCCCAACGTAAGCCTGCTCGCCTTCTCCTCCTGCACTAACACAGCCAGAAGTGGGACCAGGGGCCAGGCCAGGACCCCAGGCAGCCATACCTGCCGGTCCCCCTCACTGTCCCTTCGCTGCAGCCTCTGGAAATCCCGGCGGGCCCTCACCTGGGCCTCATATTCTGCTGAGCTCAGGCTGCCGGCCTCCAGCATCAGGTGTGGCTGGTGGGGCTCTGGGGAGAAGGGGACACAGCTCTGTCAGGGAAGTCCCTGTCTCTAGACCCCAACTGCTCAGGCCCACTGTCCTGGGAGAACTTTGCCGGTCCGGCCTCCCTGTACCACCAGGCCCACCCTCACAAATGAGGTGGTCCTGAAGCAGGTCAGAGCTGGCCTACTGTGTGTCCCAGTCTCTCACCACTGGGGTGCAGCAGGATCTCCAAGGCCCGGTCGCAGTGGTGGCCCTCTGCCAGTGTGACACAGATGGTGGCTGCAGAGCTGGCATGAGGGGGGGCATCTGCCCGCAGAGCATGAGAGGGGCTCTCCAGGCCTGAGGGATGTAGAGGCAGGGAGAGGTGATGATTGCCCTGCCCCAAGCCAGTACTAAGAGCACAACTATCACCTTCCTAGCCAAGAGTGCTGGGGGCCGGGATCATGGCTGATTGAGCTCAGCTCTCAGAGTCCAAGCTATGGAGTGGGCAAGCGGGGATTTACCTGCTTTCATGGACTGGGAGCAGAATTCCCAGGTGCATCCTGCCTGGCCAAACAGTTCTATATCAACCAACTGCTGATTTAATGTCCTGGTCCACCTCGTGCACAAGAAAACTCAAATTCATCACTTGGACCGGACCGGTCTCATTGTGAGCATCCCTCTTCTCATTGGCGAGTGGAGTGGGATATAAATAAATGACACCGACAAACCTAGGGGTGTGTTTGTTGTGTGGAAGTGGCCAGGGGGTGATCCCACTGTGAGACTAGAGGTTCCTAAGGCTTAGGTCCCTGTCTTCTTTTTGTCCTGTGTTCCTCCCATCCCTGAGCCTTCAGTTATTTCCCAGTCAGCTATGCTGGGAGGGGCACCCACCTGCGAGCAGGCATGGCCCAGTCACCAGCATCTCAAAGGAGAAGGTGTATGGGGCCGGGCAACGGGCAGGGCCTGAGAACACGTCCAGAGGGGCAGCTGGCTCCTCCCAGGCCGGCCCATCCCCCTCAGGGCTGCCCATTCCGAAGCAGCTGGTGGGGCTGGAAAGGAACACAAGGAGGGTCACTACCAGGGCCCCTAGCCCCTCTGGCTGACTGGCCTCAGCCCTTCCCCACCCTGCCCATCCCCCGGGGCACCCTGCCAAAGCCCCCTCACCCGCACTAGACCCAGAGAAGCCGAGGGAGGGACGAAGAGAATCACCATAGGCCCAACCTGTCGTCACAGAGCCCCGGAGGCCTGGGGGGCCCCAGCGGGCCTGGCGGGGCCAGAGGGGTGAGCACGGAGGGCAGGGCCACGCACAGCACCCCGTCAGGCCTGGAGGGCAGCTCCCGGCTGCTGCGCAGGGTCACTGTCATGGTGCCGGCTGCGGCGATGAGGCCTGTGGGCAGCACCAGTGTGGACCGGGCCTGGGCCAGATCCAAGACAAGATGACCTATGATGAGTGAGGAAAGGGGTCAGAGGGGGCTGGAAGCAGTCGAGATGGGAGAATCTGGGGGTGGGAGCAGGCACTGAATCAGGGGAGCTTGGGCAAGGAGGATTTTGTGAGGTTGGAGGGATGCTGGGCTAATGCACTGGTGATGCAGGATGGAGGCATGAGATGAACGATGGTTGAAGGAGAGGGAGGTTGATGGTAGAAGGAGCTGGCTGTCATTAGGAAAGGCAGCAGTGACATCACTGCTAATAGAGGGCTGAGGAGGAGAAGGGGGCATGTCCACACCACCCCTAAGGTCCTGGGGGACCCATACCCTCCACCTCTCTTTCTTTACCTGCTCCAGCCTGTTCAACCCTTGGGCCTCATCTTCCTAAAGAACCCTCGCTGACATCTCCCATAGCCTGGTACCCACCTGCTCACAAATTCCCTGCTCATGAACAGTCACGGACTCCCCACTGCCCACTAGGTGTGGCTCCAGAATTTTCTACCCAAGAGGAATTCAGGAACTGTAATCTATTTGGAAGCTAGCTAGAGGACATTTACATACCAAGCACATCATTTTACTTAGATCTCGGTTTGTTTGGGCACGGGTGGAGCCATGGGCATCACCACTGCTGCTAAAGGGAAAATGGCCAGGTGTATACAGTGATGGTCAAGGCCCTACATGGTCTGGCCCCAGCCTACCTTTACAGCCCTACTTCACCTCATTTCCCCACAATAATCATTTACCCATTCTTTTGAAAAATACTTGCTGAATAAATGAAGGGAAGAAAAAAATGGAAGGAAAAAAAGGAAGGTAAGAAGGAAGAAAGGGGCTTCCATCCCAGGCAGCTGAGGCTTGGGACAGTCTGATACAGTGAAGAGAGCACAGTGTCAGGTTTTGAGTCTCCACTCTGTGATTTCTAATTCTATCCTTTGGTAACTCTCTTGTTTAGAGGAGCCTTGGTTTCCTCATTTATAAAATGGGGGTCATAATTATATGTCAAGGACTGCGGTGAGGAATGAATGAGATGATATACATGAAGCATCCAACGTTTAAGAGACTGCTGCTGTTACTTTTGTCACCTATAAAAGGGGGAAGGAGAACAACACTTGCATTACATACCTCTCTGGATTCATGTGAGGTGACATCAGTGACTGGGCTTTGTCAACTGTGAATCACTATAAACATGAGGTATTTTATTACCATCACCCAGTATAACTTACTTCGAAACCTTTGCTTACATGATTGCCCCTGCCTGGGGTGCCTTTCCTCTCCTCTCCATATCACTACATCCAACCCTTCCTTTCAGTCAAATGCTGGCTCCACTTCCTTCTGGAATTTTCCTGAGGCCTCAGCCTAGAGCTCACTCTCGCCTCTAACTACCTGCTGGGCTTGTGCCAACTCTCAACACCACTGAATTCTGTTCCTCTTCTCACCCAGATGGTAAATCCCATGTGCAGGAATCAAGTGAATGTACAAATAAATAAAGGAATGAAGTGCAAGCCAGAAAACCTAGCAAAGGGGTGGGTTTCCATCCCCTCACCCAGCACTCACTGATCCTCTTTGTGCTACATTTTGTGCCAGATGCTGGGATTCTGGGACTCCGAGATGACCAAAACCCGGTCCCAGGCTCAGGAGCTAAAGCTCCAGAGGGAGAGAGAGACGTGTGGACTGCCTGCCTTGTCTATCTACCTGGCTGCAAACCTCGCGTCAGGCCTGGTTCACATTCCCCCAGCACCTGGCCCACGTCAGGCGCCCAGTCCTCGACTGTGGAATAAAGGGATGAATCAATGAATGAAAAAAACAGTGGCTGGAGGGGGGACAGAGAGGGGCGGGATGCAGAGCGGGTGCAGGAACTAAAGTGCGGCTGCTTTCAGGGAGGTGGGGCGGGAAGCGCCCTGGACTCACCCTGCGCACAGCGGCGGGGTGTTGAGGCCCCCAGTGCGGGGCCCACCGCGCGGCAGCAGGCGTCCTGCGAGCGGCGCCGGCTCTGCAGCTGGAAGGAGACGCGCCGTCCGGCGGCCTCCGCCTCGAAGCCCGAAACCACTTCGGCCTCGGCCAGCGGGTACACAAACACGCCTGGGGCGGGAGGGGGGCACAGGCGATGTCGGACCTTGCTAGGCTTGCGCTGGCCACCACCCTGTGCCCCCGCCCGGGCCTCACCGTCCACAGGCTGCGGCTGTGGGTTGTGGTAGGTGAGCCGGGCCCGCAGGCTGAGGCAGGGTCCATTGGCGCAGGCCCGAACCCAGGAGTCCGTGAGCGGCAGCGGCGTCCAGCTGGAGGGGCAGTACAGGCCGGGCATGGTGCCTCTGGTGGAGGGGGTGCTCGATGAGGGGCGCGCGGCGTGAGTTGAGGGCGTTCCGCCCCACCCTCCTGAAAGCAGGCGGGGAGGCTCTAACTCCGGCGCTGGGACGCGGACCTGCAGGGGGCGCGAGGCTGAGCCCGGCCCGGCGGACAGGTGGCGAGGGGAGGGAGGCAGCGGGGGTGGCGGGATGGGCATCTTCGCCGGTTACCTGGGAAGCCGGGGCGGAGCGCAGCTCCAGGCAGCACGGGGACCCGGGGAGCGGAGGGTTAATGTTTAACTGGAGCTACGGGCGCCCAGCAGTCCCGCCGCCGGCTCCTCTAGGGGCGGGGGGGGGGTAGTGTCGCAGCTGTTCCATCACACCCTCCCGGGCCTCACCGCCACCCCAGTACCTGCCGGCCCCCCGGGGCTCCCCGCGGCTGCCAGCTGTTGGAAGTGGCGCGGGTGGAGAGATGGAAGATGCTCTGGGTGGGGAGCAAGGGTTTAAAGGGCCAGCATCCTTCTGGGTGTCCCCAGCCCAGCAAGGGATAGCAGGGGCGGGGTGGGACGGGGAGCCGAAGGGCCGCAGTCCCTCTCTCTCTCTCTCGGGCTCCTCAACTGACAGGGGCGCTGAGACGGGCTGCAGGCCGGAGTGGAGGGGATTGGGTTGGGAAGAACGAGATGGGAAGCGAAAGGAGGGGGTCTTACGGAGGTAAGACCCGGAGAGGTGTTGGGTAGAGGGATTAGCTGGCATCCGTCCAGGGCACCTCTCCCCATCCTGGCAGAAGTGATCTGGGATTGGGAAGGGGGGCTGAAGTCGCCGCCGCCCGCACAGCCGAACTGTCTATGGATGCTGCGGGCTGGGTCTGGGGATCGTCCCCCTCCCCTCAGGCAGCCCCAGCCTCACCGTGGCGTCCTCTGCGGAGTTCTGGGCGCCACGACGGGACCAGGATAGGTGGTGCCGCCTCTGCGACCCGGTCCACATTCAGTCCAGACACCTGCCGGGCGCCCGCAGCGACCACTCTGAGTCCGCCCAGGGGCGTCGGCCCGGTGGGTGCTGGTCCCGCCCCCGCTCGGAAGGCGGCCCCTCCAGCTGGCCTTGGCCCCGCCTGTCGCTGCGGCGGGGCTGCTGCTCCCCGCCCCCTTCGGGCGCGGTACCGCCTCCGCGCCAGCGCCGGCCGCTCCAGCCAGACCAGGCGCCGCAGTGCAGGAACCGCGTCCTCGCCCCGCGCAGCCCCCGATCAGTGCGGGGCGGAGGCCTTCGAGGCCCCACCCTTTCCGTCCTTCAGGAAGTGAGGGGCTCTGCAAGTGCAGCAGAGGGGCTCAGTTTTCAGTCCCCCCACCCCCGCACTGCAGCAACCCCAGCTATCCCGATATTACCCCACCCCTGCCCCCTCACCCCCACAATGGCTCAGCTTTTCATCACTGCAGTGACCCTCATCACTGCAGCGAACCCCAGGGCCCCATCACCGTAGGAACCCCGAGCCCCCAAGAAGCCCGACCCTTTCCTGTGCAAAGCGCTACTTCACTGCAGAAACCTCCCCTCCCCCATCCCTGCAGGTGTCTTCAGCTAGTGTGATCACTTCCGTGACCACTCACTCCAAGCAGGGAATCCCCATCACTGAAGGAGTTCTCCCCCCTCCAACAGCCAACCTTCCCACCACTGCTGTGCCATCTCCCCACATTTTCTGGGGATGGGGAGGGTAGGCAGGATTGCCCTCTCAAGCTATAACTTCTGGGTACCTTCAGTTGCCCACCACCTTGAAGTCAGGCCTTTTGGCCTGCAGAGCCTTCTGGCGGCTGCAGACTGCCCCCATTGTAGCAGTGACCCCCTCACCCCATCACTGAAGCACCTGTATCAGAAAACATCCCTGCCTGTTATCAGGTTCCTTTGTTACTGGCTGAAATTTCGTGCACTTGACAGTGTTATGCTGCAAAAGATTAGGGAAGTCTGTAAAATCTTCCCCAGGATCCCTGAGGGAGAGTCTGGGAGCCCTGGGAAAGTGACCGTGTTGGGGGTCACCCATGCAAGCTTTCTTGGAAAGGCCACACTCAGATTCTGCCAAGAGAGCTTGAGGAGAGCTGGGAGTGGGGGGCAGCCAGTAGGGAGTGGGCTTCAAGTCAGGCTCAGGGTTCTCAGCCCTCCCCATTTACTGTATCCTGATTCCAGTCACTAGCTCCATGCTGGTCCCAGGGGGGATCCCCTGCCTCCTTGAGCACCTGAACCCTCCACTCCAGCCCTTTCCCTTGCTTGAACCACTTAGCGTGGTGGAGATAGCTTGGCCTTTTCCCAGGGAACTTCATGGGTGGAAATGCACAGGGATGATACAGGAGGCATAGCTACCATCACAATGATCCAGCTCACGGGGAGCTCCAACTAAGTCCTAGCCTGTTCTTTTTTTTTTCCTAATTAAAAAAAATTTTTTTTAATTTTTTTGGCTGTGTTGGGTCTTCATTGCTGCATGTGGGCTTTCTCTAGTTGTGGCGACCAGGGTCTACTCCGTTATGGTGCACCAGCTTCTCATTGCGATGGCTCTTCTTGTTGTGGAGTTCAGGCTCTAGGCTCATGGGCTTCAGTAGTTGTGGCTCACGGGCTTAGTTGCTCTGCGGCATGTGGGATCTTCCTGGAGCAGGGATCAAACCCCGTGTTCCCTGCATTGGCAGGCAGATTCTTAACCACTGCGCCACCAGGGAAGTCCCCAGCCCTGTTCTTTTCACACTATCTGAGCCCTGGTTCCATTGACCCCCTCTCCTCCCTTCTCTGCTGAGCCCTCCCCCAGCCTCATTCAGAGTGAACATTCCTCTAACAGGCTTGGGGAGGAAGAGTAGATGGTGGGTGGGTGGATGGGCCCTCCAGGTGCTCCAGGTCTCTGGACAGGACCAGCCCTGGCCCACGAAAGTCCAGGCAGCGACCACCTCCCCATGGGTGTTTTGTGCTCTGCCCCTTCTGCAAATGAGCCAAGAGCTACCTGTACAAATACGAAGCTACAAGGAGCAGTCATTAAAGGGCCTCAAACACACGGAAATGGAAAAAGAGGTCCTTGTCTTGGGTCCTGAGGAGGGCTTGGATGTAAAACAGTGTCCCAGGAAGACGGTTTCTTGGTCAGAGACTAGACAACACATTGGTAGAAGCCAAACTTTCCTGGGAAGCTGGACCAGCCCTGAGATCCTGCTGGGAAGGCTGTCTAAGATAGGTCAGCAGCTTGGCCGGAGGTGTAAAGCATTCTGCAGGATGGGGCAGGGCAGTGCAGGCTGCCTGTCTCTGGGGAGGAGGGGGGTTCTGTGGAGGGGCTCTGAGGCCCAGCTGGGAGGCACTTTGGTGGTGGGGCTGCAGCATGGCAGGCAGCTGAGGGCTGGAAGGGGCAGCACAGACCCAGAGGGTCCCAGAACCAGATTTCAGGAGGTAGAGGTGATCCTAGGCAGGGCTAAGGAATGGCCTGGAGGCTGAGTGCTCTGCTATGTGCCAGGCATAGGGGAGGGCATGAGGAATATAGAGCAACAAAGGCATAGCCTCTGTCCTGAAAGGCTCATACTCTGATGAAGAAGGCAAACACACAGTTACAGTAGGCTAGGATGACGGCTGCATTACAGGGGTATCATGGATATTATAAAAGCTTTTAACTGAGACCTTTTAGGAGGGGTACCTAACCTGGTGGTTGAAGGGTGGTGCCGTTTAAGTGGAGTCCTAAATGGGAGTTAAGCAGTAAAGAGGAAGATGTTTCAAGCAGAGGGATCAGCTCGTCAAAAAATGAAGAGCTAGAGGGACTAAGGAAAGGCTAAGTAGGCGTGCATTTGTTTTTTTCTCTTAGTTAATATTTGTCAAGCACTTACTATTGGCCAGGCACTGCACTAAGCATGCATCACCTCCTTTAATGATTAAAATAGCCCAAGAGACAAGCACTGTTATTATCTTACAGGTGAGGAAATCAAAGCCCAGACAAGGTAAGTTGCTCATGATAAGCTAGTAAAGTGGTAGAGCCAGGATGTTGAACTCAGATGATCTACCCTCAGAACACTTGAACCTTTGTTTTTAAACTACTACCATAGACAATAAAATTTCCCTAATGTTTATTTCCTGGTTTATTTCTCTTTGATTTTCCCTAAATCTCTTTTTTTTTCTGAATCTTTTTAAAAATTGAGGGGCTTTCCCGGTGGTCCAGTGGTTAAGATTCCACGCTTCCACTGCAGGGGGCACAGGTTCGACCCCTGGTTGGGGAGCTTAGATCCTGCAAGCTGCACGGCATGGCCATAAAAAAAAAAAATTATAAATAAATAAATAGAGATATAATTGACGTATACCAATATATTAGTTTTAGGTGTACAATATAATGATTTGATATATGTATATATTGTGAAATGATTACCACAGTAAGTTTAGCTAATATCCAATTAAATTTCCTAAATCTCTTAATATACCTCCTTTTGAAAATTCCCATCAGTCTTGGCTGACCTCAAAAGAAAGGGACAGGTGGAGAAACAGGTGTAGAATGGGAGACCTAGTGCCAAGCCAGTGGGCAAAGGTGGGAGCTGGTGGGGCCCAGGCAGGGAATGGGACAGGACAGGTGGTTGAGTCTAGAGCCCACATTTACCTCTTGAGCCAGTGAGAGCCCCTGGGAGTGACTCTCTTTCTATCACAGGCCCTGGCACACAGTAGGTGCCCAATAAATGTTGGCTGACTCAGTTACAGGGATGATGTGAGAAAACTCACTGGCTCTGTTAGTGGAATAGACCCTATTTTCTAATCTCTGCGTGGAGCAGGCTGCTGGGCCACTGAGGTCCCTGTCCAGGATACCTCTCATCTTGGCCACCACCAACCTAGCCTGTAGGTTGCTTCTCCTCTGATCTGGCCCAGGACGGAGGATTGAACTTGTCCCCCCCAGGTCAGGAGAACACTGTCCAGGTCAGGGCCAAAAATGTCAACAATCTTTATCAAGGGTGGTGGTATAGGAGTGGGGACAGGGTAAATCTAAAGGGAAAGGGCCTCAGAAAATGACATTCAGCTGTGTCACTTGTTGCAAAACACAACTCAGTTGTCTTCTGCTTGTGGGCTGCCTCCCTGCCTTCGGGACCAGTGGTTGTGTTTCCCCAAGCCTCAGAAGCATCTACACGCTCATATTTGAGCTCCAGGAGAATTAGGCCTAGAGAAAGAGTTTTACCTCCTGCCTGTCTCAAGCTCAGTATCCAAAATTCCCAGCCCCATGTGAAGCCCAAATTGGAAGATGGCTTAGTTCATTAGTATTCGGTCAATAAATATTTCTTGTTGTATGTGCTGGGTGGAAGCCACAGCAGGAAACAAGACAGTGGCAGATCCTTCCCCTCATGAAAGACATCAAACATACATTAACATACAATTAATTTGTAAATTTCTGAATCAGAAATAATTTCAAAATGTGTACAAAAATTGGAAGATTAGCATTTTTTAAAACTAATTTGTTGTTCTGAACCATAGATTGTTCACATCGTGCCTCTTTACCTGTAAATACTTCAATGTATGTTTCTTAAGAACAGGGACATGGGACTTCCCTGGTGGCACAGTGGATAAGACTCCATGCTCCCAGTGCAGGGGGCCTGGGTTTGATCCCTAGTCAGGGAACTAGATCCCACATGCATGCCGCAACTAAGAGTTCACATGCCACAACTAAGGAGCCCACGTGCTGCAACTCAGGAGCCCGCCTGCACCAACTAAGACCTGGTGCAACCAAATAAATAAATAAATAAATAATTTTTTAAAAAAACAAACAAAAAAGAACAAGGACACACTCTTACATAAACACAGAATAGTTGTCAAATTCTGGAAACTTAACATTGAAACAATTCCATTATCTAAACCACAGTCAGTATTCCAATTTCACTAACTGTTGCAAAAATGTTCTTCATAAATACTCCCCCTCCCCCATCCAATCCAGGATCACACATTGCATTTAGTTGATAGTTCATATCATGTGTCAACTTGAAGGGTGGGTTTGGATGAGATTAACATTTAAGTTAGTTAACTGTTAGTAAGCAGACCGCTCTCTATAATGTGGGTGGGCCTCATCCAATCAGTTGAAGGCCTGAACAGAGTAAAAAGACTGGTCTCTCCAGCAAGAGGGGATTCTCTAACAGACTGCCTTCAGCTTTTGCCTGAACTATCACAGATAATGTTGCCAGATTTGTTCATTGTAATGCTACTATTTTTCTTTTTGTAATTAAATAAGTAAGTACTTTTGTAGAGATTGTTTGATTCTATGTAACTATCCTAATCTTCATCAAAATCTTACCTACAAGTTTTAGCCTCCATTAATGTCCCAGTTAATATTTTGTGTCAGTTTTATTGAGGTATAATTTACATTACCATTTTTATTGTGGTAAAATACGCATACATAAAATTTACCATTGCAACTAGTGAAAGAATTCAGCAAGGTAGCCAGATATAAGATCAATCTTCAAAAATCAATAGCCTATCTCTACACCAGCTGTAACCAAGTAGAAAATGCAATAAAAAAGATGCTTTCACAATGATGACGAAAACTATAAAGTATCTAAGAATCTACTTAATCAAGATCACATGAGACCTCTATGAGGAAAACTTTAAAGCTCAGAGGACACAGAAAACGATCAAAATAACTAGAAAGATACTCCATTGTCGTAGATGGAATGGCTAAAAAACTAACAATGTTAATTTTTCACAGTTAATCTGTACATTCAGTGCAATCCCAATTAAAATCCATGAGGATTTTCTAAAGTGTAATAAACTTACTCCACTATATATACAGAGACAGTTTCAAAATTAGCAAAGTCAAAATTCAAAGTTTCAAAATTAGCAAAATATATAAAAAGAAGGAAGAGTGGGGCTTACCTTATCAGATATCAAGACATGCTACAAGACTACAGTAATCAAAAGAGTATGGTAGGGCTTCCCTGGTGGCACAGTGGTTGAGAGTCCGCCTGCCGATGCAGGGGACACGGGTTCGTGCCCTGGTCCGGGAAGATCCCACATGCCACGGAGCGGCTAGGCCCATGAGCCATGGCCGCTGAGCCTGCGCGTCCGGAGCCTGTGCTCCGCAACGGGAGAGGCCACAACAGTGAGAGGCCCGCGTACAAAAAAAGAAAGAAAGAAAAAGAGTATGGTAGTGTTACAAGATCAAGTTGGGAACTCCCTGGTGGTCCAGTGGTTAGGACCTCTGCACGGGTTCCATCCCTCGTTGGGGAACTAAGATCCCGCAAGCCTTGCAGCATGGCCAAAACAAAACAACAAACAAAAAGAACAAGTAGGTCAATAGAGAACCTGACTCATGTATGATATGATATAAATGAGAACATAACATGCAACAAATGTGGCACCACCATCACTGAGAAAAGGGTAGCTTGTTTGGTAGATAGTGTTAGAAAAACTGGTTCATTATGTAGAGAAAGGTGAAAAAACATATTCTTATACAACAACACATACATAGTGAATTCTACAGGATTCAACCTAAATAAGAAAAACAAAACTATACAATGAATAGAGAAAACTATGTTGCAAAAAATCTGTTACCTAAGGGTGATGGGGAAGGACTTAAACATTTTAAAAGAACAAATCACTGTTGCAAAACACTGATGACTTTGATATTATAAAAATTAAGTATTTCTTCTCCACAAGAGTCTTATTAATCACAAAGGGAAAAATAGCAATTTAAAGCATAGAAACCTGGCAGACACCACCTTAACCAAGTAATCAAAGTTAACATCACCAGTAATGGGACAAATTGACATCACATGCCTCCTGATAAGACGTACTGAGAAGGTACAGTCTCACTTCTGTGATATTCCTGCCCAAAATGCACAGCCTGAATCTCATCATGAGGAAACACCAGACTAACCCAAATTGAGGGACATTCTCAAAATGAATGTCCTGTACCCTTCCAAAATGATAAGGTCATGAAGATAAAGAAAGGTTGAAGAACTGCTCCAGATTAAAGAAGGCTAAAGAGACAGGACAGCTAAATGCAATGTGTGATCCTGAATCAAACATATTTTTTTCTTTTTATATAAAGGAAATTGCTGATACAATTGGCAAAATTTGGATAAACTCTATAGATTAGATAATATTACTGTATCAAGGTTTATTTCCCAATTTTGATAATTATACTGTGGCTACATAAGTAAAGTCCTTGTTTTTAGAAAACAGCATATTGGGTACTTAGAAATAAACATTATGTCTGCAACTTACTCTCAAATGGATTAGGAAAAAATATACACACACACATACACATAACACAGAGAAGGATAAAGCAAATGTGGCAAAATGTTAACATTTAGGAATCTGGCTGAAGGAAAGAGCAGAATTCTTTGTAATATTTTGCAATATTTCTCCAAGTCTGAAGTTATTCTAAAATAAAATGTTACAAAAATTAAGGCCTTCTGATTAATGAAAGATACTAAGGAGAGAGTTAATGGCTGCCATAGTGAGAGAAGGTGTTTCCCTACGTATAAATTTATAGGTTTACGTGTTCATATGAGTATAAAGTTTGGAAAGATATCTATGAAACTGGTAACAATAGTTTCTTTAGGGAAGAGGGAACTAGAATTAGGAGGGAGAGGAGTATATTAACTATTTGAATATACCACTGCATTTTTCAACTTGTTACAATTCATATATTATTTTTATATTTTAAAAATATATTTTTTAAAAATTTGAAACAATCTCAAGCATACAGAAAATTTTAAGTACAGAACAAAGAACTTCCCACCATGAACCATTTACAAGTAAGTAGCCAATTTATGTCCCATCACTCTTGATATAGTGTGTAGTTTCTACAAACAAGGACATTCTCCTAAATAACTATGGCGCAACTGTCAAAATCAGGGAATCAACATTGATACGTCTCTACCATCTAACCCTCAAACCCTGCTTCAGTTTTGCCTAGTGTCCTAATAATGTCCTTTATGATAATAATTTTAAAAATCCATCTCAGATCACGTGTTGCATTTTGTCATCTCTCTGGAGTCTCTTCTTCACTCTGGAACAGTTCCTCAGTCTTTTCTTGACTTTCATGACCTTGGTATTTTGAAAGAGTACAGGATATTTATTTTGCAGAATGTCCTTTAATTTGGGTTTATCTGATACTTTCCTATGATTAGATTCAGGTTACACATCTTTGGAGGGAAAATCACAGAAACTATGCTGTGTTCTTTTTTAAAAAAAATTTTAGGGACTTCCCTGGTGGTCCAATGGTAAAGAATCCGCCTTCCAATGCAGGGGACACGGGTTCGATCGCTGGTTGGGGAACTAAGATCCCACATGCTGCGGGACAACTAAGCCCACATGCCTCAAAGAGAGAGCCCACGTGCTGCAAACTACAGAGCCCACACGCCCTGGAGCCTGCACACGCCACAACTAGAGAGAAGCCCGCGCGCTGGCAACGAAAGATCCCACGTGCTTAACAAAGATCCTGTGTGCCGCAACTACGACCCCACGCAGCCAAAAAAAAAAAAAGAAAAAAAGGAAAATAAATAAATATTAAAAAATTTTTAAACCATTTTAATTGAAGTATAGTTAATTTACAATGTTGTGTTAGTTTCAAGTGTACAGCAAAGTAATCCGAATATATATATACATATTCTTTTTCAGATTCTTTTCCTTTATAGGTTATTACCTAATACTATATCCAAGATATTGAATATAGTTCTCTGTGCTGTACAGTAGGTCCCCCTTTGGTAACCATAAGTTTGTTTCCTATGTCTGTGAGTCTATTTCTGTTTTGTAAATAAGTTCATTTGTATCATTTTTTAAGATTCCACATGTAATTGATATCATATATTTGTCTTTGTTGGACTTCACTTGATATGATAATCTCTAGGTCCATCCATGTTGCTGCAAATGGCATTATTTCAGTGTTTTTTATGGCAGAGTGATATTCCATTGTATATATATACCACACTTTCTTTATCCATTCATCTCTTGATGGACATTTAGGTTGCTTCCATGTCTTGGCTATTGTAAATAGTGCTGCTATGAACATTGGGGTGCATGTATCTTTTTGAATTAGAGTTTCCTCCGGATTTATGCCCAGGAGTGGGATTGCAGGATCATATGGCAACTCTATTTTTAAGGAACCTCCAGACTGTTTTCTGTAGTGGTTGCACCAATTTATATTCCCACCAAGAGTGTAGGAGAGTTCCTTTTTCTCCACACCCTTTCCAGCATTTATTATTTGTAGACATTTTAATGATGGCCATTCTGACTGGTGTGAGGTGATAACCTCGTTGTAGTTTTGGTTTGCATTTCTCTAATAATTAGTGACATTGAGCATCTTTTCATGTGCCTGTTGGCCATTTGTATGTCTTCTTTGGAGAAATGTCTATTTAGGTCTTCTGCCCATTTTTTTTTTTTTTGCCCATTTTTCAAATTAGGTTGTTTGGTTTTTTGCTTTTCTTTTTTTTTATAGTAAGCTGTATGAACTATTTGCATATTTTGGAAATTAATCCCTTGTTGGTAGCATTGTTTGCAAATATTTTCTCCCAGTCTGTAGGATCACATGTTGTTTTTGTTTTGTTTGTGGTTTCCTTTATTGTGAAAAAGCTTTTAAGTTTGTCTCACTTGTTAATTTTTGTTTTTATTTCCAGTACTCTAGGAGACAGAACCAAAAATATATTGCTGTGATTTATGTCAGAGTGTTCTGTGTTAGGAATTCCCTCTAGGAATTTTATAGTATTTGGTCTTACATTTAAATCTTTAATCCATTTTGAGTTTATTTTTGTGTATGTTGTTAGGGAATGTTCTCATTTCATTCTTTTGCAGGTAGCTGTCCAGTTTTCCCAGCACCACTTATTGAAGAGACTGTCTTTTCCCTATTGTATATTCTTGCCTCCTTTGTTGTAGATTAATTGATCATTAGGTGGGTGGGTTTATATCTGGGTTTTCTATCCTGTTCCATTGATCTCGTGTCTGTTTTTTTTGTGCCAGTATCATACTATTTTGATTACTGTAGCTTTGTATTATAGTCTGAAATCAGGGAGCATGATTCCTCCAGCTCTGTTCTTCTTTCTCAAAATTGTTTTTGCTGTTTGAGGTCTTTTGTGTTTCCATACAAATTTAAAAAATTTTTTTGTTCTAGTTCTGTGAAAAATGCCTTTGGTAGTTTGGTAGGGATTGCATTTAATCTGTGGATTGCCTTGGGTAGTATGGTAATTTTAACAATATTGATTCTTCCAATCCAAGGACACAATGTATCTTTCCATCTGTTTGTGTCCTCCTCAATTTCTTTCGTCAGCATCTTGTAGTTTTCAGAGTACAGGTTTTTTGCCTCCTTAGGTAAGTTTATTCCTAGGTATTTTATTCTTTTTGATGTGATCGTAAATGGGATTGTTTCCTTAATTTCTCTTTCTGATATTTTGTTGTTAGTGTATAGAAATGCAACAGATTTCTGACGCTGTGTTCTTCTGATTGCATCCTATTGGGTGGCACAAGATTTTGATTTTATATTACTGATGATGTTTCCTGTGATTACTTGATTAAAAGTGGTGTCTCTTAGGCTTCTCTACTGTAAAATCACTCCTTTTCCCTTTATAATGAATAAATGTTTTGAGTGGAAACATTTTGAAAATATGTATCTCATTCCTCATCCAACTTTTAATTTATTCATGTATACCAGTATGGATTCATGGTTTTCTATTTTATTCAGGGGTTACAGTCTTTACCTATCATTATTTATATTGAGCTCAAACTCTCCCTAATTCATCCAGTGGGAGCACTTCAAGCTGACTTTTGTGTCTTTTTCCCATGTCCCAATCATTCTTTCAGTACTTCTTTGCTTTCAAGTACAAGATTTCCAGGCTCATCTTGCATCTTTTCTCCTGCAGTCCTAGAATCAGCTATTTCACTAGGGAGCCCTTGTACCTTATAGTGAAGAATGATATTTAGATGCTAGGATTTGGGCCCTGGGTGTGCTTATTGCCATTGGGGTAGAAGTGTCACTTCCCTAAGGCCCTATCAGTAGCCAGAGGGACTTCCCTGGCTGTCCAGTGGTTAAGACTCCATGCTCCCAATGCAGGGGACATGGGCTCAATCCCTGGTCAGGGAACTAAGATCCAGCATGCTGCGTGGCATGGCCAAAAAATAAAGAAAGAAAGAAAATAAAAAATAAAGACAAACTATTCTTAGTTTTAAAAAAATAGGGACTTCTCTGGTGGTCCAGTGGTAAAGAATCCGCCTTGTAATGCAGGGGACACAGATTCGATCCCTGGTCAGGGAACTAAGATCCGACATGCCACAGGACAACCAAGCCCACGCACCACAGCTACTGAGCTCGCACGTCTCAACTAGAGCCCACGTGCTGCAAACCACAGAGTCCACGCGCTCTGGAACCCACGTGCCACAACTATAGAGCCCATGCGCCCTGAAGCCAGCGTGCCACAGCTAGACAGAAGCCTGCGCGTTGCAATGAAAGATCCTGCGTGCCTCAATGGAGATCCCACGTGCCGTAACTAAGACCCCATGCAGCCAAAAATAAATAAAAATATATAAATAAATAATCATAAAAAAAATAGCCAGAGCTGGGACAGAGCTACACACACACTTAATTCTGTACTTATTTCTGTTGTCCATCTCTTTGTTTTGAAAACCATGAGTTCACACTAATATCTCCAGTTTTAATCCAGCATCGCAATGTTCATTTGTTTTCTCCCTTCCTATATTTTTTTAAAGGATTTATTTATTTATTTAGGCTGCTTCGGCTCTTAGTTGCTGCACGCAGAATCTTACTGAAGCATGTGGGATCTTTCATCGCACGGGCTCTTGGTTGTGGCATGCGGGCTTCTCACTAGTTGTGGTGTATGGGTTTTCTCTTCTCTAGTGGTGGCGTGCGAGCTCCAGAGTGCGTACGCTCTGTACTTTGCAGCACAGGGGCTCTACGAGGTGCTCGAGCTCAGTAGTTGTGGCACGTGGGCTTAGTTGCCCTGTGGCATGTGGGATCTTATTTCCCTGACTAGGGATCGAACCTGCGTCCCCTGCATTGTAAGGTGGATTCTTTACCACTGGACCACCAGGGAAGTCCCTCCCTTCCTATATTTGTAATTTACTTCTCCAGCTGTGAGAAAGAAACCTGGCTCCCATTTACCCGAATATATTTATTCACATGATCAGTCCCCCATTGCCACTGCCCTCTTACACATTCAGATACCCTTCTCACTCTACTTTGTCTCCAACACACTGTGTTGGGTTGCTGCCCCCTTCCACGTCAGTGAGTGCCCTCTTCACCCCAACCTTGCCCAGCACCCTGTCCTGGTCATCCCTTCCTCAGGAATGCCCCCCTCCCCCTGCTTGGGCTCTGAGTCTCCACACCAGGCTGCACTCCCATCCCCATTGTTGCAGGTACACCATCGTCACTCTGTTGGGTCTCTGGTACCTGCAGCAGGCCATTCCCATGCATGGATGTCCTCACTTCACTTGGGCTCTGACACCTCACGCTGGGCAACCTTCCTACACAGATGCCCTCCTCACCCTGATCAGGTCCTGACATCCTGCTCTGGGTCTCTGAGGGGGATCCCACCTTATTGTGGACAAGTACCTTGCTCTACCCCATCTAATGGCTTCAGGACTGAATTGTTCAGGGAGGGAAGGGAAGGAAAGAAGAAGACTTTTTTAAGTTTTAGAAGTTTAAGAGCCCTCTTAGGGCGATGAAACTACTCTGTATGATACTATAATGATGAATACATGTCATTATACATTGTACAGAATGTACAACACCTAATGTAAACTGTGGACTTTGGGTGATAATGATGTGTCAGTATAGGTTCATCAGTTGTAAGCTCCCACTCTAGAGGGGGATACTGACAATAGGGGAGGCTATGCAAGTGGGGGGCAGGGGAATGTGGGAAATCTGGGTACCTTACCCTCGGTTTTGCTGTGAACCTAAAACTGATCTAAAAAATACAGTCTCTTTTAAAATGAGATAAGATTTTTACTTCTTGCAAGAAAATTGCATCTCTATGTTGTGTTGATTTATGTAGTATAATATTGATTACTGAAAAATGACTGTATGAGTAACTTGACATTTTACACTACTAATTCTATAAGAAAACCTTTTATAAACTGCAAACAAAGTGAAGGGAAACCAAAAGCTGAACCTTATCCTGTCATAAATGTTAAAATGATCACAAAAAGCGATCAAACATTATATTCCATATAATTCCATTATGTTAGTATGTAACACTTATAAGTATTATCCTGGGGTAGGGATGGGGGGTGGGGAGTTCAGAGTGAAGAAGCAGGATTCACAGTGCAGGCAGAATATGGGGGTGTAGAGCAAATAAGGTAAGCCAACATGACATGAAGGATAATTGCTGAAGCTGGGTAATGCATTCATAGGGGTTCATTATTGTGTTTCTCTACTCTTGTACGTTTGCAAATTTCCATAATAAATAGTTTAAAATACATATGCAATATAAAGAGAATATATATCATCATTTTAAAAATTTGAGATCAAAGCTTTACAGTAGCAGAAGAAATGTACAATTAATATCTTCACCAGCAACCTGGTGACAGGGATGTCCAAACAAGTGCTCCACCATATTCTTTCTCCCAAAGGAGCTGCACCAGCTGTTCCAACCAAAAGACCAACACATGTCATCAAATTGTACAAATATTCCTGTGGACTTACTGGGATACAGGCCCATAGGCCAATGGAGTGTAGTTATGGAGAAAAGAATATTCCTTTTCACAAAACTTTGAGTTTCACTATTGTTTACCTGGCTCATTGCTGGCGCCTTGAAGGATTCCAAGATAAATCCCCTTTCCTGCAACTTGAATACGACAGATGCAAGGTGGAATGAGGCCAGCATTCCAAGGGGTTGGAAGCAAAGTGCTGTGGGAACCCAGAAGGAGAAAGGGGAGATGATTTCAGAAGGAAAGGGTTTTAAGAAAGAAAGAAAGGGAGAGAGAGAGAGAGAAAGAAAGGAGGGAGGGAGGGAGAGAAGGAGAGACGGAGGGAGGAAGGGAGGAAGGAAGGAAGGAACAAAGGAAGGAAGGGAGGGAGAAAGAGAAAGAAAGGAGGGAGGAAGGGAGGGAGGGAAGAAGGAAGGAAGGAAGTTAACGTTGAGACAAACTATGCTGCTTCCCTTCTTCCTTTATCAGGAATTGCCCTAATTTCTGTTTACTTTCCTGACACTGTCTACCTTGATTTGTCACTGAAGGGTGTCCAAGCTAAATGAAACAGTGTTTTTTTCTTCGGGCTGGAATGAAATAACTTGGGTTGGCAAGTGTGATTATTTAAGGCTGATCAGAAACTGTGATTAGTACCATATTACATAAATAAATAAATTTATTTATTTAGGCTGTGTTGGGTGTTTGTTGCTGCTCGCGGGCTTTCTCTAGTTGCGGCAAGCAGGAGCTACTCTTCATTGCGGTGCGCAGGCTTCTCATTGCGGTGGCTTCTCTTGTGGAGCACGGGCTCTAGGCACGCAGGCTTCAGTAGTTGTGGCACTCGGGCTCACTAGTTGTGGCACACGGGCTCAGTAGTTGTGGCACATGGGCTTAGTTGCTCCGCGGCATGTGGGATCTTCCCGGACCAGGGCTCGAACCCGTGTCCCCTGCATTGGCGGGCGATTCTTAACCATTGCGCCACCAGGGAAGCCCCCGTATTATGTCTTTGATTATATTTTAATGGGAAAATAATTATTTAATAAGTTAGGTTGTTTTCGTAGATAAAATCTTTCAAAACACAATGGTATGCTCCAGGTGGGCTGGTAGGCTGCTCAGACACGGACCCCCTGGGCCCCAGTACCCACTGAGGTCACCCCAGCACAGAGGTGCTCCTCATCAGCTTAGATCCCAAACGTCAGCTTGGTCGGGTGTCTTGCTGTGCTAGGCTGGGCAAGCTGAAGCTTTGGGCCCATCCTGACCTCAGGGCAAACCCCAGGGCAGAGACTCATGAGTTGGGTAGACCTAGGCAAGATTAGTTTAGTTTAGTTTTTTAAAACATTTCTGAGTTTCCATTTACTCATAAAGTGCCGATTTAAAAAAAAATATATTGGAGTATAGTTGATTTACAATGTTGTGTTAGTTTCAGGTGTACAGCAAAGTGATTCAGTTATACATACACATATATCCACTCTTTTTTAGATTCTTTTCCCACATAGGCCATTACAGAGTATTGAGTAGGGTTCTCTGTGCTATACAGTAGGTCCTTATTAGTTATTTGTTTTATATATAGTAGTGTGTATAGGTCAATCTCAATCTTCCAGTATACCCCTACCTGCCCCACACACAAGGGATATTAGATGAATGTGTGGTCATCATGGTTGGTACAGTCCATCTGCTTTTTTTTTTTTGAATTTTATTTATTTTTTTATACAGCAGGTTCTTATTAGTTATCCATTCTATACATATTAGTGTATATATGTCAATCCCAATCTCCCAATTCATCCTACCACCACCACTCCCGCCGCTTTCCCCCCTTGGTGTCCATACATTTGTTCTCTACATCTGTGTCTCTATTTCTGCCCTGCAAACCGGTTCATCTGTACCGTTTTTCTGGGTTCCACATATATACGTTAACATACGATATTCGTTTTTCTCTTTCTGACTTACTTCACTCTGTATGACAGTCTCTAGATCCACACACACCTCTACAAATGATCCAATTTCATTCCTTTTTATGGCTGAGTAATATTCCATTGTATATAATCCATACCACATTATTTTGTTGTGAGGATGAAACAACTCGTATAAAATGATTAGAATAATGCTTGGAACATAGCGCCCAGTAAATTATTATCATTGCTGGATCAAGCCAAGTGTTTTTGTCTCCCACTATTGAAACTTAGAAGAGAGTGATGTATAAACCAGATGTCAGTTTATTATCATTAGAAACACAGCCAACAGGGGGCCTAAAAATCCACTTTCACTGGTTAGTACATCCACTCTAGATGAGAAAGGTCACACAAACCAAGTCACAAGCCAAAGAAATCAGATGAGGGTGGAATGGAGTGGGGGAGTTAGTGGATGGAGCTCAGGGGCCTGTGGTGTCAAGCTCTGATGGACGAAGGCATCCAGTGCCTCTGAAGGGCAAGACCTGCTAAAGGGACAAGCCACAAAATAGAGTCTGCTTCCTCTCAAGCAGGTCTGGGGACCCACTGACCAATTCTTGGTCCGTCCATTGCAGGATTCTGGCATTCTTGATTTGAATCACATTTCATGTGCTCTTCACATCACTTGTGTTCTTCTTTGGCTAAATAATATACACTCATCAACCCGATGGTTGTTAAATGTCCCCTCCCGACCCTGAAACACACATACACCAGCAAACTACAATTTACAAACTCTTGAATGACTTCTACATTTCAACCATTGTTTGTTGATTCTTATTAGTTTTACTCTAAGATAACTCTGCTCCCAACTTCTGGGTGTGCCATACCTGGGTGTGTTCTGACTGTAGAGTTCATGCAGGAGGTACAGTAAGAAACCTTTGGTGGTGAGAAGGTTCAGAATGACTATGCTTAAAGGTCTCTAGCAGTAAAGAGAAACCTAGATTTCTACAATGATGGAGAGTCACCAACCTAGAACAAAGTATTGAGTGATGGAACAAACTGAGTATAGAACATTCAGAAAGAACTAGAGGGGCATGTGTGTGTGTGTGTGTGTGTGTGTGTGTGTGTGTGTAGAAAAATCAAAAGAAAAGGTCTCTGCAGTGGGAGAAGAATCCAAGAAAGGGTCCCTTCTAGGCCCAAGGACACAAAATAGGAGGTGTGGGTACATGTCTTGTTGCTTGAGGCACCATGACTAAACACAGTGGATTTCAGCCACAGGGCATTGTAAGCAATATCTCACTAAAAATCAAAGCAGTAAAGGTCGCAACAAATACTAATCACCATCATAATGGCTACCAGTTATGGAACTACGAGGAACCACACGAGAGTTTTGCTTATATTACCTGATTTAATATTCACCATCACCCTACAGTGTAAGGACCATTATTCTTCTCAATTTATAGATAAGGAAACTGAGACACTGAGAAGCTAATTTGCCGAGGTCACGCAGTTATTAGATAACAGAATCCAGAATCAAATGCAATTCTGATTCCAGAGATGGCTCCCTAATTTACAAGTTTAAAACAAATTAAAATAGGTTCATAGTCCCCCTCATTCTGTGTTCAAAATATTTCCCTACAAGGATAGAAGGGCACATGACCCTGGGCATACTCACTGGCATGTGTGATATGAGAATGTCACCCATTGTATGAATAGCTGTGGAACAAAGTTCAGAATAGCCGATCCAGAAAGACGTGAGAAGGCTGGGGACGCAGATACTTTGGTTATTGCCCCATCTCTGCATGCACAGAGGTATCTGAACCTAAGCAAGACACTTAACATCTTTTTTAAAAATTCCATTCTTTTTTTAATTTATTTTTTATACAGCAGGTTATTTTTTTTCCATAAATCTATTTATTTATTTTTGGCTGTGTTGGGTTTTCGTTGCTGTGCGTGGGCTTTCTCTAGTTGCAGAGAGCGGGGGCCACTGTTCGTTGCAGTGCGCGGGCTTCTCATTGTTGCAGCTTCTCGTTGCAGAGCATGGGCTCTAGGTGCGCATGCTTCTGTACTTGTGGTACACGGGCTCAGTAGTTGTGGCTTGTGGGCTCTAGAGCTCAGGCTCAGTAGTTGTGGCGCACAAGCTTAGTTGCTCTGCGGCATGTGGGATCTTCCCGGGCCAGGGCTCAAACCCACATCCCCTGCATTGACAGGCGGATTCTTAACCACTGTGCCACCAGGGAAGCCCTATACAGCAGGTTCTTATTAGTTATCTATTTTATACATATTAGTGTATATATGTCAATCCGAATCTCCCAATTCATCCCACCAGCACCACCCCTTCCCCCTTGATGTCCATACGTTTGTTCTCTACATCTGTGTCTCTACTTTTTTTAAAAATATTTATTTATTTTATTTATTTTTGGCAGCATTGGGTCTCTGTTGCTGCACGCGGGCTTTCTCTAGCTGTGAGGAGCGGGGGGCTACTCTTCGTTGCAGTGCACAGTCTTCTCACTGCGGTGGCTTCTCTTGTTGCAGAGCATGGGCTCTAGGCGTGTGGGCTTCAGTACTTGTGGCACGTGGGCTCAGTAGATGTGGTGCACGTGCTTATGTTGCTCCGCATGTGGGATCTTCCCAGACCAGGGCTCAAACCTGTGTCCCCTGCATCGGCAGGCGGATTCTTAACCACTGCACCACCAGGGAAGTCCTGTGTCTCTATTTCGGCCTTGCAAACCAGTTCATCTGTACCAGTTTTCTAGGTATGTGTTAATACACGATATTTTTCTCCTTCTGACTTGCTTCACTCCGTACGACAGTCTCTAGGTCCGTCCACGTCTCTACAAATGACCCAATTTTGTTCCTTTTTATGGCTAATATTCCATTGTATATATGTACCACATCTTCTTTATCTATTCGTCTGTTGATGGGCATTTAGGTTGCTTTCATGACCTGGTTATTCTAAATAGTGCTGCAATGAACATTGGGGTGCATGTGTCTTTTTGAATTATGGTTTTCTCTGGGTATATGCCCAGTAGTGGGATTGCTGGGTCATATGGTAATTCTAGTTTTAGTTTTTTAAGGAACCTCCATACTGTTCTCCATAGTGGTTGTATCAATTTACATTCCCACCAACAGTGCAAGAGGGTTCCCTTTTCTCCACACCCTCTCCAGCATTTGTTGTTCGTAGATTTTCTGACGATGCCCATTCTAACCAGTGTGAGGTGATACCTCTTTGTAGTTTTGATTTGCATTTCTCTAATAATTAGTGATATTGAGGTTTTCATGTGTCTCTTGGCCATCTGTATGTCTTCTTTGGAGAAATGTCTATTTAGGTCTTCTGCCCATGTTTTGATTGGGTTGTTTTTTTAATATTGAGCTGCCTGAGCTGTTTATATAATTTGGAGGTTAATCCCTTGTCTGTTGATTCATTTGCAAATATTTTCTCCCATTCTGTGGGTTGTCTTTTCGTCTTCTTTATAGTTTCCTTTGCCGTGCAAAAGCTTTTAAGTTTCATTAGGTCCCATTTGTTTTTGTTTTTATTTCCATTACTCTAGGAGGTGGGTCAAAAAAGATCTTGCTGCGATTTATGTCGGAGTGTTCTTCCTATGTTTTCCTCTAAAAGTTTTACAGAAGACACTTAACATCTTTCTGCTTCAAGCTTCTGTTCTATAAAATGAGGATAACTCAGCAGGAGCCACGTAACACGAGATTATTGAGGAGACAAGACTGAAAGAGAACATTTGTGGAAGCATTTCTCAATGTTAAAAATGCTATAGCATGGGTTGATAAATATTTATTCTAATTTAGGATTTCAAAGGTCTCTCTATATACAGTACAGCAGAAATACCTTCCAAACCATGCATTTATTTAACATAAAGGGAAACCTAGAATTACCAACAGGGCATGGCCTATACATGTTATTAGAATGGGCTTTAATTGCAGTCATTTCTAACTCAGCGGGTGCCAGGCAGAGCCTCACGCTGCATTCCTGCTTTCCTGCTTTCTGATGCTTGGGTTAGCAGATGAGGACTATGGGGTGGCCCTCCTGGGGCCATCATCTTGATGATGGCCTGGAGTGCTTGTGTGTGTATGTGCGAGTCTGCGTGTCTCCACAGGAGACTCCAGGCTGCTCTCCTATCATTCCTCCCATGAAATGACACCCTTTGGATCCACAGCACTTTACAGTGTACAAAAAATTTTATTCAGTTTACACAGGCCCTTGTCTTATTTAATCCTTCCTCCTACCCAAGAAGCGGGCAACACAAACTGTGTTATGCCCATTTTATGGATGGTAATTTATTCAGGAGACGTTGATTTGCCTACGATGCCATCAGTGGTAGAGCTGGCTAATCCCAGTGCATGACTTTTCCACTATACCACAGGTATCGAATCATTTAATGAACTATTCACGGAGCACCTAGCGTGTGTCAGCCACTGTGCCAGGACCTACTCATCAGCTTGTTCTCCCGAGAGAAGCTTCTTCAAGTCCCCCACCTCCCATCCCCCACCCCAGGCAATTAATGATGAGTTCTAAGTGATTGAATTAACAAACTCTCACTATTTAGCACATGGTGCTAGGAACTGAGTGATAGGGCAGTGTGGCTACTCAGAGCTGTGCTCTAGAGCCAGACTGTCCTGAACCCCTCCCACTATGTCAACTCCATTTCCTCATCTATAAAATGGGGATAACAACTGTGCCAGTTCATAGGGTTGTGAGGGTTGACTTAGTGCAGGTAAAGCACTTACTACGGTGCCTACTACGTAACAAGAGCGCAATATCTATTAACTGTCATTATTTCCTTAACATTGTCATAAAAGAAAACAAGGAGACGTTTGAAAAAAAAAAAAACAAAACACCTGGCCCCTTTAATCTGTCTCTTTTGTCCCAAAGCTTTGCACCTCCACCTCCGCTGCTCTGACCCCATATCCGTAGGGCTGGGTTTCGGTCATGGCCTGCTTGTCTCCTGGCCTCCGTGCTTTCCTTCTCCAATGTCATTCCCTACTTTTTCTCAAATAATTTCCCCCAAATATTCACTTCTCAAGCATTCTGATTGAGCACGTCTTTACGTGCTAGGCACAGT
The DNA here is from genome assembly GCF_059928025.1 of Delphinapterus leucas. Classification (NCBI taxonomy): domain Eukaryota; kingdom Metazoa; phylum Chordata; class Mammalia; order Artiodactyla; family Monodontidae; genus Delphinapterus; species Delphinapterus leucas. The sequence continues at coordinate 83,178,301 of NC_143132.1, forward strand.
AGTGGTTGCTATAGTGGTTGCTGCGATGAGCTTTCGGGAATGAAGGACTTGCCGCACTACCTGCTGAGCACTGACTGATGGCAGCAAGTCCTCAGCTGTCACCACTTAGGGGTAACTGCCTCAGCTGAAGGAAACTTCCTCTCCCAATGTCCTCACAGCTCCTTCTGGTGGCAGCCAGCATCCAGAGACTGTTCAACTCAGTGGAATAAGGCCGGACCCACTGCCTCAACTCAGAAGATCCCTGCCAGCTCCAGAATGTGGGGTTGATTGAGGCCTTCATTGGGCCTGCGTCAATACCCAACTTCTCCCTCTGCTCAATCTGGAGCACCTCCTCCCAGTAAACATACCAATCTCCTCTTCAAGCTGCTTCCCAGGAAACCCAACCTGTGACAGGGACAGAAGATGAAACGATGAGCAAGCCATGGTCTGGCCTTCAAGGATATCAAGGCAAAGTGGGAACTACAACCCTAATAATGGCAAGCAGCTTATAGTGGGGGACACACAAAGTGCACTGAAGCCCACCTGGAGGGGGGCAGGGTTGAGGGGAGTCCATCACTCCAGGTGGACCCTGTGGGATTTCCCAGACTCCGACATCCAGGCTGCACACCCAGGCTGGTGCCGAGCAGTGGTGCGCTGATGTTGACATTGTTTGGTTTGCATCTGTGGGTGAGCCAGGCCCAGGCCTGGGGAGTGGCTCTTAGTAGAATGTTATGTTCTAAATGACGAACTAGACTGGGGCATGACCAGTGAGGGTAAATAGCCCTTTCTCTACTCGGCTAAAATTTGCCTGGAAACCAGTGAGAACTTACCTAAATGTTGTCTACATCCGATGAATCTCAAGATGGCAATTCCACATTGAAATAAACAGTTCTCTGACTGGCACCTTCAAGTGCCTTGTAGACTTGTATGGAGGAACCCATGACCCTTCTGCACCCCTGCACTCTGCCTCCCACAGGGGACCAGCCAGGTTGCCTGAGAAGGTGCTGGTGAGTGTGGTAAGGCCCGCAGAAGCAGGGACAGCAGGATTTCAATGAAGACCCTGCAGACAGGTCTTTTAACCGGGCCAGCTCCTGACTGGCTTTAAGCCTCCAGTAGAAGAAACAGCTTCCCAATGGCTGGGGTTGGACAGGCTCTCCATAGTGTGGAAAGGGTAGCTTCACCCACTGTGTGCCAGATTCCTCCCTTCTCTCTGCCCTGTGTTTTCTGGAGTGGACATGGCTGACACTGCCTTCATTTTCTACCCATCAGGACAACCAACTTCTCCCAACTCCCCACCTCTAATCCCCCAAACTTCACCTTACACACTTACTGTAGGGTCTTTCTCAACTGCTGCAATTCATTCATCCCAACTTGCTAAGGCCTGCAGTAGGCCTGTGTTGTCATATATACAGGCTCTTACATAATGCAATCATAAAATTGGGAGCCAGCTTAGAGGCCATAAGAGCCCTTCTCTAGAGAGCGGTGGGGCTGAGCAGTCCCAGAGGCCAGGAACTATCAGAAGGCAGCCTGAACTATTAAGAAAGTTTTTCCTTCTTTTGAGCCCAAACTTGCCTACCTCTGGAGTCATTCAGAAAAAATTCACTACTTTTTCATATGATCGTCCTCCAAATCATAGACTGGTCACAGAGGAATCCATTTGAGTGCTTCTGTAGGTGCCAAGGAGAAGGTGTTCAAAAAGGCCAACTTGCTGTGGCTACCCCGCTAACATAGGTGACCCCTTCTACTACCAGTAATAGAGTTGGGATTTGATCATAGGTTCAACGCCAGTGCTCTTCATACACAAAGCCACCTCCAAAGAAGCAGATTCTGCCACAGAACCTTCAGCAGCACTTCCAGGGACTCTAAAAGAATTGGGAGAACTCAGACAGGGACCACAAGCTGGTAAGGGGTGAAAGGGCTGAGAGTCTGGCAAACAGGCAGGCACAAACCCTACACCAGCTAGCCCCAACTGGCCCATCTGCAAATCTGAGGCTGGAACAGAGTGATGGGGCCTGTGACAAGGCTCTCAGATCAGAGGTCCAGATCAGAGAAGAAGGGTGAGCCTGGGCCCGAGACCACTGGAGAAAGCAGTTGGCAAACCATGTTTGAGGCCAGGTTACAGAATCAGTTTACTCTCTCAAGCAGTGGGGCTGAGACAGCAGAACCCAGACCCCTTCAGCTGAGGCTGAGCCCGGGCCAGAGGGAACAGCACCGCAGTGATGTAATATGCCGCCCTTCATCACTAGCTTGGTCCACTGCAAGGCCGACCCCCAGCGGCTTCAATGACATCTCTGCCCAGGGGCAACACTGATACTGCCATGGCCTCCTCCACATGACCGACACAAATGCCACAGGAAAATGCCAAATCAGAGAGCCTACACTCCTCAACCGTGAGCAAACAGTGTAGCCCCGCGCCAGGGAGCAGCAGAGGCGAGGCGAGGAAGATGCAGGGAGATTTAATTTACATGTGGCCACTCAGAGCCCAGTCGCAGCTGGGGCAGTGGGGGAGAACCTAAAATCCCAGAGGGCACCCCCATTCCCTTCCTCTTGGAAGACCAGTCCTTAAAGACCCTTAGGTGGGGCTCCCTGGGTTGCGCAAGAGGACGCTCCAATCAAAAGGAGAGATTTAGGAATAAGGCTGTCCCCAAAGTCAGGGTAAGTCCGTGGCCGGAGATGGTTGCCTACGTGGTGGCCCAGGGGTCTGAGAGACCAGTCCATGTCCTGGGCACAGTCCTCAGCTTGGTGGCCCTAGAGGAAGCCCTCACGGCGGAACTGTTCCTGGAGAAGAGCTCGGTACTGGTCAAATCCCCCCTCGACCCGGGTGACGCCGCCTCCTTCACACACCCACAGCTCTTGGCACACCAGCCGGATGAAGCGTTCATCGTGGGACACCAGAATCACACCACCCTGAAAGACAGGAGACCAGGGAGCACTCAGGGGGCCCCTAAGGGGTGCTGAGGCCTGGGAAGGAGTGGGCAGTGTGAAGGTACGCTCACCCTGAAATTGTTGAGAGCGCGGCCCAGAGCCTCAATGGTCTCCATATCCAGGTGGTTTGTGGGTTCATCCAGAATGTAGAAGTTGGGGCTGGAAGGCAGAACCCAGGAAGGTGGGAAGTTACGGGGGCTGGGAGAAAAGGAACTCTGATACGAAGGCAAGACAATCATTTTCCATTAGGAAAGAGTGGGAAAGGGGAGAGCAAAGCTCTTGAAAAGGACGCCTCACCAGGGCATGGTCATCTGAGCAAAGGCCACCCGGCTCTTCTGGCCCCCAGACAAGCTGGCAACAGGGCGCACGGCCAGTTCTCCAGAGATGCCATACCGGCCCAGCTGGTGACGGTATTCCTCCTCAGGCCGTCCTGGAACAGGCCCCACCCCACCGTGTGGGTTCTCGGCCCAACTCCCTCCCTTCACATTCCCCCCAGCTCCACCCCCAATGCATATGTCCTCACACCCAGCGTTGGGGGGCTGCTCAGCAACCCCAGGTAGGCCTAGCTGTAGGCGTCAGGCCCGGCCCTCCTTCCCCAACTCAAATCCCTGACGCACCGGGGAACTTGTGTGCCAGCAGTTCCACAGCACTGACATTCAGGTCCAGCTGCTCCACGTGGTGCTGGCTGAAATAGCCAATCTTCAGATTCCTGCAGGCAGACAGAAAGGTGGAGAGAGGGCATGGAGGGCAATGGCCATAAAAGAGTGCAGCTACAGCACAGGAGGGTTTGGAGAGCGGCGATGTGGGCCCTACCTGTGAGCATGTCTGATGCCCCGAACAGGTGCCAGATCCCCCATAAGGAGCTTCAACATGGTAGACTTCCCAGCCCCATTCTCCCCAACCTGTAAGAAGTAACAAGAGAATGTAAAGAGCATCCTTGTGCGGGATACAGAAGTGGAGGAGATGAGAATGGGTCTCAGCTAGTCCCAGGGACTCCAACAACTAAAAAAATATTTTTAAGGAACTATAGAAAAAAATGAAGGAAGATGTAAAAGGGACCAATACCTAAGTACCCACTAAGTGCAAGGGAATTAATTCTCCCAATAACCAGGTGAGTTAGACATTATCTCCATTCTAAGGATGAGAAGACTGCTTAGTAACCAAGCTAGGAAATGGCAGCGTTAGGAATCGAAGTCTGACCCTGAAGCCCATGCTCTCTCCTCTATGTTCCACAGTTTGAGGAAACTCAGAGCTGAGACCAGTAAGACAAAGTACTGCTCTAAGTATTTATAAAATACCACATGCCAGGCTCTCCATCTATGCTGCAGAGCGGCCCTGTGAGGCTGGATGAGGGGCCAGTACAAGTATAGCAAAGCCCTCCCCCGGGAGGAGGGGCCAAGTATAGCAAAGTCCTCAGCCCAGGCGCCGACTCCTACTCCTGGGGACCTTCTCCCCCATGTGGCCAATCCACACCACATACAGGGGTGGGAGAGTCCAGTTCCAGCTCACGAAACAGCAATCATACCACACAGATGCGGGATTCAAGATCAGCAGAGACGGAGAGACAGCTGAAGATGACATGCTTTGGGTCGTAGTAGAAATCCACCTCATCTAGCTGCAGAATTGGTGGTGAGAATTTCTCAAACCCATCGGGGAACCTGCAAGAAGTGGGGGTGAGGAGCACGAGGGCAGCCAGAAACAAGAGCTTCCCCACCTGCCCCTCTGGCCCAGCACTCACTTCATCACTACCTCCAACTCCTTGTCCACGGGTTTCAGCTCCGGTCTGAGGAGAGAGGAGACAGACTAGGTTTACAACTTTAAAAAATAAATTTGTTTTTAATCACACAAGTAATATACATGCCGGAAAAATAGGATTCTTTTTTTGGTAGTTCTTTTGTCCTCCCTGTTAATATACCGTGACGTATGTTTCAAGGTCACAAAATCCTAAATAAGCCTTATGACTCCCCTACCACCAGCACATCCAGAAATATTGCTTCAAGATTAAACCTCCAATGCTCTCCTGGGTATGTATCCGAAAAAAATGAAAACACTAATTCGAAAAGATACATGCACCCCAATGTTCACAGCAGTATTGTTTACAACTGCCAAGATACAGAAGCAACCTAAGTGTCTGCACATCCACAGATGAATGAATACACACACACACACATATAATGGAAAACGACTCAGCCACAAAAAAAAGAATAAAATTTTGCCATCTGTAACAACATGGATGGACTTGAATAATATTATGCTAAGTGAAATAAGACAGAGAAAAAAAATACTGTATGATATCACTTATAGGTGGAATCTAAAAAATAAAGCTAGTGAATATAACAAAAAAGAAACAGACTCACAGATACAGAGAACAAACTAGTGGTTGCCAGTGGGGAGAGGAAAGGGGTGGAGAGGCAAGATTGGGGTAGAGGATTAAAAGATACAAACTACTATGTATAAAATAAATAAGCTACAAGAATATATTACACAACACAGGGAATACCGCAGATATTTTACAATAACTATAAATGAAATGTAACCTTTAAATATTGTGAATCACTATGCTGTACAAGTGAAACTTATATAATACTGCATATCAACTGTACCTCAATTAAAAAAACCTCCGCGGCTTCCCTAGTGGTGCAGTGGTTGAGAATCTGCCTGCCAACGCAGGGGACACGGGTTCGAGCCCTGGTCTGGGAGGATCCCATATGCCGCAGAGCAAGTGAGCCCGTGCGCCACAACTACTGAGCCTGCGTGTCTGGAGCCTGTGCTCCGCAACAAGAGAGGCCACGATAGTGAGAGGCCCGTGCACCGCGATGAAGAGTGGCCCCCGCTTGCCCCAACTAGGGAAAGACCTCGCACAGAAACGAAGACCCAACACAGCCAAAAATAAATTAAATAAATAAAATTTAAAAACAAACAAAAAAACCCTCCAATGCTCAACACCACTAGTCATTAAGGAAATACAAATCAAGATCACAATGAGATATCACTTCACACCCACTAGGATGGCTAAAATTCGAAAGACAGATAATAAGTGTTGGCAAGAAGGCAGAGAAATTGGAACCCTCATACATTGCTGGTAGGAATGTAAAATGGTGCAGCTGCTTTTAAAAACAGTTTGGAGGGCTTCCCTGGTGGCACAGTGGTTAAGAATCCGCCTGCCAATGCAGGCGACACAGGTTTGAGCCCTGGTCCAGGAAGATCCCATATGTTGTGGAGCAACTAAGCCCATGCGCCAACTACTGAGCCTGAGCTCTAGAGCCCGTGAGCCACAACTACTGAGCCCACGTGCCACAACTACTGAAGCCTGTGCACCTAGAGCCCGTGCTCTGCAACGAGAAGCCACCGCAATAAGAAGCCTGCGCACCGCAATGAAGAGTAGCCCCCACTCGCCACAACTAGAGAAAGCCCACATGCAGCAACGAAGACCCAACAGAGCCAAAAATAAATAAATAAATAAATTAAATAAAATAAAAACAGTTTGGCAGTTCCTCAAAAATTTAAACATAGAATTACCATGTAACCCAGCAATTCCATTCCTAGGTATGTACCCAAGAGAATAGAAAACACATGTCTACACAAAAACTTGTACACAAATGTTCACAGCAGCATTATTCATAAGAACCAAAAAGGGGAAATAATCCAAATGTCTACCACCTGATGAGTCAACAAACAAAATGTGGACTATCCATACAACAGAATATTATCTGGTCATAAAGAGGCGTGAAGCACTAATCCATGCTCCGACACAGTGAACCTCGAAAACATTATGTTAAGCGAAAAAAGCCAGACACAAAAGATTACGTGTACAATTCCATTTACACGAAATGTCCAGAATTAGCAAATATATACAGACAGAAAGTAGACTGATAGTTGCCTAGGCCTGGGGGCAAGATTAACTCTCCAAGAGCAGTAACAGAATACCCTGCCTTCCTGCAGGGGAGGAAATTAAAGTTGGTTTGTAGAAAAGGGGAGATCTACAATGGGAGGGCAAGGGGTGGCCTACAAAATGAGGGAAGAAAATAAGAGACATGAGTCAAAGCCTGGTCAGAGACACCGTACTCACAGCTTCTCCAGCATCTTGAGTTTGCTCTGCACTTGAGAGGCTCTGTTGGCGTTGTAGCGAAAGCGGTCAATGAAAACCTGCAGGTGGATGAGTTCAGGTACTGTTCCGCTCCCTCACTCCCCACAACTCCAATACCCATGGGATGGGGCAGGTCCCCAGCGCCGCCTGCTCCCACACCTGGATATGCTGGCGATACTGCTGCTGGGCCTCATATTCACGCTGCTGATTGAGCAGCCGCTCCTGCTTGCTCTTGATGAAGGTCTCAAAGTCTCCCCGGTAACCATCCAGCCGCTGGCTGTGCAGGTGGATGATGTCTGTGGCTATGGCATTCAGGAAGTTGCGGTCGTGGGAGACGACCAGGATTGTGGAGGGCCACGTCTGAGGGGGGGGGTCACAGGATGGCAGGCCCAGTTTGGGAAGGCAGTCAGCTCCCAGACCCCAAGGGTCTTGGAGGCAGACCTTTCCCAGACTTACTCTGGCACCTGTAGGCACTCACCTGCAGGTAATTCTCCAGCCACAGGATGGCCCTTACATCCAGCATGTTTGTGGGTTCTGGAAAAGTGGAGAAGGACACGTTTGGGATAGAAGGGCTAGAGAACTGGGAACTTGGATGATGGCATGCTTTTGCACCCCAAAGTCAGGGTGCCCCATTTCAAACTCACCATCTAACAGCAGCAGATCTGGCCTGTGGAAAAGAAGAACGCAAGGCTTGAGGTTTTAGGCCAGCGACTTGTTGCCACCCCCCAAGAGCCAAGCCCATTCTCCACAGTATCCATACACAGGCCCAGGAGACTCACCTAGCAAACAGAGCCCGGGCGAGGGCCAGTCTCATCCTCCAGCCACCTGAGAACTCCCTAAAGAGAGACAGAGCTGCATCACAAGGGCGAGTGTTCACGAGAACAGGCAGAGGCAGAGCCAACAGTGTTCAGAGCCAAGAATGGTAAGGGCCACTCACCGCGTGGGCTGCTGCTGCATTTTGGGGGTAAAGCCAAGCCCAGCAAGAATGACTGATGCTCTAGGAGTGAAGAAATTAAAGAACCTGGTTGGAACAGGTAACAGAAGGGAAAGATGAAATCTGAAGAAAGGAAGGGAATTTTAAATACCTGGCAGGTGCTTTGTCAGCCTCAATCTCCTCCAACTTGGCATAGATTTCTGCCAGCTGTGCAGCTTCTGAGCCCTCGGCCCTAGGAATGGGGGAGGGGCAACCAGCCTGAGTGGGCGCAGTCTGCTAGTGTAGCCTGCACCCCAGGACAGTTGCAAAGCAGGCCACTGGCTGCCTTGTTGCCGGGACAGGAACAGAGCACAGGAAGGACTTGCTCATGGCGGTGAGGGCAATGGGCACTGTGCCAGGAACAAGGGATTTACAGCCCCACAGTGCCAAGTTCTAAGACCTGCTGCCTACTAGGACGGGCACACGAATTGTGGATTGTGCCAGCACGGCAGGCACTCTGTGAAGCACAGCTGCTGCTGGTCAATCCCTCGCCAGGAGCCCTCACCTGCCAGCAGCAATCTGGGCGCTGAGCTCCCGCTCCTGACACAGGAGATCTTCTCGCACAGTATCACTCTCCAGCACACTCTGCAGGGCAGGGGTGTCGTCTCCAGCAACCTCCTGCTCCACGTGCAGCAGGGAAATGTGGGCTGGAACCCGCAGGCTCCGGGTGGCCAGCATCTTCAGCAGCGTCGTCTTCCCTAGTCCATTCCGACCCACCAGCCCATAGCGGCGGCCCCATGCCAGGTTCACATCTGCTCCAGCCAGCAGTACCCTGCAGAGGTGGTAGGAAGGAGACAAAGGGTACTCTAGAGGTAGTTGCACAGCAAGTTTAACAACAGAAACCTAACTATTTTTAGCCCCATTTCACCTCTCCTAATTCTCCTTTAACTGGAAAAAGAAAAATATCACCCCCACTCCCCCACTGCCACTCCCTCACCTATCGCCAAAAGACACATCAAAGTTCTCAATTCGCACATCGTAGGATTTGTTCTTGCCAGATGATTCCAACCGACTCTCCTTTCTGCTGCCTGCCTGGCTGGCTGATGCCTCTTCCAAAACTCTTTTAAAGGGAGAAACGGATGGCTTTTAGCACTCCCAAGCACCCTTCCATCCCAATAGAGACTGCTCTGCTCTCTTCTCAGCCCTTCTCACTAAACTCACAGAGGGCTGCTGGTCTTGAGTGTGTCCTTCTCTGAGCGCTTCTCCTGCTTTGCCTTCAGTCGAGCCTCAGCTTTCTCTAGCTTCTTTGCATTCACTGTCTAAGGGTCCAAACACAACCATTTCATCCTAGGGTGTAGGCTCGGAGACTCAGGAAAAAACAATCAGAAATCCCCCAGAAAGATACTCCAATATTTAGAGACAATCAACTCCCACTCCCCCCCATAGATACAGCCCTCTCCTTTTCTTCCTCCTCCCCCTCCTCACCGAGGACTGTTCCCTCTTTAGCAGGCCTGGAAGTTTGGTGCCACAGTCTGTAAGCGATAAGAAAAGCTGTCACCTTCTCCCTAAGGGAAGGGAAACTAACATTTTGAGTAACTAACACAAACTAAACACAGACACATACATTTAAAGGAAAGCCTTACAAATTCTGGAGATAGGTATCATCCTCCCAACACTTAAAAACAAAACAAAAACTCAATTCACAGACTAAGGATACAGAGACTGGGAGCAGACAGGCAACTCTTACAAGATCATGCAGTTGGTTAGTAAGTCGCAAAATTGGGGAGTGAACCCAAGACTGTCCAGCTGCAAGGCCCATATGCTTCCTACCACATCCAAGAGCTTAGAGAACTCCCCAATCCTAATCCCTTTATTAATGGGCTCATCTGCCCTCTGTAAAGACATCAACTAGTTCCTACAACCTTGTTCTGTGGAACAGAGGTACCAAGAGTCCTGAGCTCCAGGGGGCAGGTGGCTAGGGGGTGGAGGCCAAGAAAAGGACACAGGGCAGCTAGTTCAATCTTCCCTCACTCTCACCGTAGCTCTCTGTTATCTTTGACAACTGGATGGGGGCGTCTAGTAGCACCTGGCTGTTTCCCTGGGTCTGTGGCTCAGTCCTTGAGGATAGGGATAGAAAGCAAAGAGTTAGAAGTGGAGGAGAAAGCTCTGTGGCCGTCAGACCTTCCTCCCTCACGTCTCCTCTCCTGACCGTCCGCCCTCCCATCTCCCCCACGAATATCCCTGCCCTGGCACGTACAGGCGCAGAGTGTTGTACATGCGCTGGCACACGGCCCTGATGCCCGCGTCATCCTTGCTGTCCCCGGACACCTCTTGCAACAGTTCCCCCACAGCTTCCACCAGGTCATCCACAGACTCGAAGTCCGCACTGCCGCTGTGCAAGACGCCTAGGGCGGGCGTGGCAAGACGAGGAAAATACCAGGTAGGGTGGACATACAAGCAGTTTTAATCCCCGTACCGCGGCCCCAGTCCAGGCTCCAGAACCAACTGGCCCTCGGGACAAGAGGTCACTCAGAGGAGAGGCCTAGCAGCGGTCCCCGGCACTGCCCTCCCTTAGTACTCCCCCCCTGACTACCACTTCGGCATCCCCAGCGCGTTGATTCGGTTCGGCTCACCCGTCACGTAGTCGAAGACCTGTCCGTCAATTTCGGGGAACTCGCTCCGCAGGATTTCAGCGCAAGTCGCCATGTTCCAGTTGGGATCCCGTCCGCGCAGTCGCCGTGAGACCTCGGCCAAGGCCCGCCCCCTGCCCGTCCCCGAAATCTCGCCCTTCCTTCCAAAGCGCATGCGAAACGGTGACGTAAGAAATGCGCAGAGTGCGCAGAACCCGGTGGGCGGGGTGAACGGAGCTGGAGGAACGGTGCGCAAGCGCCGCTCAGAGTCTACGCTGAGCCACACTTTCTGCGCTTGCGCAACCCTTTCCACGAAAAAATTAAGCACACGTGCGGTGCTCGCTGCCTTCTGGGAGGTGGAGATCCTGCCGGCGGCGGGGGCGGGGTGCAGGGAAGCTGGCGGTTTATCTGGGAACCTCCCAAGAAGGGCGGTTGATAAAGCACTTCGGCCTTGCTAGATTCTGTACGCTCACTTGAGGCGCGTCAGCCGCTGCGCGCCTGCCCGGGTCCATTTTGGAGCTCGCCGAGAGCTTTGATGACTCAACGCTGGTCCCTGAGCTTTTAGAAGCCCCTGGCGCCGTTCTGTACAGCCGCGCGTTTTGTTCCGGTTCTCTGGCCCTACGGGCTGCTTGGTCAGGTAGCCAGCCCGCCCGCGACCTGCACTCAGTCCTCTCACACTTGACAGCTCAGCTGACTTCAGCGAATTACGTCCTCCCACCACCCCCGGGGCACTGCCTCACTGACCGCCACGGGGCAAGAAAACCAGATCGACAAGGTCTGTGTAAATGCACTATTTATTCCCTACCTACACCCAAAGCAAAGAGACTTCTTCGTACCCTGATGATGCTACTGCTTCACATTTAACGTGAATATTCTTCCAACTGGGCTCTAAAATTGTCACCTAAAGTCACAACGTTATCCATCCTTTTGGCATTGTGAGGAATCGATCCTGTTATTGCCATTTTATATGAAACACAGGGAAAGTAATTCTGACGGGGAAATTACAGAACTATTTGGTTTCTTCAACATTGCAAGAGCTAAGGGAGAACCTGTGATTTTTAAGATTTAAGAAGCATTCACCAATCACAATGGACCTTGTTTGGATCCAGATGTAAATTGTGAAAATTTTTGTAGGACACTTGGATTAAGCACGAACACAGATTGGATGTGATATTAAGGAGATGACAAGTTAAACCACCATGATGGGACATGAGGGTTCATTATATATTTTCTCTTAATAGATGTTTTAGGTTTAAAAAGGTTGAGACCAAGCGAGGGAAAACCAGTGATGGCAAATCTTTATCTGCTCCAACACATCAGCAGATGAAGCACTCCCCTCACGGACTCACTCACCACACAATTCTATGGAGAGGGGGAGGCACAGAGGGAAGAATTTTCTAAGAGGCCTGGGAAGAGTCATTTTTCCTTTTTACAACCCACCCACTGAGGTCTGTGAAGCCTGAGTAACTGCCAGGAGGATGGAATTAAGAGGTCAGTTTCTAAGGATGGCTGGAAAGACCAAATGTAAACCTTGCTTAATCTCTGCTAATTAGAAAAATACCTGCCTAAAGCTGAGAAAGATTTTAAGGAAAGAATCTCTACCCTCAGGGAACCGGGGCCAGGTGGGGCTGCTTGTCCTTGAGGCTATTTTCTCAGAGGAGATGGGAGACCTGGGGCTAACACCTGTCAGGGGCTTAGATGGCCCTGAGGGACGTAACAATTGAGACAAAAGAGAGTTTGGAATAGAAAATTCTACTCCTGGCAGGCCAAGTAAGACAGGGGAGGACAGTCCCACCAGACCCCCTCCCCATGTACCTTCCACTTCAACATTTAGCCAGCAACACCATTCTACAGAGTTTATTAGGTTTATAACTGGACAAAGTCACACGTTGTACAAAATGAAGCTCACACTATCCCAAAGCAGAGTAGGAATCGAGGGCTGGGGGTCTGTTACTGGCCTTTGGGGGAGCTCCGAGGTGAGGGGCAGCCGACCCTCCCACTCCAGAGAGATGTGGCCACAGGGGAGGGGAGGAGATGGGGCCCACCTGGCTTTGGTCGCAGAACTCAGAGCCTGGCACGGGCCTGGGGCAGGCAGATGGACGGAGGAGCAGGAACCTCAGAAACCACCCTGCCCAGGGAGCCCAGGGACTGCTCCAACAGTCCCGCTCACAACGTGGTTGGTCCAGACCTAGACGAAGGGGCTGGTGCAAAGGGAAGGCAGCAAAGCAGGAGGGAGACACTGACGTGTAGTGACCAAGGGCACCCAGACTCGTGGAAGAGGGTGGGTGGGGAGGCGGGCTAGCTACCACTAGGCAGCTAGCAGCGGGTCTCATAAATGCCGCTGCGGCCAATGTAGCGCACCCATTTGATGACGTCGTGGTCGCTGTAGTTCAGCTTCGGTTCAAACACCTTCAAGTAGCGCACCTTGAGACCAGAAGGCGCGAATGGCACCTGGGCAAGGGACAGCTCCGGTTAGGAATGTGACCTTCCTTTCACTGCCGCTCTCCTCCGGGAAGTTCCATAGCCTTGCCCTACCTCATCTCTCTACTACAGGTGTCTGAATGATTGGGACCCTGAAAGAAGCTGAAGGAAGCTGGGGTGGTGAGGGGTCCTCTAAGAGGTTACTAAGGAAGAAAGCATATCCAGGAGTAACTAGCAATCATTTGGGTTTGAAGTCAGGCCCTGCCTGTGATGACTTGAATCAATTCCTTTAATGAGCAGGTGGCAGCAACCAAAGACCTGCCTTAGAACATACTTATCCTGCTTAATATTAGGAACTTAAACAATAAGGTGGAAAAAATTACACGTCTAATGTGCACAAAGCAAAGTCAGCCCATTTTCTTGTCTGTAAACTTTGTGTCTTACTTGACATGCAAGCTATTTCAGTTTTCCCTAAGAACTGTTTTATGACAAGCCAAAGGAAGTCAAGGATTTTTGTCGGTGTGAATAGCAATTTCTAGTAGGAGGCCTAAGGCGGGAAGGAATGGGTCTGTGAATGGAAATCACTTCTCTCTGGGCCTCAGTTTCCTCATCTGCAAGGTGATAGGTGCAGAGGTTGATCTGAATGATCTCTAAAGCACACCCTGCCATGGCTCTAGGCCCCTTCTCTGCCATACCTCAAAGTTCATTGAAATGGGGGGTCGAGCCCATTTCTTCTTGTCGTTGGTGGGCAGAAGCTCAATCTCAGCGCTGATCTGCGATTCCTTCATGCCTGCCATGCGCTTGATCCTGGGAACACAGGGGCCCTGGTAGCCTGGAGGAGCTTCAAGGGGGGTTGCCCCTTTGGGGAGGTTGCGGGGTGGCAGGGAAGAGAACCCAGGAGCTTGTGGGAGGTGCTAGGGCAAGGAAATGTGGTGAGGACTCTGATAACCTCTTGCTATGAAACCTTGGGTCTGTTATTCCTTTAGCACTGTGGGCTGCACGCAGTTTCTACTTAGATACATGGCCATGCTATCCCTTGCTCTCTACTTCACAGAGGTATTGCAAGGGCAAATAGGGAAATGTTAAAGAATCTTGATAAATGCATGCATGCATGCATGCACCCCAGTGCAGGCCATGTGCACACTTACACAGAGGTATAAGGGGTGAGAACACAAGCAAAGGCTCCTGGAGAAGCAGTCACCCCCGTTCCCCCCCGCCCCCCCCACACACACTCACTCACTCACTCACTCACAGGACGAAAGGTGAAACTTAACAAGAGGGTACACCAAGGCATCTTGAGCCCTGCTGTGGCCTCATGAAGGAAAGACTCACTTCCACACGATGGCGTTCTCGCTGGCCTTGTACTTGGCCTTCCCCTTCATGCAGATCACCTGCACCCCACTGGTGTTCAGTGGGGTTGGGATCCTCACCTAGAAGTGACACACCTGTCAGGGAGCTCTGTCAACCCCTGACATCAGCTCCCTTTATTCCTGGAGACAAGTGCTTCCTCCTCCCCAAGTCCCTTATCCTCACCTCAATCTTCTGAGCCAGTAGTGAGGGCTTGAAGTTGGACTTAATGACCACCTTCACCTCCAGCTTGGTGCGTCCCACTTCCCGAACTAGCGGGATCACTCGGAAAGGAAGGATGATGTCCTTGGTGGTGCGATACCTTTAGGGGTGTGAGACCTTCAGGTTGGCACAGCAGAGCCTGTTCTCCTCCCTCTCCCCCCATCTCTGCCAACAGCAACCCCTGCTCCTCACACCCCAATGGCACCTCATGAGCTCAAATTCTCCGTCTGGTGGGATGAAGCTGATGCTGCGCTCCGAGTCAAACTTGCTGAGTCGCACACACTGGTGGAAGGTACAGTCGTCAATGGCAATTGATTGCTTCCCGCTGCAAGCAGGGACAGAAGGTCTCCTCATTGGTACAAGAGACTAGCACGAGAGAGTCGGGCTGGGAGATCAGTCCACCCCCAAAGGCTGCCAGAGCCTGGACAGGCGTGCACTATAATCTATGGAAAGCTGTCAGAATGCAGCTTTCTGACTTGCGGGTCCCTGTCCCAGAGTTATGGATGAGTGGGAGCTTTGCAAACTCATCATCTTTTGAGAGCTCTGCTGCTTGGAACCCAAAAGTTTCAGGCACACTGGGCAGGGGCCATCAGTATGTACAGAAGAATCTTGGTCCTTGGGATCAAACAAAAGGGCTTACTCTGAGTAGGATGAGGACAATCCCCTCATCTCTCTTAACACAGATACCAAGAGCAACCAAGCGAAGCACACCCTTAGGAAAAGGGAGTTTGCATTACTGCAAAAATGAAATCCAGAAGGAACCTGTGATTCACCAAGCTCTGCTCAGCCCTCCAAGGTCCACCCTCTCCCACCAGCTCCCCTGCCTCAGGCACCTCTTGCTTGTTTCATCAGCTGTGCCTTTGCCCTGCTTCTCAATGACAATCTTGTCATTCATCCCAAACTTGCACTCGGGCATGCCACTCAGGTAGCTCTTCATCACCACCCGGCCTGACACATGGGCGCTCAGCACCTGCCCTGGTGATGGACAGATAAACAGGAGCAGCTGAGTCAGGACCAATATCCTGCCCTGGCCCCCATCCCTCTTCATCACGAGAGGGCCCTCACCCTGTGGGGACATGAGGAGGTTCACACTCTCCAGCACATCCAGGAAGAGCTCGTTCCGGCGATACTTGATGCCCTCCCGCCGCCAGCCAATCTGCCCGGTCACCTGGCTGGTGATCTGAGACTGCTCTTCTTTTGTCTACATGGGGAATAGAGACAAACAGCAAGGCCTCACTCCTCTCCCCCTTCAATCCACTTGTCTCCATCCCCACTCCACCCTCATCCCCTCTCCCTTCTAGTCCCCACCCTGTGACCCATCTTCCCCCATGGGGCAGCGCCTGGAGAAAACTGAGCAAAGCTGCAAGGGTGGAAGCTGAGGGAACAGCTTACCTGATGCTGGAGAACACAGGGCCAACATGGTGCCCACAGGAAGCAGCAGAGGAGCGCAGATGGGAAGAGGCAGGCAGAAAAGAAGGAGAAGGCTATGAGGCCTGGATCCTAGAAGAGGGCCCAAGCTCTCTCCTCCTGAGGAATACCAAGCCTCCAGAGCAGTCCACACCCACCCTTCCCGCAGTGTAGAAGGAAACTGCTTGAGCTGTATCCCCAGTAACAGAGATGCTGAGTTGGCAAGCTCCAGGGGTGGGAGAGGGCTACACAGAGCAAAAGAGGCCTGTGGTCACGGCAGGAGGCTCAGGCCAGCACTTCCTGTCTGGGGCAGGCTCATGAGTCAGCTCAGACAACGCTTGGGGGCCAGCAGGGATGAAGGGAGGTTGGGCTCCACCCTGACTACAGCCTGTACAATTTGAGTACCTGGCTCTTGATGCCCTGCTGGGTGATGAAGGTTTTCAGCGCGCCTGTCTCTGAGTTCTGTGGGTAGCCAAAATCTAGGATCTCTGCAAAAGGAAGGGAGCCATCAGCTCCTAGAAAAAGCGGAAGGCTCCTTTGATCCAGTCCCTCCCCTGGCCTGGATATATCTGGCCAGCGTGGCTCCAGAAGACATTTAGGCACCATCTGCAGCAAAGTTTTAGCATTTACTCTAGGATTTGTGCTTTATAAGAAAACAATGAAAACATCACTTTTTTTTCAAATAGAAAAAATCAGCAGAAGAGTTGCATGGCCAGTGGGTGAGAGGTCAAGAAGCCCTTAGCCCTGAAAAGACAGAGATGTTGGGGAAGATGAAAGGACTCTGTTCACTTAAATCATACCCTACAGAGGAAGAGAGGTAACGACGTGCCCGGAGGGGCCTATATCATCTCACCCTTGTCCAGGCTCTGAGGCAGCTGTTGCGATGGAAAGCTGGGAGGAGAGTCAGTGTGGTAAGGCCCAAACCACAAAGATAAGAGGATGAAATGTGCTTAACTGAACTGCAGGAGGACCAGCCACCAAAAGACCTTTTGGTCTTCCCCTACCTCCATTCACTAGCCTATTTTTGTATTCACTTCAGATCAGCCTTTAGTTCTGGATTTGGACTGTCCTCCTCAGAGCTCAAAATACCAGATAGTCAGGAAAGGAAGTTCAGAGGGCACTGGAGCCTCAGACGTGCTCCCACCTCCAGGCCAGGCCCCAGCAGGTGCATCCCCACCCTAGACCCACTGCCCCGCCAGCCTCACCATCCAGCAGCTCATATATGAGCACAAAATTGTTCTTGATGTTCTCTTCGCTGATCTTGCCAAAGTAGGCAGCCATTACGTCACACATCTTATAGAGGAATTCGAAGACCATGGCAGCATTGACATTCTGCTTGGTGACAGCTGCCAGCCAGATGTTGGACCGCTTAACATGGAAGAAACTGGTGCGAGCAATGTTGGTGACGGGGCTGCGCACCTGCTGCCGGGCATGGATAACATTGACCCGAAAGGCGTCCACTGCGTTCCTCCTGAGAGAAAAGGGTGCACAGAGGCTGCTCAGTACATGGGCAAACCTCACTCTGCAGGGATCAACCACAGCTAACAAACAGCCACCCCCCTCTCTGCTGAAGTCTGACACGCACTCTAAAGCCAATGCCTAAACCGTTGGGGTGGTTCCCTAGGGCTCCTCCCAGTGGGGGCACGGGGCAGGGGCAGCGGGGAGGGCCAGTGCTAGGCTGATATCTGAAGGCCACGAGAGACAGGGAAGTCAAGTGGCAATGACAGGACGGCAGATATAACCACAATAAAGTGAGGTCCATCAGGTTTAGAGAAGTATGTTCCTGACTTCCAGGCCTGGCCCCAGTTTTCCTGCTGCCACCTCTATAGCTTCTCAGTAAGCTCCAGGCCCAGATGAGAAAGAGACGCTGCTGCTTCTCCAGTCTTTCCACTAGTGATCCCACCAGTGGGGAAGGCTGGCTCCTCCAGAAGTTAGACAAAGCCAGCATGACTTCAGGGAAGGCTCTAATCTACTGAGGGAAAAGCCGAGGGGCCATGGAGCTGGGCCACCCCATTCTTGTCCAGGATCCAATTCCAGGACAAGCTCAGGGATGAAAAAGGATGAACAAAACAATGATGTGGGGACCGGGGTGGGGGGGGCAGGATCCCCCACCCACCTGTGCCTGGGCAGCAGCTTAACAGGCCGCTTACCTATTGCTATGGCAGTCAATGAGATGGGATGAGAGAAATGATGCCAGCAAGAAGAGGAGAGTGACAGCAACGAGAGAGAGGATTAGACACCAACACACTGGGGTGGGCAGCACACACCGTGAGGTGGAAGCAGACAGGCAACAGGCAAGGGGTGGAGAGCACAGCAAGGCATGCAAGATGGTGTATGCCCTGGCCTTGGCTTAACCAGGCCCATCCAGGGTGCGAGTGGGGTGTGGGTGGGTATATGCAAGCCAGGCACTGCCACAACTCTAGCCCATGCCCCACCACCAGCCAACGGACAAACAGCCACAAAGACCAGGCTAGCCCATTAGCCAAGAAACCGGGAGCCACTGCAGCAGGCCCATCTCTGACTGTCTATTCTAAGCAATTCCAGGAAGAAAAACAGGGCAGCATGAACCAAAGGAGCCTAATCTCGTTAGAGCCGCTGAGGCTGGGGTAAGTCCCCTCTGTCAGGGAACAGCAGTGGCATGCAGGGTGGGGCAGAATGAGAAGTGAGGCTGTGCCTCCTTATAGAGGTCTGAGGCACACAGGACAAGGAGCTGTTCCCAGGCTACTCTGATAGGCCAGAAAGGCAGCACAGCCTCCCTGCTCATCCCTCAGTGACCCGGAGAGTGCCTCAGGCTTGCTCACCACCTCTCCTCCAGGAATGGCCCAGAGGAACTGAAAACAGCTGAGTCAGCAGCCTGACTCCTGAGAAAGGGAGAGGCTTTCAAGAGTCCAGTGACGACTCTCACCATGAGAAGGGCTTGTGAGAGCAAGACTTAGGTGGATTAGTACCACCAGCCTGACCACTGACTCCACCCGCTGGAGACAGATCTCCCTTCTCCTCAAAGGAGGGATCAATCTGCCCGGCCAAAAGCACTCAGCTCCAGCAACCAGGTCTGTCACTGTAGCAAACAGGAGGCAGGAAGGGCAGGGGTTCCTAAGACTGTGGGGGGCCTGCCTTTTCACAGGTCCCACCAAGCAGCCAACAACTGGCTGCCTGGCCAACACCACCAGACCTAATGGGAACCAGGCTGTATTAGCTGAGCTTCCAGGATGAAGCAAGGGGTGGGGGCGGTCCCAATCAAGCCTCTGGGAGAAAGAGACCTGGTCCTG